>NC_142075.1:24982500-25582500 GCF_059756535.1 Pantherophis guttatus
CAATTCTGATTTGTTTAGGAGGAAAAGGGTTCTGTGTTGCTTGGAATGAGGTGGGAAAAGAGGGCCCACACTTGAAGGGTGAGGCAGGCCAGCCCAGAGGACCCTATAGGAAGAGGACCATGTCTGGCTGGGGGATTCTGGGAGCTGAAGTCCACATATCTTCAAATTGCCAAGGTTGAGAAACGTTGGACAAATGTATTGGACCCCTAAAGAGACTCATGGCGGTGTAAACAGGAAAAGAGTAGAAGAACGTGTGCACTAAAGGAAACAACAGACCAACAAGTCTCCTATCAAAGGCTCACTGCCCACCCGGACCCCCAACTTGGGGGGAAAGTCAAGGCTTTAAATGTAGAGGGACCCCAAGCTCTGCAACCCCCAGTTTATGTTACAAATGATATTGCAGAAAGAAATTCTCCTGCAGCAAATCATCAAAGGGGAGGCAGGAATCTCTGGTGTGACAAAATTAGAGGAGATATTGGCCAAAACTGAACATCTTCTCAGAAGCTGTTGTCCCACAGGATTCATAAAAATAATGGAATCAAGATATCAAAAAAGACCAGAAATGGTTCTGCTACTCTAATCATTCTTTCTACGAAAATTTAGGTTTCTCCGGATCCTTCAAGGTTACTTCAGCTCAGATGGTTCCTTGTAAACAAAAATGGAAAACACCTGCAAACCTTTTAATTTCCAAGTTAATGAATTCATGGGCCTCTCCATCCACCAGGGATTCAGCCCTGCAGAGGGTCTGGATTCCAGGCAGACCCCTGGCCCCAGAGTCACTTGCGAGCAGCGTGAAATCACCCTCAGCCACTTGTCAGCTTCTTCTTGATATTAAAATGTTTAAAGATAATAAACAGAGGCAGAAAATCGACTTGTTTTATCCGTGCCTGACTTCAGAACAACTGGATTACCAGCAGATTGGAGGTAATTAATTATAATCTTCCAGGGGAAAATGTGGCCTAACGGGCTCATTAAAGGAAAGGTTGCCCACCCCGTTTTTTAAGTCCTGGTGGTTATAAACGCCAGCGAAGAATGTTTGATGAGGGATTTTGAAAACTTTATCCTGAATAGTTTCCACTTCAGGTGGGGAAGACATCAAGGGAGCTTCGGTGTCTCTTCTTCAACCTGGCGCCCCAGATGTGCCACACAACAACCCACATCAGATGCAACACCGCATCGATCCCTGTTTGGGAGAGCCCAACCCATTGAGAAAATGTTGGGTGGGACAAAGCTGCTCTTAGATCACGAGATGGTTGAGTGGAGGGGTCAAAAACAGCAAGATGGCACCTGGGGGTCACGTGATCAAAGCCAGACCAACCTGCAGGTGTGAAATAGGGGTGGAGCTTCAACACACAGAATGGGGTCTCCCATCACATGGTCACCACTTGACTTTCTTAACTCCTTTGTAGGCCCTCCTGATAACCAGCTGGCCAGTTCTGTACCAAGCTGCTAGTCCTGTTGGTTTCTTCTGCAAGCTACAATAGCAATAACACTTAGACTTACTATATACCGCTTCACAGTGCTTTCCAGCCCTCTCTAAGCGGCTTACGGAGTCAGCTTCTTGCCCCCAAAAATATGGGTCCTCATTTTACCCACCTTGGAAGGATGGAAAGTTGAGTCAACCTTGAGCCTGGTGAGATTTGAACTGCCAAATTGCAGTCAGCAGCCAGTCAGCAGAAGTAGCCTGCAGAACCACACTCTAACCACTGCGCCACCGTGGCTCAGTCTTCCCAGCTGTAAAGATGGATGGGAAGGTGGCTCAGGTTCCCATGCACCACTCCCAAATCCATCCGTTAGGGAAGCATCTCAATCTCCTCAATTTGGAGATGCAAATCACCTGGAAGCTGCGCCCCTCAGCAAGAGGATGAGCACCAAACTCAAGAAATCTCCTTGGATACCCAGCTTTGAGTGGAACAAGATGCTGATGATCAAAGTTGGGTCCCTGGAGATGTGTAGGACCAGGACATCTCCTTTCTTCCATCCTGAAGCAGAGGCAAACATCTGTCCTTCACTCTGCCCAGCTGTGGGGGTTCATCCTGACCTCTGGAGCCACAGAAAACCCAGATTTGTTCCTTGTGTCTTTCACCTTCCAGGGTCTCTCTTGGCAGTGGACTGGGGTCTTTGCTACTCTTGGGTCTTATTCCAAAATGTTTCACTCGTTTTATTTTTATCAATGACTAAAGTTGGTGTGCACACACAATACTCCTTCCTCCTCCTATTTTCCCCACAACAACAGTCCTGCAAAGAGGGCCGGACTGAGAGAGATGGACTGGCCCAAGGTCCGCTTTTGTTCAAAGGGGTGGGTGCCACCAGTGGGCCATCTTTTCACCAGGCCCCGCTGGACTATTGAACCTGCAACCTTTTTACCCACATCATCATGCATGGAAGGCCTACAGAAAAGGGGCAGGGGTCCAACCCCTTCCTTAAAGTTTTTAGGCACCCCTCTGTCCCCTTCCCTGTTGTTTGGGAGAGAACCTCAGCACTCCTCTGGAGGAAGACCGGCCTTCCGATCGGCAGCATCCCCCGGCCACCTCCGTCCCCTCCCAAGGAGGAAGGGTGTGTGCCTCCTTCCAATCTGAAAACGTCAGACACTAATAGGCTGGTTTTCCTGATGTTTGCCTTCCTCGTTTGGAGAAATTACAACTACAAATATCTTGTACGGAGCACCTCTAAACTACCAGCTTGAGCAAACAACGTTGGAGTTGAGACAACCTCACACTGCTGATTAGAGCCACTTCAGAGGCAGCTGTGATTAGTGGGCTTGGCTGGCGGCCATCCTTGCCTTCGACTCCTTCTTTGGGGTTTTGGCAGCAACAAAGCATTTGGTGGGGATCTTCCCCCGCCCCCCCAAAGCCGGAGGCCCACCCACATGAGGAGGAATAAGGAGGACAGATGGCCCCCTGCGGGAGAAACGGGCTCTTGGCTAAGCGAGGAGGCTGGTGCAGAAGCCGGTACCCATCGGCTCCAGGTTGCGTTTCCTCCGGCTTTCCGAGGCCCTGCTGAAAATTGGCTGCCGATAAGAGGCAAGCAGATTTGGAAAGGTGGGGTGGAGGCTTGCCACTGCCAAGACTTGGTGCCATGAGATGAACCCGCCCTCTCACCCCCGCCCCCTCCGCTGGGGGAGGAAAGGTGGAAGCCGGGGAAGATGCAGGTAGTTGTTGGCTTGTGATCATAGTTGACACCAGAGCGTCTGCTGCTAAAAATGAGGTGGTTATTAAATGTCCCCCAATTTTATGACTTTTTTTTTTTGCTGCTGTTGTTAAGTGAATCACATAGTTGTTAAGAGAATTTGGGTCCTCCCATTGTCAAAAGCCAGCTAGGAAAGTTGCAAATGGCGTTTACACAATCCTGGGAGACTGCAACCATCCTAAATAAAGGCCATTTTCCAAGCTCCCAAATTTTGACCATGGAGATGCTGTGATGGCCATAAGAGAGAGGATGGGTCGTAAATCACTTTTTTCAGCACAGTTGTAACACCGAACAGTCACTAAATGAATGGTTGTAACTCAAGGACTACCTGTAGAAGGTATTAGTTTAGCTGCCTGAAAGATGCCTGTCCTTTGACCCATCACCATCTGAGAACCTGGTTGGTCCACGCCATGATGGGGCCCCACTTCTGAATCTGAGCTAACCCTGCAAAGCTTCCTAATTCCAGGTCCTCCAGCACTGGGCTGGAGACCCAGAGACATGCAGAAGCCATCTGAGATGCAACAGGCCAACCTCTCTGGGCAACAGAGGCTCCTTCCTCTGCTTTGGGTAGGGTAATGAATGGGCCCTACATCTTGTTTAGAAACTACATCAGTTTCTACAAGCAGTTCCATCTGATTTACAAAATATTCTGTCCATAAATTTATTAGAGATCTCTGAAAGTAGCCTGCAGTTTCACCAAAGGTAATCTAAAATAGCATTCAGCACCAGCTGTTAGCTAGGTGAAAAATAACAATTCTACTTTAAGGAGACTTGATCACACAGAGTGCTTTCCGATTAACTGGGATCACCAACATTTTGAAGCGCGATAGAAATATGTGGATGGAAATGCCCTGTAACAGCTTCAGAATAAATGCCAAAGTGATGGAAAACTTCACCTCGGCATCTCTGCATTTGGTGAAATTAGAGCGGAAAGGAGCAATTAACTGGATCAGAATGAATGGCCTCCCCCCAAATAACCTCAATGGCCAAAAAGAAAATCAGAGAAGAAAAAAAAAATTTTTTTTTGCATTTGATTTTAGTTATAGGACAATATCAGTTTGTTATCAACTGGTAAACTCATCATTTCAACTGGCTGCTATTATTCACCATAATGGACTCGATGTGAATTCTATTTTGCATTGGGACGTTGTAAAATTATATCAATTTATAGAGCTTTGACAGCTGGACTGGTGCAAATCTCGCTCTGTTCAAATAGGGCTCCTAAACAAATTTCTGGTGAAAAGTGACCTAGATATTTTTTACTAAGATAATATCAACTGTTTCACCCGGATGCAAGTGTCTCTCACAGCTTCCCGTGAATTACATCTCAATGTTGGCTGTTCTTTCTTTTTCCCCCCCAACAAATACATCATTTTTCTGCTTTTTCCATTTAATACTAGAGGCTACAGTAGGGAGTAAAACTCTTAGCATTTTAATAGTTATGGTCTTAGCGTGCTTTTTCCCTTTCATTGCTATTCTAAACCCTTGTAATAAATGCCGTTCCTTTAAGGGGTGGTTAGTGAAGGTTTAATCCTAAATAAAGTTGAATATAAATTCCACGGAGACTGGTACTTGTAGGTAGAAGCACAACAATATTTTTCTCTGCACGCAAATCTTTTTGGATGTGCACATATCTTTTTTATCTATCGTCTATACATGTGGATATGCACACTTTAAATAATAAATGGCTGACAATTCTGAAATGCATGTGAGTATGATGTTAAGATGACAAAAGCTTTTTTTTTCCCTTCAGGGGAAAAAACCTCTCCTATTTGGAACAGCCAGTGCTAATTTGTATAATTCTAAAAAGCTCTATTTATATATTTTGAATGTGGAGGAAAATAAGATGCACCCTCAATTGTTTGGAGTCTGTAATATTAATAGATGGGGAAAAAAGGAGATAAATTCCTTACGATAGCATGCATGGAGGCAGAAATCCTGCAAAGTTTAATTTGCAGGATTTCAAACCCCTTTAATTTATGCGGGTTTCAAATTAAGCATAATTTATAGCTGCAAATCTGCACCCACAGACCTCACTGAAATACATCCCCTAGCTTGAAAAGTTACCATTATTCCCAAGATAATGGCTGGAACATTTAGACTGTATCACACCTATTAGGTATCTGTGCAACTGAGTTTAAATCCCTAGTGAACATGGGTAGAATAGTTTTGCTCGGTTCCTTGGAAGCAGTTCGGTTCAATTGGTGGCCCAGAGTGGATCGAAGGGCCCCCGCTGACCCCTTTCAACAAGTGGGCTTCAGTTCCCTCTTCCTTGCTTTGAGAGACTTTTGGGGTGATTTCAGCCTCAAAATGTTTCACCGCGAGAGAAGACCAGAGGTGTCTCAGGGACCTGAAACCATTCAAACGGTTTGAAGTTTGACTGTACAGATGTTTGCCGCAGTCAACATGGCCCCTATGAAATTGTGCTGGCTGGAATGGCAGTGTTTAAAATTTTAAAATAGGCAGTGTTAACCTCGCTCTTTGCTTGTGGGGGGGAGGAGAAAAATTCTCTCTTGCTTTTGATTTTTTACCTGCCTGCTTCTCTCCCCCCTTCTGCTTATTTCCACATGGGAGTGCATAAGAAAGAAAAGAAAGAAAGAGAAAAGAGAAAAGAGAGAGGGGAGGAGAAGGAGAAGGAGAAGGAGAAGGAGAAGGAGAAGGAGAAGGAGAAGGAGAAGGAGAAGAGAAGAGAAGAGAAGAGAAGAGAAGAGAAGAGAAGAGAAGAGAAGAGGAGAAGAGAAGAGAAGAGAAGAGAAGAGAAGAGAAGAAGAGAAGAGAAGGACTGCAGGAATGACTTTGGGCAGGTATCTGCTTTTTTCAATTGTCCCGACATTAAAAATGTCCAAGCTGGACATAAATAAGTAAACCAGCTTAATTAAAGGCTTTTCTCTCCCTATTAAAAATTTAAAAGTGCTCTTGAGTATAAATAGGCCATTTTGAAAGGGAGCAAAAGATACACTCGCATCCAATAATTGGAAAATTGTTGCTTTTACATGGATCCTGAATAACATCCCAGCACCATAAATTACTCTAATTTTGCTCTGTTCGGTAAAGGGCATCTTTAAATGCTAGTAATTCTTTGCAAGAGTCACCTGAACGCCTAGAGTAGAATTTTTTTTGTTTTGTTTTTCGGTACATGAATTGCAATAATGTAGGTAAACACTTGCTTTTCTAGCATTAAAATTATCCATTTTGCCCATAACATTCTACACAGACAGGGCAGGGGGCATCTTTTAATACGTCTACAAGGAAACTGAGTGAGAAAAAGATGGGATAAAGGCCGTAGAACCAGAAGTGTCCATTTTGGCGACTTCAAGACAGAACTCTGGGAGTTGAAGTCCATATGTCTGGGGCCAAGCTTGGACACCCCTGCTGTAGACCAACCATAGGACTCTACTTTGTGTAAAGAAGGTCTCAGCTGCAAGGCCCAGTTTCTCCAACCAAGACTGGGGCTATCTCCCCGCTTGAAAAACTGGCAAACTAGCCCCCTATGGGACGTTGACTACACTGTCCATCTCCAGATGTGTCCAGCTGTAGCACCTGTAGCCCAGACCAAGCATGCGCCATAATGGGCTTGTTGGACTAACTCAAGATTTCTCAATCTTGACTTCAACTCCCAGAATTTCCCCTAGAGCAATTGGGACCCCTGCCAGATGCCACAACTCCTGCAACTATCTAAAGTTTCATTAGGAAAAGCAAGGGGTGTCCAATGTCTTACTCGCCCCTAAACCCAGTGCATTTCTTTGATTCATTGGGGGAATTGCCCCCAAATTTATTGATCCTTTTAGAGGGCGAGGATGTCACAAAACTTTTGTCATCACCAATGACATTTGATTTATAGATTAACAGAGTTGGAAGGGACCTTGGAGGTCATCTAGTCCAACCCCCATTTCTGACAGATGGCAGTCCAGTCTCTTCTTGAAAGCCTCCAGTGATGAAGCTCCCACAACTTCCAAAGGCAAATTCTGTTCCATTGGTTGATTGCTCTCCTTATTTCCAGGTTGAATCTCTCCTTGATCAGTTTCCATCCATTATTCCTCGTCTGCCCTTCTGATGCTTTGGAAAATAGCTTGACCCCCTTCCTCCTCTCTGGGGCAGCCCCTCCAATATTGGAAGACTGCTGTCCTGTCTCCCCTGGTCCTTCTCTTCCCTAGACTAGCCAGGCCCAGTTCCTGCAACTGTTCATCGTATGTTTTAGTCTCCAGTCCCCTAATCATCCTGGTTGCTCTTCTCTTCTCTTTTTCTAGTCTCAACATCTTTTTTTTTATCTGATTTTTTTATTGCAAACCTGGCTTCTTCGGGTCTTGCTCCCACAACCTGGATGGAGGCCGAAAGATTTATTTTATTTTTTGGAATTATTTTCTTTAGAGCAAGTTCTTAGATAAAAAGTGTTTGCAGCTGGCCATCTGCTTTGCTTTGAGCGCCACCTGGTGGACACATGTTGTACCTGCAGGCTTCACTTGTAAATTGCTCTGGAAAAGCAGAACATTTCTTGCTGAAATACAATTTTCTGTGCAGGTGGAGGAATGTGGCCGCGAACTAGCAAATGCGGACAGACAGCTGCCTCCAATTACTTATCAGTAATTGATCGACCCTTCAAAGTCTAAAGGGCACTGAAAAAAATGACTCACAACCAGTCCTCAGACTAACGACCGTTGCAACATCCTCTTGGGGATGACTCAAGATTCAGGCACTTGGTAGCCAGCAGAGAATTACAATGGTTGCCACATCCTGGGATCACGTGAACCCCGTTTGCAACCTTCCCAGCCAACCTCTGACAAGTCAATGGGGGAAACCAGATTTGCTTATGAATCACATGATTCACTTAACTGCAATGATTCGCTTAACAACTGTGGACAAAAAAGGTTGTATAATTGAGCATGACTCATTAAACAGCCCCCCCTTGCTTTGCAACAGACATTCTGGTCCCTATTGTGTTCGTAAGTAGAGGACTAGCTGTGTTCCCCGCTCGCCCCACCCTTAGGAATCAGCTCTTCCCCTTTGGGTCAAAGCACAGGGGCAAATCTCCTTCCTGAAGACCCTTCCTCCCTTCTTCTCTCGGCACACACGGACCGGCAAGATTGTGTCTGTGAGCTGGTGTCAGAAAGTGGGTGCTGCTTTAAGGCAGAATCAAGAAGAAAAAGATTGCAGAGTCAAAATATGTGCCTAAGGATGCTACAATCGTAGAATCAGGGTTGGAAGGGGCCTTAGAGGTCTTCTAGTCCAACCCCCTGCTCATGGCAGGAGTCCTTATGCCATCCCAGACAAATCAATGTGCAATCTACAGGCTAGGGGGCTGTTGTTGCCAGAGGCAGAGCGAAGAACCGCACAAACACAGAGTTTCGTTTAAAGTAAAAATCTCGGGTTTTTTTCCTTTATTTGTCCTTCCGACCTCGTGGTGGATCCTATTATCCTATCCGCTTCCCCCTCTTAGGAATGGTAGCTGCTTCAGCCTTGTGACTCCCACGGGACTAGCTACTGGGCAGGAGCTGAGCGGGAAGAAGGCGAGACACACGGAAAGCGAGCCAGGCTTTGCGTACAGACCAGGCAGGAGCGGAGGGAGTTAGCGGGGCTCCTAGTAGTTCTGCAAAGGGAGAGGAGGGAAAGCAGCCGAGGGGGAGGGGGTGGGTGGGTGGGTGAGAAAAGCACATTTCCAGCTTGGAGTGGTTGGTGGGGAGTTCAGTCTTCTCCGCCGCAGAGATTCAGGAGGGCCCGCTGGTAATCTCCCTTTGTGTCTTGCTGCAGGGAAACCCACAAGAGAAAACGGCAAATTAAATCTTTGAACGATGCAAATGCAACAGTACAGGTAGTCCTCGACTTACAAAAGCTCATTTAGCGACTGAAGTTACAACGGCGCTGAAAAAAGTGACTTATGACTATTTTTCACACTTGTGACTGTTGCAGCATCCCCAGAGTCACGTGATTTACATTCGGAAGCTTGAAAATCGACTCACATTTATGACGGTTGTGGGGTCCCCTTTTGAAACCGTCCAACAAGCAAAGTCCATGGGGAAACCAGATCCACTTAACAACCGGGTTACTAACTTAACAACTGCCGCGGTTCACTTAACAAAGGTGGCAAGGGAAGTCATCAAATGGGGCAAAACTCACTTGACAAATTTCTCACTTAGCCACGTAAATTTTGGGCTCATTGTAGTTGTAAGTCGCAGATTACCTGTACACAAAATTAGGCTCAATTCCCCCCCCCTTGATCGCCAGATCACAGCACGTGGGGCATATTGGGGATTCCCAACCCCATTTGTGGGTGCATGGCAGAAAAGGCCCCCTATTTGATGGGGAGGTGACTCTCTTTAAGGGATTTAAATTCGAGCAGCCGAGGCCCAAGCCAGCTCCATCCTCTTGTCCACCCACCTGGATAAAGTAATAGAGGGATTTTCCGTATTTCCTCTTGAATTCACTCTTAATTTTCAACATGTCAACTTCAGATCGAGAAACCATGACTCGGATCAAGACCTTGTCCCGGGTGCCTTTGCCCTGAAAGTGAAAACACCTGAGGCTGAAACCGAACGTCTGGGAAATCTTTAGAAGCATTTTTTCCCCTCTCCTTCTTCCGACCAGCGAAAGGAAAATTTAGAATTCTTTGACAGAAAGGCAGGGAAAGCAGCTTGGGGAACATTTGCATAAGCAGGAGAACTAATGCCAAAGGGTTGAATGTCTGTCCCATTTCTGCATCCTGTGTGTGGGGGGGGGGGGAGATCCCTGTGGGGTTCTGGAAATTATTTGATAATAGAGCAATTCAATATCGGGGAAGTAATGCCCAATTCTAAGATCGGTATAGTTTAGAAGCCATGTCTTCTGTCCTGACCTGCTTTTAAGTGACAAATCAATCAATCAAACTCAATGAAGTCAGTGTCTACTTCAAAAGGTTGACATTTGTACTGTATAAACTCTTCCACTTGCATCTCTAACATGCATCTCCACCACAATCTCACTCTGCAGGGATGTTGGCAGGTTAGGGTTAAAAAGATGTACGTAAGATTCAGGCTAAGCTTCTATTCCACCATCAGGGCTGCCATCTTGACTTTTTTGACCCTCCCAGTCCTCCTGCTCTTGAGCCAGTAAGGCTTCTCCAAGGGCCTTACCTTCATGGAGTCATAGAGCCGATCGGCAAAGAAGAGCTGTTTGTTCTGAATGCACTGGACTGTGGGAGGAATAAGATCAAAAATTGAAGGTGAGACGTGTGGCAGACAAAACAAGGAAACCATAAAAACCTTTTGTAAATGTGCAACGCTCAGAGACAATTTACACAGGGCCAAAATAAAGACAGGGCCAAAATCTCAAAACCCCACTTTCTAAAATGGAAGAAATCAAAATTAGGGGTGCCTTAATTCTGTTTTAGCCATCGATTTCTCCTCCATTAAAAAGAAATCAATTAGAATTTTGTGATGTTCTTAAGAAATTACGCACGGGCCCAATCAACGCAATTTATTTAGAAAGCTGAAATGCAGCCAACTGGTGTTAATTAGAAATGCAACTTCTTCGAGAGCTTGCGTAATGCAATAATAAATCCATCCGAGGACGTGCCTCAAATTCAGCTGGAGATTATTTTCTGTCCTCTTTGACATCGTGCAGCCTAAAAGGTGTCACAAATCTGAATCTTGAAGACAACCAAGCTTGAAAGCTGATCATCACCGAACTAATTTCTCAGAGCCAGGAAGTTCTCGAGTGCCCTGATGTTCTGACATCCCTACTTCTGCTTTAAAAAAACAGAATCCAGGAACTGTCTTCACCCCAATTTCCCCTCCATCAGGCCAGTGTTGGCTTCCAGCAACTGAGTTCTCTGCTTTGGAGACAGCCACCCGAGATGCCCATGTCCATGTTAAGATGGACGATTGTCCCTTCTTCCCATTTCCTTACCGAGATTAAGGAAGGCATTCTCAAGGTCACCTTTGACCTCCTTCTTGATGCTCTCCAACATATCGTAAGGACTGTAGCTCTTGTACCTTTCGAACACTACCAAGACAAGGAAAAGGAAAGTCAAAACAATAGTTTAGGTGAAGACAATGTTCGAGAATGTCAGGATCTAATAGTCGGTTAGATCTATGATGACACTGCCAGATCTCAGGAAGAAGACTCCAAGTTGGATTTAACACTTCTGGTCCTCCTGATAAGGCGCATTCAGGTTGGGAAATGATAGTAGGAAACAATTCCATGAGTAACAGAGAATTACTCTTTCATCTTGGCTCGGTTGTCTGCTTATCAAAGAGGTTGGTTGCCCTTAAGGAGCTTCTCAGTGGTCCACTCTCAATGGGCAAGAAAGCTCTGGAAAGTGAAGCTGCTACCCAGAGCATAGACTGGTCTTTCCTAGTCTCATATATTGGCTGACAAGAGGAGTCTGCCATGAACGTCACCTGGTCCTTTTGAGCTGAAGAAGCTTGGACCGTCTTCTGAAAGCTGATCCTCTAGGCCAGAGGTGTCCAACCTTGGCAATTTTAAGACCTGTGGACCTCAACTCCCAGAAGCCCCCATGGAGTTGGTCCTGGGCATTGACTTGCTTGGACTGCACCCCCAGCTCTCTGGAGAGGGTTCATTTTACCTTTCTGGAGATGGGGGGTGCTCCTCTCGGTCATGATGTTGATCCACTTGGGAACGTCGGTGCCCTTCCGCTTCACTCCGGCATCGTAGAGGTCCTGGGGAGGACAGGGACATGTCTGGGGTCAGCCCCCATCCACAACTGGAATGTGCTCCTCAGCCCGAGCACCCGATGAGCTCAGGCAGGAATTCTGCGGGCAGAATCTGCCAGCTCTTGCCAAGGTGGCAGAAAAAAGCAAGGACAGCTATAAAGGGAAACTTGCGTGGCCAGATGAAGTAACAGAAACCATAGACGGAGAAGCAAAATGGGAGAGGCAGATCATTTTCTGTCGCATTTGAGGGAGGGAGCAGGGAGGGTTGTTTTAATTGCTTGGTGAGATGGGCGGCAATAAATGCTAGAAATAAATACATTATTTTCAGTTTTGTGCCACGGAAGGAAGTATTTACCCGAGCATCTTGGTCAATGAGCTCAAAGTCCACTACAGAATAGTCTTCGTTTCTCCTGCCCTTGAAACAGAGAACAGAAACACAAAGTAAGTCCCTATTATCCATCACAGAGTCCCAGGTAGGGAAGGCCCATCGAGGGCATCTAGTCCAACCCCCAACTTTTGCACACCCGCAGGGATCCCATAGCTGCAACATCACCATCAGATTCTGAGATCCAAATCAAATCAATTTGGGGGTCAGAACCATTTGGGGATCGTGGTGAGCATAGCTGGCTGGGGAATTCTGGGAGTTGGAAGGCCACAGGACTCAAAGTGATCAAGGTGGAGAAACTCTGATTTTTCAAGGAGATTCCTACCTTGGCCAGCGCAACCATCAGTTTACGGAAATCCCCGGAGGTGTCAGAGATGATGTCTTTTTCCAGTTCAGTTTTGTACACTAAAAACGAAGCAGAATGAAGGTTAAAGATGGGGGAACCACCTCAGGGTTTAATCTGACAAACATGGAACTGCAGTCCTGAAATTCACTACAGAGGCAAGAACAACCATCGTTTGATGCTCTATAAAGCAGAGGCAGTAAGAGGCACCTCCCAGGGCCCTGACTACAGGTAGTCCTACAATTGGGACTGGCCGCTCAGTCGTTAAGCAAAACAGTTACTATGTGAAACAGCGCCTGCTTAAAATCTAACTGAAGTTTTCCTTTAGTTTTGAGACCTGCCAAGGTCATAAATGCAAGGATTGGTTGTAAAGTGTCTTTATCTTCACTGTCATAGCTGTGAACAGCCACTAAACAAGGTGGTTACTAAGTGAGGAGTACCTGTAATTAAATTCCACCTGGAGCTCACTGAACATTGGGTGAAGCTGGGGAAATTTTGTGGGGGGGGTTTTCTAGAAACTCCAAACTGTATATTATAGAAAATATTCTTTCTTGTTTTCACTGCAGATATTTTGGGCAAGGACTTTATTGAAAACCACATTTTCTATTCCTTCAGTCCTGGTGACCTGTTTGACTTCTATATCCAGTGAAGTTTGCTAAGTTCTCCACTCCTCGGATGCAAGCTGCTTATTCAATATATATATTGAATATATATATATATAAATTAACAAGTGAAAAATTCTGGAGATTGCATGCAGAAAAGAGGTGTCATCTCAGCAATTCTTCGCAAGAGGCCTCTTTTCCTTCAGTAAGAAATAATAGTTGCTGTCCACCCTTAACAAAATCCCGGGTACTTAAAGGAGAGGCTTGGCTCCCTCTCTTCCCATGAGCATCCTGGCCAACTTACTTTCCTTGTAAACTTTGTTGATGACGGCCAGTTCCTGGTTTGTCCGCGAGCAAATGATCTCAATGAGAGTGTCTTCGTCGGTTCCCAGGCCCTGGAATGCAAGAGAATGCTCTACGGTCATCTCGGTTAGGTGGATCACGGTCTGACTCACATCACTGGCAAAACCTTCCGGAAAGTCTTTGTCGGGACCAGGCAGGGGCCTTGCTTGAACTGAGCTCCAATTGAAGCCTCCCACCCCCTGGGAATGACTGGGAAAACTCCAGCTTAAGACTTAGAAAGCGGCTGCCACCATTCCTTTTTTTTTTTTTCTTATTTAATATTATTTTATTTGTAACAAAAAAATTCAGATTTTCATAATCAAACTAATAAATTTATAAATCCACAACCCCCCCTAAAGAAAAACAAGGTCAGATGATTCCTGATGCTTGGAAGGACTTATGAGTCACAAAATGCTAGTTTTTGTGGTTAATGACTGCATCCTAACTCAATTTTATTTATTTTTTCCCTCCTAGTGTTTTTCTTGCAATTGCAGCATCCGCTTTGTTTAGCTTCACTGAGATCAGATCCATTGCTTGCAACAGGAATCCTGCGGACCTAAGGAAACCTAACACACTTTCATTCACAGCACCAATAAGGTTAAATGCTTACTCGATTTTCCAATGCTTGTTAATCTTTTTTAATTCTGTTTTTCTCCCCTCTGTTATTTATTTTTTTTTTTTTTACTGTGTTCTTAAACACTGAGAGAAAGAGAAGTCCTGGCTCCTCCCTCCAAGCTAGAAGGCGAAATGATGGTCAAGTCAGGTTGTAATGCAGCTTGTGGACAGTAGAGGAAAGTGTTGGCTAAAGAAAATGCCAGCAATTTACCTGGCACTATATGCCTCCTATTTATTTATTTGTTTGTTTGTTTGTTGATTTAATTTTATGTATTTATTTTCTATTGCACCAGGTGCAATTCCCAGGTCCCAAGAGGGCGATTCCGGAGGCCCAACTCCTTCAATCCCCTCCTGAGCATCCAAACCCTCTTTCCCAAACCTGCCAATGGGTGGTACTCCCATGCCCATAACTCCCAAACGTCCCCTGTCTGCGTGGCTGAGGTGGATGGGGCCTTCAGGGGGAATGAAATTTGGGAGAGGAGGAAGAGCTCAGTTTCACCCTGGGAGCAGAAGACATCTGGATCTTGACCAGGGTGGAGGTGATGGGAGGAAAGGGGGCTCCCCCCCACACATACACACACACAGCACCAGGATGTCACTGACCTTCATGGCTGCCTTCAGCTCAGAGGCGTCATACTGCGCTGGCGTCTTCAAGAGGCCCAAGATGACCGTTTCCAGGTGGCCGGAGAGGGCAGACTTCAAAGCAGCAGGCAGTTCCTACGGCAGGGGCGAGATCGACCACTTAGGATGCCTTCTGAATTAGCAGACCTCTGCTCCCCCCAAGCCACTCCGTTCCCACAAGCCATAAATTGTGGTTTACAAATCGGAGAGTCCAGGTTTTCACTACAAACTAGGTCAAAACCCAGACACATCACACTAAGCCAGGTTTAGTAAGGTTCAAATAAGCCACAATTGGTTAAGCAATGACTTGATGCTAAATTCCCACCTCGCCCCAGGGGAATTCTGGGGAGTCCCAGCCTTCGTACCTTCTTTGTTCTCCGCTGGTAAGCAAAAGCGATATCCTGGCGTTGTTCATTGCTGCGGTTTGTCAAAAGGTTGACAATGGTCACTTCATCCACCCCTGCAGAGAGAGAGAGAGAGAAAACACCTCAGCCCAAGGCAGCCTTCTCCTCCATTCTGTCCGTCTGTCTCTCTGTCTCTCTCTCTGTCTAGAGCAGTGTTTCTCAACCTTGGTAGCTTGGAGATGGGTGGACTTCAACTCCCAGAATCCCCCAGCCAGCAGTATCCACCCATCTTCAAGCTTCCAAGGTTGAGAAACACTGGTCTAGAGCATTGTTTTTCAACCTTGGCCACTCTAAAGTGGGTGGACTTCAGCTCCCAGGATTCAGCTTTGGAAGGAGTGGACTTCAACTCCCAGGATGCCACTGTCAACAGAAGGCGGGGACTTCAGTTCCCATGGCTGGCTGGGGAATTCTGGGAGTTGAAGTCCACCCATCTAAAAGTTGCCAAGATTGCAAAACACCGTTGTAGAGATAAGCCCAAGGAGAGGGAATTAAAAAAATATCTCAATTGTATAAAGCGTGCTGAGAAGGAAAGCCAGTAAAAGCAGCTTGTTAAAAGTTGACTTTCTTGCATCAGCACTTCCTTTAGCAATGACGGATTGATTGACTAGCATCGTCCGGCTTTTAAAAGCCCAAACGTCCTGGGATTCTGGACCGGGAAGGGAAAGAAAGGTGGGTCTCCACACCCCTGTGCAAAGAGGAATGTCCGGATTTTGCGCCAGTCATGCAGAGCGCGAAAACAATGGTTTTCAGAAGTGGTGAATCTTTAATCAAACACTCCCAAAGGGGAGAAGACCACAGATCAGCCAGAGTCAATTTAAAAGGGCAAAAGCCTCCCCTAACCCACCCACCCATCCAGTTGCATCAGGTTGGAGGGAATGCCGGTTGCGTCATGCGTTGTCATCCGATGTAACCATCGGGGTGGGGGGAAAACTATGAATCAAAGTCCTTGTTTCCTCCATTTTAATCAAGTCTCCCCAATTCCAAAATCAAACATGCACGGGGGGGTGGGGGTGAGGGTGGGGAGGAGGCTTTGGCTTCTCTCCAGAAAGAGCATCCAGAGGGCTGTTGAGCTTGGGAAAAAAGGGCAATCCTTGTGGGACGGCCTCACAAGAGACCCACCAACTGGCACCGAGGCTGCATTCCAGTGTTGGAAAAATGCAGCATTTGTGGGCTGCTGACTCACGGCGGCCGAGACCTTCTGGCAGGGCAGGGAGGACCGAGATGGCCTCTTCCTCCCTCATCAGGGCCAGCTCAGGCCCAGCCTTGCAAGAAGGGACCGCTGGATTACGGCCAGCCAGTTCTTCTCTGCTCAGCATGGCCATCGCCCAACTAACGGCGGTTGAAGTCCTAGCATGGCTGAGCAACACAAGCCAAAGAGAAGCCATGGTTTGTGCCCTTTGTGGATCAGTCCCCAAGGCGCTTTTTCAAAAGGCAGCTGGAGTTTGGTTTTCCTTGAAAATGTTTCGTTTCTCATCCAGAACTAAAGAAGCTTCTTGGATAAGAAGCAAAACACCTTCAAGGAAAAACCAGGAAAGTCCAGCTGCCTCTTGAAAAAAGCACCTTGGGGACAGCCATGACCTGGATGACGGAGAATCTCCATGCACCTTTGAGGAGAAGGCATTACACTGCAGGGAGGGGGAATGGGGATGGCTGTGGCCCATTGGGGGCCCTGGAATGAGGTTTGGGGACTTCAACCCTTCCGGAGGAGATCTGGAAAGGGGGCATCGTTCCCTCTGGATCTCCTCTGCTCCTTCCAGGTCTGGCCAGAAGAAAAGGCCACGGGCCCAGGGAACTCTGCAGGGAGGGCAAAAAAAGGCCCCCCACTCGCAGCTCTACCCCACCTTATGCACATCAGTGCTTGTGGGAAAGGGGCGGAGCTTCAGCCAGGCACTAGTGGACACCCTCGTGGTATTTGTCACACGCAGAAACACACCGCTGTGTTTTCTTCCCTGGTGAGAGCGGTCTGTCAGAGTCTTCCCAAATATGGGAGGGATGCCCACTGCTTCTGCTTTCGCCTTTCAGCCCCAATCCAGGGGCCTCCGCAGGCAGCTGCTTCCTAACCCACAACCTCTTATCACGCGGCCTAGAAACCCACCCGAACCCCTCCCACAATTCTGCAACCAGGTTCGGCCATCCCCCCCCCCTCCAAAAAAACCCTAGATCTGCTTCCTTTTGTTTTGAAGGGCTGCTCAAGAGCTACACCCGTCTCTGGCCAGGACCCCCCAGGAACGGAAGGGACCCAAAGTGTTCCCCCCCCCATCCTCTAATCCTGCCTCCTTGTCCAGCCAGGAGAAAAAGCAGCCCTGGTTGACTTTGGGCCCAACTCCGCGCAGCTTCTTGGCACCGACCTTTGGCCTTGATGGCGGTTTCCAGGGTGAGAGCATCACGGTCAGCATCGAAGTTCCCGTAGGGTTTGACGGTGGCGTAGGCGCTGGGGGGCAGGGAGTGCTGGGGTGGGTGGAGAAAAAAGGCAACCGTCAATGGGAAGACCTGCTGAGCCAACTCATTGCTCGTGGGGGCAGAGAGACCTGAGGGGCCAGTCCCACAGGCAAAAGAAAGCCTTGAGCGAGGCTGCCTTTGCCAAGCTGCTGCCCTCCTGAAGGGCTGGCATCAACCCATCTGCAGGTCCCCAGCTTGCGGGAGGCTGTTGCTCTGCAAGCTTTGACCCCATGGATTGGGGTCAAAGGGACTTCATTGAATTCCCTTTGAATTGCAGCCCCCTCTTAAGCCCAGCAGCAAGGACTGCCCTGGATAGTGCTGATGGGATCTGTAGTCCCACGCCCGATTGGGGAAGATGACTGTTCCTGCAGCAAGCCCGTCTCGCTTCCCCAAAGTGCTCAAAAGGAGAAGTGACTTTGGTCATAAATATTTCACTTCCCTGGGAGGGGGGAGGGGCAGATCTCCAACGGGGTCTTTGAGGGGGCCACCCCCTTGCAAGCCTGCCAAGCAGGTTCCACCAGGGCAAAGCCAGGGTGGCTTCGTAGAAGAAAATACTTGGCTTTTCTTTGGAAATCCACCCTGCGAGAGGGAAGGGGCGGAGAGGAGTGTTTTCAAGAGAACCCACCCTGCCACCTTCCCTCTCCCCGGGCAGGAGCTGGCATGAGGCCAGGCCAGGCTTGGCACCACAGGCAATTTCCCAGAAGCAGCCGCTGATTCATGAAGCCAAAACCAACAAGGAGTGGAAAAGTTAAATGCACCGAACTCAAGCTGTCTCGTCTCCAAACAAAGGAATTCTTTGGCTGCTCAACAGCAGGCAGTGGAAAGAGCTTGGAACGGGGGAAGGAAATAACTGACCGGCCCCAGGAGAGCCTCTGCAGAGAACCTGCTGAGCCTGTTGGTCAGAGGAGCCCATTCTGGCCTGGAGGACACCCCCCCACACACACACACAAAGGGCAGCGTTGCAGCCACTCGATGGGCAAAAGCTGTTAATGGCCTGGACTATGCCCTCAATGGCCCTTTAAAGGTGAATATTTGCAGCTCGGGGTTGAACTGAAGGGTCCTTAACCAACCCTGAGCTGGGTTGTTTTCTTGCAGACATTTTATTACCCAACTAGATAACATCATCAGTGCTACAAGGAAGTGGGGTGCTGACTTTTTGAGCCTGCCCTATCTACATTTCCTGGGGAAATCCCCTTGGGGGGCAAACCCAGTTAGGGTTAGGATTAGGTCCCCATGAATTTGAAGAGCAAAATGGACATCACCAACGGATTCGTAGCACATGGGAATGCTTAGGAGGGGGGTCGTGTTTTGAACCCGCCTCCTCTACAATACTTACATCTCCCTCCAGGGTGAGCTTGCTTAGGATTTCGTGTACGGTTGACATCTTGACAAGAAGCTGGAAGAAAGAACAGAAAAAAGAAGGTGTCATAAAAATCCATCTCGGCTTCTAGAGGCCTTGAGACTTTAGGGGCCTCTGATTCTGTAGCCCCCCCCCCCCTCCCCGCCTTGACTGCATGGCCTGGTCAATGAATGGCCGTCCTTGTTCACCAGCGTTTCACTTCTGGGTTTCCCAAAGCTTCCAACAAAGGCTTTATTTGTTTCCAGCTAGCCCAACAGAGCCAATCCTGGATCCTAACAGATACAGCAAGGAAAACCACAAACTTTCAGACTTGGAGAGTTTCTTCTCTCTGGTCAATCCGTAACCTAAAATTTCAAACTGCAGATTTTAAAAAGTACCTAAAACTAATTAGCCCCAGTTTTGGCTCTCACTTACACATTTCAAACTCAGAGTTAGGGAGAGCCTTACTGCAATTCTGTGGAAGAGGAGTTTCTTATCTTAGGGGTGAGCAGCCCCAGAGACATCCCATAATATGAAATGAACCCCAAAGTACTTTACAATTCAGGAAACATGGACTTTCCAGCCAGGATTTCTTCCCCAGAGGGGATTTGCTGCCGTTGAAGACTTGGGGCAAGAGGTTTAAGTTCAATTGCCAAGGCGGTAATACAATTAAGCACCATAAAGATGGGGGCAATTTAATTAAGGAAGCGAGCTTTTAAAAGAGGCTTGGCCTCTTGCAAGCTACACAAGAACACCGCTGAACAACGTTGGAAAGATTGAGGAAGTCGAAGCCAGCAACGTGCAATTAATAAGCCAGCTATTAAGGGTGAGGCAAGGCTGGGGAAACCACGGTTTGCCAAGAATTTTTCAGCCCCACCAACATTCTTTGTTCCTCAGTTCTGTAGGCTTCAAGGAAAAATAGAAAAGTAAAGTAAAAGAAGGGAGGGAGGGAGGGAGGGAGGGAGGGAGGGAGGGAGGGAGGAAGGAAGGAAGGAAGGAAGGAAGGAAGGAAGGAAGGAAGGAAGGAAGGAAGGAAAGCATTTTATTTGAACACCGCAGAAGAATGCACATTCTTTAGAAAAGATTGGGAAGACTCTTGAGATTCAAAAGGAAAAAAAAATGGAGAGAAATGGAAGAGAAATGTTGCAGGGCAGAGCAGAGGCTTCCATCCAGCAAAGCTGAGGAAAGTTTTCCATCCTGCAGAGCCCAGATTCCACTTCCATTGTGGAGCAGAAGGGGGGCTGCCCGCCCTTCCCACCCCTGGCCAGGCTTCAGAAAAGTTGTCCCTCTCTGCCCCCAAACTCCTATCAGCGTGTTTGCGAGCATCCTGTCCCTTCCAGGCTGGGCTGGCAGAGGTGCAGTGGTCCTTGGAGGGTGGGATCCCACCATACCACTCCCCTCCCTCTTCCAAGAAGGGGGCAATGCCAAATTCCTCAGCTCAGATAAATCTTCCAGCTGCTGACCCCAAATGCAGCCAAAAAAACCCCGACAATTGTTTGCAAACTTTTCTTTTCAAATCCACCCTGGGCAAGGCAAGCAGCCAACTTGCAAAACCCAGGAGAGACCCCTAGAAGGGGCACAACCCACTGCCCTGATTGAAACATCTAGTTATGAAAAGAAAGAACTCCAAAGAGGACCCTTCGAGGTCATCCAATCCAACCCGGGCAGCTGGCCATCTTTCCAAAGCTGCAGAACAATCCTAGGGACATGGAGACTCAGCTGAGCCAAGGGACTGGCAAGCACATTGCTCCCTTCCCCTCAAATGCAGCACTCGGGGAAGGGGGGAAATATTCCAATAAAGGGGAAGGTTATGGAGGGCAGAAGGGGGTGGGGTGTGAACTTGGGCAATTGGAAATGTGGGAAAGGGAGATTTGATTATGTGGGGCTGAAAAGAGGACATTGCGAGTCACTTCCTAAGTAGCCTTTTTAAAAAAACATGTTTCTAGTCCCTAGGATGGCCAAGAGAGTTTGGGGATAACACAGGTCAGGATACAGCAATACCTCCTCAGGCTTCATGTCCTGAGGTTCTGAGGATGGGCAACCCACTGGGGTCTCCAAAGCTGGCTGGGGAATTCTGGGAGTTGAAGTCCGCCCATCTTAAAGAGGCCAAGGTTGAGAAATGCTATTTTAACCCAATGAGAAGAGCTTCCCTTCTTGCTATTTCTCTGCTGGCAATCCCATTCACAGGTATACTGCCTCCTACTTTGGATGCTCCGTAGCGCCCACCAGGATGCCCCTCTCTCCGTCCTGGGCTCCTCCCCTCTGGTCTCAAAATGGTCTAAGCTCCTAGGACCCAACAGAAGTCCCGGGTCTGCTCATCAATCCCCTCCAACGGCCGTGACTCGATTTTATTTCCCCCCCCCCCCCCAAGCACTCTTGGCCTGGGAGCAGGAGCAGCAGCAGCAACGGGGCTCCAGCCTGGAAAAAAAGACTTGGAAAGGCGGGGGGAGCGGAGGGGAGGGGAGGGGAGGGAATCCAAGGAACAGCCTTACGCACGCGGGCAACCCGTGCCAAGCGCAGCCCTCCCCTGCCAAGGCGCCGCTGGAAGACCGGGCGGGTCCCGCTGAGCCGCCCCCGGGCCCAGGAGGGCCTATCAGGGCGAGGACCGGGTGGGGGGAGATGCCTCCTCCAAAGGGAATTCTGCAGGGATCCCTCCGCTTGGAGAGCGATCTTTGATCGGGGAGAAAAGATCGCCAGGGTTCAGCTACGTGGCGGGCCGCCTTACAGGTGAGGGCTGCTGCAACACGGGGCGGCTGCTATGCCGCTGCAGAATCTGGGCGTTTCCAGCCAGGAGAAGAGGATTCTAGTCCTCATGGGCGTTGGTTCAGCAGCTTGAAAGGGGCGATCCCTTCCCTTCCCTAAGCGTCTTTCTCAGACCCGACTTTGTTCCCATCAAGTGTTTCCTTCAGCTCCACAAGGGGGGTGGGGGGTGGGGGGTGATTTTGAATTCACACAGCCAACCTCTGGCATGTTAAAAGCACCGCTTAACACTGGATCCAAAAAAATGATATTTTAAACCCAGGGATCTATGGAGGTTCTCAGTCCTCAGGTCATGGTTGTCCCAAAGGTGCTTTTCAAAAGGCAACTGGACTTTCTGGTTTTTCTTTGAAGACCTTTTGTTTCTCATCCAAGAAGCTTCTTCAGAACTGAAGCTTCTTTAGAACCGAAGGAGCTGCTCGGATGAGAAGCGAAACGTCTTCAAGGAAAAACAAAGTCCAGCACCTTTTGAAAAAGCACCTGTGGGACTTTAAACCCAGGTTTCTTTGTTTCTATGGAGATTCCCCGTCATCCAGGTCATGTTTGTCCCAAAGGTGCTTTTTTTCCAACAGGCAACTGGACTTTCTGGTTTTTGCTTTGAAGACGTTTCACTTCTGGGTCCAAGAAGCTTAAGAGAGCTGAAGAAGGTTCTTGGATGAGAAGCGAAACGTCTTCAAAGAAAAACCAGAAAGTTTCACTGGTTTGGGGTTCTTTGGCATCAGTTATAGCAAGTCCTATCTAACTGCAGCTTGGAAATCAAAGGGTTTGAAAAGGAACTGGTTTGTTCTGCTTCTATCTGGCATTGCTATGTGCTGGCATGAGAAAACAGCAAAGGGGATCAAATGATCCCGGCTACTCCTGAGAGCAGGAATGAAAGGCTGAGTTGTGTGCTCAGCACAATTGGGCACAAGATGCTTACACAGCAGACAAAGTTTGGGTCTGTTCCAACCCCAAAGTGAATTATCTTGTGTTAGATTTTTCCCAAGGACTACTGCAAAACTTCAAGACAAAGTGTTGGCCATACCAGTGCAGTCTTCTCCAACTTGGTCCCCCCCCCCCCAAAAAAGATCTGCACTTCCATACCCATAATCCTCAGCCAGCAGGATCAGACAGGGCAAAGGAGTTGGTGCTTCTTGGCCATCGTAGAATTTGATATGGCCACAACTGGAAGCTACCAAGGCAGAAAGCAGATGCTTTGATCCAGAGACATCCCTCTTACTTTCCTAATAAAATGCAAGCTTTCTGATGAAAGGTAGGCCTGCAACAGCCCTGTGAGGTAGGCCAGGATGCTGGTGCCCAGCAGGAATTAAGAAAATTTGAAATATGTTTGAGCAGAGATTTGGATCTGGAGTGCCGGTTTAGTGGTCCCTAAAGTAGTTTTTCTCAAGCTTGGCAATTTTCGGATGGTTGGACTTCAGTTCCCAGAATTCAACCTGAAGATGGGTGGACTTCAATTAACTTATAAGAGGGTTGGAGTTGAAGTCCAACCCTCTTATAAGTTAAGAAACACCACCTTAATACCACTGTAACTGCTGTTCAATGCACTAATAATCCTTTGCAGCTAATTTTTTTTTAAAAATCCCTTTAATCCATCCTACCAGCAAATTAACCTTCTCCAACTAAGGCCGAATTGCCATTTCACAGCTAGAAGCTCATCTGTGCTGGGCCAAGAGCTAAACTAGCTTTGCCCAGACACGCAGACTCCTGTCTGGGACTGCTGGCTGCCATTGCCCCTGGCCGCTCCCTGAGGTGCAGCAGTTGCCTGGCAGGTGAGAAAAAGGGGAGGGGCTCTCCTCTTGCCAAGGGGGGCTGCAAACCCTGGATTCCTGGCTTGGAAGGAAATCTGGGTGTGGTTGGGCAGGAATGCAGGCAGGAAAGAGAAGGCTCTGGAAAATCCAGGGAGGGGAGGATCTGCAGAAAGAGGCCATCATCCACAGCTGCAGATGTTTCCTTCGCTAGGAAGGAAGGAAGGAAGTTAAGAAAATCTACTACTCAAGGCTGCATTTTCCCCCCACCGCAAAAAAAAATCAGACAATGTATTCAAAACCAAACATGGTGTAAATTCAGAATACAGAATAAAGAGTTGGAAGGGGGATCTTGGAGGTCTCCAGCCCCTTGTTAAGGCAGGAGAGTGCATACTAGGGGTCTCAAAACCTGCCCAAAGATTTCTGGACTTCAATTCCCAGAATTCCCATGTTTGGCTGAGGAATCCTGGGAGTTGAAGTCCACAAGTCTTAAAGGTGCCAAGTTTGGAGACCCCTGCCCATATCATTCTGGACAAATGGCTGTCCAGTCCCTTCTCGGAAACCTCCAGTAATGGTGGTGCTGAATCAGAATCCATTCCATGCCAGGCCTCCCCTGAACTCCTCTCTTGTAAGCCTGCAGCTTCTTAGCAAAATAGAGTCTGCCCCCCCCCCCCCCTCATCCCTGGAGAATCAATCTCAGTTGAAGATGGGTGGACTAGTTTGGCTCCAGCCAGCCAGCCACATCTCCTTTCGTGGACCCTGAGCCCCCCAAAGCTTTCAGGGTGGGTGGTGATTTGAACCCAGGTCTCCATAGCTGTAGAGCTCTGAGGCTCCACCCCTTTTGCTTCACTGCTGGTGGAATTTCTTCTTCTCCCCCAGTCCAAGAGGCCCTCAGAGATGGGGCTGCCAACCCCTTTGCAAACAAGCCGGAGACCGTCCTGGCTGCAGCCCATCGGGCCCCTTTCTATAACAAACACATTCATGCTTAATAGCAAACAGATTTATTGCAGCGAAGGCCCCGGAGGGCTCGGCCAAGGCCCACTTTATGGAGGCTCAGCGGCTGTTGCAGCAACAGGAAGGATGCTTAGAAGAACCTCTGGCTCTCTTTCATGCCCGTCCTTATCTGAGACAACCGAGAAGCAACTCTCCAAACGCAAAGCCCAACAGATACAGTCCAGGTTCCATTGCTAGGTGGAGATGCAAAGAACGGCATCTCTGCTATCAGAACTCTTTTGAGGCCACAAAATTTGCAAACTAGACTGCAAAAGTGCCAGTCCACAATATTTTTAGGGGCTGAGCAGCTTTTGTATATCCCTGTGAGGTTTTTAATGCTCACCAGCTGCATAAAGAGGAGATACCCACTCTTCCAGTCTTGCAAAGCTCCTTTGGAGCAAATTAAGCCAAGAGTTTGACTAACTGTTTTGCAGTAAATGTTAATCAGAAGCTGCTCTGATCACTGCCTCTCTGTTCAGATAACAGAGCTTTGCGTTGTGCAACAAACTCCATTTTCTCTGCTAAAAACGTGTCACAGGACAATAAACCATATTTACATTCAAGGGACCGCAAGACTCCTGGCAAGAGGTGGGAGGATGCGGCTGAAGCAGAGTCACAGAGAGGGGGGATCTTCCTCCACCCGCAAACGCCCCCTCCTCCTTCCCCCTCTTCCAGACGTTTGGCAAACCCGGGCCGAGCACAGGGCGTGGCGCCCGCTTTGCTCAACAGCTCGTACCGCATTGCTTGCTGTAACATGCCAGCCGCGGAGGGGAGGGGAGGGAGAATCACTAGATGACATCACAGAAACGGCGTCCAGCCCCTCCCGAGAGCCACACCCGAGCGAGGGTCGTTGCAAGGAGAGGCATCGCCGCTGCAGCTGGCAGAGAGAAAAGCACCAGGCTGAGCAAATCAGGGTGGGGCGTGATGGGAGGGGGGCAGAAGCGGGCCTTAGTAAGGGTCTCCATTGCAACAGCTCTGCAGCCCCCCCCCCGCTCCTCTTGGAAGAGTTTGAGAAAAGAGTCCAACCCACACACACAATCACACACACACAGAGAGAGATTTCCTCCATGGCACTCGGACCTCGGTTGGCAAGCGGGCATCAGAAGCGGAAAGCGGGCGAGGCGAGCATTCCCGACCCTGTACATCCCCCAAAGAGGTTCTGAGGGGCTCCGGGGCAAAAAGCAGCCTGCTTCTTCCAGAGATTTGGGGGGGGGGCTTTTTTTAATGCCCACCCCGTTTTGATGCATACAGCACCATGCAAACCACCCACTTACACAGGACTTCAGCCTCACTCTCTTGCCAGCTGAAGCGAAGCGTAACCCCTAAAGGTGGCACAATGGAGGCAAGGAGGAAAAGAGGAGGGGGCGTCTCTCTCCTGCAGGAAGGGTCCCAGGAGGGGAATTCCCGATACAATCCGGCATCTACCGGGGGGGGGGGGGTACAAAAAGCAGACGCCGCTTGGCGCTCTCCGACGGGAAACAGCAGCCCCGATTTTCTCCCCACCCATGGAAGAGAGTTCCGAAGCAAAGAGCAGCCGGGGGTCCCATGGACATCCTCCCCCCGCCCCGCCCCCCGACGGCTCCCCGGAATCCTTGCAAGAGCCCGGAGACCCCCCCTCCGCCCCCGGCGCTGCCAAGGAGGCTCCCTCCGTCCCTCCCTCCCCGCAGGACCCAGCTGGGACCCCCACCCCGAGGGTAGGACAGCCGCTTTCTCCAACGCGGCGCCCTGCCGGACTCCCGGCCCCGACGGCCATCAGCTGCTCCCGGCGCCGGCTGGGGAAAGGCCGGGGGGCGCAGCGCGACCTGGCTGGGGAGGGGAGGGGAGGGGGCTGCGGGCGCTGCCATCCCCGCTGCAGAGCCCCGAGGGGAGCGGCCGCTGCCGGCGGGAGGACGGGACTTACCGGGCGGGGCTGCAGACTCCGAGCGCCGGCCGGCCTAGCAAGAGCGGGCGGCGCCCGGACGGCCCTTTTGTAGCCGGGCTGCCTCCCAGTCCCCGCCCGCCCTGACGGAGGCCAAGCCCGGCCCGGCCGCCGCCTCTGACTCAGCCCCGCCGGGACGGGAGGGGCGCCGGCGCAGCTGGCAAGGACCTCGCGGGGTGGGGGTGGGGCTGCAGGCGCTTGGCCCCCGGATCGACGGCGGGGCGAGAGGAGCGGGGTCCAGAGAGGCAGCGATGGGTCCTCCGGGGCAACAGCAGCTGCCCTCCCCTCCCCCCAATGTTGCCTTAGACACGGCATGGAGAGCAGCTCTGCCCTGTCCCTTTGCTGGGGCAAGGCAAGAGAAGCCTGGCTCGGTTGCCCCAAGAAGGGCCCTGGGGGGAGGGAAGGTGCCAAGGGCCTCTTTGCAGGCGGAGGGACCATCTCCCCTGTAGACCTCCATCAGGGGATAAAGAGCACCCTCTGGAGACCCCAGCCGGCTTCTTCTGGAGCAAGCCAACGGGGCAACTCCATGAATTGGCGAAGTCTTCACCTCAAGGAGACAAGAAGAATCCCAGGGCTTCTTGGTCATGAGGAGGTCAAAGCAAAAGTTGGTTTCTGCCACTGAGGCTTGCCGGGAGACGTCATCAAAACCCAACTGGGCTTGAGTTTTCCTCCCTGTTGTGATGACTTGAGGGATACAGCTGTGAAGTTTTCTTAGCTGAGATGGAAAGGGGATGGACCATCCCCCCCTCCGAGCTCCAACCAGGCTTAACACTTGAATCCACTCTGGGTTGGCACCCAACCAAGGGGGCAGATGGAATCATGGCCACCTGGTATGGGCTGGATGAGGCTGGCCGTCTCTTGCAGAACCAAAGGGGCTTCGCAGGCTAAGTTGATTGGGGCTGGAAGTTTCTAGGGAAAACCAAACTTTTTTTCATGGCCCTTCTGAGAAAACTTTGCCCAGCAGTGACAGCAACATTGCTCCATCCCAGCAACTGTTAAGATGTGTGGACTTTTATCTCCCAGGGATGAGATCGGGGCCAAATGTGGGGGACCCAAGATCCCATTGGCCCTTTCTCACTTGTCTCTTGCAGCCTTCCAACTGCCTGCCTGCCCGCCCATTTCACAGATCATCTCAAGAGGCCCAAAGCAGGACCAGCTGGATTAAAAACACCAAGTCCCTCCAATTTTCTAAGGGTGATTCAACTACTCAAACACTAGACATTGTCCAAGAGGCCTGGTGCAACACAAAAGGGGAGGGAACATCAAGTGACGTCAAGTTCACACTAACATCTTAAACAGCTCATTCTTTCTTTCCTGGTTTTATTGCTCTTTTTTGTATTTTGTATTTAACCAGCTTGCAAAGAGCAGGCGTGTTGGTTTCTTTGGAACTGTGACTAGAACAAAAGGAGGGATTTAATTTCTCTTTCCCTGCTGTCAAAATCCTCCAGAGCAACTGATTTCTTTTGAAATCTATTTTTCCTCCTGCTTGAGCAGGGGGCTAGACTAGAAGACCTCTGAAGTCCCTTCCAACTCCATTATTCTGTATTCCAGTAGGAAAGACAAGGGAGTTGCATTGGTTGGAAGCAGAGGTGGGTTTCAGCAGGTTCTGACCAGTTCTGGAGAACCGGTAGCGGAAATTTTGAGTAGTTGGGAGAACCGGTAGTAAAAATTCTGACTGGCCCCGCCCCCATCTATTCTCTGCCTCCCGAGTCCCAGCTGATCGGGAGGAAATGGGGATTTTGCAGTAACCTTCCCCTGGAGTGGGATGGGAATGGAGATTTTACAGCATCCTTCCCCTGCCACGCCCACCAAGTCATGCCATGCCACGGCCACCAAGCCACGCCCACAGAACCAGTAGTAAAAAAAATGGAAACCCAGCACTGGTCGGAAGGCTGTTGAACCGTCTTGTCTTGATTTAACCTTTTCCAAGATGAAGAATTCTATTAGCTGGTACTCAAAAACGTTCTTTGTGCACAATATTCATGCATCGTGAAATATTTCATGTTTGGGAATCTAGGCAACTTCTTAAATCTTCTCTGTGTTTTTAAACATCTGCTGCAATTTTTAAAGGGACCAATTTTGAGTTGAGAAAGGTCCGAACCCTAACCTTGATGATGTTGAAACTGTGATGAGTTGGCTTGTTGTTGGCTTGTGGTCAATCAGGCGGAAGAACGGGGCCAGCGACCTCATCCTAACCAGCTGATCTTTCAGAAGAAAATGCTTTGCCTTAAGACTCCTATCTAAGCCCGCATTCCTGTCCTGGGGCACATTGGTGGAGAATTTTGTTTGCTCTTTTTAATTCTGTGCAAAAGAACATCTAGTATCTCTGGAGTGGGGGTGGGGGAAAGTGGGAGGGAGGGAGGGAAAAAAATGCTCCAGGGATGGAAACAGTAGTAGGGGTGTTACATATCCGATTTGGCCTTAACCACATTGACGTAACTTCATTTTCAGCCTAGCCTCCTCTGTATTTATTTTTATTTATATCCTGCCTGTCTTGATTATTTATACGAATAGCTCAAGGCAGTGAACATATCCAACACACCTTCCTCCTCCTATTTTCCCCACAACGACCCTCTGAGGTGGGGTAGGCTAAGAGAGAAGGTCTGGCCCAACGTCACCCAGCTGGTTTTCATGCCCAAGGTGGGACTTGAACTCACGGTCTTCTACTTTCTAGCCCGGTGCCTTAATCACTAGGTCAAACTATATGTCAAGAGCAGAAAATAGGACAGGTATCGCCAAAAGATCCGGGCGGATCTCACCTTTTTCACCCAAGTCTTTCTATCTTAGGGCATTTCTACCCAACATCTCCTACCTATTATTCCAGGTCCCTGAAAATAAGCCATGATTGATAACGTTGCCACGGCAATATACTAGGACAGTTTCAGAAACCCTGTGGTGCAAAATGATTTTAGGGCATCACTTCAGCCATCAAAACATCACAGGTGTTCTGGGAAGCATCTGTGCTCTTGTGCACCAGACCCGTTTACCAGAGAAAGTTTTGTCTCAAATTTGGGGTCTGAGGACCCCAAAAAGAGGGAGGGGACACACCTTAATTTGGAAGCCATTTGCACAAAGAAAGGATTGTGAAGCCATGTGAAGTGCGAGAGGCATCCCCTAAATTTGGGGAAAAAATATTCTAGGCTGCTGAATCAGGCAGTTCCTGACAGAAGTGAACAACTGGAATGCAGCATCATGTTTGAATGCTGACCATGAAAAAGACTTCACTGAGTGCTCATTTTATTACACAACACCGATGGAATGTTGCTGTGTATCTAGACATCTGTTGTGGTTACACAATTACTCCACTTCTGCCCTCAAAACATAGCCCATGGGGAGAAAGCCACCTGAACTAAGTCTTCCATTCCACCGTTAGCGCTGCCCTAGACATCTGAGGTTACTTTTGCCAAACCTGGCTGGCTAGTACTTTTCTAACTAAGCCCATGATCTGTTATTGCTCCTGCTCTGCTTATATTGTTACGACAATGTTAGGTTGTTGTTTTGACTGAGGGCCTGTTAATGTTGGAAAAGCGCTAGAAAGGCAAACTTATCTTTGTTAAGAAGTTTGAAAGAAAATGAAGACGCAAGAGGCAACTGCACTCAAAACAGGATAAATCAGTGCTATGTAGCAAATGCTTTTCTGTATTTCATGCACTGAGTTTTGCACGTAAAATTACCTAGGCCAATATCATTCCCACAAAGAGCATTTTGTCAGAAATGTTTCCAGGTCAACCAAAGAAAGAATTTTAAGTCATTATTGTCATACTGGGGATTTCAGGAGGGCCAGAAATGTGTGTTCAGAAGACCTTGAGGTTGACGGGTAAAGTGGAGTTAAACCTTGCTTAAGGCACGGGGCAACGGAGGGCTCAGCTCTCAGAATTAGATCTACAAGCTTTTGCCAGTTATTAACTCCTGCTGAACCGTCTGCAGTGAGACGTTGCCTTGGGTGCACCCACAAAAGGAAAATAAAACAATGCTTAGCAACTGCTTGGTGCAAAGGGATGAATGAAGTGTGTGTCAACAATGAATAAGAAACAGGCGTGGCTAGAATTTTACCCAAAGTCCGGCCAGACCCGTTTCCTGACTCACTTAAAAAGGAAACTACGTGGAAAAAAATAACAAGGGGTGGGGGTGGTGAAGAAACAACCCCTGGTATTTTAGGGGAGGAGAGGGAAGTAGACTCCTGATTTTTAATGTTTTGACCGCCAGACATGATTACTCGGTGCAATCAAATCACGAATGGCAGAATGTAAGAAAACTGCAAAATACCCACCCGCCCACAAAACAGATCCATCCGTCCTTGTTTATTAAAGAAGGTGCCCCCCCACCCCCTCCCTCAGCCCAGACTAGGAATGTTTGGAAGAATTCAGAACCGCCTCTTTGACTCTTGACTGATTGATGGGGCTTCTATTGCCACTCATCTCACCTGAGTGACTCTGGGCAGCCCGAGAGCCCGCTGGGAGGGTTGGGAAGAACTTCAGGTCAGGAAGGCTGTTTGGGGAGGAAAGAGCCATTTTGGAGGCCCCTCCTTGTTTTGCAGGCCTGCCAGTTCCAGCTTTCCCAGCCTGCTCGCCAGAGAAAACAAGAGCTGGAGGTGAGAGGAACACCAGCAGAGTCCACTTCAGCGCCCCAGCCACTCCGGGCCAAGTGAAAGCCAGACTCTTATCTGACTCGCAGCTGTCAGGCCATCCGTTGTAAAATAGGCGTGACTCACAACTTGCTTAGCAGTGGAAATTCTATTGTCATGAGTTGAGGATTGCCTCCATTCTTACTCCTGGCTATGAAGAGGCCTGATCCGTGCCTCCAGTTCCACTTCATGACTCTCTTCCCCCCCTGCCCTAAACTCACAAACTGCAATAAAGCAGAAAGGGAACCGTTTTGGGAGGGTTTTGCTTTTTTCGGTTCGATTGGAACTCTCCTCCTTCGCTCCCAGATAAGGCCGAGCGGAGACAGCCTGCTGATGAAGGCAATCAGAGGTTGGGTGTCAAACGTCATCCTATCTCAGCTAAGACCTCGCAAGCCCCAGCATGTTCGCTGGAAAGATGGCGTGCTGCATAATCCAGCGGAAAGGGAGAAAATTCAAGGTTCTCAGGGAGCTGGAATGCGTGTGCAGGCACGGACCCGTCTGCTGGCACCAGGCCTGAGAGAGGCAGCCGGTTTTGGAGGAGCATCAGAGAAAACCCATTAGCAGCATTGATCCACCAGAGTCACTGCTGGGCTCCTCGCGGTGATTATCGATGGATTCAGCCGACTGCCTAGCCCATCCTTCAGGCGCCCAGGAGACCAACAGAAACGAAGCAGGAGGTTTCGTTTTTTGCTGTCTCTCTTGGGCAATTGTGCTTTCAATATCAAGCTGCTCCTCATACGTTTACCCCAGTAACCTTGTTGGCTGAGCAGGATGGAAACTGGAGTCAAACACAGCCACTACATGGCATGGATCCAGCCAAGGCCAAGCAGGCGGCCATGAGCAGCCGGCCTCAGTGGTGGAAAAGGGGGCTCCCCCGAGCCGAAGATGGCCAGGACCACAAAACTCAGGATCATCTGCCTCTAAACCGATGCAAAAATATCCTCTCCCTTACTTGCTGCAGCTCCAACAGGCAGAGCTTGGTGAAGGAGCACCAGCGTCTCTGAAGCAGAACAAGCGCAGAAAAGGAGATTTGATTCACTTTGCTCCCAGAATTGAGGGATAATTGTGTGTGCGTGTGTGTGTGAGAATCAGGGGGTCCTTTCTGGGACCAGCCTCCCCACCCCTAGCTCGGCTGGGCTAAACCCTTGAGGGACAGGAGGATAACCAGCCCTCGGGAACCCCTGTTTGTGTCCAAGATAAAAGCCGTGTCCAGGGGCTTCAGCAAGCAGCATCGATGGACGGATCCTCCCAGTCTAAGCAGTGAGGTGGGGGGGTGGCAAAACAACCCCCCCCCCGGGAAGATTTGCAGGCCACTTGGGGAGGCAAAGGCCCAAGGTCTCCCGCGGTGGAACAGAGCCCAGCAAATGCCTGCAGGAGCACTTAGCTGCCTGCATCATCGGCTTGGCTGCAAGGAGGGAGACTGCAAAAATGCAGTGACGTCGCATTGGCTGCACCATTGCGGGAAGGAATTGTGCAGGGCCACGTTCGCCCAATGCAAGACCACCAAAGGGGGGAAGCAAGAGGGGGTGCAGAGGAGGCTGCTTGGTGAGGCATTAGCCCAATGGGCCAGGAGGATTTACAGGTAGTCCTTGACTTATGACAACTTCCACTGCTAAGTAAGTCGCACCTGATTTCACCACTTTTGCTGTGGTTGCTAAGCAAATCCTCCCCATGTGGCTTCCCCCATTGACTTTGTTTGTGGAAGTCCCCCCCCCTCAAATGTCTCCAAGGGCAATTGGATGTTCCCAAATTTTGATCATGTGATTGTGGGGACCCTGTGAGGTCATTAAGTGCAAAGACTGGTCACAAGTCGCTTTTTTCAGTGCTGTCGTAACTCTGAATGGTCACTAAACGAATGGTCATAAGTCGAGCATTACCTATGTTTTCATTTTATTACACGCGCAGTCGGGGAAAATCACGAACGGAAGAGGCAGGGCTGATGGGTGTTTGGGGAACATCTCCGAGTCCTGCAAATTGCACGTTATTTTTCTGTAGCAGAAAACCTAAATTACAGCCGTTTGTGGATTTCCTGTGGAGAGTCAAAAGGGAAGTATGAATTTCTGAACTTTGCTTTGGATTGGGACAGGCATTGTTGGCCAGTCTCCCACTCAGATTCAGAGACGAACTGAAGCAAATCGATTTCCAAAGCAGATTTAATCTTACGGTGGGTGCACAGATCCCTAAAATAAGAGAGACTTAAGCTTATCTTCCTACATGTCCATGCTGCACAGGGCCACCATAACAGCTTGACGAGACTGACTGAAATAGTAACTGCAAGGAAAATTGCAAATCAGAAGTTAAATTCTTCTAAACCAGGAGTGTCCAAACTTGGCACAATTCGAAGACCTCTGGACTTCAACTCCCAGAATCCTGGGAGTTGAAATCCACAGGACTTAAAAAGTTGCTAAGGATGGACACCCCCATTTCAAACCCTCAAAAACTTCCCAATACAGAATTCCCCTTTTTTTAACACACTATAAAAAGGGGCCAAGTTAAAGGCCCCATTCAGCCACCCACAAAACCCAGCCAGCCAGCCAAAGCGGGGCTGAACAGGCACCAAATTTCCCTTAAAGCAGCTGAACGGCCTGTGTCCCCGAGCAGTGAAGAAGCTACGGCTGCCTTTAAGAAGTCCGTGTTGCCGCAACGCGCTCGAGTGGAACTTTGGACCTTAATTGCAGAGCCGAGTTCAGAGGAAAAGCCTTCCAGATATCTCCTCTGTTGTCAAGCAGTTTTTTTAAAATCCCTCTCCGGAGCCAGCCAAAGCTTCGGGAACCCCACCCCACCCGGTTAGTGTGCATGACTCATCTCCGAAATATTTTCCTTGTGGGAGGTCAGATTGGATTTTGAAAGAAAACCTGATGTGAAGCAACACTGCAACCCAAGGGCTCTACCTTCTCACTGAAACCAGCCAACCCCAGCAGACGGCAGAAACAAAGACGGCGTTTGTTGTGGCAACCGGATGAAAAACTCACGGCTCTTCGGGAACTAGGAGGGCATTACGTGGCGACGTGGCGAGGTACAAACCAAACTGAAACCACGTTCTTTCTTGGGGAAAGCCCTGCATTTAGGCAGGGATCCTAAGAAGTAAACCGTGCCTAAAATAAATAAATAAATATCAGTGCAGAAACACCCACAACAACAACAAAAATATATCTGAAAACTTTAGTGCCTGGAATGTGGGACAGGAGGGCTGGTGTCTCAGACACCGGGTGTAACTTTGCAAAAACATGGCGATGCTTTGGCTGAAAACTTTTCTGTGCCATGACATCAAGGCTGCCCTGCCCACTTCATCCTGATCTCGCCTGGGGCAGGAGCACTACACAACTGCGACCACGCAACCACCGACTCCAGTGTTAATTAGTCTGGCATACAAAATCGTGCCAAATGACAATGAGCATACAAGCTGGGCAAAAAGCCCAAGCAAAATTCAAATATGTATTCCACAAAAAGAAAGAAGAAAGAAAGAAAGAAAGAAAGAAAGAAGAAAGAAAGAAAGAAAGAAAGAAAGAAAGAAAGAAAGAAAGAAAGAAAGAAAGAAAGAAAGAAAGAAAGAAATTAGAAATCATCAACGGGGGAATTTTAACTGTATTTTGAAAAGACAAAGACACCTACGCTCAAAGCCATCCCAGTACTCACTCTGAAAAAGGAAATAAATAAACTGAAGTCCACAGGTCTTAAAGTTGCTAAGGTTGGGCAGCCCTGTTTTAAACCCTCAAAACACCTAAATGCCTTTGCGTTTTGGATGATGGCATATGCCCGAGGACCAAGGGATGATGGGCCTTAGGAGACCCTTAACAAATCAGAGACCTCTAAAAGCAACATTTAAACTTAAAAGCAGTTTGTGGCTGTGGCTGAGACTGTTTTCCTGACATTCCTGCAACTTGCAGAAAAGGGCAGGGAAATTTAAACTAAGATCTGTTCTCTACCACCTCCGCTCCAGCTGCCCAAAAAGAGCAGAACTCTTTAAATGCAACTGCCCATTTTAACGGAAAGCTACCACAGGGCTTGGTTTCCACCCAGTAACATTACTGGGAACAAATGGTGATATATAAGCAGTTGTGATCGGTGCAGAGTTGGCTGCCCTCCTTCCCGTGTTGCTCCAGACGCAAGAGAAACTCCTCAAGTGCCGAAGACGTGGAAAGGTTTCATGGCTGCCCTGCCTGGCAACCGTGCCCGGTCTGATGGAATTGTCCCCCACCTTCTTCAGTCACTGGTGAAGAAGCTCTTTTGCTGAGAAAAACTGCTGTTCCTGCTCACGATTCAGTCACGTGGCTTGGTTGAGGCGCTTCTTTTTCCAGAATTTCCGGTTTGGGCCTTGATTTGCCGGCCGAGAGCCCTTGTTCTGCGCAGCCCCACGCTTCTTTCTTGGGGGCTCAGCCTGGAGGGAACCCTCCCTGGATTCCGTGGAGATTGGCCCTCGGTGGCTGGGTGTGCCGGGGAAAGCTTTGGCCTTCCTGCTCATCTAGGAGCCAGAAAGGGAGAGAAAGAGGAAACGGCTTCAAAATGAGTCAATGCTCAGGAGGCTAAGTTTCTGCCAGAACTGGCTAAAATGTAAGTCACCCTGAAACCCTCTTCCTTTTTGCTGCTCTGCTCCCAAATGAAAACCATCAATGCTGGAGGAAGTTAATTATGTGTACAGTGAGAACACACCCTTTATTATAAAGGACAACCCTGTACTTCAGAAAAAGCAGCCCTCTGAGTTAGCTAATTGGTTTCTTGGCTTTGTTCTTGAGTTTTCCTTTGCAAAGCAAAGTGATAAATGTATTTGTCCTTAGGAGCCTCTTTCAGGCTTGTGGTCTATTTTGTCCAAGAAAATATGGTCGCTAAAGACCTCCAAGGTCCCTTCCAACTCTGTTATTCCATTCCATTCCATTCCATTCCTCTCCTCTCCTCTCTTCTCCTCTAGGACAGGGGTCTCCAGCCTTGGCAACTCTAAGACTTGTGGACTTCAACTCCCAGAATACCTCGGCCAGCCATGGGAATTCTGGGAGTTGATGTCCACAAGTCTGAAAGTTTCCAAGGTTGGAGACCCCTGCTCTAAGATTTCTCCCTCGTCTCTATTCGCAGAACTACTGACGAAAGTATTCAAATGTCTTCTGGAATTACTCTGAACGCCAATGAAGAAGCCCACTTTGAAAACTAACATCTCTGGAAAGGTTCTGTAATAAAAAAAGGGGGAGCCAAATCCTAAATAGTTTTTCCCAACAATCCTTCCTCACCTTCATGGTCCTGGCGCCCTTGTCCGGCACCGGTGGGAAAGTGCACGGGACGCGGCCCTGAGCAAAGTGATGCGGCAGAGGGATGTTGGGGTCGAGGGGGACCCAGGGCACCGAGAGGGCAGCCGGGGAGGGGGGCAGGTCAGCGTGAGCAGCGTGCAGGTTGTACATGGCCCGAGTGGCAATTCCATCCGAGCTCTTGTAGACGGACACCGAGGAGTCTCCCGCCAGGTGAGTCAAGAGGAAGGAGCCCTCCTGCAAGCTGACAGCACAACAACCATCACTAACCGGGGCCAAATCTGCAGAGCCTTTTCTGCAGCGTCCCGTTCTCCTTCCGCAAAACTCTAAAAACCTGGCCCTGTTCCTGGGGTGCTACAGGCGCCAAGGCCCCCCACCTCCTGGCTGTATTGTTAAGGCCTCATACCAACCTTGCTTTGGTATGCACTTTGAATTCGGTCTTTTAATGTTATTTTTTTTACCATTTTAATGCTTTTTACTATTTTTATTGTTCCAACATATCTTTTAAATTTTAATTGCAATGTACGCTTTGAATTGTGAGCCACCCAGAGTCGTTTGCCGGGGTGGGCGGCTATGCAAATCAAAATTGAAATTGAAATCAAAACCAATCGATCGATCGATCAGGCTGCTCCCTCTGGCTCTGTGGGACACAAACTGCCTCCTTTGCACCTTGTCACCAACATGCGGTTTTGAATGTGTGCGATGATGATCCAGAATAGATTCAGATCTTATCCCAAATTCTAAGGGCTTGCTACGAGGTTCCCAGCACAGGATTCTGGAGCTGTGGGCCTCGCCTTAATTTAAATCGTTTGCTACGCACGCAACCCTCAGAAAGAGAAGGAACAGAGAAAGCCAAGTACGTACCCAGCCACTTTCTTCAAGATGTTTTGGAGAATATGTAATGAATTGGTTGGACTGTGGAGGGAAGAAAAGCATTCACAAAATAATTAGGGGAAATTAATGTATTATGCAAACATCGCAATGGCTGTTTGTTCAAGAGATAAACAGAAATCTGAGGAATGTATGGATTCCGAAGGCAAAGCTCTTTCTGGGAGCAGCCAGAGACAAGGCGGTGAGAGGTCAGGCTCGATCAGCTCTTTAAGTTATTTTAAATCCATTCCGAGCAGCTGCAGGATGTGGGGATAAACCATGAAACATGGCATTTGACAGGAAGTGCAGCATCCTCAACTGTCAGTCACTTTTAGGGGCACGAAGTTCCTAAACCTCATGACTCAAAAGAGAGTTTGAGAAATCCCTGGACTTCGTCAGCTGTCATTTCACAGAGCTATCAAGAAACGAAATCTTTGGGGAGGCTTCTGTGGCTGAGAATGATCGGAGTAGCTCTACTGCAAAATAAAAGACCCTCCTCTAATTAATATTGGCTCAGGATAGCAGGAAAACAGGTAGTCCTCGACTTACAACCAGCCACTTAGTGACTGTTCCAGTTTACAACAGAACCAAAAAAAGATATTTACAACCCAGGTTTAAAGTTCTGACAGCTGGCACACACACACACACACACCCATTTGTTTTATGACCAGTGTGCTCACAACGACCATGGCAAAAAAGCTGTAAAATTGGGCGTGGACATGTGAGGACCTGCTTAATAACCAGATCATACCCCCGGGCTCAATTATGGTGATAAGTTGAGGACTACCTGAAATCCAAATATTAGTAGCTCACTTATGGATAAAATTTCTATTTAAATGATCATTCGACCAAAAACTAACAGAGAGTTGAGTATCTGTAGACCAAAGAGAGGAGGATATCATACAACTAAAGAGTAAATACTGATACATATATTTTTAAAAAGCCCATGATCTCTACTGCATTTGCTGGAAGAAAATATTTTAAATTCCGAAAGAGGAACTCTGGTTAGGGACTCCCTGTAAGTCAACCTTTTTGTTATGGGAAGTTTGTTTGTTGACTTGTAACATTGATTTGCCACCCATCTTACTTACTTAAATGTGCCGAATCGTCTTTTCAAGGCCTTCCCCGTCAGCCGCTCAAGCAGGAAGAGTTGTGAAGTCAGGGCATCGATGTGACCTACAGGAGGGAGAGATTTCCCAAGTGGAAATGAAGAAACGTCAAAGCAGGAGATGCCACAGCTTAGGCCAAAATGAAACTGCAACACCATCAGAACTTGAAACAAAGGACTTAATTTGGAGGCTGAGCTCACCTATCCCCCCTAACCTATCCGCTTGTTGTATATATTGTGGTTCATCGAATCAACCATGGTTAGCATGATGCATTCACCAGGCCTGAAAAGTTTTTCTGCTCGGATTCTTTAAAAGAACGCTTCAAAAGTGTGTTTAAACCATCTGCTGATTTTAAGAAGGTCCTGTGCATTACTCAGGAGATGGCCCTTTCTTGGGTGTGGACCCAAGTCGAGTCTCGGTTAGATTTCCAATCCCAAGGTCCAGCGAGAGAGCAACAAATGCTCTGGATAGATGCCCTTCTCAACAGCAGCAGGGAATATGGATCCTACCGTTAGGATTTTTGCTGCTGTTTAATTGCTCTGAATGAGATTTTCATACGAGCCACAAGGTAGCTTATCCAACGACTTTATCAGCTACTTTGAGACCAAAGTTTCACAATAATGTTAATTATCTTCGTGTCATCTGCCTTCTGTTTGAGCCCACGGATCTGCCAAGTTCAGTAAAGACAGTATTTTTGAAAGAATTACTGGAACGTTACAGTTGGTCCTCGACTTACAATCGTTTGCTTAGTGACCATTTGAAGTTACAACGGCACTGAAAAAAATGACTTACAACCGTTTTTCACACTTATGACCTTCGCAGCGTCCCCATGGTCAGGTGATCAAAATCTGGATGTTTGACAACTGATTCACACTTATGACGGCTGCAGTGCCCCAGGGTCACATGATCCCCTTTTGCGATCTTCTGTCAAGCAAAGTCAAAGGGGAAGCCAGATCCACTTAACAACCGTGTTACTCGTTTAACGACTGCCATGATTCATTTAACGACTGGCAAGCAAGGTCGTGAATTGGAGCAAACTTCACTTAACGAATGTCTCACTTAGCAACAGAAATGTTGGGCTCAATTGTGGCCGTTAAGTCAAGGATTACCTGTATTACAGTCGGTTGTATAAATCCAGTGGCAGGAAGGACGTTGAATTCTGTTTTGCAAGGATGTAAACAAAAAAAAAACAACCACCCCAATTTTGAAACTCCACTTACCGACAGTGAATGAAGTATTGGAATGTAACAAGCTTTCGGTCCACAGCCGACAGACTTCGTCTTCAGTCAATGTTTCTACGCCGTAGAAGGCCTGGTATTCCAACTTTGGCAACACGTAAACAGGAAAGTGCTGGAAAACAAACAAAAGCTTTTCCACTTCGAGGTATTTCCACTCCGCCTACCGAGTGGAAAAGCAAAAGTTAAATCTCACCCTAGTGGCTGGGACTTGCCTTCTCTGAGACCGGCTATTTACAGCTACAAGTAAGAAAGCAACGTCCGCTTAGAGAATTATCGTTTATTGATTAATAGGAAACTCAAGAATCTGAGTTATACTGTTAGGGATCACTCGGAAAGGTTCTTCCTCAGTCAATTTTTGTTTTCTCCTATTCTAGAGAAAGCAGATGACACTGCCGTATCTTGTTCCTTTATGAAGCTGGAATTGGACACCAATTGGAATTGGTGGCTCGAACTCTCCGAAACAAGAAACAAGGAATGTAGCTCTTACACCAGAGTTTAAAAAAAAATGCTAAAGGGTTCACAGGTGAGCATGTGTGAAGTCAAAGATATAATTCTAGCATATACTACACTGGCACATAATACTCACCCTGGAACAGACCGCCAAGACTACACTGGTAAAAAAATGGTCAAGGACCAAAAACATTCACTCCTATTTCTTGCAAATCTAGGAGAGACTTGTAAGAATTTAACCCTGCAATTCTGCCCCCTTTGGAAATCCAGGGTGGGGGGGAAAGATGACGAATCAGAGATGACACCCTGCAAACTCAGCTTAAAGGAATTATCCATATTGCAAATCATCTGCCAAGAATTCTTTCTCTCTTATTACAAGGCTTTCAAACTTATATCTCATGCCCTGGAAGAAACGGTTCCTGCAAATGACAATAACTATAATGACCCCAGCAGGAATCCAGCATCGGAGCTGGCTAAAATCTAAACCCACCAAAGCGTTACATATCGCCAAGAAAGCCAACCTCCCACCCGAGAAGAGAACCTACCCTCCTGAATTTCGCCTTTTTCTGATGGGGTCTCAACTCGACTTTCTGGATGGTGGTCCTCACCAACAGCAGCATGTCGTCCAAGCTGTACAATTTGTAGACCAGGTTGCCGTGCTGAGGAGGCTCGTAACTAGCCGTCTCTTCAACTGCGTCCCACAGCATCCCTTTCAGAAGAGACAGGGGAGAAGGGCACATGGTCATGCTGGCAAAGATGCTTCACCCACTAAAGACATTTTTCTCCCTAATATGAAACTCACATGGATCCTGAACAAAGAATGGGCTGTATACAGGTGTACCAGAAATGTTTACAGCAGTCTGGCAACTTTAAGATGGGTGGACTACAACTTCCACAATTCCTCAGGCAGCTTAGCTGGGGAATTCATGGGAATTGAAGTTCACCCATCTTAAAATTGAATTTTGAGAGTTGAAATCCACCTGTATTCAACTGAACTCTGGAAGCTGAAGTCCACCCATGTTAAAGCTGGCCATCTTTTGAGAAACATGGGTTTATAGCTACCGCCTAGCCATCACATCACCTACCTTTCTGAGGCCCCTGGTAATAGGTTGCCCAGGTGAACTTGGAGGCGGTGCCTGCATTTGTTACCGTAGTTTGTCCTGGCTTCACAACTGAAGAGGCCAAAGGGAGAGAAGGGGCATCTGCTTGGCCTTGAGTAGGATTCAAACTCCTTTCACTGGTTACCAGCAGGTGCCCCTGAGAATTTGGAGAAGGGGGCTTCAGGAGCTTCGTTTGCATTTTCAAAATCTGCCCCAGGGGATCGATTTTCTGGGATAATCGTGGGTGAAGCTTGCAGGGAGAAGTCTTTGCATGCGTCTCCAAAGGCTCGGCTGGTTTTTCTGAGAGGAAAGCCTCTCCAGGGCTGGGGGAAGGAGAGCTGGGGTTGGAAGGGACCACGCCAGGTTGAGACGTGTGGCCAGGTTCACGTTCTGCGTCGATGATCAGCTGTTCTCCATCTGTGTCACTGCTGCAGGACAGGGCAGGGGATCGGACGTCTTCAGCAGTTCCTTCACTGATATTGCAATTTTTATCCGAAGAAGCGATCAAGATATTGCAGTCCACATTTTTCTCTTTGGCCAAAGCAAGGCTTCTGCCATCTGGGTCTGTTTCCATCAGATCGAAAGCTTCACCCGACGAGTTTCCCTCACTATCCAAATCCGGGAGGCTCTTTCCCGAGGCCGAGGCCTTCCTGCTGCTGAAGTCTGTTTCCTGCTCCTTTGCTTTACTCCTCCTCCTCCCTTCCTGCCCCTTTTCCATTTTCAGGTACTCCGAGAAGATCGCAGACAATCCGCCCGGCTTTGCAGGAGAGACCTCAGCCAGAGAAGCGCTCAGAGGCCTTGTGGCTGAGGCAAAACTCTCCAGTTTGGTGACATCCGTATCGAAGTCCAGATCTGCAGAAACGGATTCCTGTGAGGGTCTGCCTGGGCAGGTTTTTAGCTCTGCTCCCGGCTGGAAGAGAAAGGAAAAAAATGGGGACGCAGCCCTGAGACACGCATGGTATCATTTGCACCACAACGCAAGTCTTGAAGGCTTCAACTGCCAATATTCTTCTTCTTCTTTTTTAATGCAAGCTTCTTATCCTATGAAATTTAGGCAATAACGGTCCTTTTGGTACTTCAGACAAAACAAAGAAACAAGACTGAAACTCACCAGCTCTTCTGACGGCTTGTCTAGTATCACAGCCCGGGATACAATACTGGATTGCTTCGTCATGTGAAAATCTGCTAGGAATTCATGGAAAAGCTGGTTTTTTTCCCTCACGCTCATCTCCTTCTTCGGGAGAGGCGGGTTGATGTAGGCCACTTTGACGGGTTTCAGGCCTTTGGGAGAAAAAAAAATGGATTTTCATTCCCCCCTCCCCTTTAATCTAAATATGGAAGTACAAGAAGTAAAATTTCCCAGATAATAAGAACTGGATTTGCCTTCCCAAAACTTTTTTAAAAAACCATTATTAGTTGGAAAGAGATAAACAGGCAATAAACAAGAAATAGAGGTTGTTTTAATCACCACATGGAGTCTTTCGTTGTAAAATAAATACACAGGTCGTGTAACAGAATAACAACCCAGAATAAACAAACTGCACTCTCCAGACAGAGTTTGGATGTTCAACATCAAAAAGAAACTATGAAGCCACCTACGGTTAGTTTTTCCTAGTCCATTTCCTATTCTTTGCTACCACAAGATCAACAGTCATTTTGTATTAAAAGAAACCACATTTCTTTGCTTTTGTTTCCAGACAAATGCAACACTTAAAGCAAAACTATTCTGTTTGGAGTTAAGGCATAATTATGAAGTTCAACAGGACTATCAGGAAAATGAAAATATGCACGATCTATTTGGCTCATTGTAAAGTTCTAGTGATGAGGCTGACCCTTATTTTGAAATAACTTGCAGAAGTCAGCATTAAAACCATTTTAAGACCAACTCTACGCTAAAATGAGAAAAAACCCCGAAGCTCACCAGCAAGAGAAACTGTTTTCACCGACACAGGAAGTTCCCACTGCTGCTTATAATCCAGGCCATGATTGTTCAACAGAGTATATAAAGATTCACCGGTCAAAACCACCTGAGGACAGTATTTGGCAGCCAGTTTTTCAGCATTTGGGTCAGTGCTAATGTCCTTTTTTTTAAAAAAAAAAAAATGGAGATGATCAGATAATAAATTGTAAATTATAACAACAGAAAAATGATATGTACATAAGTGTTGTATGTTTTGGGTTTATTTTAATGTGTTTAAAATAAAAAACTTTTTATAAAAAATAAATTGTAAATTAGGTTGAACAAAATGAGATGATCACCCTATTAAGGTTGAAGAACTAACTAACTAACTATTTTTAGCACACGATAAAATTAGGCAAACATGACTATTTATGTATCTTGCCCTTCAGAATCAACAAAATTAAGCAAACATGCCTATTTATGTATCTTGCCCTTCAGAATCAAGAGCCCCTTTGTTCAGGCTTGAACTGGACTTAGTAAAGTCTGCCTCTTGCCCGCCTTCTACAAATACTTCACTCTTACCTATACATGTGTGGGTGTGCTTGTGTGTGCTTAGAGTTAAGATATCTTAAATTGTAGATCTAGCTATTGATATCATTTCACCATGGAACAATGCTTACGTTTGTTACTCACTGCCCAAATATCTCGGAATTGTCCCTAAACTGGATTTGCAGCAGCTGTTTTAGAGTACAGAACATAATATAATGATGAAGACATTTTTCTTCTAAACCAAAACAATGGCAAACTCTGATTAGTGCTAAAGACAGGACATTTCTGAGATGGGTTGAACTCAATTTAAAACAAAATGTATTCCATTCTAAAACGAACCCACAGCAAATGTTGGCTTGGTCCAAAGTTATCATTTCTGCCTTGTCTATAATAAAAAGTGAAGGAGCTGAAACCTAATTAAGTCCTTCTCCTGATCAGGAAGAGAAAGAGATCTCAAGTTCACACCATCTTACAGCTCATTACCACAGTGTCAAAGTGTGTTCACACGTGAAGTATTTCTGCCTTTTTTTTTTTTTTTTTAAAAAAAAAGAACGGCTTCAAAACTCACCGCAGTGAGAATGCTGAGTAACAAGGGGAGCTATTAAGGTGGAAGGAAAACACAACAGCCATTGGGATCACCTGCAGGGAATGGTTAATGCACAAACGTGATTGAAATCAAGCCACACGTGGCCCGCCTGATGGCATGCTTACATTGTGCAGCTGGGCAGCACGGTGCTCCGGAGTCCCACAGAGTCGTTCATGCTTAGCTTGATCCGCAGGTAAATTAATTGATGTTGGCAGCTTGGGGAAGAATCGCTTCACAAGGTGCACCATTCCCTTGGAAGAGAGAAAAAAAAATTTTTTTTTAAATGTAAGACCTTTGGTTAAATGGCTAGGCCCACTTCTTGGAGGGTCAAATAATCTCCAAGCAGGGATGGAAATCATTCTTCCTTAAGAAAAGCTCTGACTGGATGGTGGGAATGGAAGAAATTATACTCCTTGCAGACAGCTGGTCATTTGCTTTCTTTCAGTAAGTGGTTGAGGTTTTTTTTGTGGCATCAGGGTCACCAGTCAGAGCCGAAGAAGCTTCTAGGATGAGAAGTGAAATGTCTTCAAAGAAAACCCAGAAAATCCAGTTGCCTCTTGAAAGAGCACCTGGGAAGCTTACCAAGGCAAGAAGACTTTTTTCAAGCTTCAGGGTCAGCTCTCTACTAAATCGTCCGCCCATGAGGCTGGTAACTTCGTGTAGAGAGTACCATTCAGGGTAATTCTTCACGCAGCCCATACGAGCGCTCAGGAAATCCTCAAGGAAAGGAAAAAAGGATGGTATTTGCTTACATTTTTACATCATGAAGGAGCTTCTGCCCAGAACGGTTTTTTTTTCTGTTTTTTTAAATTAACCAATGTATGAAAAAAAAAAACCCAACCATCTACCATTATTTTAGAAGCAGAGGACTCCTCCGTTCCCAGAAAAGGCAGCAGAGCTCTCTTTTAGTATTACCTTGGTGTACAGCAAGGCATCTTCAGAGATGTCACTGTAATCTTTAGCACAGCTTCTAGCAGCATTCCGGGCAAATTTCAAGAATTCTGCAACTTCTTTGCTCACAAATTCTTTCATTTGCTGAAACATATGCAACGGCGGTAGCTTTTAAGCCGGAATTCTTTTAGACGTTTGCTAGTACACTATCTCCATAGCAAACCAGAAAAACAAGAAAAGAGAGGCAGCCCTTACCAGGTACTGAGTGTAATTCCTTTGCTGAGACCAGGCTAAGAGCTTTGGGTCGGCATTTAAATATTCAGACAGAAGAAACAAGTATCTCCTTTGCTCTTTCTCAGACAGGCTGGAAACATAGGGATAGGGGACCCGGGGCTCCTGGGGAGGGGCCACAGAGGGCTCTGTTTTCACTGCAGTCTCTTGGCCAGGCTGCTGCTGCTTTTCGGGCCCCGAGTGTGACGGAGCAGCTTTGTTCTCCGAGTGCCTGAAACAAACAGAGCCACCTTCAGCTGTGGGCAAGCAGTCTCTATTCCCCTCCCACCAGGGGCAAGTTCCACACTGTTACGAAAGATAATCCTCAACGTACAACCACAATTGAGCCCAAAAACTATGTTGCTATGCAAGACATTTGTTAAGTGAATTTTGTCCCATTTTACGACCTTTCTTGCCACGGTTGTTAAGCTATTTGTTAAGTTAATCACTGCAGTTAAGTTAGTAACAGGATTGTTAAGTGAATCTGGCTTCCTCATGGACTTTGTCAGAAGGTCACAAAAAGGGATCATGTAACCCCGGGACACTGCAATCATCATAAATGTGAGTCAGTTGCCAAGTGCCCAAATTTTGATCACGTGACTATGCTGCAATGGTCATAAGTGTGAAAAACGGTCATAAGTCACTTTTTTTCAGTGCCATTGTAACTTTGAACTGTCACTAAATGATCTTTTATAAGTTGAGGACTACCTGCACAGAGTTTTGACCCTTGCTTTTCTTTTTAATTCTGGCCAAAGCAGGTAAGGAGTCTTCGGAGTCACTCCCTCAACCTTAAACAGAGCATTTAAAAGTTTACTTACAAGAAAAAATACATGGGGTGATGTTTCAGCTACAGTTGTTAAGCACTGGTTGGGATAATCCTTTTAACTCCATTTTGTTTTGTTTTTGAAATCTCTGCTGGGTGAATTTGTATTCCTGCCCTCAGACAAGAACACTGAGTTCAGCACAAACGGCTGGCAGGAAACAGGGCCGACCCCACGCCCATTTAGGAGCAGGTACAAACAACATTAAAAAGTCATTTCCTTCCAGCAGCCCAAACCAATTCCTATCATTCCTCAAACCCTTTTCAGGACATGTGATGGGGTGCTCCGTGTACGTGTGTGAATCTTCTAAAGCCGCTGTGATTGCAAAGAATTTGCTTTGTGGTTCTATGCATCCCGAGAAGTCTTGGGACGGACCCACAAGCCCCAATCCGCACTGCGCCACAAGCTCACTCTGCGCTTAACTCTGTCGGGCAAGCATGGTTAAGTCCTGAGCATATTTGGGATGAACTAAGGGAAGTGTCAGCTGCTGACCTAGCCGAAAAGGAAGAACTTGAACTGCGTCCCAGGAAAAGTCTCGGCAGCATCGTCCCTATGGCTCTTAATAACACCGCACAGCTGTCTCTCGGAATGAGGGAACACGTCCATCCTCGTGGCACGAAGTGGCAAATTTAATTAAGCCTTTCTCACAAGGAAATGCTGACTCAGCCAGGCTCGGCACAGAAGCTTCAAGCGACTCGAGCAGCTTAAATTAGCGCCTTTGGTGGAGAAGAGGGGGAGTGGCCTATCAGGAGAGGTCAGCAGCTTTGGGGGAGGGGGGGGAAGGTTGAATGTCCAAGCTCCTGCAGAATGAAAGCCAAAGTTTGCTTTCGCCGCCTCTTTCCCTCTGCATCACCAGCTGGGTCTTATTTAAAGCCCTCCTTAATTCAAAGGAGAAAAGATTGGGGGGGACGAAGAGGAGGGGACGGACAAACATCTGGAGCAGGTGTTTTAAGAATGCATTTACCGATACCTTTTTGATAACGACATTAGTTCGGAGAGGGTTGGAGCCAGAGAATATTTCTCATAAAGGTCTCGTGAGAAATACACATCGTGACCGTTTTGGGGAGGGATGTCCCTAAAGTGCAAGGAAAAAGAAAACAGTCACATCTACACAAACTTTTAACAGCATCCTCAAAGGTTCCTCAAAAATGAGAAGGGTGGAATTTTGACTCACAGGGGTCGTCAGCCAACGATCACAGATTGACCGATCAATAGCCCCATTTTTAGACTGCTCCACCCCAAAACAGAGATGATATAAATAAATAAAAATTATTTTTTTTAGGTACAATGTATGTTTTGGAGTAGGTAAGTATAAAAAACGAGAGGGGCTATTAATCAAGCAATATTAGTTTTTACTGTTTCAATGCTTTTTACTGTTTTAAAATGTTTTCAAGGTTTTAATTGTAATACGTGTTTTAAATTGGGTGCCGCCCAGAGTCATTTGCTGAGATGGGCAGCTATAGAAATCAAATCAAATCAAATCAATAAATTTGCTAGACAAACATATACAACACACAGACACATATTATTGTGTGTGTATGTATGTGTGTGTATATATACACATATACACACACGTATACATATACATACATACATACATACATACATACATATTTTCTGAGGTTTTCGCAGGTGTTTGTATGTAGGTCTTTGGTTATTCGGGTTTTCTCCCACGTAAAATTGGAAATGTCTTGGCGACGTTTCGACAAAGTCGCATTCGTCATCCTCAGGCTGGTGTTTTCGGCTTCGTGCTTCTAGGAGCAATGTGTGATCGCAGCTGTTTCTTCCTTTTAACTGCTAGTGGGGGTGTGAACTGATTGGGTGGGAGCTTGGGTGGGACTTTGTCGAAACGTCGCCAAGACATTTCCAATTTTACGCGGGAGAAAACCCGAATAACCAAAGACCTACATATACATACATACATACATACATATATATATCCCATTTCTCCCCAAAAGGGAAAGAGCCAAGACAATCAAATCATTTTACTTATAATGGGATTAATTACAAATCACCTTGCAGTCTGTTATAACGGATCGAGGGGCTTTGCAGCGCCGGGGAGGATGGGGACTGTAGTCTGACCACAAAGGCAGGCGGGGGGGGGGAGTTTTGGGGGTCCACGACCCCCTCGCCCAAAATGTGGCTGATGGGGCTGATACAAGACTTGTTTATTTTAAAAGGTTGCCCTCTCCTCCCCCCTTCTGGCACGGTCCGTTTCCAGCCTCTGGCGGCTCTCTAGAGCTGGGGAAGGAGGGGCGCTCTGTACATGCCCAGAGGCTCCCTTCCCTCCCCGTCCCCTCGCACCCTCCGGGGGTCTGGGCTCCACGAGGCATGTCAGGGCACAGAACTGCTCCCCCCCGCCCCCCCAAAGGCCCCCGACGACCCCCGTCCGAGCCCCGCAGCCCCCCTTACCAGCTCAGCGCCATCCAAGCGGGCGCCGCCGCCGCCATTTTGAGCGTGGCCCGCCGCCACTTGCCTTGCGTGGCTACCCGACCTGGCGGCGGCATCGGCAAGCACCGCCCCAAGCTCCCGGGATGGACCAATCCACGGGATGGACCTTGCCGAGAGGCAGCGCTCGGGAAGCAAACTGTCCAATCAGAGGGTGGCGAGGAAGGGCGCGTAGAGGGGAATTTGACGCCGTCGTGCGTGAGGGCGGAATCTCCGACCCTCCTCCCCCCCACTTTTCAGCCAGCGCGGGGCGTTTCGAATGGGAAGCAAACAACGTTGATTTTTCTTGCATGCGGATCAATAAATGCGGGCTTGTAGATTTAGGAATAAATCTGGATATTCGGCATTAGCACCTTGGAAACAGCAAGAATATAGGGTTTCCTGCTTGAGCAGGGGGTTGGACCAGATGACCTCCAAGGTCCCCTCCAACTATTATTCTGTTATTCTTTTTGATTGAGATTGCAGTAGCGATCAATCACATCCTGCTAGAAGTAATCTGGAGTTTTTCAATCTTGGCAACTTTGAAAATGGGTGGACTACAACTCCCAGAATTCCCCAGCCAGCAAAGCAAAGCTGGTTAGGGAATTCTGGGAGTTGAAGCCCACCCATTTTCAAAGTTGCCAAGGTTGAGAAACACTGACCAGGAATCTGCCCAGGATGAAACTCGCCCGATTCCTCCTCTAGTCCTACCCAAAAGTGGCCTGCCCCTTCACTGGGGGAACTCCCTGATGATTGTAAATCCATTGTAAATAAAATCGTGTGAATTGATACAGGAATTGTATGCTCCGTTTTTGCTCCAGTTTTCCTAAGGACAACCCTGCAGTTCAGATTGGACTGAGAGTTGCATGGGTGAAAGTGGACCAAAACAAGATTGTCAAGCATGTTCAGCTTGGGTAACCTCTGACAAAAAGGCTAAGTTTTAGGCATTGAAGATTGGCTGGGTTTGAGTAGACCTTTGTCTGAAATAATAGAATAAAAGAGTTGGAAGGGACCTTGGAGGACCTGCTCAGGCAGGAAACCCTAGACCACTTCAGACAAATGGTTGTCCAATCTCTTCTTGAAAACCTCCAGTGTTGGAGCACCACAATTTCTGGAGGCAAATCGTCCCAATGATTAATTGTTCTGTCAGGAAATTTCTCCCTAGTTCTAGGTTGCTTCTTTCCTTGATTATTTTCCATCCATCACTTCTTGTCCTGCCTTCTGATGCTTTGGAGAATAGGTTGACCCCTTCTTTGTGGCAGCCCCTCAAATACTGGAAAATACTGCTAACATGTCACCCTTAGTCCTTCTTTTCATTAAACTAGAAGTACCCAATTCCAGCAGCCATCCTTTATTTGTTGGTACAGGGTTTCCTGCCTGAATAGGGGATTGGACTAGAAGGCCTACAAGGTTCCTTCCTACTCTGTTATTCTGTTTCTTCTGCCTTTCATTTCTTGTGAACCCTCCATCAAGTTCTGGTGGTGGAACCCAGTTGGAAAAACTCTAGATCAGGACCTCATTTCCATTTTTTAAATCACCATTCAACCCCAGAACCACTGCACCCTCCTGTTAGTGGGGGCTTCCCTTGAACCTTTATGAAAATTTAATAAGGTACACGGGGGAAAAAACGAAGATGATGAAGGTTTCCATTAGAAGCTGAAGTTTTATTACAGGAGACCAGTACATAAAGCACATCTAAAATTGATGTGTTCAATGCACTTAATAAAGGTAATGTAATATTAAAGGTACAGGTTCTAAGTACAATATAACAACATTCATATTAGAATGAAAATCAGAGTATTTAAAAGACAACATTAAATCTCTTATTTTTACAATTGTATTTACAAAATGAGTCAAAATACTTTATTCAGGATCAGGATAAAATCGCTGCGACTAAGCTGTCAGGTATAGGAGTGAATTCTAAAGAAAGTCTGATTGCAGTGAAAAAAATTAGGTCATAACAGGGCAAAGACCATTAGTATCTTTTTATTACAATATTACTTTTAAGATTTATCTCAATGGCTTATACTTTTTTTATAACTAGAAAATGGACTTATATATACTGTACACAAAAGACTACACGTTTTTGCATGTCCAGTACAGATTCATGTCAATTTGTAGGTATTTACAGAAGACTGAGCATTTCTCTCAATGAGGTTGGTGATGTATATGTGCTTAATTCTCAGACCGATACATATTTATAATCAGCATTTATTATTTCTCAGACACTATGAGAAACATTACTTGCACAGATTTGCATAATTTATAAAACAAAGAAGCCCGAACAGTTAGGGATTGGTATAAAGGAGGTGAAACATGGATTACACAAATAATAAGAGGAACTCTGGTTAAAAAGTGACTTGGATTGATAAGGGAGTGAACAGTAATAATGGACTTGCATCTTTAAAGAAAATTGTATGTTTACAAAAACCAATTAACTGATTATTACGTACAAAGTAAATGTACGTAAGCTTATTAAAATGTAGCCAGGGTGCAGATAAATTTTGATCCCCCACCCCCCAGAATAACGATTGGTGTATTAAATCAAAAACAGAAGCATGGAGCTGAGACTTTAATAGTCACTATCCTCTATTATCAAAAAGAGTGGTAAACAAACAGCTTCTTAAATTCCTCAAAAATGTTTGCTAAAGATTTTATAATCAGTTAATAGTCCATAAAAGAGTCATAATAAATATTTCAAAGTGTATTCCTCGTTTTAGATATTTGATATCCATTATTGCTAAAATAATACTGGTCCTAATTTTTTTTTTAAAGTATCAATTTCACATGGCGGTCAATTTCAGTGCCAACTTTTGTTCAGACTTAGACTGTGCCGTTTATGATGCCACGGAGAATTAGATTTGCACTTTTTAGTTTGCACGTCTCTACACCTATCTAGATTTACAATAAATGCACACTGTTGGATGGATGAGTGATTGCCCAGGACAGAAACAGAAAAATTAATCAACATCTTTATAATATTTGTTCTTTTTTTTTTTCTTGGCATGTATTGATTTATCAGGCAGTCAGGCTTACGGTGCCCTCCTATGCAGATCTACTCACAACTTAACTCATGGCAAGCTCAGTGAAACTTCTTCTTCAATAAATGAGGTGGTGAATCTGCACTCGTTTCCCTGGGAGGTAACATTCATTGATTCAGGAAACAGCTGCACCCGATCAAACTTAGAGGGGCTTGGAAGCTCTAGGGAGAAAGATCTGGGGGTCTTTGCCCTCCGTCATCCAAAGTCACTTTGGGTGAGGTGGACAACCATGTTAATGGGAGTAATAGATCAATTTGGGCAAGAGCCCACCAGGGAGGTTCAAAGCGGTGGCCAGACGGAGACGTTTTTTAAGAAATTGGGAGCTGAAACTGGGAGTTGAAGTCCACAAGTCTTTACGTTGCCAAGGCTGTACACCCTTGCTTTAGATTTTAATGATGTCATTGCAATTCCTACTTTTGCCCACCAGATTCTGGAATCACAAGTTCACCTGAGTTTTTTCAGACAATATTTTCAAAATAAGATACTTAAAGTTGCCCTATAGATCACCTGTTGATTCCAGGACTACCTACTTATAGCATTAGAGCTTTGCAGATCTCCAGTAAAAAAATAAAATAAAATCGGATGTTTTAGTCCTGTTTTAGTCCTGTCCTGGGAACTAGCAGAACAAGTTCAAATTAAACCCAGATCTTTTGGAGCAAAAACAAGAACCAAAAAATCAGCCCAAATGATGGCGAATTCCTGGCCTTGAAAGAACTTAATTAGGAGGGTAAAAAAGAGAGGATACACTATATTGGATATCAAATATCATAGCGAGGAGTTAATTTCCTCCTGATTAAATATACTAGAGACAACTTTATAGAATTATATAGTTGAAGAGAAAACCATGACCCCAACTAATACTCTGATGCAGGTACTTCGTTGGGCACGTGGGCAGGATTGTATAAGGTTTATACGCACCTACACACACACACACACACACACACACACACACATAAATATTCCATGAAATATTCGTACAAGATCAAGTGTGGTATTGCCTAGGAATAAAACAGGGGAAGGGGTTGTTGTTCGTCAAATTAACTTCGCTAGCACCACACATCCGAAGAACACAAAAGAACAGACGCTAGTTCTAAACATCTATTTCTAAAATAGAGTATATAGTAAAACAGATATTATACAGCATAATGTGGTATTTGATAAACAGATAAATATTTGCACCGCGTAGGCTTTCCTTTTTTAAATAGTATATCTTTATCTATAGAGAATGAACGCAAAGTAGTTATAACCATACAGGAGGTGAGCAGAACCACACGGAACAGTTAAATATGACTCAGAAGCTGAGACACAAAGAATGACGTAACAAACCGAGCTAGAGAAAATGTATACAGGCCATTACAAGTCCTTAAATTAGTAGTAAAATAAGGAGTTGGTTGATCAAGTTTAAGAAAGCAGTAAACAAGAGATTTTGCATTTACATGCAGATGTCTACAATTGGTATGTCTTTAAATCTATGCACAAAAAATCATTGTTTTTATTGCTTGACATTCAGTTATGGCTAGAGTATTTTTTTTAACCTTTATTGTGTACTTTGGAAATAAGAATATTGTTAAAGGTGCCATAAAATGGACAGCACGAAAACAATTTGCAAATAAACCACCTACCACTGCAATTCTTCTTACGTTTTTTTTTTTTTTAAAAGCCTTGTCTGGGGTTTGTTAAATACGTTAAATATATTCCAAGTGGGAAAAATACATCGTCGCTTGAAGCCTCCCGTGGGCTCAAACATCCATACAAAAAACGCATCTCCACAAAAAAAGGAGCAGGCAGACAGGACAGTTTACACAGAGAGAAGCAGCCAGCTAACGTCCTATTCATCAAAAGAGGGACCACTGGAGGTTTTTTTGTCTTTTTTTTATACAAATTTTTTTTGTCGCGTCAAAATAGAAAATTTTGGAATTAGGAAAATATATATATACAGTACCTCTGTGGTTTGTGAAATAAAATTCACGATATTGCTTATGAATTTTCTGCATTTCGAGAGGATAACACGTGATTGTAGGGTCCTGTGCATTTATGCATCTTCAGTAAATGAGGGGTAAAGCTAAGGAGGGGTGGAAGAGAGAGATATTCTGAATTTTAAAGGTAACGGGATGAACGTCTAAGAGTAACTAAATATGTACCGTAGCGATCGACTCTAAAAACTGAAGGTAAATAACAATGCTTCACTTGGAGATTCAAAATGCACAGGAACTGAGGATTTATTTTTGGATTCAGTTGGTTTATTGCTCTGAAGAGTTAGGATTACGCCCTGCTACCCATAAAAATCCAATCGGTGGATTTATTTATTGACATAAAGTAATGATAGGTTACAGCTCATTTTATTTCTAGAGCTTCTCGCATCTAATTTTATTAAATCAACTGTAGGACTAAGCTAATGCCCACATATAAACATGATATGCCCATATTCCTCTATGAGTTTGCATTAGAGTAGGTGATGACAAGACAAACGAGTAAAATGAAGGATGAAAATGATGTCCCAATAACTCCTGAGGATATAGACATGCAGACGTTGCAGGTTTTAAAGAAGAGACTGGACAACCATTTGTCTGAAATAATATAGGTTTTCTGCCTGAGCAGAGGGTTATTCTGTCCTGTTCTATATCTTCAAAAGTTATTGGGATATCATTCATTAATAAACAATTAACTGACTGATGGTACAGGACTTGGAATGGTTTCCTAAATACTTATTTAAAAAAAAACCTCAACCACCCACAGTTATATAATGAATTTTAAATTGGTCACACTGCTATTCTTAAATTATGATGGTTTAAAATGGATCTGAATCAAAGGATACTCTAACCCAACCTGGGAAATTTCTGGCTTTGGCTGCCCAATAGCTTAACGTGCTTTTGTTGCCAAACATACAGGTGAGGTTGTATTTATGCTTTTCTGAAAATGATAAAAAACCTATCTGGAAACAAAAAAACCCCTAACAACTCCTAAGTGGGAAACACGGATAGCTCTACTCCGTGTTTTATGCTAATTCAGTAATGTTATAGATGTATCTATGTGTTTCTCAACCTTAGCCACTTTGAAGATGGGTGGACTTCAACTCCCAGCATTCACCAGTCAAATTCTGGGATCTGAAGTCCAGAAGCGTGAGCCTTCCCAAGGCTGAGAACACCGGTCTAAGGCAATCATTGGGGAACTTGGATCAAAATGCATGAGACAGTTGTGGAATCGGCAGCTGCATCCTCATCGATCCAGTAGCCCATCACGTTGCCAGGTTTCCTGGAACTGACTTGTGACCTCCCTATTCATTGCCCCTTGGCCCTCTCTTTGACCTTCATGGATCACAGAAACTCCTTCTAATCCTTGACCCCTTTGGATTAAACCTGTGTCCCTGGCACTCTCAAGACCTGTGCCTATAGTTAAGAAGTCAATCCTTAGGAAAGTCTGCAATCTAATGCGATTGGACCGGTTGACCAATTCGGTGGAAAAAAACACTGTAATTGGTAGGATGGGTGTGATCAGATTTAGAGGAATCTAGTCACGTATTTGAGATGTGATTCGCTTTTCTTTGGCCTGTTCAATAAATTCCTAATTCTTTTCCTCTAGAACTCCTCCTGTTAAGAAACATGGAAAAAAAGGCAAATAATCTGTATATCCAGAGAAATTCTCATTTCAGTTTCAGCCTCCCTCCTTCAAAAGTTTTGGCACACAACTGGCACTGGAGGAGTGGCTACACAGTTAACGTTAATTATGGAATTACTTAAAGGGTCATTACTATGGGCTGTTTAAAATAATTTGGATGGTCTTTTCAATTAAATGAAAAACTCACACCTTACTATTGAGCAGCGCATTCCTCTAAATACAGGGCTTCTCAACTTCAGCAAATTTCATAGGTGTGGAGTTCAACTCCCAGAATTCCCCAACCAGCACACCTGGGATATCTGGGAATTGAAGTCTACCATTTTTAATGTTGCTGAGATTGGGAAAAACTGCTCACATATCATTGGGGGATTTTAAATAGCTTTTTTAAAGGTTGTAATAATCTATTTAAGTAAATAAGTCTGAGGTGTCTGCAGGGAAGGAATTAAGAGTCAATCATGGCAACTACAACCATCTAATCATTTTCACCTCCTCCCAGCAGACAGTATAATTAATTATTTCAGTATAATAAAGACTGCTTTTTCCTTTATGTTTAATGCTGCTGAACATGGCCAGACTCTGCAGGTTGCACCAGATGGCAAACCTGGAACAATAAATAAATAAGTTAAAAGTTTATACCAAGTCGCACGAATGGTTGATTTTGCATAAGATTACAGGATGAAATTATATTTGGCACCTAAGGAAATCTTTCCAGACTGGTGATCTCTCCAATCCTCCACTCATCCCTTGTAGAATTTTTTTTAAAAAAATGTAGGTAAAAGTGGCCTTGGAAAATCTTGCCACATTCTCCCAAAGTTCTTGGGAAAAGCACAAAATAGTATCTAGAAATATTCAGGATTCATGATTTTGTTGTTATTAAAAAAAGATAAAACAGTGGTTGTTTGATATGCATTATGGGTCAGTGTTAACTTATTTCCCCAACACATACTGTAAGCTAGGGGTGTCCAACCTAGGTCACTTTAAGACTTGTGGACTTCAACTCCCAGAATTCCCCAACCAGCCACGAATGGGGAATTCTGGGAGTTGAAGTCCACAAGTCTTAAAGTGGTCAAGGCTGGACACTCTTGCTGTAAAGCTTCTCCTGTTGCTTTAGTGTGAATCTTTAACAGGGTTATGTAGCCGAAAGTTGAGAATCCAAACAACTGACATTCCCTGGGGACAAACGTAGGTCTGTCCAGATTAGTTGCTCAATGTAAGAAGAGTCCCCATGTTTCTCAAAAGCATTTTGACCCATAACTCTGTTCTCCCTGTTGAAGAGTTTGAAAGGTCCCTGAGCTTTAACCAAAACTTCTAAATTCTTGGGCATCTATTACCGATCACAAGATGGATTGTCATTCACAGTTAAGTCAATCATAAGGTGCTTATATACCCATTTTTCTTTTTTTCCAATTCGCACAAAGAATGGTCAGGAATTGTTGTGGTGAATGGCAGGGCCGGAACGAGAGAGGATTCGGGGTTTTGGCAGTGGCGTTAGGATTATTATCTGGCTGCCCCTTGACAACAGGTGATTCAATCGACATTCCTTAGCAAAAGAAAAAAACATTCCTCAGCCCCCACCCCACCCCAAACAATCACAAAAAACGACAACGTAAAACCCTGTATAACAAATATGTAATTTTCCCTGAGTAAAACCCGCAAGTGCTCTACGCGTCCATATTGCACTAGAGAGAAATGAACAACATGTGCAAAAAAAAGCAACAAAGACGGAAGCTCACGAATACATCTTTGACAAGAATTATTTTGCGATGGCCTCACGCTTTACGGAATGTCGGAAACACAAAAGCACTTCCTTCCTTTCACCTACGATGTAACGAAAAAAAGACCCACCACCCACGCGCCTCTGCTACGGCACATTCAATGAGATCAAATGCTTTTTCCAAAGACAAGTAGACAAATTCCACCCACAAAAATAATACAAAGTTGGTTTGTTTTTTGTTTTTCTTTTTTAGAAAAATTACATTGCTTTCTTTCATTTTTTTTTTCACATTACAAAATCTTTTTTGTTTGTTTCTACCTTTACACAAATCACATTTTATTGCAGGAATATTTCAAGTGCCACCAAATATTTATAGAAGGGTTAAAAAAATATAAGTCTCTCTAAGTGGTCCAGACAAGGCTTTATATAGAATATTTTTTCCACCTTCTATTTTTGACTTACATATCTTCAACACATTTTCTTTATTCCATGGACACTTAATGGCCTAACAACCGCCATGCACACCTACACCCCACACGTTCAAGAGAACACACACATTCAGACCTTGATAACCTTATGACCATGAAAAGCTCCCTAAAAAGACAACCAGATTTGAAAGAATGTCACATATCACGTCAGCTCATAATTTTAAACAATATAAACATGACTGAGACAGAACTGTGCCATCAAGGTCCAGGACCGGAGGCCTTCTTCTAAATCAGTGCAATAGGTCCACCAAAAATAGGACGGGAGAACGAAAACCCAAATTAATTTTAATTGCCAGTTTTCTGGAGTTCACCTGCAGGTATATCGTGAAGCTTTTGATATGTCCCACCACCTGCTACACTTTATATCGCTGAATCCCAGCTGAAATTTGTTATATCCAACATATTAGGCTACCAGTTTTGGATGTTAAAACTTATTCCTGAATTTTATGTTTTGGCTGATGGGTTTCCCCTCTGATCTGATATTCAAAGTAGATATTGCTAATTACACGTGGACTCTCTCAGCATTTTTCATAAGAGATTATCAGCACCATTTTAGCCTTATCAAAATACAGTTTGCTATTAACTAAAAGGAGATGATCAGAACAGAGCAAGCCAGGGTATTCCCTGTCATCCTTCCCTGAAGAATCAAGGAAGGAAGAGGATGGATGCTTTTGAGACTTTTGAGAAGAACATCAACAGCTAGGAAAGTTTTCTTTAAAAATGGATCATCCAACAAGTCAATCCAGAATTCTCACCAATGGCACAAAAGACACAAAAGCTCAGATTGTCCTATTTTGGATGCTTTATTTGAAGACTTAACTCTCTGGAAATAGGTCTCATGTGGGAAAGGTGGGAAGGAAAGCGAAGAAGAGGATGATCGGCAGGAAGGTGGTGGGATTCAGTTACAGTGCTGAAGGGGACACTGTTGGAAGACTCAAGGGACCGAGTGAAGGACAGACGGTCATGGAGAGAATCTAAGTGCTTGCTGACAGTCAACAACTTGGTGGCACATAATTAATTAATCAATTTAAGGACCCAAAGTCCTATAATGCTGGGAAAGAGAGAAGGAAAGAGAAGAGGATGGCCAGTTTGAAAAATCTGAAAGACCAGCTGCAGAAAATCTATCTCGAAGGTGAGTAAGAGTTGGCACAGACTTGATGGCACTTGATCAATCTCTTGAAAAGAAGACAATGCTCTATGTCAGAACAATGGAAATTTACAAGCAACCAGAAGCTCCTATTAGCACTTAATTTAAAAAATGAGCTGTAAATAATGCTGATTTCCAAACCAAAAGTCAACTTTTTTTCTTTCATAGAAATGACAGGACACGAGCAAACTATGATATGGTTTGTGTACATACATGATCCTACAGAAGGTATGATGAAGCAGAGGATGAAAGTATTAGGATTGCAACCTTGGTCACTGGCTCTAAACATAACCTTGAAGACCAGGAATCCAACTGGAACTTCTGGTCACTTTGAGGGAACCCTCTCCAAGATTTTGAAGTGATCCAAGGAGCAAATGGAATGTCAAAAGGAGAACTGGAGTCCAACTTGTGTCACCCCTTTTTGGATCAGATTTTGCATTTGCATAGGTGGATTTCAGTGGCCATGATATAAATCATTCTTAATATAGAGCTTCTTGCTCATGATCCCAGGTGCAGGTGGCTAAAGTGTAGCATGTGGTAGGCATGAGTTCAGATTGCTTTAGATTTCGAAAGGCGGAGTGACCAAGAAATCAAGATGCCGGTGGCAATTCCGGGATCCAAGCCGCCAACATGTTTAACCACCTCCCGTGGGCGCTTCAGTTTGGAACAGATTGTAAAGCAAAGGGACAAGTAGCACCTCTTGGTTTACAAAGGAAGTAGCCACACGTAAGAGCAGGTTTTTTTAACAAGCCTCCAGCTGTGTCACAACTCAGCAAATAGTTGGGTTTCCATGCACTGCATACAAGATTTAAGTCCATGGACACGATCCACGAGGAAAAAAAATTGTATGTACTCCACCTGTCTTAATTTGTTGAATCTGTTTCTCTCTCTCTCTACACACACACACACACACACACACACACACACACACACACAATGTAAACAAAAGTATTAGGACCAATATTTCCAAAACACAAGTGTCTAAATTTGGTTGTCGGAATCCACATTTACTCACTCCAGGAAATGGGCTGATTTTAAAAAGGAGTTGCTAAAAAACCAACACATTTGTTAAGTGATTAAACATAGCTCTATTTTTTTTTTCTTTTCAATCCCCATTGTCAGTAATCTGGTTTAAAAATAGGGATTTTTTTTTTGCTTCTCCAATAAAATCATAGTTTTAAGACCCAGAGAACGGTTTAGAAACTTGACTTCCCTCCTCCCTCCCTCCCTGCCCCTTACACAAGACCACGGAAGGGCATCTCATGACCTGGGCCAGCCTCTCTGCCAAAGGAAACGTGGAAAATAGCAGCACAACCTCCTTTGCAGGGTTCTCCTCTCCCTTCCAACCCTCCGTTAAAACTTGGATTTCTGGTGTACATGCAGCACAAACATTGAACACGCCAGCATATAATTTAAAAAGAAAAAAAGGTGCAAAATGAAAGTGCCTTATCAATTCAACAATAAAAGCTATACCAGTTAACTACAATTTTTATATTAATTAAAACAATATATAAACAATATCATCTCTTTTGCTATATATTGACTTCATGCCCATTTACCCTGTAATAGATTATAATGCTATTGCTATGGACTCTTTTCATGCCATTCCGCCTGGCGGCAATCACGGTACGGTGAAAAGACATCGTCCTTCATGAAACAATGAGCAAAAGTTGTGCAAAACTGATGAAGCGAAGCCTCTGCAGTGCACACCAGTCGCTGGAGTCGAGCTGGAGATTCGGTTCGGACCTTGTTCGGCGAGCGTCTCTGTGGGCAGTGAGTTACAAGGACAGAGGAAAGCCCTCCTTCTGTGTAAACAGAGGCTGAAGACTGAGAAGTCCAGGCAGGGGGGAAAGGGTCCCTTTGGGTGGGCATCGCAGCAACGGGACCAAGGAGACAAGGAAGTCCAACCCTTGTTTCATTTTTCCCCCCCTCCTTCGCCTGGCACTGGTGCCCGGAAGATGTGCAGTGTGATGGCTCCCTACGTCTCACGCAGGGCCACGAAAGTGTCTCAGTTGAATCTCTTTCTTCTCTCTTTCTGCTTGAATGTTTGTCCCTCAGAGCTTCTAGAAGGCTTGAGAAGATCCCTTTACCCTTCCATCTGCACCGTTGGCTCAAATTCTGAAGTGAACAACTCCTTGTACAAGGGAGGAAAATGAAGTCGCACAATCTCTGGGTATATTGCTCTGAACGCCATGAGCTTTTCTGTATGTCGTCCACACAGGGCTCTTAAGGTAGACACTTTGCATATTAGCTGTGAGGGGAGAGGGGAAACAGAGGAGGGGGTCAGTGAAGGGTTTGGCCATTATTTTCCAGGGGGGAGGGGGGCATCAAGGGAGGAGCCATAAAAGCTTTCAAGCATCCTTGGAGACCATGGGGTGAGGTCACAGTGGCAGGAGAACCTCATGGGTTGCATCAAGGAAAGACCTGTGTTGGTGCCACCAGGTCTCTCTCTTTTGGGTTTTATAATTTGCTGCTGTTCTGGCAGTAAAGACTCCTTCACTGTAAGCTGCCCAGAATTTGGTGTTAAGATGGGCTGCTTTGCCAATGTTTTAAATGAGTAAAATATTACAAAGTTGTGAGTGCTGTAAGATACGACCTCTCTAACTGGTTCCTCGTCTTTCATTTATTCTACTTGTTCCTTTTTTTCCGTCTTAGGGTCTGCAAGGCGACAGGGGTTAGAAAAGCTGAGGGAAAATTGGGGGGGGGGGTGTCCCTCCCCTATAATCAAATGCTATCTTTCAGAAGCATTATGGGTTATAGGTGAGTATGGGACCCATAATGCTCATCTAGCAATAGTGGCCTTCTCTTCTAGTAGCAATGTCAAAAAAAGAAAAGGATATAAAGAAAGTTGGATTCCTTCCAAGAGGAAGAATGATACTTCTTACAATTTTAAGAATTACATTAAAATGGCTGCATAAATAATGCTCAATTTCTAAAGAGTTAAGCTGACACCCGACCCAACCCTGAGATTCAAAGTCTTTGACTCCAGTTCAGCACCTACAGCAACCCCAGAAGAGAGAAATACTTGATCTAATGTTCTCTAGAGCAATTCCTCATAATTGGTTCACTTTTGTTATTCAGGTTTATTAAATAATTACTACAATTTTCCTCCATCACATTTTAAACAAGCATCCCAGAATATGCCATAAAGGATGCTGTTCATTCAGTTGAAAGTTGGGCTGCTGGTCTAGCGACTTCGACTTTCAAGTGCAAAAGGTTGTGGCAGATTCATTACCTTTGTTAATATTCCATCTTCCCGATGGTTTTTCTGCAGTACATGTTGAAGCGCAAACTGAATTTTTTGCTGGAGCTTTTCAATTTTTACCTTTTCCTGAAGCCATGATCGATCTAAAAGTAAAGGAAGAGTGGGAAGGGCCATTCAGGTGGTTCTTCTCAATTACAATTTGCAGATATTATATTTATTGGGTTGACGTGTCGGGGGAGCTCCACTACCACAAACAGAGCAATCCAGCTCTGCTGATGGTGCACCAGTCTCAGCTGACTGGCCATCTTCAATTCCTTGGTAGAAAGCAAGAGAGGTTGAAGAGCACCTGATGGTTCTCCATCCTCTTCTTGTTTCTTTTCAGAAATGGTTCACATTTTCCCTGAAGTTTTGGGGATCAGGCAAAATAGCACTAGCAATAGCCCTTAGACTTATCTACCGCTTCACAGCCCCCTCTAAGCGGTTTACAGAGCCAGCCTATTTGCTCCCAACCATCTGGGTCCTCATTTTACCCACCTCGGAAGGACGGAAGGCTGAGTCCACCTTGAGCCTGGTGAGATTCGAACTGCCAAATTTTGCAGGCAGCCGGCAGTCAGCAGACGTAGCCTGCAGTACTGCACTCTAACCACTGCACCACCAAGGCTTTTAAATATTAGCTGTTGGTCTTTAAAAGGCTTTAAAGAGCGAGAAGAGAGCTGTTGAGTCTACAAGCTTTAGGAGACCACGAAAGAGCTCATCTGTGCCATGTCATTCCTCTCCTCAAACATCTATTTGACTATCAGGATTACCAAAGTAAGCGATGAAGTCAGGTTTTCGATAACAAAACCTGCAGACTATTGGAACTAAACTAACTATATTGCTCTGAAGGAAAAGCCCAACATTTTGGCTCAGGGGCAGAAAATACTCAAGTGGGATTTCATTCTCTCGGAATATCACCAAAAGGTTAATTTGAAAAAGCAAAATTACTTCCTCGGATTGACGTCTTACCTGCAGATAGTAAAACGAAAGCTGAGAATAATGCAATCTCGTCTTCAGTAAGGTGCATAGAACATAAACTCTTTCCAAATTCAAAAACAAAACTAATGAAATCTTCACAGCCTGCGAAATAAAACAGTCAAACAGGGTTTCTTCCAAAGAATGCAACATAGGACAAAAAATATATATATATATATTTTCAGCCCCTGCTTTTGCATTTAGTATACTAAAACTCTGCTTGGTATATTTTTCTAGCTTAAACCCTTAATTTTTCAATTTAAATGTCAGGGTACCATTGTGTGATACTTAAGTCCCATGGAAGGCTAAAGAACTGTAATTAAATTGTGCCCCTGGGTATTTATGATTAATCCTTTGAGTTATTTCTATACAATATATTTGTTTGGGATAAAAAATTAGTTCTCGAAAAGCAGCATTTTTTAGAAATGACGTTTAGAATATTAACACATCCTAATGAAGCATTTATTGCCTTACCTAATGATTTGAATACATCTGGGCCAGCGTATTTGCCATCGAAGTACACTGTGTTGTTCTGAGAGTCAAAGGCACGGCACATTCTGATAAATACAACCTCTAAAGACCCTAAACGAAACAGGAAAAGACTCTTCAGTGGCATCATTAGGTCTGTCTTAAAGAAATAACAGGCTTCAGGTTGCCTTTAAAAGTGGGTCTTGTTCACCAAGGACACCTTGTTACGGGCTGCAACTTCATGTTCAATTGTGTATGTTGCTTATTAAATCAATGTCATCTATTTAGTGTCTATATAAAACTAATGGGGAAAGAAAAACAGTATTTTCTTCACTTATTCTTAAAGGATCTTCTAGGCTAGTCTTTCTCAACCTTGGCAACTTGAAGAAGGGTGGATTTCAACTCCCAGAATTCCCCAGTCAGAATGGGGAAGGCCACCCATCTTCGAGTTGAATACTGGGAGCTGAATCCACCCATCTTCAAGTTGCCAAGGTTGAGGAACAGCACTTTAGACTATGTATGAGTTTTATGGGTTTCTCTAAAAACCTTTCAGCAACATGTCAGAAATAATTATTGTACTTTTACGGGAGCGATTCTAGGATTAACTGAAACAAATGTGGATTTCAGCATCTGCCTTACTGTCACATAATTTCCTTCTCTGGGTTCTTCTTTACCACCAAGAAGGAACACATGACTTCCTCAAAGGCTAAGGTTACATTCTCCATGCAATCCATGACATGATGAACAAGGATTTCAGGAGATTGCAGGGGGTCTTAGTTAAGTTTAGCAACCACACGCTCTTCACTAACGAACGGAGTTTCTACGTTTCATGTTTTATTCATCGTAAAGGGCTTATTCCTGTCATTTTTAAAAATTTAACTGTGGGTTGTTGGTTTTTTAGCAGCAATTACTAGTCCCCACAAACAGAGCAACAGAGAAACCTGTGATTGACAATAATTGAGTGGAAAGTTTGTAGTTTTTTAGCTGTTGGGAAGATTGGATTCCCGTTGCAATCCACACTGCACAACCCTTCAGACAGGCAAAGGCGTTTCACAAAAGGCACGAACCTGCTTTCAAAAGCACAATTTGATCGTTTTGGCATAGTTCCATAAAACCGTCGATGCGTTTGGCAAATTCTACGACATACTGTATTGCTTCTGTTATCTTCACCGCACATAACTGCCACATGACCTCTCTTTGCTGAGGAAGAGAAAGAAAACCTGAGTCCTTCATAATGCTTGCCAAACTTTTCCCAGGAAAGACTCCGAACAATTAAAATGCACTCGATCTTGAAGGAAATCGGAGCATCAGTTTGGACTTCAACAGCCCCACTGCTAGTTTCAGATGTTCAGATCACCTTTTCTTTTTCAAATTTGCAAGTTTAATTGCAATATACTGATTTTTTTCCCCCCGACCCCCTTTTAAAACCTACATCGCAAAGCGCTTGGAACCCAGGGAAAGGGGTGGCTGACATCGAGGCAATCGATCTTTCAAAGAAACAAACCCATTGGCTGAAAAAAATACCTTGCTCTGGTAGTTCTCAATTTCCTCCTGCAGAAACGTTTGCCAGGTGATCTGTTGAAGCTCTTCCCTCAAGTACTGGCAGGTTTCCATGTGTGACTTAGAGATATTTTGCGCAAGGTGTTCTAAAAAAGCAAACATTCGCACGCATTAGCCAAGACGCTGCACAGATTTCTGGGTGCAACTCCTGACTAACTGGCCCGTTCTCATTAATCTACCCGGGGCTGAAATGAGCTCCTTAACATCTGTTTGCATTCTTCTCACCCTGACTTCTAATTCTGATGGTCACTGTGCATGATGGATGATTGGCCCTGGATCCAAGCAATTCTGACTAAGCGGCTCTTTTTTCAGCTTTAAGATACGAACTCTCGTGATGGCTGGCTGAGGGAACCTGGCATTTGTCTGAATGGCACCGTGACCCATGATTGCTTGATGAAGAGGAGAGGTGGCTAAGTAATGGGTAGAATAGAATAGTATAACAGAGTTGGAAGGGACCTTGGAAGTCTTCTCGTCCAACCTCCTGCTTAGGCAGGAAACTCTACACCACTTCAGACAAATGGTTATCCAATCTCTTCTTAAAAACTTCCAGAGTTGGAGCATTCACAACTTCTGGAGGCAAGTTGTTCCACTGATGAATTGTTCTCACAGGAAATTTCTCCTGAGTTCTAAGTTGCTTCTCTCCTTGATGAGTTTCCACCTGTTCTTCTTGTTCTACCCTCAGGGGCTTTGGAGAATAGCTTGACTCCCTCTTCTTTGGGGCCGCCCCTGAGATGGGTAGGGAAGGAAACTGTAGCATCCAGATGCTGCTGCACTGTATTTTAATGCTGTTCAAAGCATCTTTTGGAAGGAATGAACTAAGGAGCTAGTCAAATAAAGTGTACAGATCACACATTCACTCCTTTATACTGGGGTGATTTTCCCCAACAGTGAATAATTATCCCATATTACCTGCAAGAAAGAGGCTGTTATTGCTACATTCATCCAAGAACAGAAGGGTTTGCTTAAGAGTGGCCCTTGGATTACAACTACACTTAGGATCTGAATTTCCATTGTTAAACAAGGTAGTTGTTAAATGAATTCCACCCAATTTTACAACCTTTTCGCCGTGATTGTTCAGTGAACCCCTGCAGTTGTTAAGTGAATCCTGCAGTCGTTAAACAAATCCAGCTTCCCCCATTGACTTAGCTTATCGGAAGCCAGATGGGAAGGTCGCAAGGGTGCGATCACATGACCCTGGGCCTCTGCAATCATCCTAAATACAACAAGGCCCAAAGTTTGATCATGTGACCACGGAGATGCCACAACGGTCATAACTGCAAGGACCGAATGTAAATCACTTTTTCAGTGCCACTCTAACTTAGAACGATTGCTAAGCAACCGGTTGTAATTCAAGGACTGTCTTTCATTGTTGCACACAATTGTCCTTCAAACAGATTTCACGTGGGGCGAAATGATAAGTATTTTTCACCACCCAAAAAAAATATATTTCAGTTGGCCAAGATTTGGTAGACAGAGCCACGTCTTACTTCTTTGTGCAAAGGGGCAGTTTTACACACCAGGCTACGCTGGTTTCACAAGCAAATTTTAACCATAGATAAGGCAGCCCCCAAATAATATCAGATGAAGCAGCTCGGTTTCAGAAGCCATTAAATGTGGGAGTCCCAGAAATACTGTAACTGCAGTAATAGCTAACTAAAGACTTTCTCTGTGGAAGTGAATGAGAGTTATACAAGAATACAGCACTGTAAGTTTATACCCCATTTTCATAAGGCCCATTTTTGAATTTTCTGCATTGCACATCAGAGCTTGAATGAAGGTGGTATCTGCTCAGGTTGCAGATTACTAAACTTCCCTAGGGCCATTGGCCATCTCCATCGAAAACCTGCCTGTTGGGTCATCAGGAAGAGTTAGAAGGTCATCTCCCTTTCAGAAAACAACCAATACTACTCTAACCCAACATTCACACAACGTTCCCTTTCTTGAGACAGCCTGGAAGGCCAGCAAAGATAAAAGAGCCAAGCTGAGGGCGTCCTTGGTGCTCTTTGAGGTGGGTGGCTTCCTTGCAGATGTTTCATGACCCAAACTGGGGAACGTCATCAGTGCCAATCAAACAGCCAATCTATCAACCCACAAGGCCCAAGCTGGGATGGAGGATTACCAAGCCACTCTTTCTGAGCCGAGTTGTATCTAGAGGAAAGGGCTGAATTCTAGGCCCGGAGAGCCTCTTGGGAGGGCGGGGTGTTGCTTTCCATCCAAAGGCAAGCAAGAGAGCAACTACAGGACGGTTCCCCCCTCTTTGTTATTACCTAATTCTGCCATGGACACAGTAGGAGAGGTCTCCCCATTGGTAAAGGAGCAATATGGAAAGAAGCCCGTCGTGGGAGTGCAGTCACAGACTGGTTCTGGTTTGATGCCATTAATATCAAGGCCCGATTGGTCTGGAGAAGGTTGTATGTCTAAGTAGAAGCTGCTAACCGCAGAGTTGCCTTTGCTACCTTCAGGAGAGTGACCATCTATGTAATTACTGAGGTCATCGTGCAGGTCCGTCAGGCCATTAGCCGTGATGCTGTAGCTCGGGGTCAGCGGCTCCGCTTCTCCGGGGGGCTGTTGGTGGTCTCGTTGCTGCTGCTGCATCCGATGCTTCTGGACCTCTGCGTACAAGCTGTCCCTCTGTTTTTTGGACATGCGGCCAAACTTGACAGCTGGAAGAGAGTCCAAAACAACAGATCCGGTCACCTTCCCTTACCCCCAAGGCCGGCTTTGGGGAGGCGGCTGCATTCCAAGGCACAGCCGCAAGATTCAAAAGGGCAAAAAATCCAAAGGGCCGTTTGAAACACCCACCCACTCACTGATCAGGCCTAAATTTCAGCTCGATAAAAAAGCACAAAGGTGTTTAACTTGCCTAAATGCCTAAATTTTGGATTCTCTGATGCAAAAGTTTTTTTTTTCTGAATCACAGCAATCTGCACCTCTGATGTCATTTAAAGATAATCATTTTAAACCCTGTTGGGATTCCCGCCTGTCTGAACACTCAGTTTTCAGAATACATCTGGAAAGGAAGGGAGGGAGGGAGGAGGGAAAAGGAGAAGGAAGGAAGGAAGGAAGGAAGGAAGGAAGGAAGGAAGGAAGGAAGGAGAGAGGGAGGGAGGGAGGGAGGAGAAATGTGAAGCCACCCTTTGCCATGTGAGGAAACTTCTTTGTGAGAAGGATGCATGGCTTAAGTGGTAGTGTGGAATGCCACAATAACCTTGGGGCACAGTAACCCCTGAGGCTACTGAAGAGAGTGGATTTCAAAAGGAAGCGTTGGGAGGCCGTGGAGGAGCACCCAAAAGCCCAAGAGAGCCGAGGAAATCTCACCGTCTCGCGACATCCCCACGGCCAGGCATTTCTGCAAGCGGCAGTGCTGGCAGCGGTTTCTGCTGGTTCGATCAATTAAGCAGTTTTTTTGGCGAGGACAGGAATAGGTGGCATTGCTCTGCTGGCTCCTCCTGAAGAAACCCTGCGGAGGAGGAGGGAAAGGAGGCGGTAAGTGTGCTATGGAAGTAGTCCTTTTCTTACGACCATTCATTTAGTGACCGTTTGAAGTTACAACAGCACTGACAAAAACGACTTAGGACCTTTTTTTACACTTAATGACCGTTGCAGCCTCCCTGTGGTCACATGATCAACATTTCAGGCGCTTGGCAACTGGCTCGTATTTATGACGGTTGCGAGATCTTGGGATCTCATGAAGGTTCCTTTTGCGACCTTCTGACAGGCAAAGTCCATGGAGAAGCCAGATCTACTTCACAACCGTGTGACTAAACAACTGCGGCAAGAAATGCAGCAGAGCTCACTTAACAACCGTCTCACTTAGCAACGTAAATGTCTGGCTCAACTGTGGTCATAAGCCGAGAACTTTACCCATGGGGTCCATTCTTAGGCCAGGCCCTAAGAGCATCATGATCTTGCTGGCTGGGGAAGTTCTGGGAGTTGAAATCCACAAGTCTTAAAGTGGCCGAGGCTGGGCACCCCTGGTCTAGGCCAGAGAGCTGGTGGGGAAAGAGGAGATGGTTTCCCTTCCTCTCCAAAGAAAACGAAGGGCCCATCCTTGACTTCTCTTTTCCTTTCGTCTGACTGCTTGGGGAACCTGGCAGAGCTGAGAGCCTCTAAGCTTCTGTTTGGTCTTTTGACAATTTTCATTTAATGAATTGATTCCTACAGTTCATTAACATGCCCACTTCCACTTCTGTATACACATATGTCTTAATTAGCTGCTCATTGGCTGTTTAATTACAAGAAAACAGCTGACAGCTGCCTTCTAATGGCAGCCTTCTAAAAGGGATACACACCAGCCTGTAACAACAAAGGCTTATTCATAATCTCATGATTTATAGCTAACACTTACAGATTTCCATGTATCATTACCTTTCACAATATTCCAATAATTGCCAATTAGGAACCAGGGAGTTGTTTTTCCCTTACTCTACCAATTTTCTAACCCTAATTCTGGATTTTTAAAACAAACACACTTAAAACACACACACACCCCTCTATTTTACTTTCAGAACTTTGGGATTACTTTGCAAAGAATTTATCTACCTTCTGGCCTGGAAATTCAACTTCTGCCCCGAAAATTAGGATATTATTTAATCACTGTTCAGGATGTCCCAAAAGTGCTTTTTCAAAAGGCAACTCGACTTTCTAGTTTTTCTTTGAAGACATTTTGTTTCTCATCCAAGAAGCTTCTTCAGCTCTGACTGGGTCCTTCCATTCCCCACTATCCAGTCAGAGCAGAAGAAGCTTCTTGGATGAGAAGCGAAACCTCTTCAAAAAAAACAAGAAAGTCCATTTGCCTCTTGAAGAAAAGCACCTTTGGGATGGACAGTGAAGGCTTGCATTTCTGTCACAATGTAACTGGTACACTGAGGGGCCTGCTAGATCTCTAAGAAAAGTACCAGAGAGGAGAAGGAAGATTTTTCTAGCAGAATTTCCATCTAGCAAAGCCTCATCAGCTTGAAGCATAGAAAGCAACAGAGCCACAATCTTTCTAAAAAGTGTTTTTTCTTTCTAGGAACGTCTCTTTCAAGAAAGAAAATTCAGGAAACAGAATGTATTCCTGGACACTCAGAAGGGACGTTGATCCTGCTTAGAACATTAGAAATGGAAGAAGATTCCAGGGGAACCTCCAGCTGCATGATAAGCCAACGTCAAGACACCAAGGTCAAGCGGGGGTGTCCAACCTGGGCAACTTTAAGACGTGTGACTTCAACACTCAGAATTCCCCAGCCAGCCATGCTGGGAGTTGAAATCCACAAGTCTTAAAAGTTGCCAAATTTGGACAGCCCTGCCCTAAAGGCTCTTCTCCTGCTCTGCTGCTACCAACAGCAACACCCCCCCCACCCCCCTGTGAAAGTAAAGAGAAGTAGGACGAAGTATAACGGGCAGTCCCTCAACGCTTCAATTGTTGAAATCATGTGCCCGATTCGCTCCCTGAAATTTAGACCAAAGCTGTTCCAATATGTAACAGATGTCCTTTTTCATTTCAAGGGCAGGATGAAAAATAAATGCTTCCCAACAGGACGGCTGCAGAGCTTCAGGAGAGAAATTGCAACCGGACGTTTTAAAATCCATCCACAGCAGATTATGGATATTGCTAAACAGATTCAATATTTCATCTTGCAGAAAGACAAATAAGTCAGTGGATAAACAGATACAATAATGTCCTCTCTCTCACATACACGCAACACAAGTGTGTTTCTCTCTGTCTCTCTCTCTCTCTCTCTCTCTCTCTCTCTCTCTCTCTCTCTCTCTCTCTCCCCCTGTGCGTGTACAACATAAAGCTTACCTTGCAGCCCTCACAGGTAATCACACCATAATGGATTCCTGAAGATTTGTCTCCGCAGATCTTGCATGGAATAATTTCAATTTGAGCTGCAACAGAAGCACGCCACCAGTTAATTATATTTTCTTTTAAATACCTTATAAAAAGCATTCCCTGATCAGCATTTGTACATTGAAAACTAATAACCTGCTCAACATTCTACCACATTAACTATTCATTGCTGAACGGTGCGGGTTCCCCCAGGGCCCTGTACTAATTTATGGCTGCTTGTTATATAATAGCTTTCAGGTTATTAAAATGGGTCATTTGAGAGGGTGCTTTAAAATGCACAATGTTGTCAGATTTAGTGTCTCCCAACCTAGGAGGACTGGACTCAAGAGATCTCCCTTTGGCCAAAACGGTGCAGAGAAGAGAAACCACAACAGATCTAAAGTACAATTGCATTGATCTCGTAAAAGCTACATCGCTAGCAAAGACGTTGCCATTCAGATAAAATTCCAATAAAGTTGGGTTACTCAAATCTTGGCCCACTGGGTAAGAAACCATGGAGACTAAAAATATCATTTTGCAGCCTGACTTCCCTGTTGCTGGGATGGGCTCATAATATGCCACGTCTGCCCATTTCGTACCCTCCCAAGGATCAAGAGTCTCCCCCAGTATCTGCTGTCCTTCAGATGTCTTGGATGACCGAGACCATCCTCCACCTGGCCAGCAGGGCCATCACATCTGGCGGACTATAAATTGGGGAAGATTTTCTTAGCTCAACAGATAAGCTTCCAAATTATACAAAATGAATTCATTCCAGGCGAAGATAAATTAGTTATAAATTGGAAATCATATTTAAGTAAGACATGGGGCGATTCTGATTGGTTACACTGAAGTCTTCTCATATGGATCACCTTGCCGGTCTTCTGAATGACCTTGGCTCGGATCTTCAAGAAGTGCCTTGTAAGAAACCCAGCTGTTCTTTCAAAGGGACAAAACTTCCACCCTTCACTCAACCATTCTCCACAAGACCTTTAACCCCCCCCCCCACACCTTTTCAGATTGACAGACTGTCAAAAGTTAAAGCAGAGTTCATTCTCTTGTTGACGTCCATATTGTTCCCGAAAACCTCTTTTTTTTAATTTAAAATTTTTATTATAAATTAGAAACATAAAACAAAATAACGACTATAACGAAACACAATCACATACATACGACTGAGGTTGATTCAACCCCCATATATATACAGTTTCTAAATAACATTACATATCATCATACTACAGCTTCAGTTTGGTTTATCATACTGCATCTTGCATTTGTTAATCTTATATCTAATATTCCCTTATTTATATTTAGCTTGCTATTTACATTTCTATGCTACATGCTTCCCTAACATCTACCTCATGACATTTTCACTTCTATCCATTGGTACCATTTATCCCAGCTGCCAAAATAGTCTTGGAAAGAGAAGCAGCCTGCCTATCTGCGTCTGTTTCCTGAAACGTAGTCACTTAGTCACAAAATAAAAGAGAAGTCGAGAAAGTAGGAACAGGAGAAATATTTTTTTAAGAGAAATGGAGAAGGATTATATTCACAAACGTTCCATTCAGAATAATGCATAAACTACAATAGGAACACTTTCTCTTGTAAGCTTCTTCCCTCTGTAAAGCAGAAAGCTACACTTATCAAAAAGTGACAGCAATTTTTCTTAGAAAAGCCCATTTCTGCTCCTTCTCAGTCGACTGATTAAATATGCCGCTATACAGTCCCTGACATTCATACATATTTAGGAGCACAAATAAGAATTCCCCTTCTAATGGAGAGGAAGCAAGCAGCTGAATTAAACAAGGCCTGTTTGACTACCTAACATCCTAATAGCAGAGCGTTTTCAGTTCCATTACCTAAATAATTTTCAAGGCGCCCTAAAGTAATTCGTGATTATTAGATATGATTCACCTAAATCATCCAAAGCTTGTAACAATGTTTGGGCTCTTAGAGTGAATGTATGGACAGGGTAGGAGGGAATATTTCTTAAAAGGGCCAGGCACTGTCTTGACTAAGTATATTCTCGAAAGCACTGTTTCTCAGCCTGGGCAGCTTGAAGATGTATGGACTTCAACTCCCAGAATTCCCCAGCCAGCATAGCACCCAAATTTTGGGAGTTGAAGTCCACACATCTTCAAGCTGCCCAGGTTGAGATAGACTGCTCTGAAGGAGGGTCTCTAGAACTGAGTTTTTACTTTCTATATTAGCTAAACTAGACTTTGCCAACATAGCAACTGGATGATGACAGGATAAGGACTCGGTTGTTTTAATGGGAGTGAAACGAGGGCTGCATTTGCACCCTCAGGCATTCGCTAACAGGCCTTCTTGGTTGAATCAGAAAAACGGGTATCTTGGAAACCAGTATGTGGCCAAAGAAAACAGGATAGCAATTAAAATCAGCAGCCACTGTACCAAAGTTACTACATGCAAAAAAAGAAAAAGGAAAAATGCTAAGGAAATCAGTTTAAACATGCACACTGGTATGAAAAGTGCTCATAGGATTACAACTTCCTCTCTCCACAAAGGTGTGACCCAGAGACCAGCAACTGCCACATAGCCCAGGGATATGATTTATTACCTGTGTTACAGATCCGTCCACCCAGAAGCATTCAGATCAAGGTAAAGTAGCATCACAGCCTTAAAAGAATGACAAGGCAACATAAAAATGACCCTTGCTGTACACAAAATACTTCAACAACAGCACTCTCGTAGTGTCAAGTCTATTACATGCAAAGGCAACATAATTCCTCTTAAAGGATGAAAAAAAGGGGGGGGGCGGAATGCTCTCCGTGGCCACTAGGTGTCACTCGCGTCCATGAAATTGGTTAAGTAAAAAAACATTTAAATCCGTGTCCTTTAAGTACTTGGTCCTTATGGATCATCCCTGCAATAAATAAAAATCGATTCTGGATTTCTACCTCTTTGTGTTCTTTCCTTTTACAAGAACCTGGTGATGGACACACTTCCAAATCACTTGAAGGCCTTTCACACGTTCAATAGAAGAGATCTTTTACAACGGATTAATCATGTTGTGGTATCTCAAAATCCTTCTGTGACCTTGTAAGAAATTCTGGAGCATCCTTTCCAGCTCAAATGCTGCCCCCAAAAAACCTTTTTTCTTTTGGTCCCCCCTTTTTTTGGGATGTTGGGGGTATGGTAGCTTGACGGCTGAAGCAGAGAAGCTGCAGATACTGACGGAACCGAGACTGCCACAAGATGTAACATGATTTACTGGACCATCCTGGATTGCAAAGATGAGCTGGAAGGGAACACCAAGGTCGGTGCAGCAATGGATCAGGACTGAAAACAAGGAGCTGGATCTAAGTAGGATGGAAACACAAATGCAAGAAGGCAGGAAATCAACAGGAAGATGGACAGTTCAGGAGGAGATCAGGCTGGCCTTGAGGCCAAGAGACAGGCAGATACCGATGAAAATGAGAGATGATCCAGACAGAATTCAAGACTGGGAATTTCCTAGGCAGAAATCCAACTTGACAGGAACCTTACCTGGCTTGAGAAAGGAAAGAACAGAGAAGGGAGGGATGAAAGCTCCATCATGAACTCCATGCTTGTGCATGCTGCTTAAGGAGAGGGTTGGACTAGAAGACCTTCAAGGTCCCTTCGGACCCTATGATTCTATGTTCCTCCACGGTGGTACAGTGGTTAGAGTGCAGTACTGCAGGCTACTTCTGCTGCCAGCTGCCTGCAGTTTGGCAGTTCAAATCTCACTGGCTCAAGGTTGACTCAGCCTTCCGTCCTTCCGAGGTGGGTAAAATGAGGACCCAGATTGTTGGGGGCAAGAGGCTGACTTTGTAAACTGCTTAGAGAGGGCTATAAACACTGTGAAGCGGTATATAAGTCTAAGGGCTGTTGCTGTTGCTATTGCTATTTCCTTCCTCAACACCAAGAAAACAACTCCTTGGCCTGCAGTGCACTATGAGGGCATCCTTCTGAAGCCCAGAAGAGCAAGTCCATCGTATTAGCCTCGAGAAACAAATGGTCAAAGTGTTTCTGCCCTGCCCTGCTAAGTGCTTTGGGTCCAAGACAGACAGACCAACAAACCACGCTGGCTCTTTGAGCGAGGTCCCCTAAGCAATGCAGAAGATTCTGGATTTGGGCAAGGTCCCTGGAAGGCACAACCTACCCTCCTTCGAAGATGCTTTTCCATAAGACAATGGGACTTGGGATTTTTTCTTTGAAAACGTCTCGCTTCTCACCCAAGAAGCTTCTTCCATTCTGAAGAACAGAAGAAACTTCTTGGATGAGAAACAGGATGTTTTCAGAGGGAAAAAAATAACAACAACAACAAAAAAAAAAAACCAAAGGAAGACCAGTTGCCTTTTGGAAAAAGCCTCTTTGGGACAACTATGATCTGATGATCGAGAATATCCATCGACGAGAATTCGGTTTGTTACTTTGTCTCATCTTCCCTTCCCCAAAAGCTGGCTTGGGCCTCTTGGCGCCAGGACTCCTGTGTCCAGTAAGTCACTCCTGCACAGGCTGTCCTGAAACCTACAGGTCAACCATCTCTTTCCGGCTGAAAAATCCTGACTCTGAAACTCTTCAAGCAAACATTTCATCCTCCAATTTAAAAATAAGGAAAAGATGTCTCGAGGCATTGAAGAATGCTTGAAAATATGAATGCGGTTGAAACAGAAATAGAAATAATTATTCCTGGTTGATCTGCCAGATGTTTCGAGGCCTGGGGCAAGCCGTGTCAGGAAGATTTGACTGGGTGCGGGTGCCCATCAATGCTTTGCCACCTCGGCTGCGTTCAGATGGAAAAACCCAGCCCCCTCTACCTTCATCCCGACTGGGCTTGGCAGGACCCTGAACTTCTAAAGAGGTTTTTCCCCCAGACAGACCATGGTTGGTATGGCTCAGCTTGCAGCCTTATCCCTGTTGAAAGGCCCAAGAAGGGCTGGGGACAATGACATCTTTAGCTGGAGCCATTCGACAGGGAAACGCAAACAGTTGAGACAGATATGAAAGCATCGCTTCAGCCCAGGATTTGCTCCCCCCCACCCCAACTTTTAGGCAGTTATTGATAGTAAAAAATAAGTACGGGTATTTCTTGACTTAGTAGCTGTTTACTACTGTTTATTAATTAACTATTTAATTAATTAAATTGATGCTAATTAGTTACTGGGCATAGCTAAAACCCAAAAATTCTTCAGGGAAACCTGCTGGCCCTTCCTTGCTAATTTCTTCCCACGATGAGCATTTTAACTCTTAGGTCAACTCAGACGGCATCACTTTCCAAGCAAGATAAAGTTAACTTTAATATATTTAACACCCCCTCAATCTATTTAATGCCAGTCTCCCAAAGGAGAAAGGCTCTGTAATCTGCTTTCGATAAAGGAAATGCCGAACTTCCTGATTGCATAAGTCCATCAAACAAACGCAGGAACAATAATCAGATCAAGTTTATTTGTGCACAAAGACAGTTAAATCAACTGACTCTTTAAAACCCAGTTTAATGTTGGCAAAGGAACCTTTTGCACAGAACCCCTCTGAGGCTGGACACGCAGGATTATAAGGACAATTGTTTATTCCCTCCCCCCCTTTTTTTATTGTTTTACCATAAATCCTAAAGTTACTAAAAATGTAGAAGAGGAATAATACGACATAAAACAACGCATCCCTGCTGTTCAAGGAATAAGCAATCTAATCCTGCCAGTTCAAGGCTGCCACAAAAGAAAATAATGTAGCAAGCAAGTTTGCCTTTTAAAAATAATTATTTATTGAGAAAAGAATCCGAAAGGCAGCAAAGTAGCTTTAGGTTGGCTCCCAAGGAAGAAAGGCATCATTGTAACCGGCCTGGGAAGAGGCCGAGCGGGTTGCTCTCCTGTTCAAAATGATTTCCGATTCTGCAATGTTTAGAATGCCTGGATACAAAATTGTTGCATTGTGACTTGCAAAGTTACAGCATCGATACAATGAGGGAGCTCAGGGTTGTTGCTGAAGAGTAATGAGTGGAAAATCTCCGCCTGCAATTATCAGAAAGGGGTGAGTTGGAGACACCCCTATTATTCAGAGATTCGTTGCCTTCGAGCCTAAGGAAAAATGATTATCTTGGGGGGGGGGGGGGGAAGCCACTTCCTGGCTGCTGATCTACATTATTCACTCAGTCTACCATTAAATGAAAGAGAAGAATTCATTAATATTTTGGGCAAGGGTGGCACATTGCAAGCCACGGAAGGGAGTTCAGGGCAGCACTGCCATCAATGCCCATCTATTGAGAGGCTGGCACGGTGCAGGCGTGGCTTGCAATCTGATTGTTTTGCAGTGAATAACCTGGGCTTCGTTTCATCATTGCAAGGATCCAGGAGGTGGCTGACAGGGAAGAGCTACGCGCAACCTTTTCAAATCTTTTCAATCAAGTTTTGTGGTCGAAGCCTCAGCAAAGGACAAAGGACATTTCTGTCCTTCTCAGCTCCCTTGTAAATCCCGCTGGGGAAGCTCTGGTGCCAATGCTCGGCTTCTGCACATGACGACCCCAACGTGGCGCTTAAAAGGAAAGGGCCACCGCATCGTTTAGGATAGGACAGAGTCCTAACTGTGGGGTACCAAGGAATAAATCAGAAGGTCCCCTTGAATCTCCTTGACGCTTATCCTTCAATATACCATTCCTGTTCATCTCCCTTCCTGCCCAATCCCCAGAAATATGCAATAGAAATAATCCCAAACACGGACCTCCTCTGTCTACTTAAAGCTAAATCAAGATAATGGAAGGGGACGGATTCACAACCAAACTTATTTCATACGCTGTAGATTTTTTGCAACAATCGAAAATAGCAAAAAAAATTTTTTTTAAAGCAGTTCTTAAGATTAAGCTCCCTGTTCAGACCCACTGTAAGAGGCATCCTATGTTAGTGGGGTAGCAGAACTGAATGGAGCCCATAAACATTCTGCAAAAGTCTACTCCAGTTTCTCCAGCTTCAGTTTCAGTGCAGTCTTTGGGGGACAGGAAGTCATTTTGTTCCCGATTCTTAAACCAAGCCTGGCCATCAGTTGAAAATTACCCAGAAGTCTAGCAATAGGTCCAGATTACTCTCCTAACCCTACTGCTGTCTTGCTACCCCAGCCTGGTGCCCTTCCCACCTGTTGCTGCTTCATCTCTCATCTACAGTACTAAGCTGGGAAGCATCCAGTTGACCATGAGTGTGGTCAAAATGAGTCAAGGCCACCTTCCTTCAGATGCTGTCTAGATCACAGGTCTCCAACCGTGGTAACTTTTAAGACATGTGGACTTCAACTCCCAGAATTCCAGATTGGAACAGCTGGCTGGGGAATTCTGGGAGTTGAACTCCACACGTCTTAAAGTTGCGAAGGTTGGTGACTCCTGGCCTAGATTGCCTCACATCTGATATCAAAGCAGCATTTTGCAAACCAACCAATTATGGTAGACAAACTTAGTCGCAACAGTTTAAGAAAAGGAACAGTCTTTCCTTTTCTTCTGAAGCATGTTTTTCTACCAGGTGGGGTTCAAGGACTTACAATGCCACAATGTGCTGTTTCTATGTCTTAAGAGCTCTTTTCCTGCACCAGATCACTCAATCCGTGTTTTCCCCATCACTGAACCCCAATTTAACACTAATGTAATCTTATTTTGCTTCTTCCATTCAGCTCAGAGTTTCTTTTGGGAAATGGCTAGCCGTATATATTTGTTTAATAAATGACTAAATACATTCTTCCACCGCATAGTCAATTCCAAATGTTTCCACAATACACATTAGCTAAAAGAATGCTAATATTTTGGACATCGTGACACAGAATAACTCTTCTCCCACTTGTATAATCATCCGAGGACCTTCCCAAGCTGACAGGTCTGTAGTTTCCTAAGTCCATCTCCTTCCCTTCTTGAAGATGGAGATCACATTTGATCTTCTCCACTCTTCTGGGAGCTTGCCAGTTCTCCAGGAGTTCCCAAAGATTACCTAAGAGGGGTTCCTTCAGTATGAGGGGAGGCAGCCCCTTTGCTCCTGCAGAGTTGAATTTGTTTAAATTAGCTACTTGCTCTCATCTCTTTTAAATCACGGAGAGTTGAAATTTCCTTCCCCTTTGATGAAAACCAGGACCTGTCAGGGCACTAATTTCTTTTGGAGAGGATTCAGATACAAGTTTTGTCTTTTTATCCTCCAACCATGTCCTTGACTTAGAACAAAGGACTCGTGATTTAATCAGGCCTCTCAATCCTTCCAGGAAGAAATAAAACGAGGGCTTGGAGGAACCTCTGCTCAGCACACAACCAACTCCGAATTCAACTCGGCTTGGATTTATAATGACCTGAAAGAGGCAGGAGCCGTACGGTGATGTTTAGTCAACCGAAAGTAGTTCAGTGGGTCTCGTACACGAAAACTTCCTGTGAGATCAGAGCTTATATCTCCCCGTGCTTACGAGAACCATTTCCAAGCCTCAACAAATCCTGTCAAAGGATTTGTGCTTTTACAGCTTCAAAAGAGGAAGATAAATTTTTTTGGGTATATATTGCTGCTCACAATAACACTTTTAAACCTGTAATTATTTATCCTCTGCAGATTTAGGAAGCCTGTAATTACTGCTTAAGCTTTTGCCAATGTCTAGCATATTTCATATTTGCCAACACTGGTTCAGTTGAAAGGAATTAGCCACGCTGTTAAAAAATCTGTTCTGTATTAGCTCCTGTGCAAACAAAAAAGATGCATCTGAGATGGAAGATCTCCATCGCATCCCATCTGTAAGAAAACCGTCTCCTCTGAAATTTTCAATTCTGCTCAATGATTTGAAGGTTGATTTGAGCTCAGTTCAGATTGGACCAGGTTGCTATATGGTACCCTGATGACACCGGATAATAAAACCATCAACCAGTGTTTCTTAAGTTTGGCCACTTGAAGAGGGGGGGACTTCAACTCCCAGCAAGCTGGCTGGGGGATTCTGGGAGTTGAAGTCCGTCCCTCTTCAAGTGGCCAAAGATAGAAACACTGCCATAAATCAAAGCATGGTAGAGATTAGGTTATGCTGGTTCCTGTTCTCAGATTCCAGGTTCCCAAATTTCCAGCCAAGGTAAGAGTAAAGAAATTACAAACCCAATTAGAAGGAGCTTTGGAATGATCAAATGAAGCATTTCATCCCCAAACCCAGAATTAATATCTGCTGAAGTAACATGAGTTTTGTTTGGAAAGTTAAAACGAGTTTGGGATGAGCCCAAAGTAGGTACAACAACAAGCTTATTTACTTTCCTACTAAATGTGAATGACCTCTGGGTGGCCCTCCAACATGAAAGCAACTGAAGAGACCTTCAGCTCCAAAGACTGCCTGCGTTCTATCCAAAAAGATAGCTTAGTTACCTATTTGGGGAGGGGTGGGTGGGTATATTGGTAGTCCTTGACTTACAACAATTCATTTAGTGACCATTCAAAGTTACAACAGCCCTGAAAAAAGTGACTTATGACCTTTGTTTTTCACCTTTGCAGCATCCCCACGATCAGGTGCTCAACCCTTGGCAACTGACTCATATTTATGACCATTGCTGTGTCCCAAAGTCACTTGACCCCCTTTTGCGACCTTCTGACAAGCCAACTCAATGGGGAAGCCAGATTCACTTAAGAACCGATTTCCTAACTCATCAACTGCAGGGATTCACGTAACAATCGAGGCAAGAAAGGTCATAAAATGGGGCAAAGCTCACTCAACAGGTGTCTCAATTAGCAACAAAAAATTGGGGTTAATTGTGGTGGTAACTAGAGGACTACCTGTGTGTGTGTTTTAAACAAAGGGGTGGAAGTGTTACGCAATGGGAATTATAAGGTACGATGAGTGTGTACGCTGCATTGCTTTGCCCTGTTGTGTAAGAGGTCGACCTAAGTTACCTGCTCCTAGGCAATTACAGGTTGCCAGTGTTTTAATTGGAGGGTGGACAAGCAAGGTTTATACATCTGTTGCCCAACTGCAATCCAACCACCGAGATACGACATGCTTATCCTTCCAATTATGAAAGGATAATTACAACATAGATACACCATCCACAATTATACTTAGGCGGCCTGGCAGATGGGCCAGGAGAGGCTTGGAAGAATGCAGCTCTGACGTATCTAATCCAACAGAGACAAGGATTCCAACCGAGATTTCCATCGCAGGCAATTAAACTGGGATTATTAGCACAGGCTCAATCATCCTCAGCCCCGATGGGACAGTGACCAACAATGACATACAGGGCGTCCTCAGCTTACAACCCTCCATTCAGCGACCATCTGAAGTTTCAAAAACACTGGGAAAAACATGGCTTATGACCAGTCCTCACACTTACAAGAATGACAGAAACCCCCGGACAGGTGGGGTTCAGCAACTCCCAAGTTCATCCCAACATCTATTTGGATCATTGACACATTATCTTTACAGATACAGATGAACGGAGTCGGAAGGGACCTTGCAGGTCATCTAGTCCAACCCCCCACCCAAGCAGGAGACCCTCCACCATTACTAACAAATGGTAGCCCAGTCTCTTCTTGAAAGCCTCCAGTGATGAGGCTCCCACAACTTCCGAGTTTTTCCTACAAGGCTTCGTGGAGCTTCATCGATAGAACAGCCTTTTATCATTTCAGCAGTAGCACAAAATGCACGGGGGGGGGGGGAGGGAGGATAAATGCAGATTTTCTCTCTCTCTCTCTCTCTCTCTCTCTCTCTCTCTCTCCAGATAAAATATACTTGCTGGCCTGCTGAACCACACAAGAGCTTTTCTCTCCTTTAGTGGTGCGTCCATCCTGGGGTCAAATGCCTCTCCTAAACTGGCAATCCAGACTGATCGATATGCGAGTTTTCCAGCCAACCGCTTTAATTGGAGCTCTTTCTGGAGTGTGCAAACATTGGGGAGAACGGGAAAGCTTCGCCTGCAGACTTCGGCCCATTAAGCTGCTATTAAAAGCTGGGGGTTGTTTTCCTTGGTGCCTTGTCAAAGCCAGGTAGACAGACCCTCTCCCGCACCTCCCTCCCTCCCTCGGGCAAAGCAAGGGAGGCTTCAGCAAAGTGGGAAGGATCCTGCTCTCTTGACACCTTGCAGAGACCGATGGCTTCAGCTCAATGGGCTCTTGAGTCGTGGCCCTGTGGCTTTCCAGATGTTTGTGAGCATCACTTCCAGTTACCCTCCCCCCAACTACTGGACAACTGGGGATGGTTTTTACAGCAGTGTTTCTCAATCTGGGCAGATGGGGGACTTCAGCTCCCAGGATTCCCCAGCCAGCCAGTCCACCCATCTTCAAGCCGGCCAGGTTGAGACACACTGAGTTATGGGGAAGTAGTAGACCAAGAGAGAAAGGAAGAGAGAGAAAGAGAGGGAGGGAGGGAGGGAAAGAAAGAAAGAAAGAAAGAAGGAAAAGAAAGGAATGAAAAAAGAGAGAAAGGAAGATAGAGAAAGAAGAGAGTGAAAGAGGAGAAAGCAAGAGAGAGAAAGAAGAGAAAAAGAATAAAAGGGAATGAGAAAGAAAAAGGGAGAAGAGAAAGAGAGAGAGAGGAAAGAGAAAGGAGAGAAAGAAAAGAGAAAAAGAATAAAAGATGGAATGAGAGAAAGAAAAAGAGAGGGAGAAAGAAAGAGAAAAAAGAGAGAGGAGAGAAAGAGAGAGAAAAAGAGAGTGAAAGGGAGAGAGATGGCTAGATAGCTAATCCTCCAGCATAAACTTGGTATTCCAAACTCGGGCGAGATGGGGGGGGGGGGGGGGAGGAAGGAAAGCCAAAGAAAAACGGACAGATCTTGACAAGTTATTTAGAAGCCGTTGCTCGGCTGCCGCTGTGCCCCCCCCCCTTCCAATTTCATTCAGCTGACAGGGCTGAGTCTGAAGGGCCGTCCTCTTTCTCCGGCAAATGGAGTAGCCGAATAGAGCCGGACAATGCAGCCTTGGCAGAGCCCCACCGAGCGAGGGAGAATGAACTGGCCTGCCCTGGATCGAGTATCCGAGCGGGAACATAATCCCTTCTCTGTTCTGCAAATATCTGCGCTCCGAGGGCAGCCGAGGACACGTCTCACAAGAGGCCAGCAGCCATGGATGGCGGGGAGGGAGGGAGACGGCTCTCTTGCAGCCTGGGAACCAGGAAAGTGGGGGGAGGATGGGGGCACCGACCAAAGGCGCTGGGTGGTGCCAGGGCCCATTCGGACCAAGCGGGCCCCCTGTGCGGCTTCTGCTCCCCTCCTCAGCTCACACAAATAAACCACCTTTTTTAAAATCCGATTTTTAGCACTGGGGAAGGAGTTTCTCCCGGTCATAGTCAGGAGTTTGCAGCAGGTTGTCAAATTCTGAGATAAATTCCGGGGTTGGTGGGGGAGGGGAAGCAACCCCAGGTCACAATCCTGTGGAGGCAGCTCAGAGCAGCGGTTCCCATCGTTTACAATAAGGCGGGGTTTCTCCTGGGTTGCCCTCACTTACGCTTCCTCCTTCAGGTCTTAACCTATTCCAAAAGTGGAAGTCCTCGACTTCTGACCATTCAAAATTACAACAGCCTCGGAAAGAGTTATGCACACTTGTCCATTTCTGACCTTCGTCGTAACCCTGCGGTCCTGTAAGCGCAATCTGGGCAGCCGGCAACCGGCTCGCATTTATGACCATTGCAACACCTTGTGGCCACATAATGGTAATTGGTGACCTTCCCAGCCAATTTTCAGCAAAAAAAAAAAAGCCAATTAGGGAAGCAGGGTTTGCTTAAGGACCACAGTGGTTCAGTTAATGACAGGGAAGGGAAGGGAAAAAGGGAAAGGAGAAAGGGAAAAAGAAAAGAGGAATGATATGAAAACCGCCTTTTCTACAGCCTGTCTCATGTTCTGCCCAAGTTTCCACTGAGCAAAGCTTAGTTGGAAGGGACCTTGGAGGTCTTCTAGTCCAACCCCATGCCCCTGGCTGTCAGGGATGAGGTTTGTTCGTCCTGTGAAGAATGACTGATAAATTTTCACTGCTCCATAGAGAACCCAGATAATTTCTTCATGCAAGCATAGAACAGCACCTGAATTCAGCATAGTGGATGTGAAATAGTCCTCGAAATATGTCTAGGTAGACATTCTAATTATTCTAAGCTACACAAACCAGCCCCTAAACAACCCCATGTTGACTTATTTGCCTGGTTTGCACAACACACACAGGCCACAGTACGATTTGTTTGCTTTCGGCTTAGCCCGTTGTATCAACACAGCCATTGTAGTTTATTCACTAAACCCTAACCAGGCACCCCGAGTGGCCTTTTCAGCTGGGTTCCTGCCTTCCAGCCCCACCAGAATAACCCCCCTCCAGCCCTCCCCCCTCCTTGGCTCCGAGACCAGGGCTGTCTCTGCGATTCGGCTGCCTCCGTGGGCCCGGCGTCTCCCAAATATGACAAATCTAAGCAATTTTGCTCACAGGGAGATCCCACTTCTAAAATATTTACACTCTTTGGCACTTAATTCGCTGCATATAAAATGAGAACAGCTACAGAGCTACATCGCGAGCGGCTTTTGAGCAAGAACGGGGAGGTATTACGAACCTTTTACAACTGGAAATACTGTGATCCTGAGTGTTTTCTGTGCCTTTACGATCAGACAAACAGAAGATGCTTTGCGCCCAGCAAAACTCCAAGTGAAGAGGAGAAACATCACCTCTTTAATCTCGGCAGGTTGAGTGCTGGAAAAGGCCACTAGACGTACAAACTAGCATGTTTTAGAAAGCTCTGGGCTTAATGCCCGTCAGCTGTGATAATTATCAAATTATGTAGTGATCTGTGAACAAAGCAGAATTTGATTGACCTTCTGCCAGAAATTATTTCCCTTCTTTTTCCTAAAAAAAACACAACAAATTCAATGCTTGCACCAGAAAATTGTGTAGACATTTTAAGGAGCTTATTGGTTATGGAAGGAATTTATTTTCCCCTTAAGAAGAGGCCATACGCTCCTGCACGCTTCTTTGCTTACCCTCAAATAATTTGTAAACCACATTAATAGTGCCAAACTACGAAAAAGGTGCTTCAAAGTGAAAGAAAGGTTGTGATTTGTTCCAGAATGTTGGTTAAGCCATAATCAGAAGTGCAGCTTATAGCGGTTGGGCCAAAAGTGTTTCAAATTGTCTCCAAATCAAGCCACAGAGTTCTCAGGAAGAAAAAAACCTGGGGTCTAAATGGGTCCAAAGTCTCGTGGAAACTCCACTTGGTTCCCACTAAGGCAGCAAACCAAGACACAGACTGTAGATCTGGTCTACAACCCACTGTGAAACCCCCCCCAGTGAAAAAAAAGAGAGATCCTCTCTGAATCGAAGACAAACAATAACAGCACTTTTTGATGCTTTCATAAACGTAGTTCACATCCATGCATCTGCAAGGAGATGCACACACACGCAGGCCTTCCTTTGTGAATGTAATCCTCTGGCATGAAAGGATCTCCATAGAATCAAAGAGATGGAAGGGACCTTAAAGGTCATCAAGCCCAACCTCTTCTACCCCATGCCCAATAAACAGCTACCCCCAATATAGCCATCTTAACAGAAGCAAGCTTCTTTATAAACAGCATCTTCTTCTTTTTCGAGGCTCAAGCAGGCCCCCTATCTACCCTTGTTCGGCACCATTTAGTTAGCAAGCTCTGTTCTCTTCTCTCTTAGCTCTCCTGTTTTCCACGATTCACTTTTTTAAATCAGTTTTATTAGCGGTTTGCATGGATTTCTTCTGCAAGCAGAACTGACCCAAAGTACAGTAGGAATCCTGACCATTCAACTTATTTTGGCAAACTGGGTAAGCATATTTTGTTCAGAGGACAGTGGCCTGGTTTGGTGATTTCTTAAGTGAGCTTGTTACTAAACTGGGACTTGGGATTTCTTGTCTCAGAAGCTACAGGGTCATTTGATGATTGCAGCTTTTGTCAAGGGAGAAATTTGATTAGCAATCGCCCCTAAAGTGAAACAAAGAAGGAAAGCTTTACACTGGAAGCAAAGTTAGCCCAGAAGCAAGGCAGTGCAGCTTCCATTCATTTCAACCGAGCCTGTAAGGAAACCCTTGGCAAGATCTGAAGACGAAGAAAAGGATTGGTTAGGTCAGTCTTCAAATTAAAAGAAATTTTTCTGTTTGGCAATGACGTCTCCAGGAAGAACAGGTAACCGAGAAAAATGCCTGCGGTCTTGGCCTGGATGGAATTTGATGGAGAGAGGATGCTTTTCAAACGCAGGCGGCCAAACCAACCCCTTCCATTGCTGCATGCAACACAGAAGAGACTTGAAAGAATGTTGTGGCATTCGCTCCAAGAGTTTGTCTTTCCAAGATTGCCTCAGCCTTGCCAGAGACGGAGTAAACAAATTTGCTGAAGCTTTTATTTCCTCCAAGGATCTTTAAAAGGGGAAGATTTGATCCATGTTTCCAAGAGTCCGAGCCCCCTCTACCAAATGTGGTCTTCAAAAAGGCAATGCTCTTGTTTTGGGGGTCTTGGTTTTTGAAATTGATATAGCTGACGCAGTGGTGAAATCCAATTTTTTTTACTACCGGTCCTGTGGGCGTGGCTTGGTGGGCGTGGCAGGGGAAGGATACTGCAAAATCTCCATTCCCTCCCCACTCTGGGGCCAGCCAGAGGTGGTATTTGCCGGTTCTCCAAACTGCTCAAAATTTCCGCTGTCAGGTTCTGACAGAACCTGTCAGAACCTGCTGGATTTCATTCCTGATTTGACGTAATTAATCCTTTGGGGAAAATACCACCATGCCTTGTTCTCCACCACTTTCTGGGTCTTTATTGCTCTGGAACCTGGTTTTGTTTAGGGAGACTCATGGCATCATCACTTTATTCCAGGGGTCTCCACCCGTGGCCACTTTAAGACTTGTGGACCTCAAGGAATTCTGGGAGCTGACATCCAAGGGTGGAGAGCCCTGCTCTCTTCCAGGTGCCTTCTCTCATTCAAACCCAGGACTTAAACTAAGAGGCAACTCAATCCTGATGTTACCCGTGAGAGAAAGGGGGTGAAGGCAACCTGTACAGTTCCCAGAGTCTCTTGTAGAGATGGGTGGTAGAGACCTCTGTCTGGCAAGACTTTGTCTTTAGGTGTGAAACAACGAAGAACTCAGCCTGGAAAAATCACCGTGGGTCATCCTTGGTTTTGAGCCTAACCACCTATGGACTAAATCAGGTTTTCCAAATGGAACAGAAACATGTCAGCAGGGCCCCCTTCCTTTATCAGCCAAATTCCTCGTCATTGCCAGGGCCTCAGAGTGGAAAACAGCTCACTGGAGCCCACGTGGCTCAGTGGCCCACCCAAAAACGGTCTTATGCAACCATCCCCACAGGCAGAGACATCATCAGCACCCACACAACTCTAGAATGTCTCAACGACTTAGAGGTTTGCTTGGGAGGCGAAGGCTTACCGGCCCCACCTCTACGCAGCACCTTGTGTGACTTCCTTTGGGTTCACACTGCCCGGCCACTCGGCTTTGTCTAGAATGCCCCAGGCGCTCCGGTAACAGAGGACTCTCAGAAGGCTGAGCGGGAAGCCAAAAACTTGCCTGAGCTGCCAACTGCCCCCATGGCATGGCAGCCACCCTTCCTTTGCAGCCATTTCTCCCACCTGGATGTTCATTCTTATCAATAAAGGAGAATATCTGCAGTTCAGGGTTGAAACGAGAGGCCCTTGGTGCTCTCTGAGCTGGGTTGTTTCCTTGCAGATGTTTCATGACCCAAGTAGGTAACAGCATCAGTGCTTACAAGAGAGTTGGGTTTGTTCAGCACTGATGATGTGACCTGGTCTGGGTCATGAAACGTCTGCAAGGAAAGACTCCAGCTCAGAGAGCACCAAGGGCCCCTCCGTCCGTTGTCTTTTTGTGCTTTCAAGGAAGGAAAGAACAGCCACTTGCAAGCAGGGGGTGGGGGTGGGGGGGCGGGCATTCTATTAGGATCCCAGGGACCCAAAGAAGGGAGAGCTTGTTCCTTTCGTCTCACCCCATTGTCCCCATGAAAACGATTCCTTTGATGTCCCTGGATTGGGAGAAAAGGCCAGGGTTTTAATAAGGACTCTTGCCCAGGGATCCAGGTAGGAAGAAAGGGTGTGACAAGTAAATCGAGGCAGGTTGGGTTGAAGTAAGCAGGATGAACCAGCTCTCCCCAGCGGCTCCCTGAGCGCTTCACCTTGTGCAGGTAGGTTTTATACGGCACCAGCCACTGACTTATTAATTTAATTATCAAGCCAGGAAAATTGGTACTCCTTGTTTTTGTTAAAACAAAACAAAATATGTGTACAAAGACTGAATCAGCAAAGAGGAGATGCCTCATTTTCCATACTGGAAAATAAAACCTCAGTCTGCTTGTGTGGGCTTTTGTAGCATAAAATCCAGATATATTTGCAGCAGTCTTGCTGAGTATTAGATGGAGAGGAACGAAGGCCACAGGTTACGCACAAAACTCTCCGGGGGAAAAGAGGGTTACCGATTTGTTGGCTTACTTTTTAAAAGGGTCACTTGGCCATCCAGCAGACTTTCCAAGATTTCTACAGCAACGTCCCTGAAGTTCCATTTTTGACCTTGGCATGGGTTGCTCTGCCCAAAAGGCTGTTTGTGGTGCCAGCCTTTTTCTGGATTCTTTGCATCTCACCTAACAAGCCAGGTTACATTTCTGTGATGGCAAATTTTTGGTGCCTTCGTTGCACCCTCCCTTCTCCTTATCAGAAAGGAATAACCAGAATAAACCTCCTCAGAAATCATGTTGAACCTTTTGTTTGTGGATCTGAACTCCAGGTAGAAGTTTAAGAATGGGGGAGAAATCTTGCCCCAGGACCAGCATGGTGAAGCAAAGTCTGGACCCCATCATCAGAAACTCTGCAAGTAGGGGCAGAGTTGTATATTTGAATGCTTCTCTAAGAAAGAAATTTTGCCTGCAGAAAAATGAGGCTTCTAGCAGGCTGATGTGATCCATAGGGAGGATTCCACCCACCCACCCACCCCACACAACGATATGCACAATCTACAGGATTAGGCAGGGAAATCAAGGAAAAGTCATGAGACTGATTTAAGGCCAGTGAGAGAAAATGGCTGCATCTTCTACCTATTGGAGATGTGTGTGAAGCCCCTGGAGCAGGCAGAGTCCCACAGCCTGTGCTGCATATGGCCAAAGGTGCCTCTTGCCCAGAATGAGGTGGCACGGGTGCCCTGCCAGGAAAGGCGTAGCTCTTTGGAGGAGCTGCAGAGCCACGCCACAAACGACGCTCTTCCCTTCGACTTAAAAACACACAACTCTCATCTACCCATCAACGTATCTTCAAGGCACACAAAATAACACTAGAGCAATACTCGTTACGATCCAAACGAAGGCCTAAGAGCCAACACCAGCAGCCAGATAAGCAGGTCCATGCCAGGAGAAAGGACCTCATCCACTGAGCTAGAACTTGAGGAAGGACAAGACCCACCGAAGGACTCTGATGGAAGATCAGCCAGACAGTTTAGAAAACCTCTGATGGAAATGAGAACGTCAAAACTGCTGCTTGCTAAGTAGAAAGAAGCTCCTTTGATCTGTGCTGAATGTCTAAATGAGCCAGGAAGAAAATCTGCAACATTCAAAACAGCAGAAAAAGGTATAAGGGAGAAAACGTCAGTTGGTACCCATCCAATTTGTATTTCTGATGGTTAATAGAGAAAGCTAATCTGGCTTTCGTGATGAGCTGGAGAAAAGTAAAATAAAAATAGTTGGTCAGCTGTATGAATGAAGACAATGGAGAAGACGTGGCTGACTTTCTCATCCCTAATTTTCCTGCTTGGCCACGGTGAAAACTCGAGCTGGCTTGCTCAGTTCTTAAAATACTTTGGACAAAAAATGTTTGCTTTTTGTTCAGAATAGAGTGTGCTTCTTTCCATTCTGAAATAAGTTGCATTGTATGAGAGAAACTACCAGGAAAAATGCAAGCAAACAGGGTTGGTTTTGGGGTTTTTTTTTTGTTATTGTTTCTGGAAAGCAATAAATAAATAAATAAAAGCTTTGAGAAAAAACAATGGATTAAATAAACAAAAACAAGAATTTATAGAAAAAGAAAACATGGGTGTATACAAATACATGTGTGGGAGAGAGAGAAGGACAAGAAGAGGAAAAACTGTGCTTTAAAGAAGGGATACAAACTTTTTAATCATGTATCCAATTACTTCTGTCCAGTGACACTAGCACATATGAAAGTAATGTTTTAAATAAATGTTGTTACTGTACTGTAGCCAATAACTATGATTAGATTTACCTTCACTGTTTAGCTTTCCAAGCTCTTTTTTGTTATGTCAATATTTCAGACAAAGCCAATCTTCCACTCTCTTTCAAAGTACTTCTGGTCCAGTGAAAGATTATTTGTTTATCCAATTCCTAAACTGCCCTCCTTCAAACACAAGGTTTAGGGTCAATAAGTGGACAAACTTTCCAAACTAATCCAGAAGACTGAATTACACAGAGCTGCCCTTCCGGCAGGAACCGAGTGAACTGATTTGCAAAGCAACCAAAATTCATTGCAACCTAAAAAATACTCTATTTTGGACAATAAATACCCGTGGAAAGCTAATGGAGAAAAAAAAAAAAAGGTTCGTTTCCAAGTATGATAAAATTTCATGGAAGTTGTTGATCAATGAGAAATTGTTGATCTATGAAGACAGGACAAGATTCATTTCATCACTTTACTTAAAAATACTAAAAGGCATTACAATTCAAATAGTCTCTCCACCGATAATAGGGCAGAATATAACTTGGAAACTGGCAATATTTTGCCAGAGGCCCCCAAGACTTTCACAACGCTTCTGGCCTTCGCCATTGCTCAGCAACAGATCTTCAGGAAGAAAAGTCTAGTTAGAGAAAGACTGCCAGCCTCAACTGTCTGACCTATCATTTTTGATGGCTGGTGGTAGGTAGGTAGATGAATCCCCTGAAGGTGTTTTGAAAAGTTATGTTCTTGGGATGAAATGAAGGAGAGACAAAAGAGGAGAAAAACAGCCAGACTGGCAGATTCGATCGTAATTCGTCTATCCAGTGTTCAGGAGGGTTTTGGAGATGCGCACCAGCAAAATGCTCTGAGCTCCGGACTATTTGAAGAAGACTCCTGAGATGTCTCAGGTCAATGACAAGAGTTGCTGCGAGCAATCATCCATCAACACATCCGAGGTGTCCATTCTGCACAACTGTACATTAATCACATCCTAAAAGGAGCCTAGGAGGGAGATTTTGGACTGTGGACAGACAGCAAAGGGGTTTTGTAAATGGGCATCAGGCCTGCATGCCCCAAATCTGAGTTTGAGGGCACCCCAGATCCTGGAACCCCCATCACTAGAACGTCTCGTCTCCTTTTCTGCATTCTGAATTTTATGGACTACTTCTGCCTGGAGACTAGGCCCCCATCTCCAGTCCCAGGAGGAAGTGAGAGCAAGAAAACTCTTAATACAGTGGCTGTGACAAGATTAGTTTCCCCACAACAATTGTGCTGTTCTGAATGACAGCCAAGTACACCATTCTGGAAATTATAGAACAGAGAGTGCAGGAGGTGTCTATGCTGGTACTGAGGAGAATTGTAATCCAATTGATCTGAAGGCATCAAACATCTTCCCTTTGCGTGCACCCAATTTCCAATTCTCAAACTAAAGAACCACTGAAGTCAGCATATCTCAACCTTGGCAACTTTAAGATAGGTAGATTTCAACTCCCAGAATTCCCCAGCCAACTGGCTGAGGAATTCGGGGAATTGAAGTCCACCTATCTTAAAGTTACCAAGATTGAGATATGCTGACCTAGGCACCGCGATTACCTCCGAACAGGTATTTCCAGGCCAGTGTGTGCATTAACACACAACTGAAAACCAGCAACTCAACACACCTCTCGGCCAAAGGCTTGATCCTGCTTCCCTGCATCCATGGCAGACTCCCATTGACGTCAGCCCAGCATCAGTGGGTGGAGTGCTTACACCGACGGATTGGGGAAATATTTTTTCTGGCTTCTCTCGGTGTTGCACCAGCACAAGTCAAAACAGGTCAAGAATCAACTCATCAACTGCTGAGCACAACGTCAGTTTGCACCAAACACTCCAAAAATGTTCTTTGTGGAAAACATGCATCACCAAATCGATCACCAAAGGTAGCAGCAAGGTCACCAGCAGACAGACGGATCTCAAACTTTAATGTACACTTTCCCTGTGAAGAGGATCACTTGGAGATCCCATATTTCCATGAGAGGAAAGGGCTAAGTTTATCTCCTTGGGACACATGAGCCTTGCTCCCCAGATGGAGCACCGAAACCTGAATTGTTCTTGAGGGCCTCTGATTACTTATGTTGTCTTGCTGGTAATTTTTGATGGGGATCACACAATGAGACTGGTACAATTGGCCGATTAATTGTGACTCTGATATTACTGACTCTTGGTTGTTACGTTGCTGTTCAAAGTTACCATTGTAGGATTGTGTGTGCTTGTGTGTGTGTGAGACCTTACCATGGGCAATATATGTTTTACATATTTATATTGTATCGTGATTGTTTTGATGGTTGGTTGTAACGTTCTATGAGGAAGGAAGGAAGGAAGGAAGGAAGGAAGGAAGGAAGGGAGGGAGGGAGGGAGGACCTCAAGATGCTTAATGGGACGTCCATAACCCGAGTGCCAACAATTGGGCAGAGAATGCTATCATTATACTCTGCTTTGGGGCTGCCATACAGCTTGGACTTGATGTCAAAGGATCCGTCTGGCTGGGTCGCTTCCGAAGCAACTGGGGTGCTTTCTTTGTAGTGCCTGAAGCATCTGCAAGGCATGGGACCAGTGGTGGGTTGCTACTGGTTCACCCCAGATCAGGTGAACCGGTAGTGGCGATGGCAGGAGGCTCTGCCCACCCTCCCGGACATCTCTGCGCACGGGCAGAAGTGTGTGCGTGCGTGAATGCGCAAGCGCCCGCGAGCAAACCGGTAGCAAATGAAATTGAAACCCACTACTTCATGGGACCCATTCTCACCCTTAACCTCCCCCAGCCCACCAGTTCAGGGACTGGGAAGGCAGTGCAGGTGGAGTGAAGGCCACCCCAGTGGGTGCCTGGCTGTATTCCTGGGCTAATGGTGCCGGCCAGCTGAGCTTTGCAAGGCAGTGGTCAGTTGGTCCCTCAAAGTTCACCAAAACAGAAACAAGAAAAAGGGAGTTTGGATGAAGCTGCCAGTAAAAGAAACCTAATCTTAAAAAATGCTTCATCTACAGAGCCAACTCAGATAAGCCAGCGTGAGAGAAACCAAGCTTTTCCTCTTACTATTTACTGACAAAATGAATACCCTTCTAAAAAGGAGTAGCCCGAACTAGATGACACGATATAAGGAGCAGGAAAACAGGAACAGCCTTTAATGAAAACATGCGAGTTAAAATATACAGTCTGTCAAATCTGCATAAAACAACAGATTGCAATTAAACATGAAAGGAAAATCTTCCACAGACCTTCTGGTAGTGAATTCATCTATGGTGACCAGGTTCATAGTTCATGCTAAACCAGGGTTTTAACCATAGCTTGATCCAGCCACAGGGGTTGCATTCACACAGAATACAAACCTGTTACAGCTCTCTCTCTCTCCTCCCCCTCCCCTCTCTCCATTGCACTGAAACAAATTATTGTGATGCTTTGTGGCCTCCTGCCCCTCTTTTTATTTCCACCTTAATAGCTCTCATTTCTGACAAGGAGATCACAAACGCCAGTCACAACATTGGAGGCTCAAACGGCAATCCAGAGAAATATTTCAAAATATCAGCAAGAAGTGCAAGACATGGTTTAATAAATGACAAATTTCTGCACATTTACTGAACCTCACAGCAGTCCTGCTGAATGTGCAGGGCCTCTAAAGTCCCTTCTCAATCACAGCTCAATTATTTATTACTAACAGAAATTCACTGTATGACAGAGTTGTCTAATTACTTTCATCTTTCCTTTTTAACAATAAAGAGACTGTTTAACCACAATATTTTTGTTTCCTTGAGCTAATTACAGCAGCCTGCCTTGGTTTAGAAGGCAACGTGCTTTAAGAGTTTATTTCCCAGAAACGAAGCGTAGATTTAGTGTAGCAAAACTACAAAACCCTTATGAAGGAATGCCAGTCACTGCTGGGCATCCAATGCAGGGGCCCTTTATAATCATCAGTGTTGGAATCTCTCCTTCTCCAGGCTCTCTGTAAAGAACTCGGAGTGACTTTCTTTGGGGAGGAAGGTTCAGTTTCTGTCTGTTCCTTGTTTTGGTAACTCTCTGCTATCAGATTATTGTTTATTTCTTTACTGACTGAGATCTGGGCTTCACAGAGCGTGACTCTGAAAGGCTTTACACCAGCTAAAATGCCATTTTGCTATTCTACGGCATCACTGCAGGGTTTACTCATGACAATCAAGTCACAGATTACTCCTATGGCTTTTTAACCATAAAAATGAAGACAGCTTCATTCATGTCAAGATTTGGAGTTGTTAAACTGTTCCACAACCCTCCAGATATCCACAGTGATATAAGACAGATAAAAAAGAAACAAAGTAAAGCAAAGAGAACGGCAAAGAGAACACCCAGTGCTCTGACAATGATCACAAATAGCCTAATTGAACTGTTTTCTTTTTCATTCCCTTCTCTAACTGAACTTTTTAGCCTTTTGGATATGGAACTCATTTTCAAAGGGTTACAGCAGAGTCCCTGCAATTTGCTGCCCCTAAATTTTGGGAGGGGAGGAAGAGAAGAAGAAAAAGAAGAATACGGAAGGGCACACGTTCCGTTTTAGTTCTACATTATTTTCAGAGTCCTAATCTAAATCACTGATTCTCCTACAAAGCACCAACATGCGATAAAATCATCTTACGATCAAGACCCATTTCTCCATTTCCCCTCTACATTTGAGCTTAAAAAGTGATTTTCCCTGATGCTTCCTTCCCATCTCGTTTTCTCTGCACCCCCCAACAAATCGTATCACTTCCCAGCAGCCGGCAAGACAAGAGAGAGGTACGGGCATTATTGAGAGAGAGAGAGAGAGAGAGAGAGAGCGGGAGGGAGAGGGAATATGATTTTCACAAATCTGTTTGTTAGCAACAGACCAACGCTGCAGTCCGTAACATTCAAGAGAAATTAATCAGTGCTATTAAGGTTGATTTCTCCGGCAGCTTTTGAATGCCAGATCAAAAAAGAAAGAAAAGGGGCCATGAGTCAAGAAGAGAAGACAACAACGTAACACCAACAACATTCACAGTCATTACAGGAGATCCGTTTCCTCCGCCCGCAAGACCAGAGATGGGAAGATTAAGACCTAAATGTGATATGACAAACCCAGCCTAAAGCAACGTGTCAGAGCCCATATCACACAAAATCAGTTTGTGGGATTTGACAATCACCCAACCCTCACCAGCTCCCATTGAAACCCAGGCTCCTTCTTCGGTTTGATGCTCTCCAGGATGTTAAACCATCTACCCGACTTAACTGGCACCCGGCACTCGTGGGCTTCATGCAGGAACAATGCTCTGGGAAGCTGCTGCCCATGACGGATGCTTTGGAGGAGATTTCTGTGCCTCTCCAGGAGCCCAGAGCTCAGCCTTCGTCCCGAGAGCAGGAGGAGTTTCTGCACTGCACGCTCCAAGCTCACCGCCGTCGGGGAGCAGCCTCGGGGGGCCCAAAGCAGGACCCCCCTTCCCCAAAGGAAGCCAGCTGGGTTCCTGTCCTGGTTTCCCTACGGAAGATCACCTGCACCTAGCCACGGTTTAAGGAAGGGAAGTCGGTGCCAGATCCGTTTAATGCCCCGGGAGCCATTTCACAAAGATATTAGCCAAATTAAAAGGCTCTTCTCAAGGCAGCGGAACTGAGGGGTTGCGTCAAGTGGGACCGCGGAGGACTTCGGCCAGCAAACTCGAGGGCAGCCCAACCTGGGTGCCACTCAAGCTGCTCCGGACCTCGTGAAACAAACACGCGAGTTCCCTCTCCGGCTGCGATCTTAGGCGAATGTTTGGCAGCCCCGTCAACAACAGCAGCAACACCCAACGCTACCCGCCCAGGGGCCATTGCTAAACCTCCGCCAACGAAGCCAGGAGGGGGAAGAGCGAGCGGACTGGAAACTTGGCCGGGCTATTGCGGGGGGAGGAGGGGGAGGAGGGGGGCGTTCAGGCTCTGCCCAGGTGCCTTTGCCCAGCCCCCCCAAGCCCCGCGCCCCACTGCCCCGCCAGGCAAAGGGGCTCCCAGCCTCGCGCCGCTCCGGAAGGGGGAGAAGCCCCACCACGCTCTGCAGGCGCCCCCCCGCCCGCCACGGCCCGCCCGAGCCGCGTCCGGGGCTCCGCCGCCCGCTCTGCGCTCTGCCCTCCGCCCGGGGAGCCGGGCCGGCGCTGCGGCCAAGCGGCTCCTTCCCCTGCCGGCCCCCCCGCGCTCACCTTTCATGGCGGCGCTGACCAAGCACATCATTCGGCGGGGCTGCGGCGGCTCCGGCTCCGGCTCCTCGGCGGCAGGCGCCCGCCAGGCAGCGCGACCGGCCCTGGCAGCAGCGGCGGCGGCGGCGGCGGCGGAGGCAACGGCAGCCTCCGCCTCCTGCGCGCCGCGGCCCAGCTGAGGCGCCATGTGACCGGCCGGAGCCCCGCCGGGCCGCCCCTCGCTCGCCTCGCCCCGCCGCCGCCGCCGCTCCGCCCCCTCCCCTCCCTTCCCTTCCCCCCCCCTCGGCAGCAGAGGCGGGAGGGGCGCGGGGGCGGCTGCGCGGCGGTGCCAGGGCGGGCAAGGGGGGAGGGGAGCTGCTCCCCCTTGGGACCCCGCGACCCGCTGCTGTGGCCCCGGACTCTGCCCGGGCCCGCAGACCCTCGCGCAGCAGACCCCGGCCCCCCCTTCCTTCCCCTCCCTCTTTGACCAAAGGAGGTGCCTCTTCCTCCCCACCTGGGCAGCGGATGGGGTGGGGGGCAGAATGCAGACACACACACACACACACACACACAGGTGGCAGCGGCCAGGTGGAGCCCCACCTCAGGTCTTGCTGGAGTCACCTGAATGGAGATCGGCAGCCTTAAGAGCAGCCCCCCCCCCCCAGTACAGTTTGCCCTGGCCGGAGACCTTTCTGTGCCTGAAGGTAAAGACCCGCCCCCCAAACTCAGGTTCTCCTGCTTCACCTTTGCCAGCTGGGTGACTCTGGTCCCAAACCTTCCATCCAGGTAGGGGAAGGCATGAAGGGGCAAGTGGGGTGGCCCCCACGGACTTTGCAAGAAAGGGCTGGCATCGGATGGCCCCAGACAAAGCGGCTTATGGCCAGGCTTCACACGACCCTCACGGTGGCATCCCCACAATCCCATCATCCACATTCGGGGAACTTGCATTAAGGGCGGCTGTAGCCCCCTGGGGTCCCTGACCGCCATCTGCAACCTCCCCAGCTGGCTTCCCATAAGTAAAGTCATTTGGGGAAACCAGGTGTTTGTTTAACAACCTTGGCAGAAAAAAGGTCATAAAATTGGATGTGACTCACTTAATGTCCACATCACGTAGCAACTGAAGAAAGACAAAAAGATGAAAACAAGCCTTGTATACTTTCCATGTTCCTTCTATTGTCTTGGGGAGGGAGGGGTCCTCCAGATGGATCGATTGAGCCGCATCTGTCAACGCAGAGCAAAAGACCCCCGAGGAAACCCCACCCCGCCACTGATCTGGAGCAGCCCTCCAGCTTTTGGAACCAGAGAAGGGAAGGCAGAGACCCCCAGCTCAGCCTCTTCACAATTCTTGGTTGTTGTGTTTTGGTACATTTGGTACATTTTGACAGACAAAAGCACTAATTACAACTTTGGGACTGAATGAACTGCAGATCTTCTAGCTAGACAGAAATGGCATTTTCGGCTGGGCTGGGTTTTACCGAATGGAGCAGAAATGAAAAGCGGCAGCAGGAAGGAGTGGGGGAGCGGGTGGGCAGGAAACCCACCAAATTGAATTGCCTGGCAATTTGTCTGTCTCAGCAAAACAGAGTTTCTTCGCTCCCGTCTTTCTAGATGGAAAAAAGCAGGAGATCAAAGCTTTCAACCGTATTGCTAGAAGCCAGAAATGTATACAAACAGTGTGTTAAAATATGCCTGGAAGAGAACTGGCTTACTGGGGGTTGGGGGTGGCGGGGGGTAGCACGACGGGAGGGGCTACAGATCTACAAGAAGGCTCTTTCTGGACTACAAACTCCATGGGGCTATTCTGCCCAGGCGTCCTAGATCTGGCAGTTGCACCAAGCTAGGTCTGATGATCTTTCACACCCAATCTGGCCCTTGGGAAAGAGAGTGAGCGAGGGGAGAGATGTCCAAGAGCATGTCAAAAGTGCTTCCAAGATCCCTGAATCTTCCTGAAGGTAGAAATTCATTCTCTGGCCCTTCTGTGGTCAGAACCATTTATATTCCACATTTCTAGGCTGATTTGGTCTTAAGGCAACTTGCAGATGTGTAGGTAGGTTAAAAAGGACTGGAGCCGTCAAAAGCCCCTAGGCAGAGGAGGGGGCTTCCTGCCCTAAAACGGGTCTCTTTTTCTTTGCATGGATCATATTTTCCTTCGTTCATCTATTTTTCCCTTCTTGAAAAAGGAACTGAAGCATCGAGACAGGAAAGAAAGGCCAAGACAAAGTGTGAAACTAATTGTGAGAAACTCTTAACACCTTTTCGTCTACGTGGCCAATTCCTCCCCACTTCTCTTCCTTGTTCGTGTCGGGTATCAAGCGTGCACAGGTGCACAGGTGGGGGGGGGGTTGGCTTGTAGAAGGTCTTCTAATAAAAGGGAAAGGCATCCGTTGCGCTTTGGATTGTGTTGACTCTGCACTCTGATGCTGCATACAAGATCCTGCAGACAGATGGTCCTTGTCTTACGACAACAATTGGGACCGGAATTTCTGTCACTAAGCGATGTGATTGTTAAATGGTTCATTAGGTGACCAAGACTGATTTTACAACCTTTTGCCACAGTCATTAAGTTGTTGAATGAATCTGCCCCTCGTTGACCTTTCGTGGGGCAACTAAATGGCCCTATGGCAACCGCTGTAAATTCATCCTGGTTGAAGCTTCCAAATCACGAACAAGGGACAGCAGGACATCCATCCTGTGAGGTGGGCCAGGTCGTGATGCAGATCCCAGGAATGCTGGTTGATTGTTGCAGGGAGCTTCTTTCTCACACTTTCTGCTTTTCCAGGACTGATGGTGACCCTTCCTCCCTGCACACCTTCCTCCCGGTTATCTCCAGATTCCCCCACAGATGACCAGGAAAAGCTCCAGAGATGCTTCCTTCTGTTGGCTTGGCTTTTCTTCCTCTGCTCCTCACCAGATCAGCTCCATCGTTCCTTACAAGGAAGTGTGCGATGGAGCTGATTTGGAGGCACCCACCTTCCGCAGAAGGTGGCCTTCACCCTGGCTTAATTCTTCAGAGAGGACTCTGAATCAAAAGTCATTAATATCTGTCAGGAAAAGACAGGCACAATGTCTTCTGCCTAACCTTGGCCAGGGGATGGAAAAGAGAAAGAGAAAGGAAAAGAAAATCAAACCCACCATCGTGGCTCTTTATGTAACTCCCTGGCACTCAAAGCTAAACCCATCATTAAAACCACATTTCAAGCCAGACCCAGAAGCAAGGAAAGAACAGCACTCTGCAAACACCCACCCAAATCCAGAGAAAGTTTCTGCATTGCTAAGGAGTTATTTTGGCTTATTTTACTCCGCACCGTGCCTGGATACAATGTGCCTTGCGCCTATTCTTTAAATGTTCTCTTGTTCTCTTTTTATCTCACCAGGAATAGTGTAACATTTGCACCGCTCAAGGTGGGTTTACATTGAGGTCTTCCTGATATCTGTAGGAGCCTACAGTTACTTTTACATATATAAAACTTTGGCACTACTAGCTTCCATCTCACGAAGAAAGGAAAGATGGTTGTAAGGCAGGACAGACCACGGATAGTCTCTCCTGATGACAGTTCAAGTCATAGCAGGCCCTGAGTTTGAACAATCTCATGCTCCATTAAGCCGGCGTCCGATTGTCAAATATTTAACCTTAAGATCCACAGCTTTAAATGATTACTGATCTTATATTTGTTTCCAACCCAGACAAAGAGAAACTGGTAATTAGGGGTGATTTCTGGTGGAGTAGACGGATTGTGACAATAATTGTTCAACGCAGAAGTAATGCCACAAACATATATTTAAAAGATATGCCACCATCATTTCAAGGAGACAATACAACAGCTGCTTGGAAGCGTTTCTCCCAAACTCTGAACACCACAACATAGGAAGTCTGGTATGAGCAGGAAGCCTAATCTTCCAACAAAATGAAGAGTGGGCTGCTGTTTGATTGGACATCCAAGAAGCCCACTCGGATGGGGTGGCTCATCTCTTCCCTGCTGGTGAACACCAGCTGAAGGTTTGTCCTCGTCCCACAGCCTTCTAACAATGGGGGACAACGGAGCCAATGTTTTCCTGTCCTGGTTACCCCAGAAAACAACGGACACTCCAAACACAACCAAGAAAGTAACTGACCAACAGCATCACTTAAGAGATGTGAGAATGCCGGGAACAATGAGTGTTTAAGGGAAGACAAGCAGTTTAGGGCCAATTGTGCAACATCAGACAGACCGATGGAGAGTGAAGAGGCATGCACCATGCAGGGATAATTTAAAGAAAAGTGATAAAAATCACTCACTCTGCTATTAACTAAAAATTAATAAAAGGAGGAGACCAAATATGGGCAGCTCTCAGTTAACACATAACTATGGATAGAAACAAAGATAGGATTCGTGCATCATGCTGAGTATAATTTGCCTTGATTCATTTATGCAAGTGAACACACGGAGCTGGCCAGACAAAGAGCTGATCTTAATGCATCTTGGGCTGTTCTTCTGAATCACCCCGGCAGTGCCGTTCAGAGGTATTGATTTATTTCCATTGATGTGAAGTTCTGCAGCTCGCAAAAAACAACAATGCAAAAGGTGGTTTGGTTAGCAAGGTGATATGGAGGCCTTTCCATCCAGTCAGGCAAAATAATCTATTTCTTATGTATCCCTGTGTTATGAAATACTCCTTTGATTGCTATTGACATTTCTGTCAACCACACTACATGTCAATAATGGATTTACTGCTTACATTCAGAGCCCGCGTTTACTGAATGGCATTCATCAAAGTTGACATGCTTTGTTCAGCTGCAGATGCTTTGCTCCTGCAGAAGGGACCTTCTGCTCTTCCCGGCTTCAAGGAGGTTGAGAGGGGGAATGGGTGAAAGAAGATGGACCCTCTACGACCGGATTTCTCAACCTTGGCTGCTTGAAAATGAGTAGACTTCAACTTCATTTTCTCAGCTTCAGCCACCCTTAAGTTCTCTACTGCTTTAGCTTCCTAATTAGAACCACGATGGGTGGAATCATGAGATTTATTGGGGTTAGGATTGGGGTTATCTGGAAGGATCTCAGTTTAGGGAAATAAGCTTCAAGGCTTGTGGATATCCAGATATTCTTAATTGAACCTTTGTATTGTGTTGTGGCTGGAAACCTGTTCGTTTCCACCTTCCACTACTAGCCAAAAGTTTTCAACAATGTGAGTCATGCCAAGACTTCATTCCCAATGGTTTCAGCTCAGTTTCAAATCGCTGTTGAGGAGGCTACTCAAAGGCCTGTCAGTTGTCAAACGTGAGTGAAAGATTATGGCATGTTTCCTGCCGTGAAATATGAGGGTCAGGTTTAAAAGCAGGATACAACAAAGAGGTTTTCCACAGGGATCCAGCCAAAGAACTAGAACATTCTGTACCCGGAGTGGAAGGACACCAGTTAGCAAGGAACACGTAACACTTGGGCAATCTGTGGTCTTGGTGGCTTCTGGCTTTCGGAGGAATTGTGAGAAGCAAAATCTCAGTTCACAAAAGTGAAGGCCTGGTAAGCTGCTTGGTCGTGGAATCAGTCAATGGACCAAGAAACAACAATCATGAAGATTAGGCCAGAAGATAGTTTAGATAAATGGAGATAGATAGATAGATAGATAGATGGATAGATTAGATAGATAGATAGATAGATAGATAGATAGATAGATAGATAGATGATAGATAGATAGATAGATAGATAGATAGATAGATAGATAGATAGATAGATAGATAGATAGATAGATGATAGAGATGGATGGATGGATGAGGGAGAGAGATGGAGAGAGAGAGAGAGCTCAGAGCAGCCTCCCTCCGTTTACTTAGCCCTCCAACTCTGATTGAGCCCAGCCATGCTGGGTGTGGCCAGTGACCACCACAGGCAACAAGGCAGCTGTGATTCAGTTCTCTTGACCTTTAAGTGGATTTTTAAATGTTCCTTTTAACCATAAACATTTGGAAAAGGCCAGATTGTTCTGAAGTTCTTCATTGATTTCATTGGCAGCTGGGATCTGATCTGCTCCCCCCATCCTGGCTCTCTCTTATCCTATTCCTACCACCTTTCTACACATTCTCCTTTGAAATCCCAGTCGTTATTTCAAAGCGTGCATCTCTTCAGGCAAATTAATGTGGGGAGTTTCACACCCTTCCGGACCCCGGTTTGGTTTCGGGGGGGGGGGGGATTGAGAATGAAAGATGGGGCTTGACCTTCGCGCTGCTGAGCCGAGCCTGGGAACCTGTTATGTAAGTGGAGAAGAGAGTGGGTGAAGCTGCCTGGAAGGGTGTGTGGCTGTGTGTGTGTTGCCGTCTTCCAGAGTGACTTCAAATTAAGTGGGTGGGGCTGTGCAATTAAGACTGACATGCATCAGAGCCATAAATATGCCTGTGGCACATCAGGACAGATGCTTGGGGCAGCCAAAGGCTAAACATGACATCGAAATGGAGTGACATATTTGCACGTCGTAGACAAACAAAGGCCTCGGAAGATCACGGGATGGTCGCTCCTAGGAGCCCCAATTCAGGTCCCTTCGGCCAACCGAATAGTTCCTCAGCCCTCCAAAAGGAAAATAGCCCTTATGAGTCTTCAGCAGATCTCTTGGAGAAGGGATTTAATTCTTAGTTCAAAGCAACTGGGCCCAAGGACCAGCTCCTACTGAATACAATCACCTTGAGCCCTGTGGCATTTTGAAGAGCAACCAAGTGCCAGGATTATAGTCTTTCCATAGATCTTAGAAATGATGCCACGTCAGCTCAAAGGAAGCAAAACCCCATCTCATTTCAGCAGCCACCTTGCCAAAGAAGGGAGAGGAAGCCATTGAAGAGGACTTATTGTCCATTTGGCTCAAATGCTTCTCTTGCTAAAGTCAGCCGCCCTTTGAGCAGGAGTCCCCAGCCTTGGCAACTTTAAGGCTTGTGGACTTCAACTCCCAGAATTCCCCAGCCGGCCCTCTCCCAAAGGATGAAAAAATTCTGGGAGTTGAAGTCCACAAGCCTTAAACGTTGCCAAGGTTGGTGACCCCTGCCTTAGATGGACCTGGCTTGGCCTGCCAAGGGTCCTTCTAGATGAGCCAAAGCATCTCCTATAAATGGCCGGCCTGGGCAGAGAAAAGAGGCAGGAAAACGGCAACCGGGGGCAAGCAGGAGCCCCAGGAAATGTTCTGTATCGTCTGCGTCACATGGACTCTCTTCTTCCGAGACAAGAAACCGTGCAAAAAATAACTTGTTGACACTTAACCTGTCTGGTGCCCTGGTGCACCCGCGGTTTTTGCGAGCAACGCCTTCCAAGGCTCCTCAGCAGATCAGAAACCCACTTCCTTCAGGCCTCTGGCTTTGCGGAGGGTGCCATGCCAGGCAATCCCTGCCAGTTGGAGGCACCTAAATGCCCGGCAGAATGCAGAAAGAGAAGGGCTGGTCCTTGCCAGCACAAGGTGAGAAGGCAAGGCAATGTTTCTGACCCATCCTCCCCAGCAGAACCCCCAGAGAAGGGCAGAACATGGGGGCAGCCTTCGGGGAAGACGAACCAAAGGCAGAAATAACAACTTGTGTTTTACACACACACGGAGGGAGGGAGGGAGGGAGAAACTGAGCATTCTTGATGTGTGGTTTCCTTTGACAATCAAAGAGACGCCTTTGCTGCCGAACAACAAATGTAAAGAATTATATATGTATTTTTTTAAAAGAAAGAATCACTATTTCTTTGCCAATTCCAGGCAAATTCAACTTCAGTCAATTTTAAACTCAATTCAAAAGCCAGCTCCAGCAGCTTTCCTGCCAGGCAGAGAATGGTGGGCAGTTAGACAAGAAGTGGAAGGAGAAGGGGGGAGGGGGAGGAGAAGAAGAAGAAGAAGAAGATGATGATTTTATCCAGGGTACACCCAAATCCCAGGTGATCTCCATCAAAAGGCAGGCGTTTTCTTCTCCTTATCTTTCAGGTGGGCTCTAAATGCAATCCAAGAATGGGCTGCTTTTCGCCGAGAGATAAAATCAGAACTGATTCTGGCGTCCATTCATATTATAATCCATGGTGGAATAATTAAGGTGAATTGTTTCTTTTTTTAAAATTACTTGTTGATAGTTTTTAATTGTTGGGTTGAGACATTTGCAGAGGTGTTTTTTGGCATCTTAGAAAGCCCTTTGAGAAAATGTTTGCACTGGTGTCGGGGTCTTCTAGACCAAATTCATGAAGACGTGTGACATCCATCTCCCAGTTTAGCCCTGGGAGCTGATGCCAGAACTTTTCCACGGGCGAAGAAAACACACTCCAGCCCTTGTTCCAGGTGCCCGGCTGAGCCCCGACAGCTTCTCACCTGCACCAGTTTCTCATTCTGCGGTCTCAGATGGTGAGACAGAGAAATATGCCAAGGCTGTTTAAGTTTCCTCTTTAAACAAAAGGGAAAAGAAAAACCAAACTCAACATTCCAGCCTTATGTGTGGCTACGTTTCATGCAGCCAGCATGAGTAAGTTGGTGCATGTTTACCAAACGCATATTGCCAAGTTTACATAAGCGAACGCATCTATTTTGGGGAGGGCATCGCGAGAGGAGGGTGTGCCCAGCCCCGGAATCCAATCCTGACATGGTGGGTTTCCTTCTGGAGCTGATTTTCCACAGTGTCTTATTTCACTTGCAGGACTGTCTGTCTGGGGCTTCTTGGTGTGGTAACGGATGGAAGGTTTATGTCTCCCTCTTAATGCCAGTTCCTGAAAGGATTCTCCCCCCCCTTTCCCCCCCCAGTAGCTGGATTTTGAAGCCAGCAAATGTCCCTGAATCCTGGCCCAGACTAAAGAGACTACAGGCTCTTCCAGGCAATTCCCAAGTTGGCAGAAATGAAAATTTAGAGGGAGAGTTTGGAAGCATCTCAGCAAAAACCTGAGCAACTTTAAAGAGGATCTCTGAGGAAAAAGCCTTCCAGAGTCGCATTATAGGAAAAAAGGGTGGCATATAAATTTAATAAATAAAAATAAATAAATAAAATGGGGGTAGGTTTCATAGGAGAGCAGCCTCCCCTCCATCTGATGCTCCCCAGGGTGTGGATTACAACTCCCATCACTCCCTGCTTATGAATTATGGAAGAGGCGGTTCCCCAGGGAGGTGTGGATTGGGTCCTTCGTTAGCCTAGGGCAGGGGTCGGCAACATTAAAAACTCAAAGAGCCACAAAGGTCCTAATTGGAAGCCCCCATTCAATTCTGGAGCCGAGCAGAAGTCCGGTCCCCCCACCATAGAGTCTCCTAGCACTGCGTCCTTTTTCCTCTACCTGTCCTAACCAAAAGCCCTATCAATTGTGGAGCCGACTAGCAACAGGGAGCCGCAGCAGAGGGATGAAAGAGCCACATGCGGCTCCAGAGCCGCAGGTTGCTGACCTGGCCTAGGATTAGCAGATGGTGCCAAGTGAAATTGACCTGAAATATTGGGTGGGAAATCAGTTTTATAAAATTATAATTTTGCTCAATCTGGAACTCTTGGCCAGCTCCTTCCCCTTCTACTCTGGATTTGCACAGTGCTGCTCCTTACTGGGTTGGCATCTCATTCGTGTCTGAGTTTGGACCACTGAATAACGTCGCACAGAGTTCACCTTGGGGATCTGTCTATGGTGGATCAATCCGGTTGCCTGTCGCTGTCCTTGCATTTGGGGTTGGGAGAGAAGCAGAAGGCAATTCAGCACCTGGGTCCAAATCCCCTTTCCCTGGGTGACAATCACCTTAATGCAAATGTTGCAGGTAAAAAGAAGCAGTCGGGATTCTAAAGAGCAATTCGAAGCCTTGTGGGTTTCCACGCCTGCGTATTCTAAGGCCCGGGAATAAATCATCGTTGCTGTTGCTATTGCTTTGCATTCTGTTCTGGTTTTGCTAGTTTATATAATGTGTGAGGCACAAAGGAAGGCCCATCCTAAACCACTGGAAAGCGGGTTCAGCAACTCTCCAGGTGCCCACACACTTTCCTGCCTTCCTATGGACTAGCAGCTGATGGAAGGTCTATTAAAATGACCTTCGGTCTTACAGCACGTCTCTTCATCTGATTAATTGTTCTCCCTCTTTGGAAATTTCTCCGTAATTTTAGGTTGGATTTACCTCTGTAGAAGATCAAATATGAATCTGGAAGATGTCTAGTCTGCATATCAGCTTTGAATAAATTATTTGGTTTGGAAGCATCAGGCCGGCCAAAGCAGGATCATACACTGCCCAAGGGATTCTGGGCATTCTGCAAAGTAATAAAAATCACCAGTTGCCCCATATAAATTGATGGATTGCCCCCCCCCCGTCTCCCCAAAAGTCTAGAAAAAAATGAGGTCACCCTGGTTCAGAGATGAAAAGGCTCCAAGACTTTCTCATGTGGGTGGTTTACAAGCGTCACCATTAATTGCGAGGATCTGCCCTGGAGGGCATTCTTGGTGAGGGATGGAATGGAGGCAACTGCCGATGCTGGAAAGCAGCCACTCTGACGTGCTAACCAGGCGAGTCTGGGCTGTGGAGAGGTTGCTAACGACCGTCTCCTAGATTGGCATCTGGGATAATCAAGTACAAGTCTGGCCGGGATCTGGAGAAGGAACCAAAGCTGGGACAAAGGACAGCCGAGGTTGGCAGACCAACCCTTCAAGGGAAAATGCAGTAACTGGTGGCTTTGGCATTTAGAAGATGGGAAGAAATTCCAAGGAAGGATGACCAAGAACCAGTTTCCAAGAGAGGCATGCCTTGTCTCTGGGGCACTGAAGACGGCAAGGATTGGGGGGCCCTCCCGCATAAGATCTTGAAGCCCAGCTCTTCTGAGATGGATCCAGACCTTCCTGAGAGCCACTCCTATCCTTTCCGAAGCAGCCTCCAGAAGCCGCTGGGGCTGCTCTTCTCCGCTTGAACAGGCCCCATTCGGGGCACCTCAATCTGAAAGTGACAAATCTACTCTTGGGCTTTGTGTAACAATAAACATCCAGTGACACCCCAAGGGCTGGGATTTTTATGGGCCATTAAACTTGTCAGTTGGTAGACGGCTGTCATTAACTACAGTTTCTGCAGCCGGGAGAGGAAGACAGACATTCACACAGGACAACTTCCCAAAGAGCCCAGGAATTGGGGGTGAAAGCCTCAAGGCCCATCCAGGGTCCCCATTGACACATTTATGGGTTTTTAAAAAATGTAAGCTGACAATATGATGTGTAAAATTGATACATGTGCGTTTGTTTGTATGTACCATCCACATTATCTTAAGCCACCCTGATAGGGATGCAGGGATTCCTGAGTGGCAAATAACACTCTGCTCTTCCATAAAAGGGAGGAGATGACAAAGCCAGCTCTTAATAGGGTCAGGAAGGCCCCCAAGTAGAAGAAAAACTCATTTGGGGCCCCCATTTCAGTCCGCTCTTCCCTCCTGGAGTTCTCCCTATAAAACTCAATGATGGTTTGAGTTGCTCAAATGGAAATTTCCAGCATTGGTTATACATAATTTCCCCTCTTGGATAAGCTGCTTGGAATGGTTAATCCATTTATTAATTAGCCCTGCTTCCACAGAGAGTTAAAGATCTCCTGATGAGGCCCTAAGAAGAAGACAGCTACTGCCAATACATCCATCATCCCCTCCCCCAAATTACCATTTCCAATTTCACGAGTCTTTTGCAAAGAGTCCAAAGTAGGTTTCAAATGCAGCAAGAATGAAAGTTGTTAAGATTTGGGACAGGAAATCTATCTCCTTGTTCTGGGGAAAGTTTCTGGCATCTCCTCCACTGACAGATCTAGTTTAATAAGGGAAGCATTAAGAGATAAAGAAATAACTTTTCCCAAGAGCTGCCAAAAGGAAAGAGACAGTGGTCACCAGAATCAAGGAACTCCATCTTGAAGGCATCTCAACGCTTCCTCATCCACTGACAGGCGGCCTCCTTTGTCAGAGAAAGGATGCCCTTACAGATTAAGGACAAAGTCCTACTTGCACGTTGTAGTTTCCCACCACCAGCTCTCTCAACTCAGAGACAGAACCAGTTTCATTCCTTCAAGTGCCCCAAAAAAGAATGGTAGTCCTGAACAAGCCATGCAGAATCCAAGAAAGTCTTCATGCTAAGAGAGAGTCTGCTCCGCTGGACAAAGAGAGGTTGACCTGTCCAAAGTCCTAACTCTGTCCAACTGCTTAACCCAATGTTTCTCAACCTTGCCAACTTGAAGATGGGTAGACTTCCACTCCCAGAATTCTGGGAGTGGAAGTCCACACATCTTAAAGTTGTTAAGGTTGACAAACACTGGAGTGATTCACTTATTTCCATTCTAGGTCTTCTGTACGGAATATAAGATCTTAGGGTTGGAAGGAATCCTGTCTGGGACATGCTGTCCCAGTCCAATGGTTGTTTATGTTCAGGGACGGAGCATTCATGACCCCAGGAAGTAAGCTGTTGAACCCAATATTTCTCAACCACAGCAACTTGAAGTTGGGTGGACTTCAATTCCCAGAATTCCCCAGCCGGAATGAATTCCGGATTTGAACTCCCAAAAGGAATTCTGGGAGTAGAAGTCCATCCATCTTCAAGTTGCCAAGTTGAGAAACACCGGTCCAACCTCTCTTCCACGCATTGATCAGCAAGGCCTGGCCACCATCAGAGCCGGAAAGGAGGACCTTCCTTGTCAGTCGGAGAAAATATCAACCTGACTGATGGCCAACTACCGTGCGGAAAACAAATGGCCACGTTTCTCCGTTAATGGCTGCTTGAGGAATTTGACGGGTTCCAAGCAGCTGGTGGGGAACAGGTGTTCCTCCCCTCCCTCCGAGGGGGAGAAGAATCAATCGTAATCTAGCAGTCGGTTAAAAAAGAAAGAAAGTTTAAACCGAGCAAAAAGGCTCGTGTGGAAAAACAGAGCCGAGGATGAGTTGTCTTAGCAGGGCAAAGAGTGCTTCAAGGACAAAGCAGAAACTTGCTGCTATTTGAGGCAACTTCATTATAAAATCATTTTTAATAAGCCATCGGAGCCAAGAGAGGGAGAGCTCTTGCAGGGAAGGCCCCCGAGGGACCCCCAGGCTGCCCGGTTAGGCTATTAGGCAGAAACACACAAGGGACCACCAGAGCTCTCTCTGGCCTCGGGGGACAGGATTCAGCCTCCCCCTTTTCTCTGGGGGCTTCAGTGCCAACAGCACACACACACACCCTTAACTCTTATTTGGGAAAGTTCACCATTTGGGAGGGAGGTCTCTCCCCCCCCTCTCTCCTTCCTTCCTACCTTCCTTCCTTCCTCTCTCTCTCTCTCCTTCCTTCCTTCCTTCCTTCCTTCCTTCCTTCCTTCCTTCCTTCCTTCCTTCCTTCCTCTCTCTCTCTCTCCCTCCCCCCCTCTCTGTGTTTGCAAAAAAAAAAACCCAACCCAAACCCCTGCCTTGACTTCACACTCGGATGGCAAAACAGGAGCTTGGAGCTGTCATTTGCCTAGAAAGGGACCGTAGGTCTTCCTTGGGAAATTTCTTTCTCCCGGACATCCATGAAGCTCAACAAAGAGCTTGCGCATGCGCACAAATTCACACACACACACACACACACACACACACACACACACACACACACACACGGGAAAATGTCCTCCATGAGCAGCCTGATTTGTTCATCAGCCATAACGAGAAGAAGATGCTTAAAAGGCCAGTCTTTGATGGATGCCCAGAGGACAATGAAGAATATGCTGGTCCTTCTTTCATAGATGGTTCTGGGCATCTCTCAAAGGCAAGAGTCTTCCCAACAGACTTGGGTTGGATGTCACACCTACCGATGAATTGCACCCCAAAGAGCTGCCTGGCTCCTGCAGGCGTGTGGTTTCCCTCAGTTGGTGTGTCCCTCACAAGGCCCCTTCTCAGGAGGACCCCTCAAGAAGACGGATTTCAACCTCTCCAGGTTCTCCTGAGAAGAGGCCCCGTGGGGGACCCACCAACTGAGGGAAACCACACGTGTCTTCTATGCAGATACCGAGGGGGCGTCCATGGGAAATCAGGGGACAAGCCCCCATTTTGGTAACCCTGCAAAGATAGGGTGCCAGGTGGAAGTGGGAGACCCAAAAGAAAATCCCTTTTGGATTCAGTTTAACGTTATTCGCAACTTCAGAAACCTGAACTTGCTATCCTGTTTCCAAGCTTCTCTGTGGAATCACGAGGACTAGAAGATTATTTAATGATCTTCATGCTTCCTGCAGCGAACAGCAATCATCACCTGGTTTTTAAGTAAACCCACCTTAGAAGAATAAAGCAATCCACTGAAAAAGCCTTCAGGCAGGTAAAAGATGAAGATACAGCAGATATAAACAATGGAATATGATTCCAGAAGCCAAGGTTTTTTTTAAAAAAAAATCAGCTTTCCCTCCTCTGGGAAAGCATTTATCCAGCCTGACTCAGTTTCTAACTAGCTGTTTAGACTCCTTAAATCTTCTGGCCTTTGCATTCATCAGCCTCCACCAGTCAAGACCAAATTCTGTCTAAGAGAGAATATTTCAACAAGAAGACTCTATCACCAAGGCCTGCATCTGCCTGGAATCATCCTTTTCTATTTTTTCCAAGCTTGTGGTCTCCTCGGAAGCACCATCGATTTCACTACAACCCTTCCCCTGCTCAGTCTCCCATCTGTTTGTTGATTTTGGGGGGGGGTCTCAACCCAAGGCAGCCAACCCCGTTAGGACAGGTGTTCCTTCCCCAGCAAAGTCAATACAATGAGAAAGGAGGAGCTTACTTACATGTGTGAGTCTTCTTTGTTACGGAAATGCCTAGGAGGAAGAGAAAAGAACTTTGTTAGCAAAGCAACGAGACCCTCTCATTGGCCTTAAAAGTAGTTGCACGCAGCCAAGGATAAATTCAGTGGCACCTTTAAAAGTAACAGAACCACAATAGACCCCAACCATAATAGACCCTGGAAGTAGGATCTCAGCAGACCAGTGGAGAAGGCCTTGCCAAGTTCCGGATGTTTGGGGCAGCTGGCTTCCTATGGGATGTCCTTTGACTTCTCTTTCTTGCTTGCGGCTCTGGCATCTCCCAACCACATACCAACCTGGTTGAATGCTGCTCAGTTTTTCCAAATCAGCCCAGGCTGACTCTATAGGGATCTCTGACTATTTAGAGATGCCAAGGAAGGAATTGGAGCAGCTTTGCCAGCACAGGTTCTTAGTCCCTGCGACTTCTGGCCCCTCCGGGCCCTGGGAAGAACTCCGGTTAAAAACTCTGGGAGGTCAAAAGGTGCATCGGATGCAATGTGAGCCCAAGTCCCTCCTTCTGATTTTTAACATGTCAACAAGCAACTGGAAATATCCGATAGAGAGACTCCTGGTTGTGCTACGAATTACAAATCTTTCTTTTTTCCTTTGGAGAGTCAGCCTCCCCACGCACAGCCATTTGGTTTCACTAACGTAAAGAGGTTTCATTCGGAAGGAAGGAATGGATTCCGAGCGAAAGGGAAATTACAATTCACTCACTACAAGTTACAGCCTGCCAGACTCATTAAAAGCAAATAACCAGAGTGAAACAGACCCCGTCTTGATGGCTTGGCTGGCCAGGGAGTAGAGTCCGTACTACGTATTGAAGACCACGTACGTTTAAGGGTTATCATATTTGTCTTGTCATATGGATGCATTTCAGTCAAAGAGAATGAAACTTTGTAGTAGTAAATATTACTAATGAAAAAGTACAGAGTAACACAAATAATACAAATTTATGTTATAATAATACAGCTGTATTACTATAAATAATAATACAGCTGTAATATGTGCCTATGTAAGAGAGCCTTCTTTCAAAGGTAGAACCCGACTCTTTTAATCTTGAAAAACCAATTATAGTGTCCACTTCTAAAAAGCAAGTTTGGAAACTCGCTGCATGAGCTTTCAAAAGAGTATCGTAGCCAATTCCCAATACCAGTTCATTTTCCACTCAGGAGAACAGACAATGGGCCAAATTTCCAGATTTTTTACATTAAGTCCTTCAAATCCACCCATAAATCCTCTTTAGATTTCTCCTTGTGGTTTCCTTCTTGGGCACAGAACTAGCAAACCTCCAGTGTCGAGGCAGGAAACACCACCGGGAGGGTAGTCCTCTGGAGCCCCCTCCACGGGCCATCATCTGACAGCCATTATTTCATGCCACCTGGTCTTCCAAAGAAGTTTTGTTTTGAATGAATGGGTGACTCCATGAGTCCAACAGGGAGAAGCAGGAGAGCCGATGGAGAAAGCCCCCCCCCCCAACTGCCAGCCTTAGGTTTGATAAGCTTTTAAACCCTGATCTGTTTTCTATGTGTGTTTCTTCTGAAGTTAGCCCTTACCTGCTCAGGTGGACCTTCTCCAAGTGGTCAAGGATCTTAATCCTTGCTTAATATTCTCACGAGCTAATAGAGAAACCCAAGAAAAACTCCAAAGCTTTTCCTTCCTTCCTTCCTTCCTTCCTTCCTTCCTTCCTTCCTTCCTTCCTTCCTTCCTTCCTTCCTCCCTCTTCCTTCGGCTTTTCCTTCTCCCTCTCTCCTCCTCCTTCTCATATGTCTTCTCCTCCTCCTCCGCCCCTCTCTTCTGCAAAAATCAGAGCCCCCAACATGAAAAGAGCCGAGCGCTTCCCGTCCTCCCTCCTCAGCCTGCAAGGAAAGGGCTGCGGGAAGGTTGGTTGGATTGTGCCAGGGCCTCCGGAGCTCCTGTAAATGGATAATTAGTCACTCTGAAGCAAAGTCGAAATAAAGGAAAAATGGATAAATTTAAATTATACTCCGCCTTTACAACTTGGCAGTTTATGCTCACAATGATGTGTAATTACAAATTAAAGCTGTATGATCATGCTATAATTATATGCCATTATTCAAATACTCTCCCCGTGTTTGGGAAAGTCCTTTAATAAAAGAAAAGGGATGGAGAAGGAATGGAAGGGGTTCACAGGGCAGAACCAGGGCTCTTCCGATCCTTTTTTTCCCTGTCATAAACTGGTTAGACTGAACAAGGGCCACCCGCTTCCTTCCTTCCGAGGCTGTAAATTTGCAATCCTTCCCAGCTTTTCTCCTTAAAAAAAAACAAAAAACCAGGAGCTATTTCTTTGCACAATTCCTATTTTTGTCTGCCATGTGGCAGTAAGTTTGCCTCTGATTCTGCAGACAGTTTCAGAAAGCCTTTTCAACTGCAGCACTTAAAGCATTAGAGATTACCTCCCTTTTAAATTTTTTAGAAGCCCATGAAGTTTTAACTTCTCGCTCATTCTCCCAGGGAAGAGCTTATGGCTTGGGTCAGATGTGAATCAACTGAAAAGAAGGTGAAGCAAAGATGGGGAATGGGGAAGGGGAAAAGGATGCACTCACACCCACCCTTCACTTATGCAAAAAATGGATTTGAATTTCTGCAAACTGCTCTTTCCCTGAAAAATCTTCAGGAGGAGAATTCCCTGAAGAGCGTTGCCTTAAAAAAAAAAATACAGCACTTATTCGAGAGAAAAAAAATGTTTAAAAAAGGAGAGAAAAAAACCCAAGGGGAAAACTAATTCAAACTCAACAAATAGAATGAATGACTGTTTGTTACGGAACCTAAACAAGATTGAACTGACAAGTGTTTGACAGGCTTGGAATATGTTTCCATACTATTTTAAAAAAACAACATCAGGGAGATCACAAAGTCGCTGCTTCCCATATTTATAGCTCAGTTTTTAAAAAGTTAATGAAAGATCATTCACAGGTTTTAATGCTGGGAACCATTGCTAGATTCCTCCTCCTCTTAATAGTCCCCTTGAGTCCAGATCTTCTGAACAGAGCAGTTTCTGGATGGCAAGACCCATCATTCCCAGCTATTCTATCCTTTCGGGGGGGGGGGGGTTTGGAGATTAAAGTCCCATAGATGTGACTGGGAGTAGGTTGGCCAAGCTGTTTCACTCTAGCTCTGGGATGTCCAATCTTGGCCTTTAAAGACTTGGGAACTCCCAGAACTCACCCAACAGAGAAGGAGAAAGTCTCTGCATATTATGTGGGCCTCAACGATGCAACGGGAGCTCCATGACAGCCGCCATCTTGGCTTTGTTGACCGTAGGCTGGGGAGATCCCTGAAAAGAGCTTCTTGCAATCACCCATGGCCTGCTATTGGAGACCCCAGAAACTGGGGGGGGGGAGGGAGGGGGAAGCAGCGTGCCATTCCTTTTTCCTCTTGAAGTGGGAGAGGGCCGCTGAGTTCCCAGGCTCTTCTCTCTTCAATGCACCATCCATTCTGGCAAAGCCCAGAGGATTTAAATCAATATTTCTTGGGCCAATGGACCATGAGACGCAGCGCTGGCTGACTCCCTCTTAAGACTCCGTGGAGGCGGCTGCTCTAATTAACTCAGCCGAAGCTGCAGGGGGGTTCTCGCACCCTTAAGACCCCCTCTGCCAAGCCAAAGTTCAAATCCTGAAGTCTCTTTTGCTCCTTTTCTATCTTCGGCTGACTGCTTGCGATCTGATCCATGGGAAGATTAAGAGGAACAGAAGCTTCCTGGGGCCCTGGTGGCATCAAAGGGGTTGGGGACCCCTGCAAAGCAGGTCAGCAACAGCAGCTCTTTGCAAGCCACGTCCCTGACCCAAGAAGCCCATTTCTTCTCCTGTCTAACACCACGAGGGAAAAGACCATTAGTTTAATGAAAAGAAGGACTTGGGGGGGGGGCATGATAGCAGTCTTCCAATATTTGAGGGGCTCCCACAAAGAAGAGTTGGGGTCAAGCTATTCTCCAAAGCACCCGAGGGCAGGACAAGAATCAATGGATGGAAGCTAATCAAGGAGAGAAGCAACTTAGAACTAAGGGGAAATTTCCTGACAGTGAGAACAATTAACCAGTGGAACAACTGGCCTCCAGAAGTTGTGGGGGCTCCAACACTGGAGGTTTTTAAGAAGAGACCGGACAACCATTTGTCTCAAAATGCTATAGAGTTCCTACATGAGCAGGGGGTTGGACTCAAAGACCTCCATGGTCCTTTCCAACCCTGTTATTCTATTCTACTCCTAGATGCATTGTCTATGCAAGAGGGAGGGGGCTTTGGAGCACACACACCCCCAACTCACATGGTCCCAATCTGCTCAGAGGCCGTGAGTCAGGAGCCAAGAAACCAAGTGACCTTTCTGTTAAAACCCGGCAATGCTAATCAGCCCAAGGGGAAGCTCCTTGTTACTCCGCTCTCTGCAAGGGAAGGCAAAAGGGGAAATGCTTGGCTGGGGGGACACACACACACACACACACACACACACACACACACACACACTGTGGTAGGCTACAACCTGAAAAAGAACCATCCCAATAGAGTGACTTAGCTGCAACTGGGGCCATCTGAAACACACACACACACACACACACACACACACACACACACACACACACACACAATCGCCAGTCGTGTGACAACCAGCTCGGATCTTCTACGTTGGTGCCAAAGCCTGGGTGGCAGGAGGAACCTCTCCAGGTGAAAGCCTTCCTGGCATTTTGAGTGGAAGCCTCTTCACTGGAGGCTTCTGAGTGGGCAGCCTTTCCCAACCAGAGGCCCTCTAGGTGGGCTAGAGTTCAGGTCTCCCACCCGCATGGCCAGCTAGGGCTAAATAGGGCTTCCTTGGGACTGGAGGTGGCTTCCGGTGGTTTTCAAGATCTCTCTCAGGTGGATCTGTCAGGTCTTCAGAGGTGATCCCTGATGATGGATTGCACTGATGGAGTGCGGAGGAAAGCACCGGCTCCCCTAGCCACCCTCGCTTTTGACTTTTTTTCTAATGAGCCCAAACAGCAGATTCTACAATATAAACTTCCTCTGGAAAAGCAGCCCTCCTCCCAAAACTTTAAGGGTCGGGGTTGGGGGGAGGGGGAGGGTTGTGTGCTTTTTAAATCTTCTGCAAATTCAGTATTTGATGGCAAAGACTGAGCACCAGGTTCCTTTGTTTTCACTAAGAGACACTGATACTAATTACACACAAACACACACACACAAACACAGAGCCAATTTTCCGTTGACGAGCTCATTGCAAGGAGAAGGAATCGCAGCCTTCGGCGCCTGAGGTCATAGGACGAATAAGCAGGGAGAGGCAATTCAAGAAGGTAAGGAAGCGACACCAGGAAGAAAAAACCAGGAGAAAGAACGCAAGGATCCATCCTGGGAGGAGACACGATGCTTCTACATGATGTTGTGGCTGAGCCCCTCTAGACCATTGGCCCCCCCTTTCCGCTTTGGAGCATCAGCCTCTCCCCTACTCAAGCTCTCCCCTTCCTCAAAATCCACCGGCTTTTTCCCACTTGTGGGCCTCCCCATAGTTGCCGATTCCAGAGAGCCCTTCCTGGCTTCTGAAACACGTCCAAATATTTAATTGCCAAGCCACAGAAGGTTAAGATGAGCGAACCGAAGCTGATTTAGCCAGGAGCATCTGTGCTCTCTCTCCTCTTCTTCTTCCCGCAAATCAGATCATCGAGAAACGAGGGGTCTTTAGGAGGACACAGCAATATCAGGGGCGCTGCTAAAATAAAGTTCCTGCCTCCACCCACCCACCCACCCATCCTCTTCTGCTTCAGCTTAAGGGGTGCGGCATACGATCCTGGCAAACACCCGGCGCTCCAAATAGATCTACTTTCTAGAACAGGGGTCTCCAACCTTGGCAACTTTAAGCCTGGTGGACTTCAACTCCCAGAATTCCCCAGCCAGCAAAGCTGAAGTTGAAGTCCTCCAGGCTTAAAGTTGCCAAGGTTGGAGACGCCTGTTCTAGAGCACCTTCCGGACCTCAGGGACCACCAAATTCATAATTTTAAATCCCACAGTCCACTAATATGACCTGCCTAATGACCGGCTGAGTGGGGTGGGGGTGGGTGGCTAGGTGGTCATGTGACTAAGTGGGCGTGGCAGTTTCCAGCCAAAAGGACATAAGCCATGGACTGCAGGATGCTGCGAATGGCAGGGAGGCAGGCTGGATGCTGAGCACCAAAACATGTGATCATGGGACCTCGGAGAGGGAGCAGCTGTCTGGACTTTGAATCTGGTTCATAAGTAGCCCCGGGGAGGCCCGTCATAACTTCGAATGACTGCTACGTGACTGGTTATAAGTCAAGGCCCGCCTGTATTTAATTGCAGGTTCAATTTCTCTAGATTTCCTTCCTACCTACCTACCTGCTAAATTCAGCTGTGCTGTGTCTTTTGGCCGGTTATTTTATCTATCTCTCTATCTCTCTGACTGTCTATTATCTCTCTATTTATCTTTCCTTCCTTCCTTCCTCTCTCTCTCTCTCTCCCTCCCTCCTTTCTCCTCTTTCTCTTCTCTCTCTTCTCCCCTTCTCTCTTTCTTCTCGTTCTCTCTCTCCTTCTCCCTCTCCCTCCCTCCCTCCCCTCTCTTTTAACCATGTTGGCTGCCCAAAGTCACAACTGCAATTTGGGGCTTCTGACGATTCCATTCATCTCAGCCAATTGCATTTGAAGAGAAGAAGAGGAGGTTTTCCTTTAGCAGCCGTGGTTGATTCTCTTCTCACCTTTCACTGCTTTAGGGGTTGAAACCCCGCGATCTCTGCTGGCTAGTCAACCCCACGGGGTGATGCTGGGCTTGGGGTTATGCCAACACCTCACCTGCGGTCTGTGGCTCGGACGGGGGCCTTGCGCCTGCTGGATCTGCACATGCAGAGAGGGGATTCTGCCATCATCACCCATCAAAGCCACTGAGCCTGTGAAGCAACTCCTCCGCGCCTTGTTTCCAGGCACTCCGGTTATTACCTGATTTGCTTCTAATCCTCCTGTAATTGTTTCATTACCGGCAGGATTGAGGTGAGTGGGCCTGACTTTCAGCCCCACTGCATTCTGGTTACATCAAACCAGCCTGGATGGGGAGAAAGACATGGGAAGGGGATGGTGAAGGAGGAAGGGAGAGGAGGAGGAGGAGGAGGAGGAGGAGGAGGAGGAGGAGGAGGAGGAGGAGGAGGAGGAGGAGGAAGGAGGAGGAGGAGGAGGAGGAGGAGGAGGAGGAGGAGGAGGAGGAGGAGGAGGAGGAGGAGGAGGAGGATTCTGGAGTCCTTGGGGCTAGAAGGGAGAGGAGGAGAGGGCAGAAGGCAGGAAGGGAGGAGAGGGAAAAGAAAGAGGGAGGAGTGGGGAAAAGTGAGGAGGGAAAGAAAGAAGAAGGGAGAGAGGGAGAGAGAGAGAGAGAGAGAGAGAGAGAGAGAGAGAGAGAGGAAGATATACTGAGCAAAGCAGACTAACCAAGGGCAACAGAGATGTTTACACTGGATTTCTCCTTTGAAAGGCAGAAGGGGTTGGCTGGACAGAGGGGAAGGACGCTTCATTCCTCTCCCCCCTTCTTCTCCGCCTCCCCCCTCCCCCCCCAAGCTTCCTGGTCTGTAGGCCGTCTGTGCCTTTAAACATCTGTGCAGCAGTGGAGTCAGGGGAAAACCAGGGCGGCCCGGCTCCTCTTGGCCGGCTTGTCTTAGGAGGAGGAAGACAGTCTCCCCGCCTGCCAAACTGCTGCTCAGGGCCCAGGAATGCCTGCTGGGACAGGACTTGTCAGAGTTTAGCCCAAGAACAAGGATGGGAACAAAATGTGATCAGAAGGTTGACAGAGAGGCTTTCCTCTCCTACCAGTCCCGGCCTGACTGGAGCTCCTGCAGGGAAGCGCAGAAACAAGGGCAGCCTTTCCGTTGAGAGGAGCAGCCGAACCGCAAGATGTCGTGGGGTTTCTCCGGCCCAGAAGAGTCTCGTTCTGGTTACCCCTCTCCCATAAAGAGGGGGGGGGAGGGACTTCCCAATGAAAGGAAGGAGGAGAAGAACAGAAGAGCTGTTGGTCTGGGAGAGAGGTTGGTTTTCTGAGGACAATGACCAAAGGAGAAGGTGAAGCTGGTTCCCTCTCAAGTCCACCATCTCAAATTCCCCCTCTTCATCCCTTCCTGATCCTTTTTTTGGGATCTCCACCCGAGCTGGTCTTCGTCACTTCTGCCTTCCTCCAAGATCTTCTTTGGGGTTCCCCCCGCCACTTCAACTGAACAGTGGAGCAAAGCCCCTGATTGGGTCTACCTGGAAGAGCCAGAAGGTTGCTGTGTTGCCCAAGAAAATCTTCCCCATTTCTACATAACATGCAGCCCCGCTCCCCATCCGAGCCACGTCCAGGAGGAAAACACCCATTGTCCACTGCACAACACAGTGTGTTACGGTTTCACTGCTGTGCTCTCGCTGCTGCTAAAAATAGCAAGTGCCGCATTTTGAGTCTCTCTGAATTTTGGTGCCGAGTCTGCTGGTGCAGCCCAGGTTCAGCCAACGTCAAGCCGAGAAGAAAGGCCAGCTTATATAAGGAGCTCTGCCTGTTTTCTCTAGAGACGGGAACATTGGGTGTAACCCCAAGAATGACTGAGGCTTCGGGACAGGCCCAATCAGACCGTCAATTAACTCTTCCCGGGGAATCGCTTTCGGCTGATGTGTTTTTCCAGAGCTGCCAACCAGCGCAGAGAGCTCAGAGTTTCAGAAGAGGCTCCGGGAACGAGAACAAGAGAAACTTTGCTTCGTGTTCTCCTCTGGGCAGGGCGAGGCCTTCTGAGATGACAGCTGAGCTTCTAAAGTCCCACCACCATTGTGCAGACATAACCTGCCCGGCATCCTGTGGCCTCAGCTCAGGAGCAGGGACTCTTCCTTGGGTGGAGGGCAAGCACTTGGGGGTCCCAAGCCACACAGAGACCAATCTCATCTCAAGAAAAGCAGCACGCTTGGAGATGGGGGAAAAAAGCACCAGCATCTTTATCTGCATCTTCCTGCTCTTTTCTCTTGGTAAACGCACCTTTTCCTAATATCTGCTTTCCTCAAAGCAATGTCCAAGGGCTTTTCCTGAAGTGCTCAGAACTGTAGTCATTCCTTTCTCCTGGCTGAAAGGGGCACTTCAGAGCTCTCGGCAGAAGCCCCCCCGCCCAGCTCTCTCGCTCAGGGCTGGCTCAGCAAGTGGAGAGCGAGCGGAAGCTCGGAAGGCAGAAATCAAGGAATCTGTTCACGGGACCGTCCGGATTTCCCCTGGGATGGAGCAAGGAAAGAGCAAGGAGGGAGAGGGTGCCCTTGTTCATAACTCAAGGTTTGCTTACCTCCCCGTGCTGGGGATGGTGCTGGCCAAACGCTGCATAATGAGAGCCTTTGGTGCCAAGCTAGCTCTGGGCTGCTGGTGCCTGCGCGGTGCCCTTCATCTCTGCGGAGGGGCTGGGCCTGCTCCCTTCCAAGGGTATCACTGGGGCAGGAAAGCCTCGGCATCTGTCGCCGTCAGGACCCCCCCACCAGCGTCGTCCTCACCAACGTCTTCGTGTGGCAAGATCTGCGAGGCAGCCAGCTCCAAACCTCTTTCGGGTGCCACCTGGTGCCAGGGCTGGGAAGACAGGACAGCTGGAGCCCCTGTGAACAAACATTTTTCTGAAGCGGGGGGTGTTTCCACCCTGACAGATCCCCGATCCGAGTCTGGAACGACGAGAGCAATTGTGCCTCCAGATCCATCTCAAGCAGCTTTGCAGTGGAGATGTTTTCCCTTATTGGCATTCTGTCCGTTTTCTTTTCCACTACGACCCTTGGTGGATTCAAGTGACATCCAGAGATTAGGGCAAAGTGAGTCAGTAGGTCACAGTTAGATCCACCTTCCACCCTGACTTTATAACTGGAGAATGGGAGGAGGCAGAAGAAAGAGGGAGGAGGAGGAGCAGCAGCAGCAGCAATAGCATGCTGGCTGGGGAATTCTGGGAGTTGAAGTCCACACATCTTGAGAAACAGAGCTCAAGACCAGGGCTCTTCAACCTTGGCAACGTTAAGCCTGGAGGACTTCAACTCCCAGAATTCCCCAGCCAGCAAAGTTGAAATCCGCCAGCCTTAAAGTTGCCACAGTTGGAGACCCCTGCTGAAGGCTATGGAGCATGTGCAGAAGGCATTACAGCTGCTTTCATTGGTTGGTTAAAAAAAAATAATAAAGTATTTTTGCAAGCCTTTTCCAAGTATGCAACTATAGTGTCCAATCAGAGTTGGAAGGCGCTTCTGAGAGACCCCTCCTCGTCTTTGTGGGTGGTCCTATTTCCCCCAGTCCTTGTACCTCTGACAGCCTCGGTTGCTTGACAAAAAGGTTAGGAAATAGAATGACGTTTCCTTGAGTACTTTTTCATTCTCAGTTTTTCTTGCACCTGCACATTCTGCCTTATGTTGGGATACTCTGAAAACTGTTAATATTTATCCTTCCTTTTTTAAAAAAAAAAAATTCTAGTTCATAAATTTCACATTATACGTTTAAGTGCTGCCTGACCTACATCACTCCAATATTTTCATCCTTCCTGGGAGGTTTGCCTGCGTTTTATATTTTTGAAATAGCATCGTTTTGCCCACTGAAGTTCAAGCCCTTTTCCACCCTCTGGACTCCAACCTGTTCCGAGGTCAGCAATTAACAGAAGGAGGGGAAAAAGAGGAAAGGAAAGAAACCCCCCCTCGCCCCACATCACCCCCAGGCCTTTGAGCTGGGCATCCCTATAAATCTACCAAATAAAAATCAACTAACTAACCAATCAATAGAAGCTGCTTTCATCCAAAGTATGTCATGAGCCACCTCTGATTTTTAATAGCCCTAAATTGGCCATTCCACGGGGACTATTCAGTCATGTTCAGAGTGGATATGAAAAAGACTAGAAAAATTTGGAGTCCAATGCAGATAATCCTCAACTTACAACAGTTCATTGAGTGATTGTCCTAAGTTGCAACGGCACTGAAAAAAGGGACGGATAAGCATTTTTCATACTTATGACCGTTGAGGCATCTCCAGGGTCAGGTGATCAAAATTCAGACGCTTGGCGACTGGTTCCTATTTATGACGGTCACTGTGTCCCAGAGTCACGTCATTCCCTTTTGCGACCTTCTGACCAGCAAAGCCAATGAGGAAGCCAGATTCACTTAACAACCATGTGATTCACTTTAACAACGGCAGTGATTCGCTTAACGACTGTGGCAAGAAACGTCTGCAAGCCAACAGCCAAGCTCAGAGACCACCAAGACCTCTTCCATGATGGTCAACTCTGAATCTTTCTCCTCCCTCAGGAATTCTGGGAGTTGAAGTCCACCCATCTCAACGTTGCCAAGCTTGAGAAGAGCCGCTTCAGAGTATTTGGTTCCTGCCTTTTGCTTGAGGAGGGAGAGGGGAGATCGCCCACCCCCAACTGGGTGCCCTCTGGAAGTGTGGGGCAATGCCCGTAGGTAACCCCCATGAGCTTCCAGGGCTGACGGGTGCTGTACTGCCAGGACAGAGGGGAGCGAGTGGGGCTGACCAGCCTGTATGGGGGCTCCTGACTGTATAGTCAGGACTTTCTGCCCCACAAGGGGAGTTGGTGGTAGAGGATGAAGCCCCGAAGATAGCCTTCCTGTAGGAATCCTGTCCCGGAGCTGATATCTTAATCCTTTCTTGTGCTTCTTTTACAACCCCTTCCTCCCCCTCTGCTTTCTCTCCTCCCTCCTCGGGTTTGCTGATCCCCTCGTTCCTCTTCTACTAAATTATCCCCTATTATTTCCACTGCCTGAAGATCTCACAGCTGAAGCATTATTTCTAACCATATTTCGTATTCCTGGTGCATGCTGTAATCTGGTTTGAGTTTTTATTTTCAGCCGAGTTGCTGACGCAGCAGCAGTTGCTCTGCTCGGGTTTTCACTGGGTTGGAGTCCTTCCTCTCTTTCTTTCCTAGTGTTTTTTTCTTCTTTTTATACTAGGAATTATCTTCATTCTTGAGCTGAATGTGGGAGGGGGGGGGCTTTATTTTTGAAGTTGAAGTCCACAGTTCTTAAAATTGTCAAGGCTGAGAATGATGCTCTGAAGTCAAAGGACCAAAATGAACCCCTCTTACCAACAGCTCTTGACCTGCACTTGGCATTTAAACTTTGGAAACCTGGCCAAGCCCGTTTCCTATCTTTATCCTGAGGGGGGAAGGGGGAATCCCTCCCCCCCCAGTGTGGCAGACCTGCCTCTTCTCCTCTCCCTCTCTCCCCCTCCCCCCCCCCAGTCAGGGGAACTGAACTTCAAATCACAGCAATTTCCAAGCTTCACAACTAAAGGAGTCCCATGCTTGTCCATTCCGGGCATTTGGGGCAGCTGGCAGCATGCAGGACACAGCATTAATCCCCCCCACCCCCCAAAAAATCTAGGAGGCCATTGTTCTGCTGGACCCAGGCAGCTGAAAAGCATCCAAGTGATATGGCTGGTTTAACTCTGCCTAATTCATACATGCTGACTCTCGCACTGGCCCGTCCCAGAGCCCTGAGCCGGGCACAGCTATTTAAAAACAAAAATCCATCTTCACTGTGGCTTTAATCCAGCCGTGGATGTAACGCTCTGTGGGTGGATTCGATCAACTGGAGAGCTCAGGTTTTGCTGCCAGGCAGAAACATCTCACTTAAGACGGTGCCGTCTGCCACAGAGCTCTTTAGACAGAAACCGGGGCTGCTGCTCCTTCAGCAAGAGACGACGTCTGAGAAATGGGCATGAGCATAAGACGGGGGTCAATGAAGAGAAAACCCACCACTCGCCTTTTAGAGGGGGTTTAAGTTGTTCTGGATTCCTGCTCTGGAGGAGATGAGACTCGGTTCTCAGATTTTAAAAAAGGGAGATGAATTTGCAGCATGGCCTCTTTGCAAGCTTGGAGTTCAACCAACCCTTCTAGCCTGCTCTGTCTTCATGGAAGCATCTGTTCTAGCAACAATATTCCCCTTTCTCTAACCTTGTTTTTCCTTTTGCATATTCAGGGTTATCGTGTTCTGGTGTTGCCATCTTCTTTTCTTCCTCAACTTTTGGCTTCTAAGCCTTGGCCCCTTTCTCTTCGGAGCTTTGCAGTGAGATCCTTGGACATGCTCACCAACATCAAATGGGGTTCTTGGTCCCAAAAGGGGTTCCTTGTCCTGGATTATGTTGCCCAAGGAGAACCAGAAGAGTCGCAGCAGCTATTAGCCACAATGGCTGACTGAGATCTCCAGCTTGGATGCCACTGAATGTCAAGGGCTCGGGACAGAGGTGGGTTTCAGCAGGTTCTGGCCAGTTCTGGAGAACCGGTAGCGGAAATTTTGAGTAGTTGGGAGAACCGGTAATAAAAATTCTGACTGGCCCAGCCCCCATCTATTCTCTGCCTCCCGAGTCCCAGCTGATCGGGAGGAAATGGGGATTTTGCAGTAACCTTCCCCTGGAGTGGGATGGAAATGGAGATTTTACAGTATCCTTCCCCTGCCTTGCCCACCAAGCCACACCCACCAAGCCATGCCACGCCCACCAAGCCACACCCACAGAACCAGTAGTAAAAAAACGTCAAACCCACCACTGGCTAGGAAGAAATAGCAGAAATCCATGCTTGTAACCTTGGTGGAGGTTATCAGAGAAATCACAGTGGGAAGTTGGTGCTGGACATAAGCATAACATAAGCTATGAAATTTAAAACAAAGCAAAGGCACCTGGCTTTGCTTGAAATGGAAGCTGTATCCTCAGCTGGAAGGGGAAAGGTGCCTACGCTCCCCTATAGCAGCTTCTTTGAAATAAAATATTTCTGCTGGCTTCAGGTAGACTGATTGCCCAAATCTTCAAACTGGCAAGGTTTGTTGGCAAGACAGCAGCATCAACCGCGTGGTGATGCTGATGGTGGCTTTGCTCATGGTGGCCTTCCCCACCGTTCTGTAGGTGGGGCAGCCCTCCTGTCTCATTGCCCAACCTCCCCCTTGTTCTGGGAAGTCTAAGCTGAAGGCTGCCTCTGCTGACGGCACCTGGACCTCCAAGGGGGTGGACGGGGTCTCCATGGGTGGATGGTCTCCAAGGACACCTCCCATCCTCCACTTCCATGGTCTGGGGGTTCAACAATCCTTCCACTAGCCAGACCAGTCTACGTTTTAATAACATTTTGCTCTGCCACTCTAATTAACTCCGTCACTGTATCCGCAGTCAGATAAAATGCTCATTTCACACCACATTAATTTTTATCAGCTGAACATTAAGCAGCACAAAGCTATCTATGCTTGGTTTAATTTACATACTGACAGAGCTACAAAGCATTACAGCAGGAGACTGCAAAGCAAATCAGTAGAAATGGCACCCGAGATGAAAAAGGGAGGGAGAGATAAAAGAATGAGAAAAATAAGGAGACCAGGAAGTGTCAGATCATACATTACAGCCCGCCCTACGTGTTGCCAAAGGCCTTGTTCACCCAAGATGCCAAAGGGAGCAGAGAAATTAAGAAGAAGACCCCCGCTTTGGTTCAAGTCAGGCCCCCTCCAACTTCTGTGTCTCCAACCCTGAGGACTGATCGCCCCAAGTAGGGTCAACAGATCCTCCAACATGGGTCTTGCTATGAAGTTCATAGCAAATTGAGGTTGACCAAGTCCAGCTCACTCTTGAGAAGAAGCATCTGGACAGTTCCTCCCCGCCCTGCCCCACTTTCCTTTCTCATCCTGGCTGAGCATGATGGGAGCTGCAGTCTGGCGTATTTGTAGGCCATGCAGTTAAGAGAGCTGACTAATGGCCATTTCTTCCTGGGCTGAATTTAGCTGCTCTTTCCCTCTCCGTTGGGGGCTTCTCCACCTCCTTGGTCTTGAGGATCTGTTTTGAGTTTGCTTAGATCAAGGTTTCCTTCCTAGAAAGTAATGAAGACTTCCACCTGGCGGGGAGGAGGGGCTTTGGAGTACAGCGTGGCATTCAGCCTGCGCAAGAGTTCATTACCGAGACCAAACGGCCGCCAAGCGGAACTTGCTTTGGAAACAAATCCATTTAAAATGTCATTTTAATTATTTATGAATACTGACATCAGCAGCGGCTCGACTTCGAACGCAGCCACTCGCTGCCCATCGGAGGCTCCCTAAGAAATGCGCCCAGCAACAGCAATCAGCTGCGTTCCTGCTTTCGGCCATGCTGCTAATGCACTCCCATGCATGTTGCAGCCCCTCCGTGAAATCACCCATGTACATCTCACAATTGCTGGAAAGCTGGAGGCGCAAGACTCGCAGGCGGGGGGGGGGAGAAGAGAGTCCTGCGCTGGAGACAAGAGGTCCTTCTGGGGAAGGAGCCGGACTTGGGGAAGACAACACGCAAAGGCTAGAGGGACTGGTCTGTGGGGCTGTGATGGGCCTCTCTCTGGCCCCTAAAAAACACTGGGCTGTGCACTGAAGGAGAACCTGAAGCCCATGTCCAGGTCTGTTGGGAGCCTAAGTTCACGCTGGGCTCAGTGAAGTCCAAGTGCAGAGAAAGGACCAAGGATGGCCGCACCTGATGCTAAAAGGCTAAAAGGTTGGGTTAAAGAAAAATGGTGCCCTCTTTTTTTATTGGGGACATGTCTGCATCTCTACCTTGTGCACACTTGAGCTTTCCAGATGGCTTCTTCCTTGACACTTCAGAAAAAGAGTCAGAAGAAGCTTGGGGGGAAAATATCAATCACGTGGGATCCTTCGGTGACAATCCTTTTTCATCCTAGTCCTCCACAAACTATTTGTGGACAATTGTCCTCTTACAGGAAAGCCTCCTTTATATTGGTTAACTCGGTGCATTTTTACACCAAACTGTTCCCAAGGTAACTGCCACATAAATATCTCCACTTGAAATACACCCAACAGTAAAGGGTAACATCAAGCCACACTTATTTTGGGCTCAAGGATGGAAGACTGTTGTAGAGATAAGCTGTGATCCACAGGCAGGCAACCCAAACCCACAGCTTTGGCCTCACACACCTTCAATTCCTGCATTAAGAAGACACCCAGGTATCTGTCGGTGAGGGGAAGACATTTGGCTAAAAAGAGGCCCCCTCGTGGGCGTTTCTGCACTTCTGAAACAGTCATAATCTCCACATCTCCTTTGGAAATATCCGCATACGGGCAGACCTTGGCATGGATTTAGCCAGAGGCGCTTTGAGTCAATCAAAGTCTGGGCGGAATTTCATATCCAGAAAATCTCGAGCCAGGATGAAATGTCAACTTTTTTTTTTTTTTACAATTGCTAAACCTGCCTGAATGAATTTCTAAATTTCCAGCGACCCCAGATGGAAGGGGCTTCGTCCTGATGCTGTGAGGAATGTCTCCACTGGCATTTTTTTTGCTCAAGGCTGACTTTTGAAAAAAGCACCTTTGCAAGAGAACCTTCTTGATGCACCCTGGAGTTGCATTGCAATATTTTGTTTTTAACCAAAGGAACGAAAGTGTCGGCCTGTCTTCCAGCTCCTGCTCCAGAGACTTCAGAGGTGAAGCAGTAAGATCAACCCAGAGGAAGTTATGAGAACGCCTCGCTCTGCTGTTCGATGCAAAGTCTTTCACAGCTTAAAAGGTTTCGGAGGCCAGCTGGAACTGCTGGCCTCTGAGATAACTCCTGAGTGCTCTCCAAAAATCTCGGCCCCTCCTTTGCGATGCAACCTGGGAAAGCACTTAGGAGTTCCAGGCCAAGATGTAAAAATAAAATACACAGAGAGAAAGAGAGAGACAAATATTTGGTCTTACGTCTGCTTTGCAGATGCTTGAAAAGCTTAATAACAAAAAGATGTTCACCCAGGTTGACCTCAGATGCTCTTGCTGAAAGGGCTGAGAAGAAGGTCTTCCTCTAATCGGAGGGGGACGCTAAGCATACCACAAGGGCTAACAACAAATCCCGGCATTGTTTCCTTCTTTCTCGTGTAACAAGGAGCTCCTGTCAGCGGCCCAAAGATGGCCAGCAGCTTCCAACTGCCAAACTGGTCCCCACTCAAATCTGGGTTCTTGGCCCACCAACGACTGCCAAAGCATTGCTACTCCACCAGATGCCCCAAAGGAAGGCAGAATCAGATTCCGTTTCAGCCGGCAGAATCTGGGGGTCTGTTGTGGTTGAGTAACAAACAGAAGAATCCAGCATTGGACCAGAATTCCTGGGCCTAGTTGTTTGGCCAAGTCCCTGGGAAACAGACTGAGGTCAACAGCTCTTGAGCAACTCCCACACTTTTGGGGGGAATAGTGCCAAGGGTGAGCTGTGTCCCAATACTGATTGGTTGGAAGAAAGGTTGGCAGTCAGTATTTCCAAAGTCAGCCTCCAGAGTGTGACTCAAGTCACTCACTCAGGAAGCTAGATGGCCAATGAACTGACTTCATGCAAAAGGTTTCTCCATGAGAAACCGTTTTTCTCAAAATAATACAAGAAATTGTGTGACGCCCCCACTCCCTGAATAATGACACTGATGGCAACAGGCGCAGTGGAGTAGGTGCTTTAAACTGAACTGCAGCTAGGCAAAGTGGGGAGCTTGGTGTCATGCTTCCCTCCTGGTTCTGCAGAGAGGTCCTGCCCAAGCCCATCGCACCTTGCAGCATCCCTGACAAGGGCCTCTTCATTCCTTCCTTCCCAGGAGTTGGCCCTGCAGATGCTGTCCTCCAGGCCTTTCCACCCAGAAATCTGCAAACTCCATTGGCCCCAGAATGCCTAGCATGCTTTCTGGCCTAGTGTATTGTTGGAATCCAAGCGAATCTGGTCCACTCAGCAAGCCATAGTTAGCATAGTATACTGATCCATAATTGATGGGGAAGAAGAACCACAATGTCCTTGATCAATTATGCCTCTCCACAGAAGAGGGGGAGGAAAGAGCCAGAGGGCACGGCCACTTCTTTCTAATTGCATGGCTTGGAGGTCTTCCCTCTGGATGGGGAGTGTCTTACTTGAGCCCCTCTTTCCCTCATGATCACTGGATTTCCATCTTGATTAATTGTAGGGGGGTCCCAGGGGTCGTGCTATCGTCCAAGCTTTAACCGCCACCAAAGAGGAGCAGAATCTGTGCAATTAACGCTCTCAAAGTTGACATCTCGCCATCAGTCCCCGGGAGGTCAATAAAACTTCCTTCTAATATCAGGATCACAATCGGAAGCAGTGGCAATTCATCGTTTTTATTAACATGCAATAGGTTTCTGATTAAGAGCCCACCAGGGCTGCTAAATTTACTCAGAAGCTTCTAAATATAGGACCTTCATCCTGTTAGAAGGGAAGGGCTTTTGTGTGCGTTAGGAAGAGTTCCTCAGTCACGGAACCTTTCCATGTCCTTGGTCAAGCCATCTAGTCTTTCTAGTCCCATCAAAGCAGGTCCAACTGAAGAGGCATTTGCACTAACTTCTCAACCAGGAAATATCCAGACAGGAATTCCAGAACACGCAGCTCCAGGAACCAGATGGAGTTGTAGGTGCAGCTGATTTTCCTGGAGCTGGATGAGAAGGAAATCGCAGCCATCCAGCTGCATTTGGCCAAATTGTGTTGGATAAGTAAGGAAGAGACAGAAAACTGATGCAGAATCAATCCCCAAAAATTCAGCCCAGTGTCTGAATCACGGCCCCAACCTTCTCCTCAGGGATGCCACACGAGCCGACTGCCTGTCTACCGTGCAAGATGCAGCCCTACAGATTTCTCCCGGCACAAAGTCATTAAAGTTTCCCCCCAGCAGGCAAAGAAGAACACACTTGGGTCCAGCAATTACTTCACTGCACACCGTAACTTTGACAACGGCCAAAATACAGACACTCTTGTCAGAATCAGCAGCAGCTCCACGCAAACCAAGTCACCATTTTCCTCAGCTCCGCCTAGAAACCCACTCAGGACGATACCATAGCAGAGAGCCAAAATCATTTGCATTTCTAGTCAAGGGACAAAAATTGGCCAGGCCTACTGGTTAACATCTGAACGAAAGAAAGCAGTCAAAGAAGAAGAAATCCTCCACAGAGCAGGTTCAAGCCATGCTAAAAGCAGCCAGCTTAACATATGTGCATGAATCATCTTCCCCCAAGTGACATTCTAGGGATTCAGAAACTCACCTGTCTGGTTATCACCTTCTCAAAATTTCAGTACATGCATCAGGACACTCTCATAACTCAACACAGATGTCAGTGAAAATGGATAAGGGTTTTTCTTCAGGAAATGATGAACACAAGGTGGACATGACTTACTGGTAGGGTTTAGCTGTTGTGAAGCCCAAGGAGGACACCAACGATGGTTCCCAATGGACCACTCCATCCCTCTTGTCCCTTGTTCTCTGTGCTGAACAAGCCAAACACTCTTCTTAAAGCCCACCTTCTGCTCTTTAACCTCAAGATGAAGAGAGGGGCCGTGAGAGGCAGACGTCCCCCCTCCCTGAGCCAAGCTCTGCTGGACAGTGATTAATGACGAGCCTTTCCTGGCCACTTCTACGAGGGAGGAAGATCCTTCTCTTCCTGTTTAAAAATGCCAGGAGCTTCATGCTGTGTTCTTCTCCTTCTCTCATGGGGACAAAGAGTCCAGTCAGAATAGCCATCAAGGACAGGATGTCCTACTGTCCCACAGGCTGATTTATGGGGCTGCTTAAACAAGTCCTGGAAGAAGTATCAACCTGGCCATAACCAATAAGCCTGCAACAAAGAAATCCTGAAGGATTTCATTCTGGATGGTGCATGAAGTAGGAGGGCAAAGGTGGAGAAAGAACATCCAAAGGCTCTGAATGCTATTAGCCATAATCATTTGTGTCCCCCAGCATTGGATATTGATGGGAACTTAGCTTAAAGGAGAGATCTCCAAACTTGCTGGCTGGGGAATTTTGGGAGTTGAAGTCCACAATTATTAAACTTGCCATATTTGGAGACCCCTGGTCTAGAGATCAATGTCTTGGAGGATATGCAAGGATGCCTGTGTACCGATGGCTGGAGAACCTTCTCTGCCCACGTCTGACCTGCTTTGCTTTCGTTCTCCACCAGTCAGCAGAAGCCATGATGCTCCGGCCAAAGGCCTAAAGCTCTCTTTCCACACTAAGTGGCGCAAAAGACCAACCCTTGAACTCTTGACCATCCTCAGGCGGGCTTAAAGATGGCAAGAAGGAAGTTCTCCAGAACATACACCACTCAAAGTCGGCACACCTTCCTGGGCCGACCTGACGTTCCAAATTTAACTCAGGGGGCCATACCTGCCCCTGAAAGTCAGCGTGCGAAATGGAACCGTGCAACGATCCGGGCCACTGAACTGTGAGCTCCGTGCATTCATAGAGGGTTTTTTTCCCCTACTCAGCACTGCATTTAAATGAGGAGAGAAATTGGAGGGTATTTTTAGCAGCCCTCTGCCACTAAAACTCATTTGACGGAAATACCAAAGGGACTGTTAATGTGGAGTATGATTTTTTTTTTAATCCCCTCTGCAGGAAGAACAGGTCCTAATTTATCTAAAAATGACTGGTACTTTCCTGGCTGGTGGGCATAATTTTAGTTGGTGCCCCTTTGAAGGGATACAGGTGTGTGTGTGTGTTTCCAAATGCAGGTTCGACTCTTGCGTCCTCACGACTTCAGGCCTGCAAATCATCTATAACTGTAGCTTGTAGCCTTTTTGTCCTCTCTCACGCACAAAACCTCACGTACAAACACAGCACACCCACCTGGCTTCTGCAATAACATCACGGCCGATCTGATTTATGGGTCCTCGGCCATGAGTGAAGTCAGAAAAGTCAGGTCCTCCTTTTCTGCATGTGTCACTCCTCATTGAAGAGCGCAATGTTCATTGGAAAGGGGAGGGGCTTCGATTGCAGAGTTGCAGCCACCACCCCTCCATTTTTCTCACCCCCTGCAGACGCCCTGCAGGTCTGTGACACAGGCGGGACTCCAACAGGGGCAGCGTTTCCCATTCCGTCCCAAGGTCGCCATTCACTTTGAAGATGCCTTCGGATGCTCTTAGGGAGGGGCTGCCTCCCCCCTCTTTCTCTCACACCAAATCTCTGGCCTGGGTCGTCTCTTGTCCCTCTGGGATGGCCCCCTCCTGCCTGGGAATCCAGCCCACCTACCACATTCCATCATTTGAGGTCTGTAATACTTGGCTTAGTGCATTGTGCCAACCTGGCATTCTCCATCGCTGAAGGTGATACGAGATTAAACTACAGCCGTCTGGGATGACAAGAGCCAGCCGCACCTGTTTTGCAGGAATTGTGTGTGTGCCTGCATGTGGAAGGCACACCTTCTGCTTTGTGATGTGCTCTCCTTTAGGAAATGCACCTTTAAAAGCAGAGAGAAAGAGAATGATATGGGAGCACATGAGTCCAAAATAGAAAGGAGCCACCGGAGGGAGTAAAATTAATTGGGGGAGTGGGGGGGGGGGGAGAAGACAATGGAGCTGCCAAAACACTTTTTTTAATTAGTTACCAGTAAAGCTGTATTCCTTTTCCTTTTTGCTGTAAGAAATTCAACGATCATCAAAATATATCATTATCACGCCTGATGGACAATGTTTCTGTTCATCAAATCACATTCAGACAAAAGGGAAAGGGCCAGGAAGCTTCAGTAGAAAACCTGCCATTAATACACTTTCATTGGCCAAGGAATCCAGTTTCATTTTAAGTGTGAAATATTTTGGCCCTGCTGCCATCCCGGCCTGGTAGAAACCGACTCTGAGAGTGGCTTTCCGTTGCGTGAGCCATCATTAAGGCATATTAATAAGCTCTTAATTTAACGGCTTTCTCCAGGCGGGGATCCAAGCTACAAAACGGAGTATTTTCAAGGCACCACAGTTGGGGAAAGGAATGGAAACCTTAATAAGCCTTTCCCAGAAACATTTGTCACCTACCAGATCAACAACGCTTTCCCTAAAATACTCAGAGGAAGCTTCGTGGTTGAAGCAGCTCTTAAACAAGGGTTCTTCCTCTGCCAGCAAGTGTCCCAGAAGGGCTCAATTGATTGTGAGAACTCAAGAGAATAAGATTTGGGGGCTCTGCAATCCATCCATCCATCCATCCATCCATCCTCTCTGATTCCGCTGTTTTAAGGCACACACCTCTTGAAGCATTTCAAAGTAATTCAAGGCAAAGTCAAAGTTAGCAAGTTACCTAAATATTTAGGAAAAATGATAAATAATCTGATTTGAAAATGGCACCTTCTATACTTTGATTGCCTAAGGAGAAGAGGGCTTCGCTAGAAAGGAAGGTCTGATAACGAGAGCAGAGAAGGTGCCAGCTTCATTTCCTGGGTAGGGAGTTCCAGAAGGAAGACCCTCAAACAAGTATCTGTGTCATGTTGCGACCTTCCCATCCACCCCCAGGGAACAGCCATTAATTTCAGTTCTTCGCAGAAGGCAGGAAAACCAATTAAACCAGCCTCAAGAGGTAACTGTCTAGAGGTAAAGCCAGCGTTCTGATAAGATGATAACTGTTTTCAAACATATGTCTTTTTCTGAAGAGTTCAAGGTAGCTCCGCAGAGATCTATCCTTATCTTACCTGAGAAGCTTAAAAGATCCACTGGGTTGATAAAACCGTGTCCTAAGATCCATAGTTGGGGGAAATGATTTCAATTTTTGCCTCCCTGGATCTAATCCAACACTCAAGCCAACACCTAAGAATACTTTACAGTAGCTTCCCTTAGAAGAGAACTGATCCACATTGGCCCTTCTCAGCCAACATGGCCAACTCACCGAACCCTTCAACTCATCTTCACAGGCTGATATGATCCCTCAACTGAAGGGTCTGTCTGTGCCTCGAGCCTCCCAGCTGCTCCCTTATGGTTGCAGGAGGTTTGCATGAAAACGGAAAGTGCCACCACTGTGGCACAATCCTACCAGAGGCCTCCATCTTGTGAGGTCTTCTGTCTTGATCAGACAGACCTTGGCAGGAAGAGTTAATCCTTTCTTAAGACGGGAATGAACTGAACAGCAGGAGGAGGAGGAATCAATTTAGCCTTGAAGCAGAGCGGGTCCCTTTGGGACTAAGACTAACCCCTCTGGTTTAATTCTCTGGGTCAATTAGTGGGGTTTAACTAACTGTACAATACACTTCCTTCTCTCTCCCACGACTCTTAAATATGTTGTACAAATAGGGACACGGAGAAGAAGAAAACAACCTTACATGAACTACCGGTACTTTTTTTCTGAATATGCAGGTCAAGGAACCCCATCAAAAATACTGGACCAATTTGTGTCCGAAACTGTAATCTGGTATGAAACTCCCTTGGGGACAGGCAACTAAATTAAGGTTTTCAATTCCTATCCACTTTTGATATAGAATTCCTGGACTTTTGTCAGCTTGAACCCACATACAACTTTCCTTCCTCTCTTTCTCCTTCCCCTCCTTTCTTTCCTTCTATCCTGTGGGGAAAATATCTTTAAGATGATAAAGAAGCCAAGAAAATTACTGCCCAAATTCTTGAAAGTGACTGTTGAAGCAAAACAATTATTCTATTATAAATTAATAATGCAATTCATTTGTAATCTATTATTGAGTGGTTGAAGAATAGTTTATGCTCAAATAGACTGAAATTTTCTCCCAAAACCCATTTATTGCAGAAGATAAATTTAAGGGTAGTGTCACATTTTGAAAAATGTTATTTTATTGGCAGTAATTTTTCATGGTACCTGTGGGGACAAAATGACAGCTCAACACTGCAATTGTCCTTCATGTTGATATCCTTTTTTAAAGTTGAAATTGCCCTGGGAATATAAAAGATTTCTTTCTCTTTTTTTACCCCTTGCTGCCAGATTTCAGGAGGGGCGAAAACTGTTTAGTGGGATGTTCAAAGAACAGAAAAGATACAGGGACAAGTCCCTCATGCTGAGTTATGCAATGGGAAAACAGGGGGAAGGAAATATGATGAGAATTAGTCAATCGCTCAGGATTACGTCTTGGTTATTTGCAATATCTTCAAGGTTGTCTCTAAGCCGCCATGGAAGTTGGGATTCGCTCCGGCACCGAGAACAATCTATGATAGGGATGGGCAACTATGGCTCCTTTACAACCTATGGACTTCAATTCCCAGAGTTCTGGGATTTGAAATCCACAGGTCATAAAGGGGCCATAGTTGCTCACCCCTGATCAATGACATTATGGTTGATAGAGCAAGAAGAGCCTTGGGAGAGGAAATGTTCAAAAGGCAGAAAGGTTGGAGATTTGGAATGGAGAACTGTCTTCAGATTGGCCCTACAAAATGGCTGACTCCAATAAATACATGATCACCAGTTGTGGTGAGGGCCAGTAGCTGAAAGACTCTACAAGGAATATAAACCATTCATAGAGAAAACCAGATTCTTTGTCCACCATTTGGAAAAGGAAGGCACACAAAGTAGACCTTGATCTGATTTAAGGTTGTTGGGTCTAGTCAACATAACATATTTTCTCATTGTTCCAGCCAAGGCTTGATCCTTAAGTCCATAGGAAGCTAACTTCCTCTCAAAACTGATAGCATGGTTTAGATCTTGGTGAGTTGTGTAGCTACAATTAGTTAGACACAGCATGAAATAGTCATGAGGTGGATCCCAAATCTTCAGACACAGCATTGGTCCATCAAGTTCTGCTCTGTTTAGTGTCGATGGAGTGAGGTTGTCCAAGGTTACGAAGTTTGTTCCATTTTTCACATGCTATTCCTGGAAATTGGGAACTTGCTCTTCTCCTAAAATTAAGCAAGATTCCAGAGCTTACAGTTCTGGCTGAGCAAAGAAATGGCCTTCCACAGACCCAGGATTTGGGTCCATTTTCTTTGATGTTCTAACTTGGGTGTAAAAAAGGATTTTCTTCTCCCAGCATGCTATGGTATTCAAAGAACTCTGCCATGGAACTTCTGCCTAAAAAGGAGGCTCTGTCCCCAAACAATGGCTATTTCCTCACTGTTCCCAAGAACCAGGCATTGGAGAAACCTGTCTGACCATAAAAGGTAGGATGAAACTTAATAAGAACTTATTCTTCATGGGAGGAAGCCCATTATCTCATTTAGCATCACCTGCATAAATGTCTACCTAAATTTATTGCTTGTTGAAGCTGTACCACCACTGAAGCTTGTCCCGTGTTTACCCTAAAAAATTGTCCTCCTCTCCACCTTCAAGCAGAGCAATGAAAAGTTCCTGCCTCTTTGTTGCCACTGTTGCTATATTTGGTCACCTTCAAAATGAGATCAAATGAGACCAAGGTAATTAAGCAATTAGACAAGGGAAATGCAAGCGCTGGCTTCAACCTTGGAAGTTCTTAAACTGCACAGAACAAGCCACTTCCTGTCACAATAATTCTGTTGAAATGACTCCTTCTGTTCTCCGGAGCAAGAACATTTTTCAAAGGAGAGGAAGGAACTACAAAGAGTTGGCTTCGTGGGAAAGCTGATACAGACAGACCAGGGAGATGGCACCCCACAACATCAGCGTGGGATAAACTGACCTTCCCTGGATTGCTTTAGTTATTGAAATTGGGACCCACTGATTCTCAGAGACCCCAGATTTGTTACCAGTTGAGACAACCTAGCAGACTCTCCGTGTCTCACCAAAGAAGGATGGATGCCTTAGGATTGTGGGACTAGAGAACATGGCTGAGATTATCTCGGACCACAAGAAGGACACATAATTAGATGAAAAACCAGACAGCTCACCAGAAGCATTAACCATGAAGCTAAAGCTTAAATATTTTGGACATGCAATGCAAAGACCCCCAGGCTTGGAGCAATCCATGGCAAAAGACAACTAGACAATAGTTGCTAGACACTACACTAGAATGATTCAAGTAGGAGGTCACAAGAACTTAGATGAGCAGCTACAGACAAACAATTCTAGCAAAATAATTATCCGCTAATTACAAAGAGTAAAAGCAACTTAAATGATTGAAGAAGCGAGGTCTCAATCATGATCTATCCTGTCTAGCATTGGCATGATGGCCAACCAATGACTTCTGGGATAGGCAGGCATCACAATAAACTTTTCCTCTGGGAATCAGGGCATCTGGCGTTGATTCCTCCTGAGACCTCAATACATGGATGAGGGAACTTCCAGAGCAGAGATACAAAACCAACCATCATCTTCCATGGGCTCCAGACTCATTTATATCCCCAGAATTTGCCTGCCCACTTAGCCTGAAGAGAGGTAGCACTATGAAATGGGCAACAGGCAGGCAAATGCAACATCTAAAGATGTTCTGAGGGCCTCTTTACCTGGTCATGCTTCACATCTCTTGCTGTTTTCCACATGGGTCAACAATGCATATCCAAGGTTTTCTGCTGCTCCTCAGCAATGATGTTGAACATTGTTACTGCCTCTCAATGTGAGGCTCTTTATCCAAATGGAGATAGAATTATTTGTGTAGCTGGGGGTGGGGGGGCTGGTGATCACCTTGGAAAGCTCTACCTTGCTTTCTAGATCATGCCTTGCACTATTTTGTTCCCCCAAGAGAAAATAAATTGAATCTTTACTACTGTGATAGACCAGCGTAAAAGGAAGCAAAAGTTTTTTGTAGGCATCCTTGAGACAACATTGTTCAAGGCTACTCGCTTGTGGAAGTCCCTGACTTCCAAGTCCTGCCACACGTTCTCCATCCGTGGCCTGTGCTGAACTGCTGCCCCAGCAAGCTGCAGCCATTAGTCACTTCGCAATGAAAGTCCAAAGCACCAGAAGGCACGATCTGCAAGATAGATTAACTGCTTTTTGCACTGGAGATAGTAGACCTTCAGCGATTTATCATGCAAGACTACAACCACTGGATTGTTCAGCCCTCAAATGACACCACCTTCTCCTCACCCTGATCCCTTCCCACTGAAAGGAAGAGAAAAAATGAAAGTTTGGTCAAGTTATGCAGTGATAATTGCAGGGGGAAATGTCTTCTTTTAACATCGACTTCTTCCTTTCCAGTCGCCAATTATCGTGCTTACCCAACGCTGTCAACTCCCGTACATCCCGAGTAATTAATAGCTTATGGACCAGCTCAGTGCTACTGAAAGTAATTACTGCAAGAGTGAGGAAGTATCCTTTAAACAAATGCAGCATTTGAAGGTTTCCTCCTGTACCCAAACGTGTTTGCCTTGATCCCCGGCAACCTTACAACTGGAGTGCAAACTAATTGGTCTGCCCCTTTAGAGATTAAGGCAGGATTGAGTGGCTCCTTAATAGAAACCACGGGAGGCAGTGGCTATAATTAGCAATTTCACATTTCCTTAGTCTGTTCCTTGAAAAACAAAAGAGCTGGTATGACAATAAAAAAAAAAATGGATAGGAGACCACAACCCACCAGAGTAGCAATCACTTCTTCTCTTTTGAATAAGTGCAAGAAGAGTCCAGTGTGTGTCTCTCTCTGTGTGTGTATTCACAATAGTTTAGCTGGTGTGGCTTCTTCCCCCACATGAATCCTGGAAATGATCTGAGGTCTTCAGTACCTTGGACAAGTCCCCCCCCCCCCCCCCCAAAGAAGGATCTCTGCTGTCTCCGCTCCAGGCTCCATCCCTGGTGGAGAAAGTTCTCTTGAAGAGCCAATTCCTTAATCCCAGTGGAAGTCCATTGGCCCCTCCTTGGAGAAAAGGAGCCCAGGAACCCACCCACCTCATTACATCCACAGGGCATCTTCCTCAAGTCAGTGTCCACATCTCTGGTGGAAAATGTTGCCTGCTCAGATGTTCCATCTCCTCCAAGAAAGCATTTTCCCCCAAAAGTAATTTGATTGGATAGATTAGTTCCAGTTGATTAAATAGGCACAGACCATGGGTGGGCACATGCTGCTTGGATCATTTAGCCTAATTTGGACAAATTGGATAAGATGACGTCCATTTTAAGCTGAGAGCTGTCCTCGTAAGTAGCCCACACTAGCTCCCTGGGAAACAAGAGGGTGGCCTCAGTGGCCCTAGAAGGTTAATTTCTCATGCCTTGTAAGGAAGACGCTGGTCTTCCTGGATCTTGTTTCAATGGGGAATTGTGCCAGAGTGATAAGAACAAAGATAGGAGAGACTTTTGGGGGGAACGTCAGGACAGGTAGTCCTCAACTTACAACACTTCATTTAGTGACTCTTCAAAGTTACAACTGCACTGAAAAAAGTGACCTATGACCTTTGTTTTTCACACTTGCAACCTTTGTAGCATCCCCGTGATCATGTGATCAAAATTCAGATGCTTGGCAACTGACTCAGACTTATGGCCGTTGCTGTGTCCCAAGGTCACGGGATCACCTTTTGATGAGCAAAAATAATGGGGAAGCCAGATTTACTTAGCAAATAGGTTGCTAATTTATCAACTGCAGTGATTCACTTAACATCTGTGGCAAAAAAAAAAAAGGTTGTAAAATGGGGCAAAATTCACTTAACAATGTCTCACTTAGCATCAGAAATGTTGGGCTCGATTGTGGCTGTAAGTCGAGGACTACCTGTATACCAAGATAGAAAAGGAACCGATCAAAAGTGGCTTTTCTCTTTACCCAGCCGGCCTTGACAATGCTGGGCAATGCTTTGTTTATGACACGCTAAGACTTAGCGTGTCATAAACGAAGCATTGCCCAGCATTGTCAAGTTATTCCTGATGGAAACATCTCATCTATTTTGTTTACTGAGTGCGCTGTTGTGGGGCGAAATCAGGAGGGTGGGGAACATAGGATGCCATCCAGAATAACGGAGGAGGAGGAGGAAGAGGGAGCTTTGCATGAGAAAATAAAATTAGAAATTGCCCCGAAGATTCATTCTAGGAAAATAAAACACTGCAAAATGCATTAGATGCAATGTTCTGAGCACTTCTTTAGAAAAGTAATAAGCTGATAAAAAGGGTAACGAAGAATGCATTAAACAAACAAACAAGCCAAGCGGCCACCAGGCGTGGCTTTTGAAGGAAGCAGCCCGTAAGGAGCAGAGGAGCTGTTGGGCAGGTTACGTTACAATGAAAACCGGGGAGTTTATTCCCCAATGAGTATAAAACGACCACATTCTTTTCAATATGGCTGCTCCATTAGCATCGGTGTGGCTCTGGACTTTCATTCCTGTGCGGGCCCTTCGAGGCGATCCAGTTGATTCTCTTAGGGACAGTGGCCGTCACGCGGCCTGATCTGCTTCACAAGGTGGTTGTGATGAGAACCCGGTGCCAGACCAGGGCGGAGGAACAGAGCTCTCGGGGATAAATATGCGAAGGATAAATACACTGGTAAAGACTGGTTCTCCATCCACAAGTCCTCTCTTCTTTCAAAGCTGGTTTCTGAGAAGTTCCAGCATCAGGTATAATCTAATTAAACCAACCAGTGCAGCCCAGCGGTTCACAAGCATGGAGATCTCCTCCTAAAAACATGTCAATCCAGATTATGGAAGGTTGTTCTTGTGGAAAAATTGATGTACACAAGAGGGGAGATCTTGGGATATACTAGGAAAGCTACCTTTGAGTCGCTGTGGGAAAGAGTGGGAAATTTTACCTGATGCAGAAATAGCAGAATCAGAAATACCGTGTAAAAACAAACACACACACAAAAAGTGTGGATTGTAAGACAGAGAAAGCAGTGAAAGTGGAAATAGAAATGAGACAAGGGGATAGAAAATGAGGTTTCCTTCCTTTTACTCCAGAAGACATCTGAAATTCATTCACAAACACGCATTAAATAAAATATGCGGGTTGAAGGAGATAGCATCAAAACAAGTTGCTTAAGGATAAAGAGCGATGCAATCTCCTGCCAAAGAGATTTTCTCTTCAATTTTCTCAACGGCAATCATGGGGAAAGGCGCCGCTTGCTCTGTCTTAGAAGCTGCCATGTTTTCAAAGGTTCAATTGTTTGGAATCGTCCAAGTTCTCTGCTCATATTCACAGGATGAACAATTCGCCCAGCTCCTGCGACAATGGAAGGTCCGTTGGTAGACTCCCAATGGGTGCTTAAAACAGGAGACTCCAAACTTGGGAACTTTAAGACATGTGGATTTCAATTCCCAGAATACCCCAGCCAGCGTTGGAATTCTGGGAATTGAAGTCCACAAGTCTTAAAGTTGCCAAGTTTGGAGACCCCTGGCTTAAAACATTAGAAACCACAAAGGCCACGATGGATTGTGAGTGACCAGGGACTGCGTGGGCAAAAGTTCAAAGCAATCCGGGGTCTCTTTGCTTCCTTTCTGGTGATGAGCAAATGTCATCCCGGAAACCTTCAAAGGGAAGCGAGTCCCTCCCAGGAGAGGGAAAAGGGGACGGCCACCTGCAGTTTTTAATTTCATTGTCGATGGAAAAGTTAAAACAAAAACAAAAAGCAATTAGCCTAATTCAGTGTTGCTCTTCTATTTCCCCTTATTTAAAAAACAGATTGACAAACAGCAATTCTGCAATCAGGTTAAAGGATAAATGATTGCAAGGTTTGGGCTGTGCAAAACACAGGTGGGGGGGAGCTCCTGTTTTGGGGTCTTGTGAGTTCTTCAGACAAACACACACAAGGAGCGGCCCCTGGCTTTGGGGAGAAGGGACTCAAGAATAGCCTGAGGGCTGGTCAGGGTGCAGTTATGGGCAGTGCAGTAAGTCACAAGTTGTCCAGCGCATAACCCCCTAAGGCAGAGGTGAGCAACTATGGCAACTTGATGGGTGCCCACTTCCAGAATTCTTCAGCCAGCATGGAGTTGAAGTTCCACAGGCCATAAAGTTGCCATAGTTAGCCCCCTCTGATCTAAGCCATAAAACCTAGTTTACAAGCCACAGAGTGGATGGCCCGATCAAACCGACAACATTATGGCTTAGCAGGATATAAGGGGCCTACCTAGGACCCTCATGAAAGGAGGGAGGTGGCGGCCATCAGCTACTCCCTCAACTGCAAGTGTCAGGCACAAAGGATCAGAACCACATGTTAAGTTGCAACACAGAAGAGGCATGCCAGCCTATACACAGGAATTTAGGCAACTCAAGTTCCACACTAAGTTGATGCTACAGTATATAAGGGGTTGGACTTGGACCCTTTGTGGGAACGTACTGATTCTAAGCTGATGACCTGCTTAACTCCACCTCTCAGCTCTGCCTGCTGTTCTCCTGCACCAAAGATGTGTCTCTCTAAATGGAAAGTTCCTGGTCGAGTCCAAAGCTATGACCATCCCTTTATTGCTGGAAAGTCAGTCAACCCAGGGCCTTTAAACACTTGCATAAGGCTTCCATCACACCCATTGTTCAGATGGACACCATGAAGGCCATGCTGTGGCTGCCCACCTTTGCCTCCCAAATGTCCTGGGAAGGAAAGAGGCTTTCAAAGAAACCATCTTTAAATGAAATGCACAACAGGGGTTATTGTGAGCCCACTGAAGCCCCAGGGATTCATAAGACTTCAAAGCAAAAGGAGGTTGAATGGAGAAGCTTAGATTAACCAACTGATAATTGCCGGAGCTCAAATTCTTAGAAAGCCGAGTTGTGTAATGCGCATTTCCCCCCAAAAAAAAGTCTGCTCAATGAATGTTTGCTTGACCGTGATTGCTGATCACAGTTGTGTGATAATGTGTGCACCGCATTACATGGCCTTGAGAAGGTTCCTTTCGAGAGAGGAGCTTTTCCCTTCCCTGTCAACCCACATCCTGCCGAGTCCCATGTATAAACTCTGCAGATTAAAAAGAAAAGCAGAACCCGACTAATCCAAACAGGGACCTGCTTTTCCAAGCAAATCAGGAGGAGTTACCACACAAAGTAAATACAGTACAAAGAAGCTTTTGTGGGACATTGATTTTGCCTCCTCTGGACCACAACAGTTGAAATGTCTCCTACACGCTGGGGAAACAAATCCAGGAGTAACGGCCAATTTCTCAACAGCTAAGGATTGATTTCTGCCCACTAAAACCAAGGGGCCTGATTCATCTCACCTAGAGGTCTCTGCAGGAAAAGCTTTGGCCAAAATCTCAACCACGTGTACACAGTTTCCTGCCTTGGTCCATGAAAGTTACAATCCTCTACACCAACCAATGTTTCTGGATCTTGGCATCTCCAAGACATGTGGACTTCAACTCCCAGAATTCCTCAGCCAGCCATTTTGAAGTTGCCACAGTTCAGAAACATTATATTTATAATATACATCCTATGTATATAACCCATGAATTACAACCTAAACTGAGTTAATCCATCCTTGCTGAAGAAAGGAGAAGTTTGAAGTCCCATCTTCTACTCCACCAAAGATCACCTCAAAAGAGGCTCTCCTGGGCTTCTCTCTCCTTCTTGCCAGTTGGCCAAGGACAACTTTTTGGCACGATTGACAGAGTGAATGTAAGATGCTTGTATTGCTAAAATAAAGCTTTCCAAATCTACCAGAGGTCTCCAGCTATGGGTGAGGTGTTATTCAGTGGCTCTGCTCCATAAAAAGATGAGAAATTCTGTAGCAAACCCCTTGGAATGTCGATTTACAACAAGGAGGTGTCCATTCAGATTGCTTTAAGGGCAATCCTAAAGCCAAGGTAGCACAGTGGTTAGAATGCAGCATTGCAGGCTGACTCTGCCCACTGCCGGAAGTTCGATCCTGACCTGCTCCAGGTTGACTCAGCCTTCCATCCTTCCAAAGTCGCTAAAATGAGGACCCAGATTGTTGGGGGCAGGAGGCTGGTTCTGTAAACCGCTTAGAGAGGGCTATAAAGCACTGTGAAGCGGTGTCTAAGTCTAAGGACAATTGCCTTAGACTACAATTGTCCACTGAGCCAGTGGCCCTTTCCTCTCTCCCTGCCCCACTCTATTCAGCCAAAGAGAGAATCCCGGGCAGCTTTTCCTTATCCCAAGCCTCCCAGCTCTTCTCCATTTGTTCGCTCTGCTTCTCTTGCCGCTGCACATCTATGGTTTGGGGGAAATCAAGCAGGCACTCAGTGAGCGATCCACTCTTGGCAAGATCTTGCGGGCCATGAAAGAAATAATTAGCTTCCCCCAGCTTTGTGTTTATGCGCCTGGATGGATGGATGTGCCCCCTCCTCTGAATGATAAAGCGTTGCTTGGAACATGTCAGGGAAAAGGCAGATAAATATTTTAAGAATGCGGCATAGATACAGATAGATGCAAATAGGTGAGGTGTTTCATCTGGAGCAACCTTTCCAGGCTGAGTCTTTTACCCTGCTCACATCAAAGCCGGTTGTACAGATTTGGCGTCAAAATGTCTTCACTGAAGCTTCTTGTCTCTCTCTCTCTCTCTCCTACACATACGCCAAAACGCAGGTACAGAGGGCGAAGCAAGGTGTGGAGGGTAGGCATGGGCAGTGAACAGCAAACACCGGCAGTTTCTCAGAGGGGACATCAATGGGTCCAAAGCAGAGGTGAAATCCAGCAGGTTCTGACAGGTTCTGGAGAACCGGTAGCGGAAATTTTGAGTAGTTCAGAGAACCAGCAAATACCACCTCTGACTGGCCCCAGAGTGGGGTGGGAATGGAGACTTTGCAGTATCCTTCCCCCAGGAGGGGAGGGAATGGAGATTTTGCAATATCCTTCCCTTGCCACGCCCACTAAGCCATGCCCACAGAACAGGTAGGGAAAAATTTTGGATTTCACTCCTGGTCCAAAGCCCCAGAAGGTGGCTTGGGACCTTAAATGGAAACCTCTGTCGCTTTATCTCGGTTCCAAAAGGAAACCCAGGAAGTGTGGCCTGAGGCTGCTCCTCACAGAGACTTACCAGCTGCACTCTGGTACTTTGGTTGAATGTGGCTGATTCAGCAGCATAGACATTTAATCTATGGTTAATTGAATCTCATCGCATCCACCGTCCCCCCCCCCCCGCTCCTTACACAACTGTTCCAACGAACTTGGCGACTTTAAACACGTTTGTGGATTTGGAGCAGATGTTGGAACGTGGGCCAAGAGGCGCCCTGAGTTGCAGGCTTCAAGTGGGCAATTTAAGAAGAAGACCAAATGGTTCACCTGAACGCGTAAATTGTGCTTCCAAGAAATGTTCAGGTAGGAAATGATTTAATCAGGTTGGAGGTGATTTGCTAGGAATGCAACTGATTGCACAGCTGCGACCCAGAGAAGCCTTACAGAGACTCCCAGCAGCCGAAGCAGCCAAGTCCCTCCAAGGCTCCATTGACAAAGGAAGGGAACCCACCTCCAGCCCCGAAGGCCTCTGGGCAGGTCAAGGGAGACACGGCAGTCCTGGCATTTGGAGGTGCAAATATATAGAGACTAAAAAACTCAAAAACACAAAAAGCAATTCCTGCACGGAGCTCGGTTCTAACAGGGATATTGTCCATCTTTCTTTAAAAACAAGAGTTGCTGAATCAAATGAGTTTTCATATCTTTCCACCTGCATGCCAGAAGAATATTTTAGAAGGGAGACAGGGAGACAAGATTTTTTTTCCTCTTTGCAAGGCCACCTGTGCAATGGGTGGCATTGCTTTAGAAGCAGCTTTCCCCTTCTTCCACATTTAGGGGGGAATGCCTCTTCTTTGCAATGCCACCCATTTGCACAGGTCAGCCTTAAACAGAAAAAACCCCGCTCTCTGCTTGTCCCCCTTCTCAAACCGTCTTCGAAGGGGGTGTGTACCATCTGATTCTGGAGCACCAAATGGGGCCTAGACTTCTTGGAGCCTGGAGTTGGCCTTCTAGTATCTGCTGACCAAAGTTTCAAGTCTGCTAATTCTGCAGCCAGGACAAAACTCCACCTGCAAGGCCCTGGCGGGAGGCGAGTGTAAGAGGAGGACATCAACAGAGCCAGGCTGGAAGGAGAAAAGTTGGTTCAGGAGGAGCGTGGGACATCCCCGTCTGCAGGTCCTTTAATCAAAAGCGTCTTTTCTCAAGATGCATCTTCTTTAAGGAGGTGACGGGACAGCATCTTTCCCCCAGCTGACATTCAGAGATCAGAGGGCCAACCCCCTACGGGGCCTTGAGTGCTCAGGTGGCCATGGTTCCTACGGACAGGAGGCAGGGTTTCTGCGAAAGCAGCCTGAGGGGGTAGAGACCCCCTGGACATTTGCCGCGTGTTCTCCTTCTCGTGCAGGTCTGGAAGCCACACAGGGAGCACCCAAGCCCTCTGTGCCCAGAACTGGCATCCAGGTGTTAGCGACACTGCAAGAAGCAGCTGGGAAGAGGCGAGAACCCAAGGCAGGCCATGAAGAGGCTCCTCTGGAAGCCTGGCTGAGCTTTTAAGCCAGCGGCTGATGTACAATTTAAACTCTGACCTTGTAGAGAGGTTTAAATCCAAAGCCACGGGGCTGGGCCCAACCCCTGGGCGATCACCGCAACCTTGCTTGCCATAATGCGCATTTCAAGAGAGCTTCTGAAATATTTAAATCGTTGGAGAAGCTCTCCGGAGGCCACCGGAGCAAACGAAGCACTAGACAGATTTTTCTTCTGCAAGTGGATTTGATAAATAAATAAATAAGTATCTAGCTTTGCCAAGGAAGACCATGGTGAAATTCAAACTGGGGTTTAAAAACACACAGAGACAAGAAAGCATTTCTTGTCAGTTTTCTTGTAAAAGAAATGTTCTAATTATGTAGCACGGAAACAGTTTGGCCTTAGCAACCAGCAACTTTTAACTGCCCTACCCAAGATTGCTGTTCATCAGGGTGACTGTTTTCCCCAACTACTTATTTTATATTCCCTCCAAATTCTCAGAGGATTTCTTCCCATCCAAGAGCTGCTCCTGTTTTTCCACCTCATCCTCAGCCTGGTTTAAAATATCTAATTGCACAGGACACGTTCAAAAATACCCTTGCAGAAATTCAACCTTTACCATATGGTAGAGACCAGCACTAACAAGCTAGTAGCCAAGAAAAGCAAAACCAGATCGATGTATATTCAATTAGCTGAGAACCAAACAAAAACAAATAATGTCTTATAATCTCCTTATCTCCTTCTGGGTTTACCTCCCTCCTTCCTGATTTTTTTCCTGAGCTGAATTTTAAATTCTAAATGGCTATTCAGGTAGTCCTTGGCTTACAACCGCTTGCTTTCCTCACTGGCAGCTAATGCAGGGTGACCTTCCTCTTAACGTTGGGCTTTTTTGATCCATGATGTAACGTGAAATCCAAGCCTTCTGCTAACCATCAACATCTCTGACTTAACTGTCACTCCACTGGTTAGGAAATATCCAAAGGGATCCCAGGTGCACCGGGAGAAACAGAAAGTCAGACTGGCGTAAATGTTGCACGCTAGATAATATAATATTACCCAGCACCTAGGGTGCTGGGAATTCTGGGCATTGCAGTCTCAGGCTGGCCTGACCTATTTTTAGGTGTTCTGTCTTTGCTGGACAGAAAAGATTTAACAGCCCTCCTGGGACGGTACTCGACGGGTTTTGAAACTAAGCCTTGCTATCACCTCTGACTTAGAAGATTAGTAACAATATTGAACAGTGAGTAGCAGCAATATTGATTTTCTTTGGTGTTCCATCCACAGCTCCATCCTCTCACTATCGGTTCCTCCAAGGTGCAGCAGCCAAGAAATTCTGCCTAATTTCACCCCGTTGGAAGAACCGCTCTGAACCCACTTCAGTTCAGGAGACAACTGAAAGCTTTGAGGAAGGGGCCAGACCAGGGGTGAAATTGTACCTTACGATTCTTGACGAATGTATCTTGTTTTTTATGTACACTGAGAGCGTATGCACCAAAGAGAAATTCCTTGTGTGTCCAATCACACTTGGCCAATAAAGAATTCTATTCTATTCTATTCTATTCTATTCTATTCTATTCTATTCTATTCTATTCTATTCTATTCTATTCTATTGGTTTGCCAATGTGCGGGCACTGCACATGCGCTTACTCTGCTCATGCCGTCGTCTGCACACGCACAAAGCCTTCTGCACATGAGCAGAGGCTTAAAATGTTGCAAAAAAGCGATGTCATGACATCCACGTGGGTGGGCGGAGCCTCCCGCAGCCGCCACTACCGGTTTGCCCGAACCGGATAGAACCGGCTGGGTTTCACCCTTGGGTCAGACCTCCAAACTTCATAGTGTTGGCTCGGGAGTCCTGCCCGGTGCTCCCCAATTCTCCTCGTCCACAAAGAAAGACCATCTGTCCAATAATGCCCAAGAGCTTGCCGTATCACATCTTTGCGCACTAAGAGAAGGTCATCCATGATGGGTCTAGGTGGACTTCCATGGCAGACGTTTTGCCAAAGGAAAGGGGAAAGAGAGGGTTGGCATGAATGTCAAAGAACTCGGCAGCCCTAAAAAGGAGGACAACATCCTTACAAAGAGGCAAAAGATAGCTGAATAAATACATTAGGGAAAATGTAAAAAGGAGGAGGAGAAACCTGCAACTCTGAAAGTCAATGGTACCTCCCGCATTAGCATGCGAAAATGCCTGCAGGCACCCCCACCTTGGCTATAACTGCCTTCAGGTTAATCCAGAATTGACGCAAGCCACCAACTGGGCCTGAGAGAGAGAGAGAGAGGAGGGGAGGAGGAGGAGGAGGACGGGGAGGAGGGGAACTTGGTGAAATCATCTGGCACCTGCCCCCAATGCCTGGACTTGCACTTTGGATGGGGGTGAGGGGGCTGCAGGCTGGAGGTTACAGGCGGCAGAGGAGGGGACCTGATATGGGATGGATAAAGGTTTCCATCCGCTGGGCTACGTGGACAATTTTGCAGCATCTAGATATTGGGGTGGGGGGGGGAGAGAGAGAATAAACTATGCTTTGCAAAAGCACAGCTGCAATTGTATAATTCTTCACAGCTCCCTAAATAGCGTCTCTAAAGGCTGTGAGTTCCTGAGAACTCTCAAGATTTCCTGACACAGTTGTGTGTCTTCTCTGGGAAAAAAAAAATAACAAAGCTTGGCACTTTGATAAAGTGTGAGGTGTATTTAAAGCAGGTTGGCAATGTGGGGGGGGGAGGGGCACAGTTGCCTTGGCTCCTTGGCGGAGCGACCATCAACCAGAAGGCTCCGGAAGGGCCCACAAACCTTTGCCCACGGCCTTGTGACGCAGGGTGGTCGCAACTGTTTCATGACAATGACGCCCCCCAACTTTCTGGGAGGCATGTCTTGACCGCTAAAGATAGTCCAGGCGCTGTCTGACCATCCTCTCCCCACCCGTTCAGCAGATCGAAGAATCTTCCTAGAAAACAAAATTCATGGGGGGGGGGGGGTGTGATTCAATGACTCTTTACTTTAAGGAGCAAATGTGACCGGGACGCTTGCATTTCTGCACTGACACGTTCTGAATCCTGTTGTGAGAAACAATTGTTTTTTTCTCTCCATTCATTTCTTCTCCTCCTCACCCTTCAAATGTTTAGAAACCGCTGCCCCCCTGTCACCACCTGACTCCAGATGTTTTCCTATATCCTGGCCCACCCCAAACCTTTGGTGGTTCACTATGGGGCCCTTGGGGGCTGCTCAGAATCCACCCTGATCAAGCATGTGCCCCAAAACATGATCCAGACCCAATGGTTCTTTTCCACAACTCCCGGTAGACAAGACGGTGGGAAAAGGCCCGACTCAGCACAAACGAGAGGACTTCTTTAAAAAGACAGAGATGGCGTCCCTCCAGCTCTGCTCCATGGAAGGTTGGAAAGCCTGGAGTATGATAATGGAGCTCTTCTCCTCGTTCTGCTCTTCCCGTGGGCTTTTCCTCCTTTGGAAACCACCCCTCTCCTGCTCCTGCCCCTGCCCCTGCCCCCAACCCTTCCTCCTCTTTGTCTCTTCTCCACCGACCCCCCCTTAAAGCACCGCTGTACACCCAGCCCTCTCCTTTCCTCCCCAGTTCAACTAATGAGCCATAAATAACTCAATGAAGGTGTCAACAAAGAGAGCCATTTATCATACCTTGTCAGGAGGGCCCCTTCTTTGGAGGAGAAAGCAGGGACTCGTGCAACATGTCCAAGATTTATTCTTCGAGTGGAGCCCCCTCCCCCTCCTTTGCCGCCTTACCCAAAATTTATCTTGCGGAGGAAGCCATGCAGGTGTGCAGCTTTTGACAAATAAGCCACCGAGCCTGGTATTCATCACCGGCAGGCCTTTGTGGGACAGAGGCAGGGGGAAATAAATATATTCTTTGCAAGAAAGTACTTGTGATTCAGTGGGCTCTGGAGTGCAAGGGAGGACGGCGGGAAGACAAGGCCATTATTTCAGCCTCCTTTGTCTGGAAGGAGGTGGGGCTGTGGGAAGTAACTTTGCCGTCCAAGTCTCCATTATTCACTGCACGGTTAAGCCACCCCCAAGGGAATGGGGTCACCTGGATTTCTCCAGACCTTTCTTTTTAGACCCACTTCTCCAAGTTGGAGCCCTCTAGGAACATTGGCGCTTCTGTCGGAGAGAGATTGTCCCTCTTGGGAGGAGGAGTCAAGTGGGGAATCCATCTAGAATCGTTATATAGACACAAGAGAAGGTCCGACCTCCTTTCAATGCCATTGGACCTTATCCAGTCTTTCCCAGGGGCAAAATGCCAGTCTGTTGTGAAATAGGCATTGAGCAATAAAGTAGCTACTTTTTATTCCAGAGTGTGGGTCTGGTTATTCGTGACTAAAGCGTCAACCCCCACAGTTCTCCATGAGGCATGGACTGCAGCACTTAGGGTCTAACGAAATGGTGGTGTTTACTCTGAAGCCCCCCCCCCCTTTTGCTTCGACCACACCCCTTTTCTTCCCTGATTCCAACCACATCACACAAGGGTGGCCTACAGGTCTTGGACAATCGGAACAAGCAAGCAGGTCACGATGGGGACCACGCTTTGTCTGGGATTTGTCCAAAATTCTTCCCTCCTTCTGCCCTGCCTCTTACCTACCTACCCATAATTATTCCAAGCAGCCCAGAGAACACAAGACACACAGCAGGAGCAAACCAAAGCAGGTACAAAAATAAGCTCCCAGTTCCTTCCTACCTCGCTCTTTCAAAATAGGTTTCTGTCACCTTCCCTCTGACACGAAGGGCACGCTGCATTCCGCACTGACGACTGAGGGGGCCTCATTAAAGCAGCAACTCGGTTTCGTAGCTGAGCTGGGATGATTCTTCCCGTAGCACACCAGGTAAGGATGCTTGCACGCCCATGTTTTGTCAACAGAGGAAGGGATCAGTTGGAAAAGAGATTAGATTTCATTTTTCATGCTTGGGTGTCTGCATGCGATCTGTCCTGATGGAGCTCGAAGTATTTAAAAAAAACACTGCACAATTGTTTTGTTGCAAAAAAAGAAAAGAAATGCAACCCACTTGCAATAAAGTGAGAGAGCTGGGATGTTCCTTTTTCCAAGCTTTAGGAGCAGCTCCAGTCTGTGGGTATCACTTTGGGGGAGAGCTGCCCATAGACAACTTAAAATAAGCCTCCTAGAAGAGACCAAATTTGGTTAGTATAACTTGAGGACATTACGGGAAGCAAAGAGTTATTATTGAAATAAACCAAATAGGCTTGCTTTTTCTTTATACACACACAAAAACACCGAACTATTTAGGGGCATGCAAAGCTGAGCTGCTGTCAACATTTAATACAAACACTTTGCTTTTCCTGCTCCAAAAAGGAGGAATTCAGAGTAATTTTGTCTCCCAATAAACGGAGGAATGCTTACAAAATACATCAGCCCAGCTTTACTGAACTTTATTGATTTGGGAAACGACTATGAGGTAGACCTGGAACCTAAGATGAATCTTAAGATGATGGTGTCCTCTCTTTAAGAGAAAAGGCAGGTTGGGGCTATCTTATCTCAAGTCTGAAGTCCAACTGATGGTCCCAAAGGGCAGCTGTTGAAACAGAGGTCTTCTTAGATAGTGAGAACCAAAGTTGGACCTCTTGTGCTGACTTGGTTCTTCTCAGTTAGTGCACTAAAGCCTGACCAAGCCAAGGCCTTCACGCAACCCCCAACAGTGAAATCAAACACTGTACTTCCTAAATTCTTCAGGTTGAGGAGGAAAGACAGAGCTTCTTGGTTCCTCTTCCAGAATTCCTGGTATTCACACCCCACCAACCCCCCAGTTCCCCCTTCCAGCTCATGGCAACTTGACAGCCTTCAAACACCAAGACGCGAAGGACGCATATTTGCTTTCTCCCATCTCTTTGATTTATGGTGTTTAAATTGTTCTCGCCTTACACTTTAACTCAGAGTGCAACCCTAAGGTTTTGACACTGAATTATATATTTGTTCTTGGGTGCTGCACACTCGGCAAGCCAATCAACCCTCGGTGACTTGTGTGTAAAGCCCAGCGCTGACTCTTGGCTTGCTTCCGTTGTCTTTGCTTTGCCTTCAGTGAATTCAGACGGATCGCCTGACTTTTAACACAGCGGGGACGAAAGCATTTACTTGTAAAACAAAGCAAGGGCTTGTTCGGAGGGGAATGTGATAATCAATCCAGTTGCCACTGAGCAAGTAAGTGTTCATTTACCATGATGTGACCTGCAGCAATAATATATTATGTCTTTTGCCAGCAGGAACTCAGCCAGCTGCACTACATGGGGACTTTGTCGGCAATCACTCACAACCGTTCTTCCCAACCTTTTGTTCACCACTCATTAAGGTGAATTATAACAGGGAGATAGGAGGTTTTTTTCCCGGAGCAATCCATTGCCAGAGCCCATCAGGTGGATTGGAGAGAGCTGTGACCCTGGCAGGCAGGGACAGTGCAACCTGGCCAATTGTTTGATCCCTCCAGAAAAGATCCCAGCTACAGTTGGGCTATATCAAGAACTCAGTCAGCACGGACGGCCATTTGCTTAAAATTGTATGGACCTTTTCAAGATCGCTTCACGATCCCTGATTGGTGAGGATCACACCATCTCCACAACTGGCTGCACTTATGGGGAGTTAAAGCTCTCCTGGGAGAACCTGGGCAGTTGTGGTAGATGGGACCTTGAACCTCCAAGGTTCCTCAAGAGCAGCGGTCTTATAGAGAGTTTAGATGTTGGGGATGTAGAAGTTGCCCAAAGGTGGCTATTTAGTCTTCTCCTTGGCTTTATGACTTGGGTTTTGTTTATTGCAAAATGCCTTGAAACTATGGAAGTAGGCAGTCTATAAATCTATATGATCCTATAAATAAATGCCGGAAAGGCCACAGGTTGCCTTCTTGATTTCTGGCTGAGCAGAAGAACAGCTCTGCTGTCCCTGGAGGTGCTGCAGCTTAGCTGGAAAGCATTCAGAGAACTTCTGAGAACAATCCATTAAGAGCAAGAAATAAGATGTTGGCCTTTCGCTCTCCAACACACGCGCGCACACACACACACACACACACACACACCATCCATCCATCCATCCATCCATCCATCCATCCATCCATCCATCCATCCCTTGCAGATAAAAGAGTTCTCCCTGTACTTCTTGGCTGTCCCCCTTTCAACTGCCCCATGCTTTCTCCTCCAGAATGCAAAACCACCAGCAGATCTTCCAGCCCAGCCCACCTGATCTTTTCCACCCTTCTTTTCCAGCCCTCCCCCTGGCAAAGCCCCCCCCCCACAAACAGAAAAGGAACAGTGACAAGCCACCAAAGGGAGACCAGACCAAGAAGTTCCAGAGGTGGCATCCTCAGAGCCTGCCCTGCGTTCTCTTCTCCGCCTTCCCACTTCACAAGAGATGCTGCATCCCAACATCATTCGTTCCCTTCTGGACGCTGGTGAGCTGGGAGGAAAAATCTCCTCCTGCTCCACCTCTCTGGAGCTGCTCTATTAATATCCGGAAGCAGCATGACCCCTTTGCAATGGGCCCTCAGGGTGCAACGTAACTTGCTCAAAACTATTACCGGAGTACAGTAAGACAAAGCCAAGGCGCTTATTTTTAGATGGATGCCCTGTCTCTGTGTCTTGCCGCAGAAGTGCAACCCGTATTGACGAAACAGAAGCCCAGGTTTTTCAGAGCAACAATAAACATCCCTTTTTGCTGCAGACCCGCCTTCCCTGACCTGGCTGAGGGGGATGGGATTGGTAGTCCCATGCAGCTGGAGGAAGCTGAGATAGTCTGGCTTCCTAAATCCCCAAGGAAATTCCTTTCCTTGACTTCAAGTATCAATCAATCAATCAATCAGAATAGAGCTGGAAGGGACCTTGGAGGTCTTCCAAGTCCAACCTTCTGCTCAAGCAGGAGACCCTCGACCTGTGATAGCAAACCTATGGCATGCGTGCCAGAAGCGGCACACAGAGCCATCTCTCCGGGCACGCCAGCCATCGCCCATTGCTCTTCCGGGTTCCAGCCAGCTGGTCTTCGTGCGTGCATATGCGCCAGAAACCAGAAGACCAGGTGACCAGCACGCATGCGCACACTGGAAACTGGAAGGAACTGCTCTTCTGATTTCTGGTGCTCCCGTGCGCACCAGGGAGCTGCTCTTCAGGTTTTCGGCATCCCCCCCCCCCGTGCACATGCGCATTCCCGTTTCGGCACTCAGTGCTGAAAAGGTTTGCCAACACTGCCCTATACCATTCCAGAAAACTGGCTGTCCAGTCTCTTAAAAACTTCCAGTGTTGGAGCATTCATAACTTCTGGAGGCAAGCTGTTCCACTGGTTAATTGTCCTCACTGTTAGGAAGTTTCTCCTTAGTTCTAGGTCGCTTCCCTCCTTGATTAGTTTCCATCCATCGTTTCTTGTCCTGCTTTCAAGGTGCTTTGGAGAATAATTTTACCCCCTCTTCTTTGTGGCAGCTCCTCAAATACTGGAATACTGCCATCATATCCCTCCTAGTCCTTCTTTTCTCTAGACTGGCCAAATTCAAATCCTGCAACCATATCACTTTCTCAAGCCCTTGGAGTCCAAAAAGCTCCGTTTGAGCAAACCGATTTGTCATCTCGTGTGAGCACAACAAAAGAGAAACCAGAAACTGGTTTACAAGGACTTCCGTTTGGTATCCTGTATTCCAGGCACTCTTGAACCACAGGCAGCCACCTTATAGAAGAGGTGTTAAAGCTCAGACCGAAGCAGCAAGGAGAATTTATAAAAGTGCCCTTGGATGGCAATTTCATACTGAAGACAAGAACGGAGGGAGAGAAAATGTGCACCTCTAAAGAGAAAATGATTTCTGTGGCATTTTTCAAATTAAGGCAAGAAAGAATTCTTGACTGTGATTTCTACTGCTTCAAAGAAAACGAAATAACAATTGTTCTCTTTTAACCAGATCAAGTTCGGTCTCACTGTGGGGCCTAGAATACAAGCCAGCCAAATCTGTATTAAGGAAGTACTATTTACAAATTGCTTGATGGAGCCATTTAGCTTGGCTCAATTTCTCAGTTTTCCAATATTTAGTTTGATATATGTCTCCTGTCCTCTGTGCATTTCTCCAACACATATTAATGTTGGTGGGGTTTTGTTAGTTTGCTTTTTAATTGGGAAACTGAACTACAAAATTTGGGAACATGAGAATATTTGAGTTCTGTCCCTTTCCAGTTCCCATCAGGTCAGGAAGCCTGAATTAGGCAGATTTGGCACAATTTAATGCAGTTTTCACAGCCAGGATGAGAAGAGTCCAGCTGACAGAGCATAATGATAGCAAAAGCGCTTAGACTTATATACCACTTCACGACCCTCGCTAAGCGGTTTACAGAGTCAGCTTGTTGCCCCCAACCGTCTGGGTCCTACCACCCCCAAGGCTGACTTCAGAGAAAGAAGATTTCCATGCAAAAACGGAAAAAGGAAGAAGCTGGAAAGCATCTGAGCAAATCGATGCATTCCAAAGACTTCCGTTTTGCCACGTTCGCTTCCCAATCAATGCATGTTACAGACATCAGTTTCAAAAAGGCCAGTCAAGAGTTTTTGCAATGCGTTCAAGATAAACGAATGGCAGGGAAATGCTGCCGATTGGGTGGAAATGCAGGAAAAAGCAAGCAAAATATTTTCAGTATCCAAAATCTCTCAGCACTGAAACGAAAGCGAATGCTAATAAAAACCTCTTCATCCCTTTCATGAAAAGTTAACAAGATATTGTTATGTGTGCCTTTTGTACGGGTGCAACACATCGAGGCCTCTTTTGGCCCTTTCTTGCAGGGCTGCAAGCTTCTGATTTAGCTTTTTTCTTTCTCTCTCCAATTTAGGTTGAATATTATTTATTCCCATCGTATTTTTATCTTTCACTCACTTTTTCCTTTCCAATCCTGTCACTTTCTCCTTTGAGGGCTGCCCTTCCTTTTCCTGTTATTGAAAAACGGCTCCCAATCCATCCTCTGCTCTCCTACCCAACCGGTTGGTCACCTACCTGCTCCAACTCTCCAGTTTCCCCCTTGGCCAAAAACTAAACAAATAAGCCCAAGAGTTTCTGGGATTCCTCGGCAGATGGCAGCAGCCAGCCAACCTTGGCTGCTCGGGAGCAACTAAGCAGAAGCAGGCCTAGTTAGGAGCCTCGGATGGAAGACCACCAGAGAATACCAGGGCTATAAATAGACAGGGAAGTTTTTAGAAAAAAAACCCCAACAACTTCCCAAGAGAAAGCAGTGGCTAACTATGTCTGCATTGCTACCGAGAGAACGGCAGAGAGGAACCGTCTAAGAAATCATCCTGAGTTGAGCCTGCTTTGAGAGAATGGTGTTCCTTGACTAGGCTTTGTCATCCTAGGGTTTGGAGAAAGAAAATAGATGCATAGCAGAAAGGGGGGGGATTTTTGTAAGCCCTGTTAGTAGGAAAAAGAATGGCAAGTGCTATGATGAAGCATAGATATTAAAAGGCATTGGTGGACACCAGCCTGTCCCCAAAGCATCCTTCTTGAGAGGATAGGAGCTTTGCCAGCTTTCCAGACGAGAGGAGGGGGAGAGGGAGGGGGAGGAGTGGGAGGAGGGGGAGGAGGAGGAGGAGGAGGAGGAGGGGAAAACAAGGGAGAAGTGAAAGTCAAACAAGCAAGAGTAATGACTCTGGGCTACCTCTTTCTCCTCCTCCTCCTCCTCCATGGTCACAACTGATGTGATGTACTTGCTTCCTTGACAAATATGGATGTTCTAGACAATTCCAGCTGTTTCTCACAAGTGGAACATAGCACACCTCAGATATATGTGATGTTGTCTCAGTTTTGGCAGAAGATCTTCCCAAATCATTCAGGAACTGGCTGCCAACATCTCAGTGCCTTCCACCTTGAGAAGGTAGAACAACTTTGGGGGAAGGCCCTTTTTTACTTACACACAGGTACACACGTGTGTATACACAGACAGCTCTGCCCTCGTGTGTCAAAAATGGCACATTTGAGGGCTTTCAAAACTGACTGGGGAGGCTCCTTCTTTCCTCCAGCGATGGAAAGGCTCTTCATAAGGAAATGGGGAGCATGAAACTTCTTAACGATGCCAATATTGCTTTGGTTGAACTAGGAGCCCTCCAACTTCTGCCTTAACTGATGACATTCAAATAAATATTTAGCTGTGTACGCTTTCTCTAGGCAAAGCACACAGAAAAAAACACCCCCTGGTCAGACCTTCCGTGTATGGTGGGGGAACCTTCAGGAGATTCGTGTAATATCCCAGATAATTTTGAGCCCCATCCTCTAGGAATTGATCCCCATGCCACATCACTGTAAGGAATCAGAGCTGCCACGGTGGGTCGGAGGGCAATAAACCAGCCAATGGTCTGCCCCATCTTTTTTTTTTTTTTTGAAAGAAGTGAAGACTTACAAGCTTAGCATTTTTCAGGTACGATCCAAGATTTAAAAGTCTCCAAAGAAAAAGATTCCATCTCAAATTAGACCACAGAACTCGGAGACTGAAGTCAAACCGTCCTGCCATAAACCAGCAGTTGAGAGACAAATTATGGGATGAGACCCAGCATGTCCTCCTGGGTGTTGTGTTTAACAATAAACCCATTATATTATTAACTTGGTTCAATGGAAACCACAGTAGGGATCGCACCAATTTAATTTTGAGCACTGCAGGAAGCTTCAAAGGTGCAAAAACCATAGGAATGAAAAGAGCTGCTATCTTAAGGCATTGCTGGGGTACGTAACCCCTGTATCTGCACCACTTGCTGCTAAAGTCCACAGCCGAGCAGTCTTCTGATCTTACCAAGACAGTTTTCTTCTGCATTCACAAGATTTTATGATATTTGCTCTTCCTGCTTTCCAATATTTCAGCATTATAACAGAATAACAAGAGTTGGAAGGGGCCTTGGAGGTCTTCTAGTCCACCCCCCTGCTCAAGCAAGAGACCCTATACCATTTCAGGCAAATGGCTGTCCAATCTCTTCTTAAAAGCCTCCAGTGATGAGGCACCCACAACTTCTGGAGGCAACTTCCGTTCCAGTGGTTGATAGTTCTCGCTGTCAGGAAATTTTTCTTTAGTTCTAAGGTTGCTTTTCTCCTTGTTTAGATTCAATCCGTTGCTTCTTGTCCTGCCTTCAGATGCTTTGGAAAATAGGTTGAGCCCCTCTTCTTTGTGATGAATTTTCTGGGAGTACCGGAGAAATAACCCATTTCATCTGAGTTCAGTTCTGACTTCTCCTCCCTTGGCCTTCTGCATGACCACCACACACCACACCAGCATCTCCCTCACTAATGACTCTCTCTATCCCAAGTAGCCAGTCCTGAAACATGACAACTGAATGAAGCTTCTGTGTCCATGAATATACAACAAGCCACCATCTTCTGGTCTGAATGTAATGCAAAGCCATCATGGGGGAATTCGAACATTCTGAATCCCTGCGTGCACGGATCCTGTAAGCCTCCAAAATCTCCACATGACCTTTGGAGTATCATCCCCAGCTCTTCCTAGATTCTGGATGGTAAAGGAATCCAGGGGGTCAGGAGAGTGAAGGAGCCACGCATCTTAAGTGGAACTTCTCAACCAGTTCAGCTGCAGCGGAGAATGTCAACCTTCCACTGACATTTTATTCCATTATTTAAATTACTGGTTATGCTGCTGGCTTTATCTTATTGACAGCACATCTTGGCAGAGGGAAAAAATTAATCTGCCTTGGAAACTAAAATAAAAGCACAGGGCAGTCAGGGAAATTCAGTTGGGATGGTGATCTTGCAGCTAATACTTCTCAAGCTTTTGATGTACTTCCCTCTCCCTTCTGCTCCTGAAACCTCCGGACAGGAGAGAGTTGTGGAAGAGCCGTGTGATGTACAGGCTAGCCAGATGCGCATATTCCTGGTGGACTTATGTGGAGCATCAGGAACTTCTGGATTCTGCACCATCAGCAATTCTTCGGCCTTGATTGGTGTACGTTGGAAAGACCCATCGCTTCTGTCCTTGGCCAGAATTCCCTCCTTCTGCTGTTTTTTAATCTAGAAATAATTTTTCCTCTATGGCTTCTTCAATGTCCTCAAAGTAGACAGATGGACCCAGAGAGGTGCTGGGCTTTCCTTCATTGGATGTCCTCATGGAAAGGCTGGAGAACCAACTCTTGGGGGTGCTTTCGTCTTGGTCCTTGCCCCGAGTTTGGGAGAGGGTTGGGAGAGGGTTGGCTGAATTCCATGGTCTTGAGACTGCTGTCCATCCCTTGGTTGCTATACAGACCTTGGAAGGCCTTGAAAACGTCTCTAGTTTCTCTTAAAATCTGATCCAAGGAGACCCTCCGGCTTAGTCTCAGATGGGTTTAGGAGAACATGGGAAGTTCTCAAAACATTTATGGTCTATCTCAGGGGTCAGCAACCTGCGGCTCTGGAGCCGCATGTGGCTCTTTCATCCCTCTGCTGCAGCTCCCTGTTGCTGGTCGGCTCCACAATTGATAGGGCTTTCGGTTAGGACAGGTAGAGGAAAAAGGATGCCGTGCTAGGAGGAGACTCTATGGTGGTGGAACCGACTTCCAGTTGGCTCCGGAATTGAACGGGGGCTTCCGGTTAGGACCTTTGTGGCTCTTTGAGTATTTAAGGTTGCTGACCCCTGGTCTATCTTCTCTTGTTCTGCCTGGGGATTGTGGGGCTGAGAAGGGACTGGCATTCTGGGAGATCCCCCTCCTGCTCTGCCTTCCTTTGCCCAAAGACCCCTGGGGGCAAAGGCTCAGCAGAAGCCAATGTTAACTTGTTCTCCCTCATCCTGTACAGAAGTGCGGCCCCTCTCTTAAGAGTGTCTGAGTTCATGAAAGGAAAGCAAAAAATACTTCAACAAAATCAGGAAGAAGGAACATCAAAGTGAACTTAACTGTCAATTAAAATGTGATTTTTTTTAAAAAAAAAAAAAAAAGAAAGAAAAGAAAAAAGAAAGGGGACTGCAATCTCGCTGTTGTTTTCATAACATCTATTTATTATGAGTGGGGATTTTTTTTAATCTGAAAGCTTCTCGTTAGTAAAGCATGAATTTTTTATGCTCTATTTTCTGCATTCTTCTCCCGTGTCTCAGCTTCATGCGGCATTTAAGAAGAGCGGCAGATCCGCAAGTTACCCTCCAGCTCGCTAAATCACCACATAATAGGATATAAGCAGCACATTAATTACCGTCATCAAGAGAATTAGTATGTCTATCTGTAAATATTAAAGTAGCCACCCTACCTCAAAAGGGAGGGCTCTGAGACAGAGGCACTTCAGGGGTCCCTGAATTTTAAAAATGGACCCCCGGGTGCCCAGGAAACCCAGTGTGTTTCTGATGCTGTCAGCCGCCAAGAGCTTGCATGACTTAGAAGGGCCAGAAGCCTGCACCGAGATCAGCCATGCTCAGCTCTGTGTGCACGTAAGGAGGCTGGAGGGCCCGTGGCAGTCTCCAACTAGCACTGATCACTGGCACTGATGATGTTACCTAGTCGGGTAATGAAATGTCTGCTAAAAAACAATCAAGCTCAGAGAGCACCAGGGACCCCACAGTTCAACCCTGAGCTACAAATATTCTTCTTTATTGGTAGTTCCAACACCCAACAGCAGGTTGCCCGGAAAAAACATGAGAGTCCCTCATGAGAGGGTGCTTTCCATTTCCACAAACCTCCTATGACACGTGGCCAGGCTCCAGTGTTTTCATGGGCATCGTAGCTCCCATCCAAAGGTCCTCGGCCCACACATTTCAACCCTCAAAACCCTCTTCCAGAGTGGCATCCCCCTCCTCAAAGTCCCTCTTGGATGCCATCTACATTGATAGCAAAGACAACCCAACATTGATGGGGAATGATTGGCAGGCCGCAGAAGATTGTTCAGAAGAATTGTTATTTTGGGGAAGAGGAACCTGTTTTGTCCAGAGAAAGTGAAGTCTCCAATGTGAAACCTAGCTGCTGTGAACTTCACAGACAGGCCCATTCGGGGTTCCTGAAATCAGGAGACATTGCCACCGCCTAAAATAGAATAGAATAACAGAGTTGGAAGGGACCTTGCAGGTCTTCTAGTCCAACCCCCTGCCCAGGCAAGAAACCCTACACCACTTCAGACAAATGGTTATCTAATCTCTTCTTAAAAGCTTCCAGTGTTGGATCATTCACAACTTCTGAAGGCAAGTTGTTCCACTGATTCATTGTTCTCACTGTCAGGAAATTTCTCCTTAGTTCTAAGTTGCTTCTCTCCTTGGTGAGTTTCCACCCATTGCTTCTTGTCCTGCCCTCAGGTGCCTTGGAGAATAGCTTGACTCCCTCTTCTTTGTGGCAGCCCCTGAGATATTGGAAGACTGCTATCATGTCTCCCGTAGTTCTTCTTTTCCTTAAACTAGACATATTCAGTTCCTGCAACCATTCATATGTTTTAGCCTCCGGTCCCCTAATCATCTTTGTTGCTCTTCTCTGCACTCTTTCTAGAGCCTCAATATCTTTTTTACATCGTGGCGACCAAAACTGAATGCAGTATTCCAAGTGTGGCCTTACCAAGGCCTTATAAAGTGGTATTAACACTTCATGTGATCTTGATTCTATCCCTCTGTGTATTAAACAAAGTACAGGCACAGACCCCAAAGAAAAGAAAAACAAACTTAAAATGCAAGATGTCCAGTCTAAAGACCGGTTTGACTAGATTGTGTTCAGACCCAAGGATTTCTGCCCACCATGATTGGGGCACAGAGTTCGTCAACTTTCAAAAGACTTTGTGGTCCTCATTGTTTCACAGGAATGGCAGAGTTGCCTGTTGGGAGTGAGTGGTTTGGGTTTAGGGATGACCTCTGTCCTCTAAGGATGATCAATATGTCATTTCAGAAGTATGGGTGTGACTGCTTCCACCTTGGCATCTGAACACTCTATCCTTCCCTTCTCCTCCCCCCAAAAAAGGGCTCGTGCCCTCAATATTTATTCCACTACTGCTGGTGTGAATGTTCCTTGAACATCCAGGCCCTCGGTTGAAGCAGGGAAAGCAGCTTCAAAGAGCAGAAGAGACACAGTTCAGCAGCAGATCATTTCATCCTAAGCAAATATTTTTTCCGTGTCAGGGAAAAGACACACACGTTTGTAAAAGGACAGGTCCCTTGTATCTGGTCTCACTGTGGCCACAAAGAATGCTTGGAGTTAATGGTGTGGATATGAAGAGAACCCCACCGCTCCCTGGTCGGTATCCTTCAGAGAGGCCTCTCAACCATCTTTCACCCAACATAATCCAACACTGCAACGTTTTTCTGGGCAATTAACCTTCCTAGCAGTGGATGCCAACCAGTAGTGTGAAGCCAAGAAAGCCCACTGATGACCTGGGGACCAATCCGTCCTGCGAAGCACTTTTATAGAGCCATAAACCTCTTTTTCCCTGACTCCTTCACTTCGACCATATCGTGTGAGGAAGCCACTTGGCTTCAACACCTTTTGTTGTGTTTTGTCAGCAAGGCCCAAACAAGCAATGGCAAAGCCTGAACCACTAGGCAGAAATAGGAAAGGCTTCATAGAGCCTGCAAAAAAAAGAGAGAGAGCGAGAGAGACTTTTAGGCATCGCCAAGGTGTAAAGGAACAGCCAAGACTGTAGAAGGTTGCTCTGAAGCACGGAGAGAATTTTCCAGCCTGATGTTCTGCAGACCTTCTGAGTTGCAAGCCTATCTCTGGCTCAGGAAGTAGCAGACAATCTTAGCTAAGGTCCCTGAGTTCTCTTCTGCCTGGGTTCCTGGCTAGCACAGCCACAGACCTCAAAAAGGGCCATTCTGAGAATTGAAGTCCGGTCCACCTAAGAGAGGGTCACGGGAGGAAACTGTTGGGTCTGGAGATGATTATCTAGGCAGCTTCCTCCATGCAAAGCAGGTTCATTGCTGCCTCTGAGTTGGAGGCAGGGCAATTGGCAGCCATGTTTTAATTCCAGAAACTCGTTTAAGAGGAAAGGATATTCGGTCCTCCAGCTGGCTTTCATAGGAGGTAACTCCTCCAGCCTCACCAAGAAAGAGTTATCTGGCACTTGGCACCCTAAGAACAATCATGGGCTGCTGTTCTTGGGGAAATCCTCTCAAAGGTCCTGTTCAAAACAGCCACTAAACTATTTCTGGCCCCTACCCAGTCACAAAAAGCCAACTGTGGGTGCCAAAAGCTACCTAAAGAATCCCACCTCTGCAGGGTCGGCATTGTCCGGTTCTTCTTCCTGCTCCGACTTCGCCGAGTCCTGTGGGCTTGAAGGATGTTCCATCAGATCCAGGGCGGTGAGAGAGGTGCCAGCAAGCTGTCGTTTTCCTCCCAGTCCACATACATCAGTTCAGAGCCCGTCATTTGCCTGGGGTGTCTTTGTAACGTGAGTTAAACTTAGAAGTCAAAATAAGTTAGAGGCCTGAGGGAACATTTTTTTAAAAAAAATATTCCTTTTCGCCTGCATGTCAAGAAAGGGCATAAATCTCTGTTGAAAGCTGCTGCATCAGGGATGGTTCTACGGAAGCTCCTTCGTGCAGGGAAAGGTCGGACGTAATACGTTCTCAGAAAAAGGCAGAGCTGGGAGAGTTGAAAGTTTTAACAATTTGCGCACCCAGAACTGGATTATATAACCTATGAAAACAAGCAGCTGGGAGAAGATGGCGGATTTAGGCTGCCGGATTGAAGAAACTGCCGTTCTAAACAGACCGTCCAGGATGGTCCTGGGTGACGTCACCCAAGAAGAGGCGAGCAAGGACAGGGAAACGCAACGTCAGAAGGCGCAAAGATGCATTGAATCAGGTACTACAATGCCCTGCTGCTTTCTGCAGAATCCTGCCTGCGATACAGAAATGGGGCTATCACACCCTATGGTTCCAACATGGCTTACGAGGTAAGTTAACGATGGCTGGCCTCACCCCAAACCCCCAATCCTTGTTCTACCAAGCAGAGTCTGCAGTCCATCCAACCCACTGAGTCATACCCAAAGACCTTGCCTTGTGGCTTGGCCAAACCTATGAATCCAAAACAAGGGTATGAATTCTCTGCGTGGGTGAAAGTGATCTGAAGGTGGAGTGCGCCCTTGGTTGCCCAAAAAAGTCCCCTTTGCCTCCCCACAGAAGAGAATTGTGGCGTTAGGACTATCTAATCCAGGGTTTCCCAACCTTGGCAACTTTAAGGTGCATGGATGTAAAACTCCCAGGATTCCACAGTTAGCTATGCTGGCTGTTGAATTCTGGGAGTTGACGTCCATGCGTCTTAAAGTTGCCAAGGTTGGGAAACCCTGATCTAGTCCAACCAATCAAACCCTCTTTGAAGGACACCTGTCCGGCCTTCTCTTAGAGACCTCCTTGCCCCATTTTGCAAAGTTGCCTGGCATTCCTGGAAAGAAAAACAAAACTCAACCACCTTTTCCACTGTGAATGGTAAAGCCATTTTTCCCATTGGCCAGACAGGCCTTTCCTGGACCAAACCTGCCAGGACAGTGACTGACATCATGACTGATTGGCTGATACCCACCTCTGACAGTGATTGATTGAGTGCAAAATTATCTCCTCTGATTACTCCTGGAATTGAAATCAGACGTGTTCTATCCCATCGCTGCCATGCAGACAGCTACCTGCAGTGGGTTGGGGGCACAGTGGCCAGCACCAGCTCAATGCCCACCTGGCACGGGAAACTTTATTAAAAGCCCAGGATCAAATAAGAAGACAATATGTCAAAGAATCCTATCCAATTGGCTGGTGCATGGAGCGGCTTTCGACCATAGTTCGTATCAACAGCTGATGATCCACAAAAGAATTTGCCAGCTGATTCATCATCCCACTCTTTTCACCAATTAGTCGGTTTCATTGGCTGATAGCTCCGTAGAATCCGAACTTCAGCACTGGAGCCATTGAAAGGGAAGAATGATAGCCCCTCCTTAATAAGCCAAAGCCCTCCACTTACGTTCTGTTTTCCTAGCTTCCTTTGGCTTCCTGTTTACAGCTATCGATTCGAAGGAACCTCCTCACCCACCCAAGTCTGGCTGGTTTATCCATTCAGCCTTCAAATGGCTGAATTCCACAAATTCCACTGAATTGATCTCCATGGGTGGCCTTTCAGCAATTGCTGATATGGTAAAAAGTGCCCACAAGGAGACAATTGCACTGAAAGATGTATGAAGAAGCCTTCTCCTGGTGAGTACAAATGAGTCAAGAAAGAATACCAAGGACTAATCAAGGAGAACCTCTGTCTTCCTGAAAGCAGAAGACTCTGGTGTTTAACATGGAGAGGATACAGAGAAGCAGATGAAGACCATGTCTACATGTTACATTTGGCCATGGTTTGCTTACTCTTGGTTTAAGCCACCAACTGGCAATGTCTAGGTCCGCCAAACCTACCACACTATGACTTAAGTGTTGTGTGAACCTTGCTGAAAGACCAACAGCTGGATAGAGGGGCAAAATAGAAGGCATGACCAAGGACTGGAGAGGGTCCGGATCCAGCAGCTGGGGGACAGAATGCAAGATTGGATGAGGCAACTGTCCAGAATCCCCATAAGGAGAAGTGCTCAGATTCCTAACGTCCAAATCATCATCTTTGATACCAAACTATCATGAGCTCATACTCCACGGAAGCTAATTTTATTCCACTAGGATAGGGAATAAAGGAGTCGGGGACTCCACATTTTTAGATTTCATGACTCTTAACAACCACAGCCAGTGTAGACACCGGTGGCCAATGGTGCAGGAAACCAGTGCGAGAAACATCAGGAGAACACCCAGTTCATGTGAGAAGAAGTTACAAAGGAAGCCGATTCATCCCTCCAGACTGTCTGCTCCACAAACCCAAACCTTGATTACCTCACCAATCAGTTTTAAGATCTCATCGCTCCATATTTAACTGCAATAGCTTCCAACTATTAGGAAGTCTGACTTACGAGAGGTTCTTTTGTGCAAACTCCACAAGTATTAATTGGGGGGGAAATGGGGAACCCGAGTCTGCTATTTTAGGAGAGGAAAATGCAAGACTATGGGAAATGTGTGAAGATTATTTTGGGCCAGCAAGGGACTTAAATGTGAAAGAAAATGAAATGGAATGTGACAAGCGTGTTCCATCCAGCCAGGGCTGGAAAATCTGAAAGAATGTGGCTTAAGCATTGTCAGTTGCTATTCACACTCTGGTGACAGGAACAGGCCACGGTCCGAGTTGCAATTCCTGAAAAGGAGCTGTGGGAAAACAGCTTTATCCATGGATGCACCAGAGGAAAAGCTACCACTTCCTCTTCCACATGAACAGCCACAGGGACAAAGGAGCAGCTCTTTCAGTGGCTGATAGTGGAGGTAAAAACATCCTCTGCAAACTGCAGCTTCAAGAATTCCTGGTCAATAGACAACAAATCTGGATACTACAGACTCAACACAAGTTATCTTCTACTCTTGAGTATTGACCTTGAGGAGACACTTCAAGAATAGAATAGAATAGAATAGAATAGAATAGAATAGAATAGAATAGAATAGAATAGAATAGAATAGAATAGAATAGAATAGAATAGAATAGAACAGAAACAGAAACAGAAACAGAACAGAACAGAACAGAATAGAATTCTTTATTGGCCAAGTGTGATTGGACACACAAGGAATTTGTCTTGATGCATACGCTCTCGGAGTATATAAAAGAAAAGATACATTCATCAAGAATCATAAGGTACAACACTTAATGATAGTCATAGGGAAACAATCAATATAAATCTTAAGGATACCAGCAACAAGGTTACAATCATACAGTCATAAGTGGGAGGAGATGGGTGATAGGAACGATGAAAAGATTAATAGTAGTGCAGACTTAGTGAATAGTTCGACAGAGTTGAGGGAATTATTTGTTTAGCAGAGTGATGGTGTTTGGGAAAAAACTGTCCTTGTGTCTAGTTGTTCTGGTGTGCAGTGTTCTATAGCATTGTTTTGAGGGTAGGAGTTGAAACAGTTTACGTCCAGGATGTGAGGGGTCTGTAGATATTTTCACAGCCCTCTTTTTGACTCATGCAGTATACAGGTCCTCAATGGAAGGCAGGTTGGTAGTAATTGTTTTTTCTGCAGTTCTAATTATCCTTTGAAGTCTGTGTCTATCTTGTTGGGTTGCAGAACCAAACCACACAGTTATAGAAATGCAGATGACAGATTCAATAATTCCTCTGTAGAACTGGATCAGCAGCTCTTGGGGCAGTTTGAGCTTTCTGAGTTGGCGCAGAAAGAACATTCTTTGTTGTGCTTTTTTGATGACGTTTTTAATGTTGGGTGTCCATTTTAGGTCGTGAGAAATGGTAGAACCTAGAAATTTGAAAGTCTCTACTGTTGATCTCAAGTTAATTTCAACTCTAAATGAATCAATAAGTCAGAATTCATGCAAGTGGACAACTTGCCAATGGACACAAAAGAGCATTCTGTAAGGAAGGGCTCAGTACGATCAACAGATTATGGAGGAAGTGCATGGAGACCTGACCCCAAAATCTACTTGTTTTCACCATAATCAAGGACTATTGGACATCAACAGTCCAATGAGCAGAAACAACCTTTCTCCAGTTGGTGCCCTCTAGATGCACTAGATTTCAACTCCCATCATTCCCAGCTGGCATAGGATATAGGAATGGACATTCAACCCAGCTGGAGGTCCTCAACATAGGAAGGGTAGGGAGAAGGCCCTCTTGAGACAACAGCTGCCATCCAACTCAGGGATGCTACAGGAAACCAAGAGAAAGCTGGGAAGGTTCCACCTCACCCATTCCATCCATGGTGGAGCAAGGAGGAGCTTGCTGACCTAGCTTCTATGACCACATGTATTTCAAGCAAGCCTCTGGATCAACTGCTTGGGATTTGCTTAACTGATGGAGAAGGAGACCTGCAAGAATGGGCATTTGGCAGAGGTGAAAGGTGGGATTGCATAGCTGCCCTTTCTGATGCCTTTAAGCTGGAGGTACAGAAATTGGGTGGTGGTCTTACAAATGCAACTCACTGGCTTCTTCTTTGTGGCCATCAAAGTGGACATGGCCAAAGATTTGTCTGGACGGTGTGAAAGGAGAGATTACAGATGTCCATGTTATCCATTCAGGTATCCTTAAAACTCCTGGAGCTTCTCCCCAAGGGACGGTGGTGCTGCCCACTTCTGGGGCCATGGATGCCAACACTGTGTGATGGACCTCAAGGTGCAGGATGGGCTATGAGTGGGGAGAAGATGGGGTTGCTCTAACCTCTTTTTCAACAAATCACTTCCTGCTAACATTCCTGAAAAGGATTTTAATGGCGTCAAACTCGGCACGCTTTGAAATTAAAGTTTTAGTGAATCCTTCACATGCAATGTGAAATTACACACAAGTTGCGCAGTGACAGTTTTGTACTGTAGGTGAAAACATCAAAGGCCGCCCCAATCTACCTTTGAAGACCCAAGGGGTTCTCAGGCTGCCAAGTCTCCATAGACAAGAAGAGGGAGAAAAAGATCTAAGCACTCGGGAGTTATTTGAAGCAGCGTCAGCCTAAGTAGGGTTTAATTCAGTCTTTCTTTCCACCGTGCCTTTTTTATATTTAAAGAAAAAAAAAGTAAGATTCAAAAGAGGAAATGCAGGATGAAAAGGAAGAGACAGAATTATTCCTGACGGTGAAGCTATAATAATGCATAAATACATGGGAAATTTCACCAACATGGCTGCCGCATTTGTCCAGCTGCAAAGCCTCAGAGACACGCGGTGCAGAATTATGCAACAAAGATGAGTTTGCAAATGAACCGGGAATCCCCCAAAGTGTTTGTGCTGTTTAGCGGGAGCTCTTGGGAGGGCTGATCTTCCTTAGCATTCCCTCTCCAGACTCCACCTGGAACAGATCCCACCCCTCTAGTCCATTGAACCCTGCTCTTCCCGCCCCTCAGAAAACTGCCTGGAAAATGCCATGATAGTTGAGCTTTCACTGATTAAAACCAACTTCCAGAAACTGAAGTCCAATTGAAGCCAAAGATCAGTGGAATGAATATACCTAAGAATCTGCTTGGCTTGCTGGACCAGAGTAGATCTTTCAACCCACCCCTTTTCAGGAGGATCACAGGCTTCATTGGCCAAATGGCCAGAAACTCCAAACGGTTTAATACAGGCTGGCCAATCTCTTAGGACCACACCTGGGCTTCCCTTGGTGGCCAAAGCGAGAGTCAATTCCTGACCCTGCACATTAGTTTCCCTCTCTCCTCTCCTCTCCTCTCCTCTCCTCTCCTCTCCTCTCCCCTCACCTCCCTTCCCCTCTGCCATTAATGTAAACAATCTGTTCCAGGGACTGTGACTCCTTTGTGGCTGGAGGCTTCCCAAATGCCTTTGCAGACTCCACGGCCATTCTGAGCGATCCTGGCAGCTTCTGATCTGCTAATTGTTTAAAAGGAGAAGGAGTGGCTTGCCAAAGGATTTTGGGGAGAAGGACAAGATTCTGAAAAAGGGGACCTTCAGGAGTGGTTGACGAAACTGGCTCCTGCGTCTCTCTGGAGCTACAGCAGATCGTGTTTAAGGTTGGATCTCGTGATTCCAGAGCTGAGACACGGAGAAGGCCAACCGAGCGTCTGGTGTGTACCTGGAGGGCTGGATCCCCTCAAGCGCTACCAAGCGAGGGTTCAAGGGGAAGCAGCTTTCTTGTAATGAGGAAACCCTGAGCTGGAGATCGGCCCCAGGGGAAGGCAGGGAAATGTGGAGGACAGGAGCTACAATCAATAAAGCTGAACAGCCCAGCTAAGGCAACGGGGTCGCCTTCAGCTTGGGAAATCTCATCTGTTCTAAAAATATTTGCTCTTTCTGGCTTTCGCCTTCTTCTTCCACTCGCTTAAATTCTCAGGGCCAGGATTTGGGGCGCTGCTGAGTTTAATAACCTGCCCTTCTCCTAACATCCAGCTAACAACCAACATTTTCTCCATCCTAAAATCACTCGTTTGGGTTCTGCTCTTCATTAAAAACCACCCAATTTTAATATTCCAGGAACAGATAAATAAATCTTTGGACCAGTTCTGGCCAAAATGAAGCTTTTGGCCATTTCATAAATCATCCTCAGATGTCGCCACAGCAATGATCAACCGAGAGCCTCCTGTTCAACCACAAAGAACAAATCCTGAAGGAAGTTGGTCTTGAGCCAACACCTTTCCTTCAAATATTCTGCAGCACCGCTCTGGGCATTGGGTAGCACAATGTATTGTACCTGGGACTGATGGGGATTGTAGTCCCAACCATCTTGAGAGCCACCAGCCTACAGAGGGCCTTGCTTCACCTGTTGCATTGCATCTCCCAAGAACAGCCTTTGTGTAGAATGGATTCGAAAGGAGTTAACCCCTGGCTTAACCCCTGGCCTGTCCCCACGCTGTTAAGGCCTGATGGGGTTGGATTGTGACTTGACAGTTTACACATATGTTGCTCCTGGGGGTTGTCAGTCGTGGATCTGGGCTTAGGGAGCTGTGCGCTTATTCAGGCAATTCAAACTAAGCAAAGCAGGGGTTCATGTGGAAGCCGATGACTCCCTGCACCCTTCTTGCCTTCAATGGAGAGCGGGGGGGGGGGGCTTTGCCAGTTTGTGATTCTAAAGAGAGAGAGAGAGAGAACAAGGCCAAGACCAGCCCCAAAGAACAAGCAACGGGGCTTCTCAGTAATGGTCCACCAGAACCTGCTTTGGGGCTATTTGGGCACCTGCTTCTCACATAGCCCAAGGAGAAGGGTTAACGCTGGCCCAGAGGATGCCCCTCCAGGGCCACCGTGCAGCTCTGATGATTACCCCCTTGGGAGAGGAGGCGGCTGTAACCCTTGCCCCCCCCCCCACTGCCAGCCCCGGCCCTTTGGTGTAGCCAGGGATGCCACCAGCTGCCCAGAGCAGCCTAACGAGGGACAGGAGGGATTCCTGAGCCCCGGAGCTGGCGAGGAGGGCGGAATGGTGCCCCGTCTCTGCCAGATTGCCTGTCGGAATCCCCTCCCCCTCCTCCTTTCGTCGCTTCTTCGCTTTCATCTCCGCAAACTGTCATCACTGTTGTACCAACAGCCTCCTGCCACGGCGGCTCCCACTGAATAGCTCTTGGATGCTAAACAAGATGCGTTAAGTGAGCCTTGCCAATTATCTCTGGCGTGTTTTCGCTTGCAAGCTGACTTATTTCCTTTAGCCGGCATTGTTGAACTGTCTCTGCACCCTTTTTAAATATAATAAGCGCCACTTTAGAAGCCATTGTTCTTTTAACGGCAAACAGGCTATTGTAAATCTTATCCTTCCACACACACCCTCACGAAGCCATTGTCAGCGCCTTTGCGAGAGCATCGTGCACTTTGCTCTCCTTTCCCTCCCTCTCTCCCTCTCCCCGCCCCCAGCTCCAAATTCCCTTGAAGGCAACTTCTCTTCCAATGAAACTTTTCACTTGCAAATCACGTGGGCTGTGAGCAGGAGCAGAAGCCTGGCGAGCAGAGATGCTGGGTAGAAGAAGCGCCCCTTGGGATGGGTGGGGGGGCAGGAGAACTGCTGAGCTGCAGAGTGGGCCCTTCTGGATCCCCAGGACCTTTGGAGATCAGGACAGGCAGCAAGGCTGTGGAGGTCAAGGTGCCCTTCAGACTAGACTTTCTCTGGCACCTTCCCGAGGGGGCGAGACTTCTCAGAAGTCTCAGAGAAGATGATCTGCAACGGTGGGCACTTTGAGGGCAGCGTTCCTATTTGTGCTCCTGGAATTTCATGAGGCACATCTCGGTCGGGAGAATGGGAGAACAGGAGCCCCCAGAGCTTTTGTCAGTCTCCCATCTCCCCCACCCCCTGGCCAGGGAAAGGGGATGCAGTTGCTTTGTTTCTCCCAAAAACCTCTTCTGACAACCAAAGGGGAAGCACATGAACTGGAACCAGTGAAGTCGACTTTCCAAAATTGAATAATCCAGGCTGCTCTACTACAAGGTCTGAAGGTCTCCCAAGAGAGCCACCAAGCTCCCGCCCTGGATGAAGAGAGCGTCAAACGTTCACCATGGAAGGGAAGGGAAGGGAAGGGAAGGGAAGGGAAGGGAAGGGAAGGGAAGGGAAGGGAAGGGAAGGCTATCAAACCAAGTCACCCCACGAACCTCAACACCCCACACACTTTGCAATTTCCACTAAGAGCACAGATGTCCCTTGATCCCACTGCCTCACAGTGAAAGTGGATTGACTAGGAGAAAACTCTACCATGGGCTGGGACATTCAAGATGTTCTCCATATGATGGATGTGCTGAGGTTCTCTGCACCAATCAATATCCCATAGGATAATAAGGAAAGCAGGGGGAAACATTAGGGGGTCCACATACCACCTATTCTGCCTTCTGCCCCCAAATAATTCCACCCAATCTTTCTCCAGCATCCTCCCCTTCTAATTGCTATTGGTATTGTTCAAAATGTGCTCCTTCTTCTCCTTCACCCATGCTGAGTTTCTAGCTCTGTTTTTTTGGGTAAAACCTTTCAGGATAATTATAAATTTCCCCAACAAACATGAAATGTATCTTCACATTTTCTCACTTAATGCCTCCCCCAGCCCAGAGCTGCCTTGCAGCTGTAACCAATTTTTTTTTAAAAAAAATAAAAATCCTGAAGCTAATTAATGCAAAAAATAGAATTGGAATGTCAAGATCTACCTTTTCGGGGTGGGGGGACCAAAAAACCCACCCAACCATTTCTGTGACTTCTAGTTGCCAGTTTCAGTCCATACAGAAGGAGGGAGGGAGAGAGTTGCTGGACGATTCCTCCAGTGTATTCCTGCAACAATTTCACTATACTTTGCATCACTCCCTTCTAATGCAGAGAGAAGTCCCTGGTAAAACACAATTCTCTAGATATGATGTGTCAATCCCCAACAATTCTAACCTAGCTTTCAAGAAAGCATTAAAGAGATAGATGGATGGATGGATGGATGGATGGATGGATGGACGGACAGACAGGCAGACAGACAGATATGAAGTCAATGGCAACTCTTAGTGACCACACAGATAGACCTCCGTGCTCTCATTGCCACCGAGTCCCTCTACCTTGCTGCTGGTGGTCCCCTTCTCATCTTTCCTTCCACCTTTCCCAGCTTCAGAGCCTTCTCCAGAGAACTGATAGACCTTTGCATCCTGTGTCTGAAGGAGGACAATTTGACCTTGGTCATGGTGTCTCGGGTGAGAACGCTGGGTTGATTTGTTCAATGTTCCATTATTTCAGGCACAAATTCATCAATGGCCTTTGATCCCTTTCCAGGTCTACCTCCAGATTGGCCTATTCACCTCTCCACAACTCTAGGTACAGTTAAGTTTCTATTCGAAAGCATTAGTATTTTCTTATCCTGCCAGAGGCCCGGGTTAAAAGCCAGGCAGCTCTGCAAATCCACACAACTGTGCAGCTGCCAACATGTCCATCTCCTGCAGAGGTTCCACAGACAAGACAAAAACGCCTTTTCCCAGTTCTCTGGGTCTTAAATCGGACGCGGCACATGCCGTTTCCTGCTCTGGATGCAGCACAGGCAGCCCAACCCTCTCGGGAATCCCAGGGGTAGAATCCAAAGAAGTAAATAAATCACAATCAAAGGGATCAGAAGAATACAAGCTAAGTAGTCACAGTAATTAGCACAGCAGCACTTAACAAAGAATCAAACATTGCCTAATGGTAATTAGTTGTTTGGCAAAGGCCAATTAATTTCACCAGTTGATACAAGCAACTCAAATGAGGCAAATATGAAATGGGGGAGGGAGGATGGAAGGGGACAGCGGAGGAGTTGAGGGAAGAAGGAAAGGATCACACTCAGTGGAGCTCCAGAGGGTTGGTGTGCAGGGGAGGAAAGCAGGTTTGGAGAGAAATTGGGGCAGAGGGATTCAAAGATGGGTGGACATTGGCAAATCATACCTACCAGGGGCAGGAGGAAAGATCAACTGTCAGAAAGGCAAGAAGGGAAAGTGACTCTGAGAAGAACAGAAGCAGAAGAAAATATCATCCAAGCCCAGGGAGACCTTCAATGTTCACCGCTCACTCTCAAAAAAGTTGGGATCCTCCAGCTTTTTGCAACCCTTGACTCATCCCAAGGGTGTCGAGACCCCAGATGACCTCCCTCCTATCTGCTCATGGATGGGGTTTGCCTGGCACCTTGTCACAATGTATTTCCTGCTCAGCTGAAGGAGCAGACCAAGGCTTCTCCAAAGAACCTAGGCTGAGCAGGTTGGTCCAGCATCTACCCAAGGAGCTATCAAACCACATGATTAACAGTCTACTTTTGGAGTGGAGTGAGTGTGAATCCATGCCACAAGCACTGGGATCTTGGTTCAAAACCCATGGTGGGAACAGTGGTTAAACAGTGGCTGTTCTACCACGCCACTGATTGAACCCAAGTTCATCCTGCAATGAACACTTCTGAAATTTTCCACTGGCTTCAGAACTCCAAATTCCCTTCTAAAGGTGAACATCTGTAAAATCAGATTCTTCCCCTTTTACTTAGATTTACATCCTGCCTTTTCTCCAGGAATTCAAAGTCGTATGCCTAACACTCCAATCTCCAGTGCTGAGAGAGGAGGATGGACTCCAAGTCCTCCTTGGCTACAGGCGAACTCAGTCAGCTCTTCCCAACCCTAGTCCAGCACCTTCACCACTGCCCAGCCTGGGTTTTGAGGGAGAGGGAGGAACTGGCCAGAGTCAGGTGGAACCTGGGTCAGCAAGGCAGAATCCGAACACAGTGGCCAAGGAAATGACTTGCCTGCTAGAGGAAGGTTTTGCAGAGCCGAAGAACGGAGGATAGGAGGACAGGCTGTTCCCAGCAGGAATCTGGAAGATGCCACCGTTGGGTAAGCAAATATATTTTCATCCCCAAATTTGGTTCTGAGCTGCCCTCACTGGCCCAGCGTTCAATTAGCGGCTCCATTTCCTTATTGTTCTCTGCAAACGTTGATCGCTTCAGAGAGGCACCTAAATTGTGGTTGATGAGTTTTACAACACAAACAGCTGCAAGCACTTATGGCCATCTGATACCTGAGGGCTTTGCTCATTACAAAAAATAATAAAATAAAACTTAAAATCTAATGAGAAAAGATTATCTGGGAAGGCAAGAAGAAAAGCGCTGCGGAAAAAAAATGGGTTGGAAAGAGCCAGGTCTGGCAGCCACAAATGCAGGTAGTCCTTGACTTACAATGGCACTGAAAAAAGTGACTTATGGCCAGGCCTCGCACTTACAACTGAGGCAGCCCCCCTACAGTCACAGGATCAAAAACTGGGCACTTGGCAACTGGCAAGTATTTACAACAATTCCAGTTGTGGCCATAAATCAAGGATTACCCGTATGTGTGGTTGTATCAGATCCGAGTGTCCTAATCTGTTTGCCTCCAAAATATATGGCACTACCATCCCCATCATCCCCAGTCATCAAATCAGTCATAAGACCAAGCACTGCAAGGCCAGCATTTTGGATCTATTTTCACAACCTCCCTTAAAGAAACTTTAAAATAACTAGAAAATTAACAATAAAATTAACGGAACACTGATCCGAACTATGGAGCTGAAGTGTGGGGCAGATGCTCGGGGCAAGCCAGGGATGCGCAATTTCTACGGGCTTTTCTTGCAAACCTCCCTGAGTCTGCCCACAGTTGGCACCCGAATGCCCAGCTCGGCCCATCTGCTCCAGCCTGCCGTTCCTTACGCAAATGTGCCCCACGCGGAGAAAGGAAGCAGCAAAGCTGGTGCAAAGATTAGATTCTCCTCTATGATCAGCCGACACTGGGAATTAAAACAAGATAATGCAAGAATAAAGAGGAACATGAAAAATTGTAAGTTCTCGTTAATGTTGAACAGCTTTCCAGCTGGGCTGAGAACCAAAACATACATCTGGTGTTTCCAAAGCCAATCAGGAAATAATAACGGGAATCTTGTTTGTTGTCTTCCCATTTTTATCCTCCGGAGAGGATTTTTTTCTCTCTACTGCAGATTAAAAGCAGCAGCCATCATGTTCTTGGGACGAGCAACTCTCCTTCGTGAGGAAAGGAGGGAGTGGACAAAAGACCATCTGGAGATCATTCGGCACAAGGGAAACGTGGAGACCAGCAGCCATTGCCAAGGAAGTGGGCCAGAATCCCACAACCCCGAAACCGGCCTGTGAAAGGAGGCGGCATTTCAGGCTGGGTGCCCCTCGTGGGAAAGCTTGCCCAAGAGGTCCACTTCTCAACCATCAGCTAACTCACCAAGCCAAGATGGCTTTGGGGAGAAAGTTACTTCCTGCCTGAGCAAGCCAGCATCTTCGCTTGAAGAAATATGCATGTTTCTGGGAGGAAAAAAATGACCTCACGTGGAGGGGGGCAGACTGAAAAAGGAAGGGGCAAAGAACAAAGAAAAGGAGGTATCTCAAAGAAGAATTTGGCCAGCAGCTCCAGGAGAACCCCATGCTGCAGAAGCTTATCATAGGCACTATCTGGTTTTCCCTGTTGTTGTGTCCTCCAGGCATACTCACAAACACCCCTGACAGCCTTTTAAGAGTAAATTGTGTTTCCAAGTTAGCTGTGTTTCCTTTTTAGGGGAACAACCATCTTCCAACCATCTTGAGTTTGTGAAGTTGGAACCTTCCAAGGTTCTCCTCCCATTGGCCACCCTGGCTGGGATGGTTGTGAGTTGTAGTTCAACAACCCTGAAGATGTGGTGGCTGGTGAGTCTGGGTTATTGAGTGGCACTTGATGCTCTTGTCAGGGTTATTTTTAGGGCTCCATGAGCTCAAGAGGGAGAACCAGAAGCAAATTCCTTCTTTCAATGGCAGGTGAGCTCCCACTTCCACGACCGCTCAGCTCCCTTTGGGGGCTACCTTTCAGAGCCAGGACAGTGAGCCTCTGACAATTCAGTGGTCAATGAACCTTAATTGGAATAGAAATCTTCAATTAGCTAGTATCAAAGCTGAGACACCAGGATGGAAGGAAATATCCAAAGATCTTTATCTTTGAACAAAATCTTCTTAGGTTTCCTTCTGCTATATGAACAGTCTTAATGAAGTTGAATTTCAGCTAAGTCAGTAGTTATTTTACCCGTCAATACCTTTGAAGAATCTGTTTGATGCTTTAATGTCTGGTAATTAAACAGAATCTTTAATACATTTCAATATGAAAGAGGATGTAACAAACTGGAAACTTCTAGTTCTAAAATGGTTTTGATCAGTCCATCAAACTGGACCTGTGTTCACTTGGCTGAAACACGCGTGAGGTGCTTAACATCTGTGTTATTTCCCTCCCAGAAAAGTCTCAAAGGTGCCAATCCTGCCCCCACCCCCTCCTAGGAAAGGCTTTGTCCAGTGGTGGGTTGCCCCCGGTTCGGACCGGTTCGGAAGAACCGGTAGTAAAACTGGTGGGAAGTCCCGCCCACCACCCCGGATGTCATCATCGGTGATCTGCGCATGCACAGAAGGCGCGCAAACCGGTAGTAAAGGTAAGTAGAACCCACCCCTGCCTTTGTCCCATCTGAGAATCCTCACCTGAATGGTGAGATTTTCACGTATGGTTTCCAGGAGATGGAAAAACTCTTTTGCAAGGGCTTCACTACTTTTTGTGGCTGCAAACTTTTTTTTTTTTTGCTTCTAACCTTGAGTATTACCAACTGGAAGCTGGACCTCTATCGTTTTGAAGCAAGAAACACTCAAAAACTGGGCATAATAGTTTATGAGGACATGGGGAAGGGAGAAGCGCTCAGAATTGGAGACGCATATACAAAAACAGGTTTGGAGATGTTCTCCAGGATGCCCACCAAGAGCTGGACAAGTTGGGCAAGTTTTCTCAGCCCCATAATGTCCACAAATTCTCTCATCTTGCTAGCTTCAAAGTCCACTGCTGACTGTTTAAAGGCGAGAGCAGGAGAGCTCAAACCCCTTTGCCTCTCAAACTCTGCATGTCGGTTCCCTTCCTTTGCCTTACTCTTGCCCATTGCCACAACTTGAGAGGACAGATTTGTGGCCAATTAAGAGGAGCTCAGCATGAACTGCAGGTTCCTCCATCAGGGAGAAAAAGATCCATTTTTTACCCACAGCTCCAAGTCTACGCTAGAAATTGGGAAGAACTGCCTGAGTCTAGAGAACTGCAAAGGAGGCCTCATCCCCAAGAGGTTCCTGGGCTCCAGCTTTCTCCAGGCTGGAATAGAACAAATCAAAATGACTCTGCCGTCAGCTGAAAAGGCCAGCCTTTCCTTCAACCTCTGGAGTTGTTGCTTAGGTACAGCAGAGGACGGTGACCCACATGGGTGGCCTTTAGAAGTGCTAAAATATAGACCGGGTAGCCTGACTGAAGAAGCCATCATTGATCGGTTTAAGATGGCTACTTGGAGGCTCTCTCTGCGCAGGTAGCGATGAGGAGAAACTGGAGCAGTTCAGCTGTGGGGCATCTGGAGTATCTTTGTTGAAAATTAGAAGCTGGCCAAGGGGGTGGGGATGTAGGGGCTGGTTTTTCTGGCATTCTTCCTCCCAATCTCAAACCCAGAGCTTTTACTTTCCTCAAAGGTCCAAAGTCCTCCAGAGATCAAGTTCTTCTGACGTAGAAATGGTCTCTCAGCATGCCAACCTTCCCACCCATCTGAGATGGGGGAGTTGGCATCAGGAATAATGAATAAAAGATGCTGCTTTTGAAAACTGAGCCACACAAGCTTGTCAAGGAAGACTGTCTCTCCCCCCCACCCCCGGCTCCTCCCTGGTGGAAAGCAAAGCTTCCTGGCTCTCCTCCCCCTCCTAACCTACACCGCAAAGTCTACTTCTCATTCCCCTACATTGTTGCTCATTGAAATCACATCCGTAACGGCTCTGAAGTCCTCTCCTCTTCAAAGGCCAAGAGATGCCTGAAAAAATGGAAACCACTCCTTCAAAACAAACCCACAAAAAGTAAAACCCCATACTTCACCACCCCAATGCATTGACCAGAGCAAAGAGTGGGCATCTGACCAACTTCCGGAGCTGGCAAATCCACCACTCTGATTATGCCACAGAGAGTTTTGCGTTGGGCAAAGATGTAAACTATATTGAGGTCTTGTGTGTTTTTATTGATTTGAAAGATTCTGCCACAAATCCCCAACATGCACCAGTCAGGTCTCCTAAAATAACAAAGCCCCAAAAGATTCAGAGCCTCCAGCAACATCCCACTCATTTAGGGCTTAAAAAGGGGAGGGGAGGGAGGGAGGGAGGGATGCTTCTGGAAAACAGCAAGGTCATTCAATGTTAGTTTGAGAGGCTCAGCTCCAAAGCAGGCAAGCATTTCTTGGCTCAACCTGGACTAGTTGCTCTTGGAAGTTCTGGAGAAGGTCTGGATCTAACAAGGCCATTGCGTCATCTGGAACGCGAGGAGAGGACACCAGCTGAAGGCACATCACCCTCCAACTATCCAAGAGGCCTCCCAGACAGCGGAACAAAATCCTGAAGGGCAAAAATACTTTCATACAAGCCAGGAAGGCCTGGTTCTTAGGTAAATGACTATTGGCTCAGTTCACGTAATACACTGGACGGAGCCACGGCTTGACCCAGCATGGTCCATGATCCCAGCTTGACTCTGCCGTTCAGCCTGTGTTTCTTGAACAGAAGCAGCCTCCAGATTCTCCTGGGCAGTTCCAGCTGAGGCGGTTCATTTAGGGAAGGGGCTTCCCCATAATTTAGCGAAGGCACACACACACACACACACACACACACTGTTTAAGTTCTCTGGAGAAGCCTGTTTGCACAAAAGGAACCAAAGAAACCCCAGATCGCCACTTCCATCTACAATTCACAAAAACGCCTTCCCTTTGGCAGCAGGAGAAATGCTGAATTTCTTTTGCTTTCTGGCATATTTGCATAATTTATTCACAGGCTAATGGACTCCACGTCTTTATTTAACAAACATGTTAATGATTTCAGACAACGACGCTGAAGACTGCTTTCCAGAGCCTGCCAGAGGAAGGTGAGGGCAGCCAGAGCCGAAATGAATTCTAATCATTACAACAATCCCGGTCGTAACTCCAGATTGTACCAAGATCATCAAGGAAGCAGACCGGGGGGGGGGGGGGAATGCTTTCCTGGCAAGAATGCCAGCAAAGCAGCCATCTCTTCTCCCCTCCCACTCCCACATTTCACTCTGCTTCAGTTTGGAGAAGGCCTGCAAAACAAACCCTTGCGGTGGGATATGCAGTGGCTGATCCTGGGCCCATCCTTGGCCGCTGCACCTCCCGACAGGACCAGCAAGGTTGGCTTCTCTGAACCGCCAAGGAGAGGAAGGCAAGCGGAGCTCCCCCAGCCTCCAGAGGGGATGGGAGGGGGGCGAAGTGATTGTGCAACCCCCATTCAAGGAAGGAGGCTTGAAGGGGGCCCCAGATGCTACTCTTACCACCACGTTTAAAGCGGGCACATTAATAGGGAAACAAATCAATTCCTTCAGACACACAGGGATGCAGCCCCTCAAGTTAGCTTATCGCTCCAAAATTGAGTTTCAACACTCAGCACCTGGCGAGTTGCAGCAAAACACGTTCCGGGATTTGGACTGGACTAAAAACACGTCATACAGGAAAAAAAACAAACCAGGTGATTTCCTTTTGGAAAATTGACCCGCGCAAAGGAGCCGACTTTATTAAAAAGACGATTCAGTCCCAGGGCCTCCTGGCACTTTGCACCCCCCCTTCAATTGCAGCAATTGATGTCGAATTGCAGCAATAACAGCCAAACTGGCCCTCTCTGTCCACTCTGCTTCTCTCCCCCCACCATAAAAAAAAACCCACGAAGAGAAAAAACACCCAGCGATCCTTTTGCCTGTACTGTGAAAAATGTATTCCAGGCCTTTCTTCGGAAAAGCTGCTCAGCTTCTCTTTGTTGATGCCGCTGTTCAGAAGAATCAATAAAGAACCAAAACAAGACTCTGTTCTCTGTAGCTTCTGTTTCATGGGCGCAAAGAAGCTGCCCGCTTTGACGGTTTCAAGCCAGCATCTGAATGCAAACCTGAGGACCTGATCTTGGCTTTTGCAAGGCATGAATTCAAGGCAGAGATGCTGTTTCAACCCCCTCCCATCTCTCCTTCCCCAGCTTTATGAAGCTCAGCCCACAAAATCTACCCCATGGGAGGGATCCAGCAGAGCCCTTCTGAATCAGAACTCAGGGCCCAAACTCTCACCTCCTCCACCCTGAAGAGGGCTTGTTGGCATCTGTGACCATCTGGGATTGCGTACAAAGGGCTGAACGAGCAAAGGTCCCTACAGCGCCCCCAATGGACTGCATTCACAATCTGGGCTCGCTAAATCATCGTGACTCATCCACAACTGGCCGAGTTCAGATGGGCAGCAAGCCACCTCAACGGATCTGTGAGCTGCAGGCATGCGTTTCATGCACCTCGCTAAGCCAAATTGAAAGGAACCAGATGCTGGTGGGACAGGTAAACCCAGGAGCCGTCAACGATCCTGAACAGAGCTGCACATCAAAGCCGGATGGAGCTGCAGAACAGCCCCCGAGGCGTCTGGCGCAAACATCCGATGGCTCCAAATGTGAGCCTTTGGCTGGGCACAGCCTCCCTTACCCAAGCTGGCCTTTCCATGAGTAAACCTGGCCTGTGGCTGAGGACAATGTATCTTGGAAAAGGCCGCTTTGAAAGGGACGCCTGGCGGGCACCAGGGGCCACACGCTGGCCAGGAACACCAGGCGCTGCTCTCAATGCTTCCGCCATGCGCCCAACTCAGGGAGTCTGCAGGAGAGAAAAGCGGGCTTAATTAGGAAAGCTCGCACGCATGTATGACGGCACCACTGGTCCATCATCATTACCTTGATATTCCCCATACAGGCACAATCAAGAGCAGGGAATAGGATGGTAATGTTCATAATTAGCGGAGATTATAAAGGCTTTAACATTAATGTCTCGCAAAAGCTTTTGCCAGCTTGGAAAAACAATGTTCGGAGTGGTGTAGACATTTGCGGGGAACGTGCAAGGGGCGAGTGTGGCATACATTAGAACACAACTTGGATAATTGAGAATTACCCAGGGGCCGGCTGGAATGCAAAAGGCATTTTCTTCCCTAGTGCTGTCCTGAGACTGTTCTGATGGCACAAGACAAATTCAGCCGGCGTCAGGAAGAGGGGGGGAAACCCACAAAAGGCCCAGCTCTCTGCTTTGCAGGAATAAGGGACGGCTTCAATGAAGGCGTATGCAGAGGGGGACCCAAAGGAAAAAAACCCCTCTTATCTGGCCCATTTCGGAGGTCCTAAAAAGCTTGGCTCTGGGACAAGCCTCTGGGGGCCAGGCCACCTCTGCATACAGGCAGGTCTCTCAAGGCTGAGAATGGCTTCACAACCACGGTGGGTTTCAGTTCTCCACCAGTGAAGCAACCGCCAGCCAGAATGAAATCTTTTCAAGAACAGTTTGTCCAGGACAAGCGGCCACTTTAAGGCTTGTGGGCTTCAGCTCCCAAAGTTCCCCAGCCAGCCTTGCTGGAGTTGAAGTCCACAAAAAGCAGCCAAGTTTGGAGATCCCCACAGTCTTCTCCACAGCTCAGGGTGACCAGACCGTATTTCCAGGGCTGGCAAAGGGTCTGAAAATTGTTGGGTGGAAACATCTGGAGAAAGGAGTAAAAGGAAAGGAAAGAGCCTTCTGCAAAGCTCACACTGAGAAGGGGAAACACGTTCACAAGTTCAGCAAGATTTCAGAAAATCCAACCACAAGGTACTACTGGAAAGATCCCTGATCCAGAAGATGACCATGGCCAACCTAGGATGGCTTCAGGCCCTTCCTTTTGTGTGTGTCCAAAGAGTCACTCTGGAAATCATGGAAAACAGATACAGACCCCACAAATGCCTGCCCAAAGACCTCTTGAGGGCTTCAGCCTTGTGTTGGCACTCAATAGCTACAATTTGATGTCCCCAAATCATGACTGTCCATCAATTAATCCATGCTGATAAGCATCCCTGCTTCTCACCCAAGGACTGCCTTGCGTTCATGTTCAATTTCCGTCTCTAAAATGAGGGTCCCTCGAGGTACTAATGGCCATTCATTCTGTTGGGTGGCATGAAAGATTAGACTGGCCCAGGATCAACCAAGCAGCTTCATGGAATGGCCAAGCAGAGATCTGAACCCAGGACTTCAAATCCTCCTCACCAGAGTGGCTTCCTTCAGCCCAAACTTCAGAAAACTTCCAGGTGGCCTCAACAGGACCAAAAGGCAGTTAGAAGCCTGTAAGTAAAGTTTGGATTACGTCCCCAGAAAACTGACCTCAGAGGGAGCCTTCCGCTTCCAGAGGCTGCACCAGCTCCAGGGTGGATTAGCGGAACTTGAAACGTAGCAGCAGCAGCAGCAGCAGCTCTTATGTAACTAAATCCCAAGTACATGGCTGTCGTCTTGGTAAATGTAACTCTGCAGGTTTAGGACAAGGAGTGTGTCCGCAGACAGGCATCGGGGAGGGCAATGTGATTTGGCTTGACCTCAGGAGGAGAAGCCCCACCAGCTTATTCTGGTTGGTGAATTAAGCCCCCAAAGTGGCAAGTCATATCCTGGGGTCTTTCCTTTCCTTTTTTCTTCCTTCCTTCCTTCCTTCCTTCCTTCCTTCCTTCATTCCTCCCTCCCTCCGTCTCATACACACAAGCCCAGACTGAGAGGAGAACAGAACATCCTCTGTCCAAAGACATGGTCCACTTCGGTTCAGCCAATATGTTGCACAGGTCCTTTAACACAGCTTGCCATTCCCTCTTCCAACTCCCTTTGGACTGGAACAAGGGGAGATATTAGATGTTTCCAGTTTTCCCAGGAGAAAAGGCGGAGAATTAGAACTGCGATAGATATGCCTAACCACTGCGATGGGATTCCAAAGGCCCTTCCCCCAAGGTCTGCAAAGGGAATTCCTTGGGAGCAGTGGGTAAGTTGCCCTCTGGGGAGCTATTAGCTGCCAAGCACCTGCCCCCCCCCCTTAAAACGAATGGCTTCAAACTCCTGCAGAGCCCAAGAAGAGCTGCCCCTCCGATTCTGGCTGGGGCAGCTCCTTCAGGGCCCCTCCGGCCATGCCAGTCCTACAGATCCAAAGGAAGTTGTGTCCATTGCTGTTGCTGAATGAGCTGTGAGTGATAAATGTTGAGTTTGCGAAAGCAGCCAACATCAAGTTATTTGTGGGCTGTTCATGCCTGTCCAGCGGGAGAGCCTCTGCAGCGTGCCAAACCTCAAAGCCAAGCCAAGTTTAAAAACTTCCTGTGAAAAGCTGCATCCTGCGCGGGGTGGTCTGGGGAGGGGCAGGGCTTCCATCCCCGGGGCCGGTAGCCAAGAAGGCTTCCTTAGAGGAAGGCAGCTGGCTCCAAAGTGCCAAGGAAGCGAATTCAAAGAGGGCCCTTTGGCTCCTTCCTAGCATTGCTTGGAAAACTCCGGCCAGCTTGCTAGAATCCAGGAAGCTCTTGTGAAAAGAGTTGCACAACCTTGCCAAGAAAATCCGCACTTCCCTGCACCAGGACAGCTTGCCCTGTTTTGTTACGTCCCGTGAATACAATCCATACTTTGAAAAATCGCCGGTGGCAACGGTCGTCTGTTTTCTAAACTTAAAGAACACTACAACTCTGGAGCTTGGCCTTTCCAACGTGGCTATTGAGACACTTCTGCGAATCTCACACATTCTTCCCAAGTCAGAACACTTCAAAGAAGGGGCTTCCAACTCAGAAACCATTTTTGCCACAATCAAGGGCAATGTTATGGGATGAGCGGAGCCCCTTTTAAGGCAACATCAGTAATCAAATATTAAATCCCAGAAATGCTCAGGATTGTGATTTGATGCCTAGAAGGTATATGACTCGGGGCCATCCTGGATATCCAAATTCACAAGAATATAGTTATTCCCCGTTGAAATCTACTATGATCTCCGATGGCTATTCCGCATTGAGCCAGCCGGGCACCTGGATGCGACCCCACCAGGAGATTCCCCCAGCCATGGATGGCTGTGGGAAGGTTAAAAAAGAAAACCACGGTGCAACCTCCCACTCTGGAAGCGGCTAGAAGGTCCCACCTCCACCCCGTTTACGCGTTGGTCTTCTTTTTAACAATCTTTTTCTCTTCATTTTAACCTTTTAATTTTTAACACTTAATGTTTTCTAACATTCCAATTGTTTTATATTCTTGTTTTAGGACGTTGTGAGTTGTTCGACAGTGAGATGGGCGGCATATAAAGAAATATACGAATGAACAAAAGCGGCTGCAGGCTGCACGGCTGGGTCCTCGGCCTCACAAGGAGGCTCACCCCAAGGCCGGTTTATTTTGTACGCAGATCTCCCCTTCCCCACCCACCCCCACCCCCAGGGAGTCCCAGAGCCCAGCACACCCTGCTCAGCTTCCCCCTCCCTCAGAAAAGCCCCGGTTCGCCCCCCCCCCCCCCCCCCGGCTCCCAAACGCCTTGTTTTTGCCAATAAGCATTAGGTCTGCCTGCTTTAAAATGCAGCACTGGTCGTGCCGGCTGCCAGCCTGTAATCATAGCTTGCTTTTTCAACAATCGGCTAAACTTACTTGTCAAATCCGTGGGCAGGAATCTTTTTCCAGCAAGGCTGAAGCTCTCTTTTTTTTTCCTTTTTTTTTCTTTTTCTCTATCTAGCCAGAAGGAAGCTCATTAGAATAGTAGCAAGCTAAGCTAAAATTTGTTACGCTATCAAGAAGTTCAACTCGTGCTGCAAAAACAGCCTTCTGCACATCACTCGGAAGGAGGATATTTAAGGAATAAAGTCGAGGGGTCGGTGCAAAAGGCAGGGGCTGAACAGAGGGAGGGGAGCGCCGGGGTGGGGCAGCAAGTCACTCCAGCAGGGAAAAAGGCAGAGGGGCTTAGCCCAGGCCCTCCGCCCAAAAAAGAGCTGTTATTCCAGGAAAGATGATGTGGCTGGAAGCGTCTTGTGCACACACATTCTACACAGAGACATAAAAGACACAATAGCAGCCAAAACTGTGTTCCAAGTTTCTGGTCCACAAGAACCAGAATAACAGCTCTGGATATTTGCAAACAATATTGGGTGAAGTCTCAGGGTTGAGCCAGGACTGACACCCTCCTGGTACAAATCTGAAGCTCAAATACTACAGAATCTGCTCTCAAAAGGCTGCCAAGGCTGCCTCGATCAGCTCCACCACAAACCACAATTAGTTGGTCCATCCATCCATCCATCCTGTGAAGCCCTGCATCCTGATTTCAGGTTGTGCCCAGTGGGGTCTTAGGAGGCAGCATGAGGCCAGATCCGAGGCTCAGGACAGCTGAGGGAAATTCTGCAAAGAAAGGCAGAGCCCAGCTCCCCTGGCAGACCCATAGGGTGGGCTACAGGCAGGAGCCCAACAGGGAAAGCGAGGGAAGACGCAGAGCAGAGGAGGGAACGCTGACTCCGAAGGCACCCCCTCCACCCCCAAAAAGATCCAATAATCACCGGGTTTGGTGTCATCCTGACTGCTGGTTGCTAAACACACGCAGGCATCAGCCGGAGAGCCTCTCCGAAGGCAGGAGCAGCCACAGACTTGTCAACTGGAAACACGGGAGGAAGACAAGTGCGTATTTTTCTCGCTGGGGATAATTTATCATTACACACCAACTGCCAACCCTGAACCAAAGTCTCCATAAAGCAGGAGTCGTTCAATGACGGGCCTGCTTTCCCCGAACAGACGCTGGGCTTGCCCGGCTCCAGGCAACCAGGCAGATGAGCAACGGGAGAGTAATTAGTGGGGAGGGAGGTTGGCAAGTCACCTGCAAGCCCCCGCTCCCCCCCCACCAGACACCCCAACCTCTGAGCCAGGAAGAGGCTGGTTCAGAGGCGCCTGTGGGCAAGCGGAAGGGACCCTGCAGAGGGGCCTGAACCTTTCAAGCAGCTCCCCGAGTCACGGATTCTGGGATTGATGGATTACAAGGGAGGGGCACAGGGACCTCTCTGCATGGGGTGTCCTGCACGCACAAGCCCCCTGCGTGGCTGGGTCCCTGGCCTCTTTCTAGGAGAGGCTCAAGAGGCGTTCCATGCGGCCTCCCTCCCCGGAAGGTTCCCTATGATGCCCAAAGAAAGGAAACCGGTGCCAAGGAGAAACCCTCCCCTTGGAAGGGGGGGCTCAACCACCCCACTTCAGGGAGGGGGCAGCAGAGGCCGAGAGCTGAAACAGAGGCTGTGGCTCACTGCTGCCCACCCTGCTCTGTGGGGTTTCGGACCTGCCTTCTTGGTGCCCGGAGCCAACATGGCACAACCGAGGCCCATGTGATTAGCAGAAGGCCCTTTCAGATTTGCCCAGGCCGGTTGGCTCCGTGGTGGCTCCATCGGCCAGAGCAGCTGCTGATAACGCTGCAGAGAACTGGGCATGGCGACAGCAGACCTGGGCAGCCGAGATAGGATAGGGTTGAAACCCCTCCCCCCCTCCATTGAGGCTGGAAGTCCTCCAAGCTGGCCCCCACCCTCCGTGATTTCCTTAGACAAAAGCCTTCCCTTCCCTCAGAGGGACTAGAAGACTGAGTAACCCCCTAAACCCCCAAACTCCTTATCGAGGGTTGGGAATTCTCACAGCAACCAGCCCCACACATCTGGGCATCTCGTTACATCTCTCATTTGGGGGGAGGGGAGACAGCCACCCCCCCACACCCCATCCCCACTGGAGGAGCTGCACCCTCCAGGGCCTTGGCACTCCCCAACTCCAGCTGCCTGGAAGGCACGGAGTGACTCGCTAGAACCGCAACAAATCCTACGGCCCCTTAAAGACTAACAGATTTATCCTGACAGATGCCTTCTTGGACCACAGCCCAGCTCCTGATGAAGTGGCACAATAAATTTGTTAGTCTTTAAGCGCCACAGACTCCTGATTGTTTTTAAATGCCGCCTAGAGAAGCTGAGAGCAATGCCAAGTGCAGGCTTTACAGATGGCCAGACAGCCGAGCAAATGTATAGATGTGGGTGAATGTGTTTGTGAATGCGTACACCCACCCGCCCGCCCCCAGGCATCCCTCCCTCCCTCCCCCCCAACCATGCAAGTCGAACACCATGGAGGGGGTGGGGTCTTCAGTCCAGTGACGGAAGTGCCTGTCCTGCCTGGGCAAGAGGGCTCCAATGCTGCCCGCAGGTTGCTCAATGTGCCAGTGCCACCCGCCGCAGACCTGCCCTCGACACAAGGAGACCCACCTCTTCCAGACTCTGCAAGCTACAAAGGAGGTGGGCGCCAAGGCTCTGACCGTATCCCTCTTCCGGCCGAGAAAGAAGACCACGACTGCCCCTCACCCCACCCGCCAGCCACGACCTGAGCCCGTTTCACCAGCGATGAACTTGAGCCGGCAGAGCCTCCCGGCGTGGGTTGCCGTGGCTGCCCGCTTGCGGCTGACTTAGTTTCCCCAACCGCCTCACGCTGCCACGGCTTCTGCGAGCACATCCATCTCCTAGAAGCCGCGCTGTCCTAGCAGGTTGCTTCGGAGCCCTGGAAGCGATTAGATCAACCTACAAAAGGAGAGACGCCACGCGAAGGGCTTCCTCCCATGCAGCACTAATGTGTTTCTGCCCTTTGGCATCGGGGCGCTCAGTTCCAGTGCCACTCTGCATGCCCAATGCGGAAGGTTTATGTAACAAACATTCAGGCCTGGCCGCACATCTGCCAGCATCCCAGACCTCAGCCGGGGGACGGAAGCCCAGGCTTTGGGACTGGCCCAGGGGAAGACTCAGCCTCTCTCCCTTCCTGCCTAGGACAAGGTCCACAGTCCCCCCCCCCCCCGCAGGTGCCCTTAAGACCTGGGACCCCAAATTGCCATTGTCTTGTAACTTCTTGCAGTCTCATATTACCATCAGGAGCCACGAGGGAGAATCCTCTCAGCCCTCCTCCCCTCCTCTGCAACACTGCCACCCCCCAGGATATGAATCACCCCCTCCCACCCCTTTCCCAGAAAGCCACTAATGCTGGCGACTCCAGAGACCGAGAGGGAGAGGCATTACAAAGACCATCATCCTGTTACAGATTCAATTCTTTATTCCCCAGCCACAGTCTTTGCAAGATGGGAGGGGGCTCAGCAGGGCCAGCGCAAAATCCAAGAGGCAGGAGAAAAACAAAGGGCACCATTGCAGCCACCCCACATGACGTCCCTGGGGCTTGCCAGGGACATCCTGCTGGCCTGGCACTGCTGGCACAAGACCGTCCATCTCCGAAGGGCCCCCCAATTCCACCAAGGGAGGCTGCAAGTCAGGGGCTCTCCCACCCCCAATGACCAACTGGCAGGAGATGCCAGCGCTGCTCCCTGTCCTCACCCCCCCCCCCCAAGGCCAGACCCACTGCCAGCTCCAGGGCCTGGCGAGGCAAAGGTCCCGGGCCCGGCTGCTCTGCCTTCCCCCTGGCCTTGACCCCGAGCTGGCTCTGGCCCTCCTTTCAGGAATGCTGCCCCTCCTTTGTCTTCCTGCCTGCCCTGCCCCCCCCCCCTCGGCTCTTACATAAGGCAGCGCTTGCGTGCAGAGCCTTGGCGAGGGAGCAGCCTGGCGGCGCTTTCCCCGATTAATCTCAGCAGGATTTGGGGGGGGGGGCAGGAGGGGGGAGGGAGAGAGACAGAAGCGGCATCGCCACACATTTGGGTCAGCAGGTTACCAGTATCAAAAGCTTAACCCATTTAAGAAGGTTCCAACAGCTGCTCCCCCCCCCCCCCCCCCATGAAAACCAGGAACCGGCGAACGCGCTGCTAGCGCCGGATTTCTGCAAAAGGAGCTTCGTCTGGAAGAGCCCCCGCCGCTCGCCCGCCCGCCCGGCACTTTATGTAATTTTGGCTGGGCTTCAGCGAGGAAGCCGAGCGGTCCTGAAAGAGGCGCTTCTGCAACTGGGCGCCCCCCTGCCAGCCCAGCGCCCCCCCCCCCGTGCTCCGCCAGCCAGTAGTCAACACACGCGTTTTCTCCCTCCCCAAACCCCCCCCCCCCCATTAAGAGGAGGGAGCAGGAATCGGGGCCGGAGGGCCGAGCCTGGGGAGGCCGCAGAAGTTGGGGGCTGGCAAAGAAAAGCGGCGGGGGAGACCCAACATCCACCCCAGGCAGCCTGCCGCTCTCCCCCCTCCCCGATCGGTTCTCGGATGGAAGGTGTTACATAAGCGGCTGCGGCGCTTCTCTGCTCCGGGCTGCCCCGCCAAAGCGCCCCCCCCCCCCGCGGCACCTGCCCCGCCGCCCCCTCCTTCCCCCATTGCCGGTTGCCGAAAGGCGGGGAGCTAAAGGGGGGGATACAAGGCCCGGGAAGGAGCCCCCCTGCCCTGCGGCGTGCCAGCATCCCCCCTCCCCGGGCGACGAGCCCCCGAGCTTTGGGGTCCCGGCCTCCTGGAGGAAGGGGCGCCAAGGGCGGCTCCACCGGCGAGCGCAGCCCAAGCGGGCTCCGGGCAGAGTGGAGGGCAGCCCGGGGCCACAGCCGCCCCTTCCCCCTTGAGCGGAGCCAAGCGAGCAGAGGGCAGCCCCGCAAGCCCCCTCCCCCATCCGAGGACCGGAGGCGCTGGCGGGGCCGGCAGAAAGTTTCTCCCCTGCCCGGCAAAGTTGCCTTCCCCGCCCCCGCCCCAGATGCGGCCAACCTCGCGTGCCAGAGAGGCGGCTGGGGCGAGCCGGCGCGCCTGCCACGTGGAAGAGCCGCGTAACGTGTGGAGGCGCCCCCGAGAGCCTCTCCCCCCCCCCCGCGTCGCCTCTCGCCCAAGCGGCTCCCAGCCCGGAAAAGTTTGCCCTGCCCTCCGCCCGCCCCCCCGCTCCTACCTCCGCCGCCGCCGCCTCCGCCTCCTCTGCCGCCGGAACAGCTGTGCCTGCTGCGGTTGGGAGGCGGCGGCGCATCGCCTTTCCGCGCTTGCTCCGCGCCGGCCGGGGGTTCTCGAGCCGCCGCCGCCGCCGCTTCTGCCTCTCCGGGGCCGCCGCCGCCGCCGCCCGCTTCCCCGGCGCTGGGCTCGGGCGCTGCCGGCGCCGACTCCATGTTTCTGCGGCGGCGGCGGCGGCGGCGAGGCCGCCTCTGCCCCCTCCCGGCCCGGCGATGGCGCGCTGGCTGGCGGGGGCTGTCCGGCCGCGGCTGCCCGGCCAGGGCGACGCGCCGCGCGGCGGGGCGGGCAGGACGGGCCGGGCCGGGCGCAGCCGGAGCAGCCGCGGCGCCGAGTGCGGGGCGGGAGCCCGAGCGGAGCGGAGCCTGATCCAGAGGGGAGGCGAGCTTGCTTGGCTGTGACCACAAGCAGCGCTAGCGAGAGCTTTTACGGGCCCCCTCCGCGCTCGCGCCCGCCCGCCCGGGGAGACGCGCGCCGCCCCTGCCCCGCCGGCTCCCACCCGCCCGGCCCCGGCCCCCGGCCGGCCTCCGCTTCCCGGCTCTTCCTGCCCCAAGACCAGCCTGGCCTGTGGATGCTCAGTGGTGCCGACTCTACCCCGCCTCCCCCACTTCGGTCTGACCAAGACGGGCTGGGGTCTCCGGCCCCACCACCCGCGCCCCATCCAGCTCCCTTTGCCTCCGGGGCAGCTGCTGGCATGACGGTCAGAGACAGCCCCCCCCCCCCTTTGCTTCCTTCTGCCCCTATGACGAGCAGGTGTCAGAGATGCTGGGCAACCACAATACACCATCGAGAGTTCCAAGCGAGTTCTGTTGCTGCCCCAACTCAGATGCTTCAACCTGGCAAGAAGAGTTTGAAAAATTCAAAAGCAAAACCGCCAGTGGGAACAGCAGAGGGAGAGGAAGTGAAAGAAAACAAGCCAAAGTAATGAAAGTCAGGGAGAGGCTGAAGCACCCAGGAGAAGTCTTCCCTCTGGATGCCATCATCCTCCGGCTGCCCACTTTCCCTAGAAATCCATCCCACCTGGATGAAATAAAAGTGGTGCCAGATCAAGGCAGCTGGGATGCAAGAAGAGGGCCATCTACTCTGGCAAAGGATCCCAGATGGATGCTAGAAGATCTTTCCCACCCTGGTGCTCTCTAGACCGCTGGACTTCAGCTCCCACAGTCCTCTGGGCAGCACATTAACCGTTTGGCCGTTCTGCCCAAATGATGATGGGAGTTGGCCCAACCAAGTTAGGATGGCTGCTCTGATCTAATACTGGTAGAATCCATAATAATATAAATCAACACACACAAACTCCCAAATGAAACCCGTTGGAAGCAGAAGCTTTAAGTAGGTTGTTCAGATCTTTGTGGGCCTCTCTGTTTCCCAACAGAACACCTCAAGAACATTTTAGATAGTGTTATTTAAAGGGTGACAAACTGGCATTTCGCACTCCTAAAAAGTGGTTCGCCAAGAACTGGATGCACAAGGTCACACTCTGAATCTTATGGCAAACCATCAAAGAGCAGCTTGTCCTACATTAAAGAGCTCCAGAATGGCCTACCAAGGTTTCAGTAGTAGGTCGTGGTTGAAGAAACACAAAAAAAGAGTGCTATCAAAACCTCCAGAAGATCCAGAGAATTCAGAATTAGGGAAACTGGTTCTCACCTCTGAAATTCTCTGGGAAACTGAAGGGTTCCTTGAAAGCACCAAAAATCAAGAAAAACCTTAAACCTTTGGGGCACTTTTAAGGCAAAGGCAGGTGACCCTGGGGAAGAGCTGGCCCTTCAAACATTGAAGGTCATCAAAACGGGGAGAAGAAGGCAAGGCAGGTGGCATCAGGGCAGGGCAATGATTTCCTTGGCAGAAGCTTCTGGGGGCTGAGCATCTGCCCCCCCCAGCCAGCCCGCCTAATTGATGCTTCTCGGGGAGCACTGCTAATGAGGGGGGCCTGTAAGGAGGCTGTAGTTGTGAGTGTGCAGGGATTGAAGATCCTGCAAAGATTTACTTTGCAGAGGAGCAAAGTAAAATTCTGAGGTGAGCTCTAAGCCCCCTAGACTGTTCCAGCATCCTTTTATGTCTAAAACTGCTCCAGCAAAGGCCCTCCAGGGTAATCTAGGATCTCTTGGCCACGTCAAGTTCTGAAGGAATGCAAGAAAGGCGGCTAGATGGAGGTTTGGGTAATTAGCATATCGCTCTGCGTTGGGCTGGTCGTATTGCCTCCCCTTCAAATGGGCCCGGCCCGATTTAATTGCTCCCCTGGAGCTCTGGACTGGCCCCCTTTTCCTGGGGCAGCAAGTTTGGGAAGGGCTGCATCCCACGGTTATTTATTTTTAATCTTTCTTAACTGTAAAAGGGCAGATGGATAATAGACCTATAGCTGTAGCTAAAATTATAATGCAATGACCTGGTTCATCCAGCAGGTTAAGCAGTACAGTAGTTTATTTAAGCCTGGTTTATAGAATAAACCACAATGAGCTGCATTCACACAACATGTGAAGACGCAAACAATGATATGCCAACCACTCCTCCTCCTCCCCCCCCCATCTGGGCTGTGTTCCGTATTCCTTCCGGTTACATCTCACTCCAGGTGTCTGGCAGAGAGCTGCTAAAATCCCTGAGGTGTTGCTTGTTACAATCTCCACCCCTCCAAATTGTCAGTTTTGAAAAATAAAAGTTTTTAAATAGCTGGCTTCTAAACTTTCCAAGCTGCTGAATTGTTGTTCATATAAGCTTGAAGAAGAAGTTGAACTAAGGCAAGCCCCGTGGCCTTAGTGGGCTGAGAAGTCCTGCCGGAGATGGTTTATTCGAAGAAGGTGCTGCTTCTACGGAATCTATAGGAGGTGTTTCCAAAAGAACCCATGGTAGCCGTAATGGGATCAGCGGAGCACTGCCACCCTTCGCTTTCTTCCTTCTCCCGCCATGAAATGAAAGCGCACGGCAGCGGTGGTGCTTCGGGAGGGCAGGTGGAGGTCTGCAGCCAGGAGGGGAGGGAGAGCAGTGGGTTGTTCCAGGAAGGGCCTGGCATTTCCCTCAGCTGCAAACGCTGAGATTTAAGGTCTATAAATCATGTTAAAGGGCGAGCTATTGATGGTTGCGTGGAAGGGAAACAAACTGAGCATGGGACGGAGAGGGCGTGGGGCTGGCCCTGGCTGCAGACAACTGCATCATCCCACTGTGGCCTGCCTATGAAGTCTTCAGCTCCGTATGCAGCGCCAGTGGAGGCATGGGTTCAGATGAGGAGCTAGCACGCACTCCAACCCTGAGGTGTTGGCGACAAACTGAAAGGTGCTTGTTTCCCCGTTGCTCCAGGATTCGAACCCTCCCCCTAAGTAAACGTGACAGGTGACAGGGAGTCCTGTGCAAGTTCTGAGAAAGCCAGCTTTTGGGTCCCTGGGCCCCGTTTAAATCCCTTTGGCCTTAGGAGTTCTACAGGAAGTTTAGAATGGGACTGGCCACTGAGGAGGAAAGGGCCCAGGGCTGAGCTTCCTAATATTTCTTTAGGCAGCCTTGAGCACCCTTAAAAAATGAGCGCTTCTGCCCAGATGCTTCTGTCCACTTTCCCACATCCCACCCATTGCTCCTTCTCAATCCGCCTGGACTTTTCCCCGCGCTTTCTCCGTCCCACGCTCAGTTCCTTTCCTTTCCACGCAGTCATCAATAGCTTACCCTTTGACACAATTTGTACCGTGTTTCCCCGAAAATAAGACCCTGTCCGATATTTTTTTGAACCCTGAAATAAGCGCTTGGCCTTATTTTCAGGAGGTCTTATTATTTTGAGGCACATGGAGGAAACCAGAGGAAATAGCGGGGACTGGCTGTGCATGCGTTTAAATATTTTTGGGGAGGGCTTATTTTCGGGGGGGCTTATTTTAGCATGTGCGCTCAAAAGCCCAATTGGGCTTATTATCAAAGGATGTCTTATTTTAGGGGAAACTGGGTAGACCTCAAATCTCAGCATTTGCAGCTGAGAGAAACGCCAGGCCCTTCCTGGTACAGCAGCAGCAGCCCCTTCCAAGCATAGCACATGGAGGTGGCGGGCAAGGGAGCGCCAAGATGAAAGGATACCCACACTGGCCTGCCCAGGTAAGCACCACGGCCCAGGCCGAAGGGAAAGATCTGCAAAGAGAATAGGCAGGTGGCCAGCTGGGAATCCAGTGGGCTGCTTTGGAGCCCCAAAGCCCACGGGGGAGGCACTGGTGAAAGGTGGCCTTTTCTGCAGCATCCCCCTCCCCTCTTTGCAGAAATGGGGCGGGCAGTTTGTACGGAGGATTGGCGGGGGGCATGCGCAGCCCTCCGGGATAGCAAGAGGCAAGAGAAGGCTCCAAAGTTCGCTTGGGCAGTCAAGCCAGATGACGGAGGGAAACTCAAAGCGTGGGGGGCTTCAGAAGGGCAGAATGTGCTTCAGGATGTGCAGCTCCTGGCTCTAACAGTGAGTGACGTACTTGATGTCAAGTTGGCCACGCCCACCAAGCCACGCCCACAGAACCGGTACCGACAATGTTTAGATTTCACCACTGCTGAAATCCCCCATTGTGTGAATGGTGGTCATTCCTAAACCATTCCGTCTGCCCGTTGTGACGTTCTGATGAAAGCCCAGACAAGAGCCAGGTAGTCCTGAAGACACAGCATCTAGATAGAAAACAAGCCCCCCAAAAGAGCACCCCACCCCCACCCTGCATTGGGAGTTTTTACACCATCCCTGATTTCACTAAGGAACAGAAAAAGAATCCGATGCTTAAATCATATTTTGCCAGTTGTTTTCATGTCTTTCTTTCCAGAAGAACTTTAAAGAGCAAGAAGATCAATGGAAGATTTTTCAGAGACAGAAGTTCACCTCTCGTGAAGGTGAAGAGGAAACTGGGCTGGAATCCAAAAATATTTAATAAAATACTCTAATCCCACCCAAGCTCATTAGACCGTCTACGGCAGAAGGTGGTAGGAACTCAGCACTCGGGTGACGGGAAACTCTTCGATTTAAATGGTGGCCTATACCATCCCCTCTTTAATGACCGGTACTCACAAAATGGAAAGGAGGATGGAATCCTGTATGTTAGGGAGCTGGCCTGGCCTGGCTGCAAACTTCCAGCACCACGAGGGACAAAAGCACCAGCCTTTGTACCCAAAGCTACACTTGGAACTTCTGAACAAGCCACCATTCTATAAACCAACAATGGCTTGCCATGCTTTCATGAAATAGGTGTTTGACTCCCTTCCCCTAGCATTGAAGAGCTGGATCAGGAACCACATTAAATAGATTCCCCCAAAATGCTGCCCTTGAGATTTCAGGGGCCACAACTTCCATCAACCGCAGCCAGCAGTCTCAAAGACCAGAGATGGTCTTCAAGGTGATGTCCTCTGAATATGTTGGACCGTATGAATCCCTGATGACGGGGGGGGGGATGAGACCCAGTGCATCTGGAGGACACCAGGGGACTATTCAGGAACTGGGTGCTGAATCTGCCAGAAGTCCTGAAATGTGTTCCCATATACCAACCAATTTCGTTCTATACATGATATACCATGACAATAAAGCTGCCATGTTGGATGCAGCTAACAAGCCTGGAGTCTTCTCTTTGGCAACCCCTTCCTCCCTACAGAAGGGCAGAGATATCCCCAGTTCCCAGCCTTGTCTTGTGATACCTAGAAGGCAGGAAAGAGTCCCTGCTCCTTTTCCATTGCAACCGCCAACAGGAGGTACAGCACCAGCCTTCCTCCCAGAATCCAACGGGCGAGAGACGTGACCTTGCTTAAGCTGCCATCAGAGAACATCCGTCTGCAGGTTTGAAGGAACTTCCAGTCTCACTCTGAAAGCAACCGCCATGTTATTCCAGCCAGGAACCCACAGGGTGAAGACCCCAAACTCCAACCCCTCTGAGAAAGGAAGCATGAAGTGGGGTGATGGAGTAGCGGCCCCAGGTTCAGGCAGCCGAGTTCCCCCTCGTGCACAAGACACAACTGCTGGAATATTTACCTCTGGCAGGAAGTGCGGAGCTGGGAGGAGCAGGGCCTGGCCTCTGCTCTCTCCTCCAGTCCCAGCTCCTCCAAAGCTGTTTACCTTTCTGCTGCTCATCTGCTCTCCTCACCTCCATCCCCCTGCAGGCTTCACCCGCCTTCTGTCACGGTCCCCCTTCAGCCTCCCCAGGCTCCTCTTCCTTTTGACAGGCGGCTCCTGGCGAACTGCTCCAAGCAGCCGCCCTCCCTCCCTCCCTCCCTCCGACCGTTTTGGCTCTAACAACAATCCGCTCCCTCCGATGCAGCACATCAAAAGAGCTTCAGAGAGTCTAAGAAGGCGGTCTTCAAAAGTTGGGGAGGGGGGAGAGATTAGGGGAGCCTGTCAGGAAACTCAAAGCTGGAAGATGGATGACTTGCCAAATGAAGTTCATGTTCATACTGTTCGATTAACCAGGTTCACCCAAAATGGTATCTGACCATGGTTCCAGATCCCAAGTTGGAGGTCAGGGCTTGGAAACCAGGCTCTGGGAACCGGCTAAAGAGCTACATGGAGCATCTCCTTGTGCCTCTGGGATGGATGACCTCTCTGGACCTTCCTGAAGGGGCCTTTCACTGCTTCTTTTTTGCACCCATCTAGAAAACTGGGCTGGACACAGGAGCCAATCAATTAGCCACTTGGGGAAGTGCAATTGATATGCCAAAGAGGCCATTCCCACCTCATCGTCAAGGTTATTGACCACCTGCCAAACCTTCAGGGATGTGAAAAGAATGGGAAATTATCTCTGTCGATAGCAGACTGTTCTCAACAGATGGTAAAATAAATCAAAAGTGCCGGAGTGAAATATAGTAGCTTTTACAAAAGAAGAGGCTACGGAAATATCCAAGTTTGATCAGATAGCATATAATCGGAACGGCAACAGAGGAAGGAAGCTGAAGGATTCGGCTGGCTTTACAGGTTCTGCGAAAACGAGGGGAGTGGGCACCATATCTGGACCCCAACGTTATACCCTGGGGGCCCCTCATCTTTCTCCATTCTCTTCCTTTCAGGGGGCACCGATCAGGCTGAACTCCGTTACGGGCACCCTTAATAGACTCCAAAGTCACCCGTTTTCAGCTAATTCAAAGAGCAGGATGACAGAAGGTGACAGGAGGGAAAAAAACAGAACTGCCTGACAATATGTGATCAACGGTTCAAAATATACCTGAGCAGCTGCGACGTGTGTCAGATTTGTCCCCGCACCTGCTTTTCGGGGCCATGGAGCCACGTCTCCTGCTCAGATGGTGCCCTTCAGGGATCTCTTTGGAGCAGAAGAGCTGAGACCACAAAGAAAAATGAAACTGCTCACATCACCCAGGTCTTCATACAGGAGCCACTGCTGTTCCCCAAACGCCCACCCGCCCCAGGAAAAATGAGGAGCCAGCAAAGGCCATAGCAGGACTCCTCTCGTCAGAAAGCAGGACGGTGAGCGTTCTCTCCCAGCCAATTGCAGGCAAACTTCCTGGGTCAAAGAGGCCTTTATGGGAAGGAGCTGCAGCACCAAAAATCACTGCAGATTGCTGTCTTTTCAAAACAACAACAAGAACTTAACACGGCCCCCGGGGACTTTCCGAACTGGGAAGCTGGGGGGAAATGGAGGGAGCATTTTTGGACAAACAGACTTGGATTTTAAAGACCTCCTTAGGTGGCCACATCATCTGATACGGTCCTAGAAGGGCGGAGGTGAGCAGAGAATCCCCTGTGACCGGGGAAGGCGTGTGCTGCACTAAAGGGTGCTATGCTGTGTGTTGTGTCCATTCCTTGGAAAGCAAAGGACCGGGGGTGGGCTGTACTTACCTTTACTACTGGTTCGCAATGGGGCCGTGCGCATGCGCAGAAGCTCCCTATTGACATCAGGGTCGGTGGGCGGAGCGAACCGAACCGATCCAAACTGGGGGTAACCCATCACTGCAAAGGACCCTCGTCCCACACAAGACACCAAGCTAGATGAACACAGGCAGCCAAGATGGGAGAGCAGCACCCTTGTTTGGTTAAACTGCGATTGGGTTTAGGGGTGTGTGGGAATCCGGCCCAAAGTCAGGATTGTTGCAATGCCCCTCCCCCCCCAGCTCTAAACTCTGCATTTCTACTCTGAAAAACAAAACAAGCTGCTAATCCAGTTTCCCTCCGGAGAGGTTAGGGCCAAGCTGCAGGGGAATAAAAAAACCCCTTTGACTATCTTATCTCTGCTGCTGCGCACAGATAAGGCCAGCTATCTGCCATTGGCTTGGTAGCCAGGAAATCACCAAGATTTAAGGAGGGAGCAGTTGCTGGGAGATGCCCTGTGCTCTGGGACCAGCCCAGCACCGAGGAACCCTGGAGCGGAATTAGAGGGATTGTTCAGAAAAGGTGAATTGGGGAAAGGAAAAATTAAATATACATCAAAGCAGGTTGTTTTTTTTTTTAAATGTATATATGACTGTCCTTCAATAAAATAAATGTAAGGAATTGTTCTGGATGAATTTTCAGCAAAGAATCCAAAGGATTCTTGACCCTGGCATCTACAAAATCACATTTTTTCCAGACTACAATATGAGTGCAGCCTGTTATTCCGCTGTTCCAGAACTGCAATGTTTTTGGAGTGTTTTCTGACTTTGTAGTCCAGTCCAGTCTTCCTCTACCTTTGAAATGTGTTTGAATATTAGTAGCTCAGGTTGGTAGTTAGGCTTGGTTGGTTTGAGCTCCAATTTGGTTTCAAACGTTTTGTCACCATTCGAGGAGATGTTGTCAGTGCGCTTTGAATTGTGCTCACCTGTCAGAACACAGGTGTTTCCCTTTTTATGAGATGCAAATTAGTCCGAATATTGTTTGTTGGATATTTCTACGTCATGGTCTGATTTTGGACTGTTTGATTGGTTGGTTCCTCAACCTTATCCACTTTAAGATGGGGGGACTGGGAAGGGAAGCGTGGTGGTAGTGGTGAAATTCACTACCGGTTCTGTGGGCGTGGCTTGGTGGGCATGGTGTGGCTTGATGGCCATGGTTTGGTGGGCGTGGCAGGGGAAGGTTACTGCAAAAACTCCCATTTCCATCCCATTCCAGGGGAAGGATACTGCAAAATCCCCATTCCGGCCCCACTCTGGGGCCAGCCAGAGGTGATATTTTCCGGTTCTCCGAAGTACTCAAAATTTCCACTACCAGTTCTCCAGAGCCTATCAGAACCTGCTGGATTTCACCCCTTCGTGGTGGACCTTCTCAGCAGATGCTAGAGGCAGGGAGGCCTCCTTGCCATGGACCTAAGCCAGACGAAGCTTAGACACACACACACACACACACACACACACCGAAATGAAGCTTGGATTAGCATGCCTCTACTCAGCACAAAGGAGAGCAGGCAAAACTCATTGACATACGGACCTTCAAGGGTTGCTCACCAGCCAGTTGGTTGCTTTTGCTCCAAGAGACAAATGCTACTGTCCCCGCTTGCCAACCCCTGGTCCCCAAATCCCTGCCGTGTCCATTCTGAAGCAAGGCAACACATGGAAAGAGAGGGATTACGTCTCCAGGTTTAGGCTGGGAGAAAAGCCCGCCCGCACCCACACCTCCAGGGAGTGTGTTGCTGGTGGAATTAAAAACTCGAGGGATTTCCTCAAATCCATCTCCCCTTCTCAGCATGCTTTCCCTTGCAGCTGAGAGCCGGTGCATGGCACGGATTCCCAGCTTGCCCGCAGCGGCTGGGAGGGCAGGATTAGGGAAGGCTCTTAGCTCAGCCTTCAGCTCCAGCTAAGACCTTTGCTGTCTGCTTCTGATGGCCTGAATGCCACAAGCCGCTCTCGCCAGAGACCATGCTGGCCAGATTTAAGTTGGCTTCCTCTCCATGATGTCCGCTGTCAAGAGGAGGCCCCTGCGTTTGAGGGGTTCCCTTTCCAGTCGGCAAAGTCCTTCAGACGCTGCTGCCAAGGGTTGCCCAAAGCCAGCTGTAGCAACAGCTGGCTCTGGGGAGCTCTCTGATCAGCCCAGCTTTGATCATCAGGGCCAGAAGGGTGGATTTTCAGGAGCATCTGTGAAGTCTCTGCACAGATCCCCAACCCACATGCCCCTGCCCACTTGAGACATCCTTCCACAGCAGCAGCAGACCCACAGCTCTGGCCAAACAGGGCAGAAGCCTTCTCCTGGGCCTACATGGGGCATTCTGTTCTTGCTTCATGGCTCCCCTTTGCTGGAGAGCCCATTCTGCAGAGTTGGTTTCACCCAGCCTCCAGCTGCTGGTTAAATAGGCCCTTTGAATTGCATCCCATGTTTCTTCTTGTGTAGCAAAAAACTGAAGCCACAAGGCCTCAGCCTGGCCATTCCTGGCCTTCACCCCCCCCAGGTCCTCTGACCCTTCGGGGTCCTGGACATTCTGCCTCTTAATCCTGGGCTCTGAGAGAGCGCTGAGCCCTTGAGGGAGGCTCTCCAAACAGCAGGCGCAACCCCCAGAAGTCAGGCTCATCTTTAATTCATGTTCAAAGCCTTCGTGCTTCCTTCCAGAGAAGCCTTCCTAGAGTTTCCAGTCTGTTGCGCCTTGGTTCAGGGGTCCCCATGCGCAAAGCAGCCGCTCACAGGTTTCAGCCGGGAGTCACTCAGAAGAGCCATTCTCGGCTGGATTTACACGGAGCTGGTCAACTGCATCTTGGCATCCTCACCGTAAAATTCAAGACTCTTTTTCAATAGCGAAGGAGGACTCTACCATTGCCAACCCCAGATGTTCTGGAACCTTCCATTCTGCCTCCCCTTGACACTGGCTGAGATGTCCATCCAGGACACCACTTAAGTCCTACTGTCACCCTCTTCAAACTATGCCTTTTGGGGAGATGACGTCCCCCAGCTGCCCCCTTCGAAGCAAGCTGGACCAGGATTTCCAGCTGGGGCAGACTTCCCAAGGGACTACTAATTCTACGATTCGAGAAACAGAAGGTGACAAATTGGGGGAAGAAGGAATGCTGGAAGGGTAACACCGAGTGGATGGAATGGGTAATCAACAGGTTTGGGGGCATCCTCAAGCAGGCTGCTTCCCCCATCATAGGAGGTGAAGGCCAAGGAGTCTGTTCCAGCTGCTGCATCCCTTCCCCACGGAAATCAATCTCCATTGAAAGAAGAAGCATCTTCTCCCTGCTCTCCCCCCCCCCCCACTCCCCGCCCAGATTAAGACGGTGGCGAGTGACACATTTATCACTTTCCTGGATTGATGGGTGAGAAATCTCGGATGACCTTCCCTTGACAGACTTTGCCAGGCAATAAACGATGGGGACTGTATCTGGATTTTTTACCTCCCCTTTATTTTATGGCTTTCTGCCAAGTGGTTATGATATGGAAAATGATCTTGTCCTTTCTCCATTCCCTATTAATAAATCTCAGGCAGAACATTAAGATAACACCAAGCAGCAAGAGACATCTTGGTCCCTGTCCAGAGAAAGAAAGAAAGGAAGATGCACCTGCTCGGAGGGACTCGCCAGTGGCAGAGACGGGAGCAGGGGGAAACTTAGACTGAGAAAACGAGGGAAGAGGATGGGACATCTCATCTCCGGGTCTCCTCCACCCCAGATGAAGTTTGGATTCTGAAAAGCCAGACTTTGCGCTCTCCTGCCAGGACAAGGAGTCTCGGATCTTCAGTAAGTGCATTGTGCAAAGAGGCACATGGAAAGAACATTTGTTGAAGAGGGCGGTGGGCTCGGCAAGGATCTCCACAAGTATTTGTTTGGTCCTGAAGCTCCAAGAAATATTTTGGGTCTTGTTGTCCTGGGGTAAAAATCTTAGCCACCATTACATGTTATAGAGACATGCATCTCTTTCCTGACCTTGAGATCCTTCAGACAATCTTCTGAAATCTTGTACAAAGCATGGCAGTGGGTCAGAAAGCAGCAAGGTCTTGAGCAAGAGAAGGAACTGGACTTTCCTGGGAAGCTGAGGGAAATCTCTGCGGTGTCCCTTGATTCATTGCTTCCCAAAGGGAGAACCTTCCTTCAATGCCCCTGAAACATGGCAGTTCTGATTCTTTATCAAAAAATAGCACAACACCTGAAACATAACAGGGGGGGAAAACAGAACAGCTTTCCCATAGAAAGCAATGGGAATAAAGCCAATGGGAACCAAAGAAATAAGCTACTGCAGAAGCAGGAATTCAAAGACAAGGAATGAGGACTGAAAGCCCTGTGTAAGAGCCCAAGCAGAACGTTTTGCAAAGATATTCTGGTGTATTTCCAGAAACTGGCTTGTTCCTTAGCCCTATTTTGTGCCCTCATGCCTGGCTTAGTTTTCCAGGTCGAATGGGAAGAGGGCACGGCCTCCATCGCTGTCTGTGCTGAGCGAATGGAAATCCATATTTTGAGTGGAATGCTTTCCTTGGGCACCTCTGTCCCCTCCCTCTCTTCCTATCTCACCACAGAACTGGAGCCAGGAATTTTAATTGAGTGTCACCATGCCTTACTCGTACAATTTGGCACACGGGGGTGGCGTTGACAATGGCTCACACCCGCTATTATCATCAGTGCTCCCAGCTTTGCCGTACCTGTGAAGCAGCCTTCGCACCAGGCGTTACCTTGTGAGAGATGCTGACACATCTTCCTTGGGGAAGGTCAGACCTCCTAAACTTTCCCCTCGTGGATGCAGGAGGCGGAGAGGGTGGGATGCAGCTACCCCAAAGGGAAGGGGGAAACGCAAGCAGGGGGCAAAATTATGGTCTTTGGGAGTCCCTCCCCCATCCCAAAGGGACAGACCTGCTCTTTTCCTCTCCTCTCTCTGGACACAGAGGGCAGCTGTAGTCCCACCCATCAAGCTGGACCTGCAGTCCTTTGGGCCCCTTCAGGATCTGAGGGCCCTTGGTTGACGCTCCGGCTGTTGCATGCCTTCTGCTCTGCCTGCCTTTTGAGAGCAGGAGCCCTTCGACCCACGGCCCTTTGGCTTTTTCCTTAAAAAGGCAGACACAGGAGTGGCATCCACAGAAGGTTTTTTTTTTTTTTCCCCTTGTGCAGATACATGCCATCATTCTGGGCGAGGATGCACTTTCCTCTCTGGTTTTCGGGAAGAGATCAAAGAGGCAGATCCACAGAGCGGGGGTGGGGAATCCATAGCATAAACCTGAGACCGGCCCTTAGGCTTGCTCAGCCCCTTCTCTTCCCGCCCCAATGAGCCCAGAGCTGCAGATTTTAGTCCATCATGAAACACACCTCAGAAAGATCTCCGGGCAGAACACCTGCAGATGGCAGGAGCCTGATCACGTTCTTGCCTGTTTTTCTGTCTGCCGGCCCACATCTTCCTTTAAAGTAGCCCTCAACCTCAACTGCATGTGCTTTAGATGTGCTGGGACACAGTTTCCATAATTTCATGTGTGCATCGCCACACATTTTCCATGGCAAGTGAAGCGCAAACTCCAAGGAGTGCCAGAAGCCAAGGAATGCTCCAATGTGTGAACAACTTTGCAGAAACAAAATCCCCTTCCTTCCTCTCCTTCCTTCCTTCCTTCCATTCCTCCCCCCCCCCCTTCCTTCTTTCCTTCTTCTCTTTTGGAGACTATTTGACAAAGATGGAGAGAGATCTCCCACCTCTCTTGAAAACTTCTTATCAGGCAGCTTGAATTCCCGAGGTCAAATATAGCTTTCTAATTCAAAATCTCAAGCTCTCCTTTATTCTTCTGCTTCCCCTCCCCAAGGCTGCTCCAGAAGCCCCTGTTTTGATCTGGAGTATGCCCTGTTTGCTTACAAATGGAGAGAGGGCTTGGACCCCCATCTGGGGATGGGGCTAGGGAGGGGGCATCCTTCCCGGATCACCAGGAATGCAAATGGGGGCACGGAGGCAGAGCAGGGGAGACCTTGTTCACTGGAAGGGCTCCTGCAGCATTGCACACAGAGAAGGTAATTAGTCCTGTAGCAGCAGAAGAGGGAGAGCAGCAGGAGCCATGCTGGTATCTTACATAATATTTATGTGTTAGCGATCATTATGATTTCAGGAACAGTCAGTTCGTAGCCAGTAATATCCTGTGCGTGTTCTAATTCTGATCCTATGGCTATATTTCTTTTATCGTCTGCAACATCGTCTTTCATGGTTTTGCTCTCTTACTTCTGTGCAAGCCTCTTGAGTTCTAGGGTTGAGCTTTGGGGCACTTTCTCCAGCAATCTAACATCCTTTTGGAGCGGGGAGGGCCAGAGCCATTCCGAATATTCCAAGGGGTGCAGGATCAAGGGTGAGAGGTTTGTTACAAATCCTCATCACCCTTAATACAAGCCTTGCAGAACGCTGCTGAGGGGATAAAGGAAAAGGAGGAGGAGAAGTCCATGGCTTCAGGTGGCTCCACGGAGGAACATCCAGAGATAAATGCCTTTGTACGAGTGCCGCCTTGAAGGAACAGCAAGACCTGCCGACGTGGCCACCATTCAGGCCACGGATGGACCTGATTTCACCCTTCTGGGATGATTTAAGTTGAGATCTGATGTTAGACCAAGGTGGGCTTTATGGCCTCCCCTGAAAATGGGCAGTAGGCCTCGTGTCAACCTCCAAGAAAAGAACCAACTTCATAGCATTAACTTCCTTGAGCTGTGATGGTGCAGTGGTTAGGATGCAGAATTATTGCAGGTTGACTCTACCCACTGCCAGGAGTTCGATCCTGACCAGCTCAAGGTTGACTCAGCCTTCCATCCTTCCGAGGTCGGTAAAATGAGGACCCAGATTGTTGGAGGGCAAGATGCTGACATTGTAAACCACCCAGAGAGTACAGTAAAGCACTATGAAGCGGTATATAAGTCTATGTGCTATTGCTATTGCTATTTTTAACCCCAAACCCTTGATAAGTAGTTGCTTATCAAGGTTACTCATGCCATCAGCCAACTTGACTCCATCATGAGCCCCTAATTGTCACTTTACCGCAAGCCCTTTTTCATTTTGCTTCCACATCCGCCTTATATGGGACTGCCCAGATTTTGAAGCTCAGCTCTTTCTGTGGTTCAAAACATTAATTGTTTTTATTGCCTTAATGATTTATAGACTAGCCATTTTCCAAAAGACTCCACCCACCACCTGGATATAGCTAGGAAGATGTCCATCGGATTATGTGTCACGTCCAGTATTTTTCAGTTTAAGATGCCAGATTCAGCCACAGGTAATGGGATTACGGTTCCTGGAATTAGAGTTTCCATCTGAACAATCCACTTCCTCAGACATCCGTCAAGCCACTCCATGCATCTGAAGAAGCTGCAACTCAGAAACGCTGCTGCCTTTTAATAAATTCTGTTAGCCAGAAAAGGGGTTACCAGGTTTCTCTGCAATAGTTTGCATCATAAATTAATCCAGCTCTCCTCCTACAATTCCAGCTGGTGGTTCTATAGGAAAAAAAATATTATTGCAATCATAATTTGTGGTCAGTCTGCAATCTTCTTGCCACACTTAAGTAGTATTATTATTATATGCCACAACGTGAAAGCAGAGGTGCTGGTCTTTAGCAGATGTTGGCCTCCATATGCATCACGTCCCTTCCAAGGACCCAGCATGTCATAATTACTGGCGTGGTCTATGGGCTGATCCAAGCAGGGTGGGATCCTTTTGCAACTGACAGATGGAAAAGTTGTCAATGCCCAGATTTTCTAAGTGCCGTCCAAGATTTTGTGGTATGGCACCCAGTGAACTGATAACCCCTGGAACCACCACAGCCAGTTCCTGCCATGATCTTTCAAGTTTGATTTTCAAGTCTTGATTTTGGGTGATGTTCTCCAATTTTTTGTCTTCTGTTCCACTGGTATTGCCACGTCGATGTTCCACGCTTCCTTCCTTTGCAGCCACAGTTCAGTCCGGTGTGCTCTGCACCAACATTTTATCTGTTCGTATTTGGAATTATTATTTGTATTTGGTGAGTCTTCTCCAATCCAAGCCCACTCAACCCCCGCCCCCCCGTTCTGCTAACTCAGACCGATGAATGTTGGGGCTGGTGATGATTAAATCCAATCCTGCCTTTGTGTCCTACAGGCCCTTTGTCCCTGGCAACCCACAGGGAACCAACCTGAAGAAAGCCGAACTTCCCTTTTGCAGTTGGGTTCTCTTTTTTTCCCCAAGCTGTAAAGCTGCAGCACTGAGCAACCCTGATCCCAGGAGTTATTCCCTCTTTGACAGGAATAGGAAAGGAAATGGCTCTGCAAAAGCACAATAAGGCAAGATCAAGGCAAAATGCAGGGCTGGCTGGCGTTTTTATTCCTCCGGTCTCCTTGCCTTCCTGCGGTTTCATCTGCATTCGGGTTCTGGAGGGAGGCTCTCCATAGATCACGTGGGAAAGAGCTGAAGGGGAAGGGTGGTGACCCACCCTGTCAAGCCAGGGGCTTGCAACTGTCATTCACAGCAGGCTAAGGATTCGGGGTGGGGGTGGGGCTCTTTTGTGCTGGTACCTCCAGCTCCCTCCTCGGTGGTTGGGAAGGGGGCAACTGCAAACAGAAACCGGCGGCTTCCTGGAAGATAGAGAGGAGGGTAGCCTTGACTCAGGGCCATAGGTATTTTTGCCAACAAACTTGGCAGGGGATGTTGGGAGGAGGGTGGGAGGAGCATTCTTTTTTTGCCACTTATCCCGAAATTTATTTCTTGGGAAGGAATCGGGAATAAGAATAAGGTTGTGGAATCCAGATTTTGTTTAGAAGGTGGAGCTTTTGGACAGCTGGGGAGAAAAGAGAAAGAGGGAGAGGACAGATGAGGGAGAGAGTTTTGCTTAGGGAGGAAATGTAAAAAGCCGGTCCCAGCTTCCTATATTTAAAGTTTAAATACCTTAGATAATTAGCACTTCCCTAGATAATTAGAACTCTCCTGCCTTGGTTACTTGGAGCTAGCAAACCAGGTGTTTGTGCTGAGGAGAGCCTCAGAGTTTTTGCCAGGGCTTTTCAAGGCTACCCTACCTAGCTTGGAGACTGACAAATGGAGAGACGATACTTGCGCAATTCACTGGGCGTCCATCTCTCTTGGGCAGCCTTGGAAGGTTCTCAGAACCTTACAATAAGAAATACAGCTAGGATTCTTTGTTGGGCTTCTTGTCTGGACTACCTCGAAGGGTTAACATCAGTCTCAGGAGACTTTCTCTCCTCCTCTCCTTTTACAAAACCAAGAAGGGTCCCTTCCGAGAGGCTTCCGGCTCTTTTCTTTTTCTGCGGCCTGAGGCATCCCTTACAGTAGTCAGTCGGTCCTCCCGTCTGTGGTTCTTCCTCCTGTCTCCCAAGGTCATCCGCAGGCGCCGCTGTTGCAGATCAGTGGACCAAATCGCTATTCCTGCAGTGTCTGAACACGCCTGCAGGCAGCAGAAGCCCTGGCCAAGACCTTCAAGATGTGGGTGGAATCTGCCCACCATATAATCACACCTCATCGAACAATTCAAAAAGCATCCTGGGGCCATTCAGGGAGACTTTTGTGATGCGTGGCTCTAGGGTAGTTAGGAAGCAGCAGTCACCGAGAACCACAAGTGGAGGGAAACCGGAATTAAAGACAGATTGCTAAGAATTTGTGGCAAGGTAAGGTGGTTCCGTTAAGTCCTATAAGCAAATCTGCACTCCTAGAGTAGAAAAGGTTGCTTCCTGCTCCCTGCTCAAACTGTGTCAGGTTGGAGCAATTTACACGGAAGGCCTCAACTCAGCTGCCATGAAAATACCGTTCATCATTACCCTTTCCAACTCAGACTGCCACATCAGGTGCTGTTGTGTGTGAAGAGGGTGGAGTGGAGGGTTGCCATTGCTCCTTTAATTGTGCTTTGTTTTGAGACCTTTCAATCAGCCTGGATTTTGAGTGTTGGGAAGACAGGACAGACACTTTTAAGTGTATCATAACTACACTGGGTAAGGATTTCTATTCCCATGAGCTGACAAAGTTAATCACTTTTCCCAAATAATAGAGTAATATACTGAGATTTGAACCGAGGCCATACAGCTCATGGTTTTTAACCTTTTAATGCTGAATAATTTGAGAATTGCCTCAATCTGTACATTAGGTCTTGGCCTGTATGTCTGGCTAAGCTGGTGAATACAGATTGCAAATCATGATTTACAGAATAGGTCATCTGCATCCCTGCATCATATCAAGCCAAACGCGATTTATCCCTTGCGTGGACCAAGGATATATATTATTCACTCACTAGCACAGTGCAAAACCAGGCCCAACCGTGTGATTCCCTTGTGTCTGGAAGCTGAGATCACGAAGAGATTTAGAAGCCTGCTCAACTTCAAGCATCCTTTGAGATCTTCATGCCACGTCTTTCCTGGAAAGCGACGCATTCATCAAAGGCTGAGAAACCTGGCACGCGGCATCTGCACTTGTGATCCGTCCCTTGCAAAGCGACTTTTTAAACAGCCCCAAACAGCATCGTTTTGAAAGAAGCATCATGGCAACGTTAGCCGTTCTGAAGAAATTAATTCTCGAAAAGCAGAGCGTTCTCCGATACCGCAATACCTTTGTGAATCTCCCTTTCTGTGCTCACGATCAAAACCGAAGAACTAAGAGATGCGAAAGGCGATCCAGATGCTTTAATTGTAGATGAATTCAGGCATGGATTTATTTTTCCTGACAGGAAATCCATACCTTGAGTGGAAAGTTATGGAGTCCAATTCTCTGGTCTCTACTCTGGCCTGAAGAAACTCGTTCCCGCAGAAGCTGTCAAAATCTGAATTGAAATGTTTTTGATAACAATTCGATAGGAGTCCCTGGGCGATCCCATTTCTCAGGCGTAATTGGTGGGAGAAGACAAGCTATTAAGCTTCAAAGTCTACCTATGATGGACTAAGCAGCTTGCCAGGCTCCATTGTGAAAAGGATTTCTTCCTCAGCTCCCCTTCTCTGAAGCAAAGGCCTGCTCTGCCTCAGGAGGGCAGTCCGACTTGGCAGGCCAGCTGGCAGATGCCAAGACAGCAGCAGCACCTGGAAAGGCAGCGTTGACCTTTGGACTCTCCCCACAAATGGTCGTTTCAGATACTGCCATTTCCATTTTGTGGTACCAGCCTGGGAGCTGAGAAGGCCTGATGCTTAGTAGCCACTGCTGATGGCACCTTCCCTGGTGAGAAGGTCACACCTGGCCAAATAACTGCCTGGAAGATGGTCCCTATGGCTGCTTCAGCTCCTTAGTGGAGAGCTGAGGGTCAAGGCAGCTGCTGGATCCTCCTGAAAAGGACCCCAAAACCCATTTCTGTTATATCAGAGAGTCTTTGGGTGCTCTGAGGGGGTGAAGGCATCCTTCTTGATTCTGCCACTGTTCCTAGTCTTCAGCCCTATTTTCTTAAGAACAAGGAGCTACTGTGGGCATGGATTTATTGACTGGATGGAAGCAAAGAGGACTCAGTAGGTGGATAAAAACGTCAAATCCAGTCCAAATGTCTGGCTGACTGTGGGGCAAACCAGAATAACAATAATAACAATAACAATAACAACAACAACAACAACAATAATAATCTACATCGAAACTACATGGCTATGGATGAAACGTAACAGTGATACCCATTGTCATCGGGGCACTTGGTACCATGTCCAAGAATTTTATAAGATACATCAGCAAATTGCAGCTTCCTGCAATAACACCAGTGGAACTGCAAAAAACTGCGCTACTTGGAACATCGTACATCTTAAGAAGGTACTTGGTTGATACCTAGGACGCTGGCAGCAACCCGTATCAACCATTAGCACCAGTCAATGGTATTTGGGATGCATTTTTGAATGTTCAGTTGACTGAGTTTCATGTTTAATGAATAAAGTTAATAATAATAATAATAATAATAATAATAATAATAATAATAATAATAATACAGCATAAGCCACCAGCTAAAGAACTGACAGCTGCAATTTCACATTGTTGTGTATATAATATATTTCTTTTCTTTTGCAGAGGCACCTCAAAAATCCTCTCCTGAAGGGAGTTGTTAGAAAGAGAGAAGACCATTTCCCAAATCTGGCTAAAGCATCCTCCATCTCCCACCGTTCGGGAGAGAATTAACTGGGGTGGGTTGGATCATATCGAGCGGTGGGGACTTCAAGGCTCTCCTGCACAGCGCCTATTGTTATCCAAGCCAGTCTTCAGCTCTTTTGGAGAGCTCTGAAAACCTCTTCCCTGCCTGGCTGATTCAAGTAGAGACAAGGCAACATTGCTTTGACAGAGAATCCTTGCATAAGCAAAACAACAACAACAAAAAAGCATTGGTTTTGATCTAGTCTGCAACAACAAATTGCATGAAAATATCAACCGCACAAACTCGAGCAATGGGGAGGATTGTTTCATTTTCATGCAGACGAGCTGAGTGGGAGAGACGGAACGGATGTTCTAAGTGTGTAAGAGAAGGTGAAAGGACAAATTAAAGACACGTATTCCCACTGGGTCGTGGCAGTGCCTCCTTAGAAAGCAAATTGACAGAGCGATGTTTGAGGTGAGATCAGAGAGTGAATCAAACCCGGGCTTCTATTATCCAGAGGCCGATGGAGCCCAAGATGCAACATTTGGTAGATAAAAGGGGCTACACATGTAATGCAATTCCGAGGCTGGGGCTGAATGAGCAAACAAAGCGCTTCAGACTGGTGGATGGGATTCGCCATCAGGTCAACAGCCTGACCCTCCCTGCTGCCTCCAAGGTTGTGGGGGAGGCAGATCCAGGGAGGGAGGGAAGGAGAGGCAGCAGAAATAAAGAATTAATCTGTTAAAAATGTGCATTTGGAGAAGGGACTGGAGGAGGCGCCTGCTCTTGCCTGCTGCCCTAGGCATATACTGTATGTCCACAAGTACAGGGGAATCCAACAGTTACTGATTGCAGGTAGTATCAGAATAATAAAAATCACTCTCCGCGAGTGAAACGTTCCTTTAAAACATTTGGTGTCCCTCAAATTAAACATCAAACCCCCATTTCTCCCCATTATTTTTATTTGACCCCACTTCTTTTCTTTCCCACGTTATCATCCAGCCCCGTGATTCTATGTTCCACATTCTGTTTGGCCTTTCCAATTCTCCTGATTCCCTTGGTTTAATATTTTTTGTGTAAAAATAAGCCTTCTTGAGAAATCACTCGGGGTTGGTAATCCTTGAGCTGCTTGTGCATTTTCACATTTTAGCCACAGACCCCCCCAGTTCTCCGGACGGGTTTATAAAGGCTCAGCGTTTGGGGCTGTAAGAGTCACAGAATTTTAGGGGGCTTGTCCAGCCTTTGCATCTAGAGGGGGCTTATCCATGCTATACCAAGCGCTTGTGACATTCCACCCAAGAGAGCTGAGCTGGGAGCCAACTCGTCTCCACTGGCCTGTATCCTTGTCTGGAGCTCTGAGAGGCAGTAAGCCACAAAGGGCTTCCTTTTGTCCTGGTTTGGAGCTTGACCAGTCAACAACAAATGTCCTCCTGAAAATGGGAGGGATGCAAGGCCCCAAAGTGGGGCAGGGACGATCCATGGCCCACCGTGCGTGCAGGGTCCTCAGAGGCAGAGTAGGCAAACAGAAGCCCTGCTGCCTCGCATCGACCTGCAAAGGTCTAAACGCATCCAAAAGAATATCAGGAGCCATAGAAACAGAGGCAGCTCCGTTTCATCACCATCACACTTCAACACAACCACTTATTTGGTAGCATCATCCAAGGCAGTGCTGCTCAACCGTGGCAACTTAAAGAAGTGTGGACTTCAACTCCCAGAATTCCCCAGCCACAATCGCTTCAACTCTGGGAGTTGAAGTCCATGCCTCTTCAAGTTGAGAAATGCTAATGCAAGCAAGGTATTGAAAATAAACAAGATGAGACAGGGATCGGAATTTTTTTAAAAAATAACACTTTTTTGTTTAAAACATTGGCATGGAAAGTAAAGGGCATGTTAAAGTCTTCCTATGATGATTCTGCAAAGATTTTAATGCTAGCTACTGTATTTTTCAGAGTATAAGACACACCTTAGTTTTTGGGGAGGAAAATAAGAAAAAAGCTGATTGGCAGGTGGATCCGCCTCCCAGAATACCCCCAATCAGCTGTTTCCAGAGGTGAATTTTAGCAACAGGTTTGTTGGTTGTGAGCTCGGTGCTTGCTTTTTTTCTGCCTCTGAAACTTCTGAAACTCTGTTTCAGAAAAAACTTTTTTTTCTGCCTCTGAAAGCCTCCAAAACAGAGGCTTTTTTTCTGAAGCTTCTTTCAGAGGCTTTTATTCTGAAGGACTATCTGTACTCTGTTCAATCTCCTTTCTTTGGTATTGCTATGTAGATTAACCTCTTCTGATCTGTTGGTTATTGTATCATTCTCCGGATTTGTTAGCATAGTTTGGTTAGAACCTTTACTGATTCTTCTTTTGTTGCTTGCCATATTATTTTAGATAAAAGCCTTTCAGGCTTTTTTTCTGAAGCTTCTTTCAGATGCTTCTTTCAGCCTCTGAAATCTCCGTTTGCAAAGCTGGGCAGGGCTACATTCAGAGTATAAGATGCACCCAGATTTTTACCCTCTTTTGGGGGAGAAAAAGGTGCATCTTATACTCTGAAAAATACAGCATGTTGTCGGCCAGGCACTTGCACCTTGCCCCCATTGGTCACTCAAAATGGCAGCCTCCTGCAACACACATGTTCAGGAGAGTGGAAGGTCCCCATTCTCTGGCACGGAAAGTGGAGAATTGCTGTTCCTCTTTGCTAACTTCGAAATTCGCTGAGTGTTGCCCAAGGCAGTCAAGCAGCTTAGAGCCCTTCCTCCCTGCCTGGCTGGCCTGAGAAAAACATGTCTTCCCTAGCCATATTGCATGAGTAAAGGAAGGGATGAATATTTGATGACCGTAATTTCCATCATAAATAATTTTGATAAAATGCTGCCACAGCCTGTTAAATTATCCGCACCATCCTCCGCTTGTTCATGAACCATTTCCACTCTCCCAGTAAGGCAAGATGGAAGATGGGGGCGGTACAGAAAATCCTAAGACTTTGGCCATCATCCACTCTCCACTGCCCAACAGATCAACTCAACTGGATTAAAAAAACAAAACCAAGAGAACACATATTGGGGGTGAAGTGAAGATCTCTCTTTGATTGACTCTGATGCATCTTATGTCTCCGACTATTTTTCTTGTTCTCAACATGCTCAATATAACTGAGAAGATTTCTTCTCTTTGATTCTATGTGCAAGATATCGCTAACCAAGTATTCTTGACATTTTGCTTCATGCTGATACATTTTCTTTCCCTTTTTTCTCCTGCCAATTTGCTCTTCCTTTTCTAGTTGCTACTGAAGTATCTCCAGGCTCTGAATTCACCTTCGGTCCTACTTCATCGAGACCTCTGAGCATGTCTCTCCTGCAAAACGTCTCCATGCTTTGCTTGCTCAATAGTCCAAGCCACAGATACTCTGTGTTAGTTTTTCCAATCTCTCCTTTTGCCAAGCCTTGAGGACGCTAGCTGCGAGAGAAGACCACATGAGAGAAGACATTCTAGGATGGGAATTAGTTCGGCATCCCCTGCAATCATGTGAATGTGATCATGCTTGATGGGGAGAGGGGCCAAAGCAAGAAATCCTGTAATTCGGTAGCAACAGAAGGTTGGATGTGAGTGGAGCGCAAAATGGCTCATCCCAGCTCTGGGCCAAATGACAGGACAAATATTCTCTACTGTAAAGTCACCGGTAGCTTGCATCGCTATTCAGAAGGGAAAAAATGCAGCCTTTTCGAATTCTGTGATGCGGCTCAGGGACAATCTTGAATTTACAGCATTTTTGTCTTGAAGGAAGCCTGCTCGAAGAACGCAACTCCTGAAACTGCTGGAATATCTGTCGGCAGGGTTCCTGTACTGTTTCCATGCATCCTGTGAAGATTTGCTCTTGCCGGCAGGGAGAGCCTGTTTAATCCCTGAAATATTTATATCTATTAATCCAATCTGGAATACAAACGAGCAGCGTTATTAAGGAGGTTTTTATGGTTGGGTTGTCAAACAAGATTGTTACATCTGTTTAAGCAGCAATTTAAAAGCACTTCAGGCGCTCAAATCTCTCACCACCTCTCCCCAAATTTATCTTGTGGCAGCCCTTCTTTCTTCCAGATACCGAAGCCAAGTTTTGCAGGCTTTAGAGGAGCTGAGGAAAGGGGTTGTAGCCCAAGACTCCTGGAGGGAAGAGGAGGGAGAAGCTTGGCGTGGAGAAAGTGGGGGGATCAGGACTCCAATCCGCTCTCCGTCCACATTGAGTGGCTGTGATGACCTTGAAGCAGGCGCTTTCTCTCCATTAGCAGGGAGGCGGAGAAGGTCACCTCCAACATGGTGGACACTGTAGGAAAGTGGAAATCAAAACCTCACTTACCAGCAGCAACCATTTGGGGGGGGGGGGCAAGGTGAGATCACCTCCCTGGTAAAACCCCCCCCCCAGCTTTTGGCGTTGCTGAGAAAATGTCAAAAGTGAGACAGAGTTGTGTGGTTGTAGTTTGCAGGAATATTTTACAAAGTTTGGGCCCCAGAAAGGGCACCACTGCAGAACTCACATGGGGAGCGTCAAAAGTGATGAGGCAAAAGAGAAAAAGGACGAAAGGGGATTAAGGAAGACGATGGGAGTTGTTTCACTTATTTAACTCAAAGGCCTTGAAGATTGCAGGTGAACCATAGAGGCTCCCACCCATGTCGCTTTCCTAGCAATAGGACAGGCACTGGATACTCCTGAAGTTGTGTCTGAGCATCCTGATAGCACACCAGCACTCATTCCTATCACACAAAAGCAGGACAAGGGGGCACAATTTCTGATGAGGGTTACTTGTGTTGTGGTCTGCCAGCAACCTGCGGAGCTGGCAGCAGAGTCGGACAGTGAGGAGGCTGGGGAGGACCATGAGCCAGTCGTGGAGTCTGGGGAAGGCTCGGATGAGGGCTCTGCATCAGAGGCAGAGAAAGGGCCATCTGGGAGGTACGTGCTGCCTCCGGAGCCTCCAGAGTCGGACCTCAGCGAGACAGAGGAACAGGGGGAGCCTGTTCCCAGTGCGCGCATGCAGAGAGCTGCCAGAAGGCAAGAACAGCTAAAACAAAAGGGATGACTCGGAAGTAGGGCTGGGAGATGATTGGCCCCTCCCATAAGGCTTAAAAGAGGGCCTTTGCAGGAAGCAACGTTTGTTCATTCAGTTCAGCTTAAAGCCTGAAGCTCTGTTTGATTCTGGACTCCGTGTGGCTTTGCCAATTAGGTCTTTGGCAACATGTCAAGGGAGATAAAGGTGGGTGATTATCCCAAAGGACTTCTCCTGAAGGACTCTTTACAACTAATTGGGACTCCTCTGTGAATGAACAGAATTCACAGCTGATGCAATAAAAGAGGTTTTTGGGACTACTTGTGTGTTTTAATGACTCAGGAAGCCTAGATCAGAACAACTTGGACTCAATCCACTGTAAGATGAAGGGTTCCTAATTGAAGATGATGAACTACACTGTACATGCTGGTCCAATGCTGGTGGAAAGGCAGAGGTGGCAGTCCAGGGCTCGGAGAGAAGGCAGTTTCCGTATCTAAGGGAGGACCAGAACCTGGGCTATCTCTACTCCTGGTCCATCACCTTCACCGCCACCACTCGCTCTTCATTCGCACACAAATGAACACACCTGGAATGAATTGATCTGGCTTTTGGCGTTACCTCCCTGGAACAAGAGGCAGATTTTAGGGAAGTCAGGAGCATCTTAGCCCGTATTTGCCCAAAGAGGCATCGCATCGGAAACAGCATTCCCCACATGCAAAGAAAGGGAATCATCTGCAGCCTCTCTCCAATTAACCAGGGGCACCTTCTTAGTTGGTTAAAATTAGATTTAATCAATTGATCTTGCCTTTAATTTGCTAAGCGCTTCCACTGGAGTTTTTGCCACAGCTTAGCAGGCAATGCAGGCCCCATGGCCCGAATACAAGCAAAAGAGTGTTTTTATTTATTCAGGGACTGTATTAACATATTATGCTAAACCATATTGTGTCTTGTTTTGCTCCAGGTCAGCATTTTCTATGAACTGAGCATGGATTGCAAAGTGATTCCTGGAAGAGCAGGTGGCCAGCGAATTATTAATGGGACTGTTCCATAAGCCATTGTTTAACCAGCCATGGCTCAGGGCAATGTCAAAATGGGTGGGTTCCCCCCCTCCCCCCCCTCCCCCCAGCAAATTTGTTCAGCAAAATTCACCTGACTGGACCTCCTCCATAGCGGCTCTGCAAGCCCGACGGAGGCTCTCTCAGCTCTGCAGCAATCGCTCTGCCTTCAGAAGCTGTAGAAGGAAAGGGAGGAAAATGTAGCCCATTAGAAAAGATGCAAAAGGGTTGGGCTACTCACTCCCCAAGTCCCGAATAACGGGAGGCACCTGGTCAGTTGCTGCACACCAAGGCCTATTCTTGTAGTATCATGGCACCAAATGAATATGCCCTTTTCTCCTCTCCTCTCAGAAGATGGCAGCAAAGGTATGCAGCCTCTTTCTCTTCGGCCCTGCCTTATTTTGTCTATGGAGATTCTCCGTCATCAAGGTCAAGGCAACTGGCCTTTCTTTGTTTTTCCTTGAAGACGTTTTGCTTCTCATCCAAGAAGCTTCTTCAGTTATGACAGAACTGAAGTCAGAAGTGAAGAAGCTTTTTGATTGAGAAGCGAAATGTCTTCAAGGAGAAATCAAAGAAAGGCCAATTGCCTCTTGAAAAAGCACCGTTGGGACCCGTCTTACTTTCTATCTTCTTTCAGTCTAGGAATCCTGGATATTGTGAGAACAAGGAGGGAAACCGTATCTGTGGCCAGCTGGAGGTTGGGCAGGGTCCTCCGTCAAGGGAGACCACCCCAACGGGATTTGGCCATGAGAGATGGGCTTCCATAACCAGATGAAGAACTCAGTGCCCGGAATCGCTTCCAGGCATCCTCTAACAGAAGAAGCTGTACCTGTCAAGGATACTGAAAGCAGAGATTTCCCTCAGGGCTGGGAATTTGTAGGGGAAGATGGTAAGATGGTAAGAGAAGGAGTGCAGGTAAAACAAATACCTCATTCAACATACATGGATCTTTTCACACCCACCAAAACTGGAGCTGCAACTTTCTTTGGTTTCAACAGAAGAGAAGGGCTGGCAGTGAAATCCAGGAGAGGCTCTGTGATGAATTGCTCTGATTAAAGGAAAGTAGCCTCAGGTAAGAAGCCATGTGGAGGAGGGCAGCCAAGAATGCCCGTTGTTAATGGGAGAACCTCCTATAGTGGAGGCTCCTTAGACCTGGACCTGGCATGGTGTCCTGAAGAAAGAAGCGGCCCTCAAATATTGAAGAGGACTTTCCTTCTGAGCAATTCATGCAGAAGAACGCTGCTGAACTTTGAAGGGCGCCTTAGAAGACGCCAACTCAAATTTCAAAAGGTCCCAGCTTGGAAGAGTCTTTGTTCTTCTCCCTGTCTCCAGATCCCTCCCCAATGCAAAACACCTTTGGCGACTCAATCGTTCAAGTGCAAGCTACCATTTTGGGGGTATCGGGTGGTCCTCAAATCCAGAAAAATGAGACAAGCTATGCTCAATGCTAGGCAGGGCAGAGCAGGAAATTCCAGACTGAGAGAAGAGAAGGATTAGGGGTGACACAATAGCCGTGTCTAATATTTAAGGGGGTGACACAAAGAAGAGGGGGTCAACCTATTCTCCAAACACCTGAAGGCAGGACAAGAAATAATGGATGGAAACTAATCAAGGAGAGAAGCAACCTGGAATTAAAGAGAAACTTCCTAACAATGAGGACAATTAATCAGTGGAACGACTGGCCTCCAGAAGTTGAAGGTGCTCCAACACTGGAAGTTTTTAAGAAGAGATTGGGAAACCATTGGTCTGGAATGGCATAGGCCAGGGATGGCTTACCTTTTTGCCATCACGTGCCAAAAGTTGGGGGGAGCAGGGAGTGGTCAGGTGCATACATGCCCACACCCATAATTCTCTGCACCCCACCTACGTGCATGCACGTGCTCCCCCCACACTCCCCACGCTTTTGGCACGCAATGGCCCAGTGGGCCTGGTAGGCCCATTTTTCTCTCTCCCCAGGCTCCAGAGGCTTTCTAGGAGGGCAAAAACGGTCTTTTCCACACACCCCGGAGGCCCTCCGGAGGACTTCCAGAAGTTGGCAAATGGGCCGTTTCTGGCCTCCAGAGCTTTGTGGCTTCATCTACCTGCGTGAGATCTCAGCCAATGCTGGCAGTTGGAGAAGTTCTCCCAAGGAGACAAAAGCCAGGATAGACTGGAGGCCTAACAGGGCAGCTGGGTGGAGGGAAATTAAAGATTTTGCCAACTTGGAGCACAAGTTTCCTACTCCACTGCTTTTCAAAACTGCGTATAATCCTCCTTCTGAAAACTGCACTGTTCACAGAATATAAGGCTCTAAAACCCGGTCCAGTTTGAGCCGAAGTAAATCTGGAGAAGCTTCAGAGTGATGCTTTTTCATTTATCAATACGGAAAATAACCTCCCTCTGCACATTTGTGGAAGGCTGCATTTCTTCCCTTTGCTTTCTAAGTGTTTGTATGACTAATAAGGTGTGACACAGCTAAGATTTGCAAGCATTTTTCCATAATGTAACTTCTTCCAGCTGAAGAAAAGAAGAAGCTAAATTTGGATGCCAGCAGCCAACAGGAACTTCACAAGCAAACCAAGGATTACGGGCCAAGGCTTACGTTACTGCTCAGAACTCTCCCCTTTTAAAATTTTGCAATGAGCATCACTTTAAAAAAAAAAAGGTATAGAATGGAAACGTACAAAACCGCATATATTCATGAAAATAATGTAGAAGAATGCATTGTAGGAAGGCAACGGTACATGCCGACTGTACGGTAGTCAAAACTGCAAACCAAAATGCTTGTTTAAAGAACGAGGCACCAAAATGCCTACAAACGTCATTGTGAACTATAAAACATTGTCAAGCTCAACAGATTTTGCAGGATCACAGAATGAGACATGGACAAAACTGGCTATTGTCATGCATCCCTACAGAAAATACTTGTACAAACTCTAAGAGCATCAAGATTGTAACTGCATAGGAGGAAATGTTCATTGTTATCTTTGAGGGGGTGTTTATTGTGGAACTGGGTTCAGAAGGCCAACGTTTCATCTTCTTCCCAGTTTAGAAACGGTGCTTTTAATGAATGAATAATAGTATCACCTCAAAGCAGAAAAGTGGGCTCCAGCACCTGTCATGGCCGTAGGGCCCTTGTTCTGGCATTGCCCCTTGCCACAGAGCAACTCAGATGCAGAATGAAACACACTGTTGCCCTCCCACCACAAAGAAATTCATCAGAGAAAACACAAAGACACATAATTAACCAGGAGCTGGAAGAATTCAGGCAAAGTTGTTGCTGGCTGCTGGGAACTCCTTGACACATCATATCATAGCCAAAAAAAAGTCCATCATCCAAGTTTTTCTGACTCCAATTATTTCTTTTTCCATAGACAGAGGCAAAAAGCTGGCATGGGTAGGAAGGGTTTGGTGTTTCTCAAAAACAAAATACTTCTATTGATTCATTTTCAAACAGGCACACATAAAATAATGTAAAATAATTTTAGGAACAGATGGGAAGTGTTTCATGCATTGACTTCAGCACAAAGCACAAGCACTTTCAAGAATGGCCATTTTTTTCATAAGGGGAAAAAACACAAGGCTCCTCTTTCTAGAATCTAGAAGGGGGAGACCCTGCAGAATTGCCCCTCCCCCCAGCTCAGGATGCCCTCCAGGGCTTCCCACTTCTTTTGGCATTTTAAAAACCTGCAAAATGGCATTTGTGGTTTTGGCTCTTTGAGGATTCTAGTTATGACTTCAATGATCTCTCCTTATTTATTTATTTTTTGTTAATCTGTCTGGAATCTTTGAGCAGAAAGACAAGGGTCTACTCTGAGCAAATATACAAGAAAGACCTTCTCACGTGCCTCTCATTCCAACCTATCCAGAATGCAGGTCCTGTCCATCGGCTGGACGGGAGTCTTCCAAAGGAGACTGTAGCATCTGGAAGAAATCTTCCGCAGATTGCGGTATGTTCTCCCTCAAGAGATCGTTTCATCATTTCATTTCATTTCATTTCATTTCATTACCCACCTAAGCACCTGGTTGAAAAGTAGGAGGGTTCCTCATTCAAGAAAGAGACACTGAATGGAGGGGATGTTCGGTCCCAAGGGAAAAGGTGAGAAGGAGGCAAAAGAATTAGCTTTTGTTAAGCCAACTGCAAGTTGGAAGTGGAGAAGATACAACACAAGAAGAGACGAGAACAGAGGGGTGGAGGAGGAAGAAGATGGCAAGGCTCATGGTACTAAGAAGCTCCAACAAGAAGAGTCCTAAGGCCACAGGAGTCCTCGGGGCCCTGGGGTAGGGGCTGCAGAGCAGGACTGGGCTGGCCCACTGGACCTGGTGGGTCACTCACTCTTCAGCCCCACTGACCTCACCGGTTGCTCTTCTGGGGGAATGAGTTGTTGGGGTGCACTCTGTGCATTGCTTTCAGCCCCTGGAGGAAACACCAAGAAGGTTATGAATGATAAGAGACCAGGGAGTAAACCAAAGGTAGCATAGTGGCCTGAAATCAGGTGTCAATCAATGCTGGAAAGAGCCATTCAACCTATGGCAGGAAGGAATGAGAAGGCCACGAGCGGAGTCTTGCTGGCTTAATAGCTCCCTAAGGAGTTTGTTTGCCCCAGCCTTTTTGCAACCGACCGCCATATATCATTGTGACCACAATTGAGAGCCAGTGCAGAATCTATAAGATGGAAATTATGTGGGTCTGAAAAATAAAGTATATTGAGAACTTAACTTGCTGATCAAAGTCTTAGGATATCTCTGTCTAGCCCTGAAATGAAGTGTCTTCCCTAAAGAGAAGAGCTAATCTCGTGGACCATCGCCAGACTGGGGCCTCCCCCAGATGTGCTGAGATGGCCATTCACGCCATCCCAAGCCAGCTTTGGCCAGGCTGCCTTAGAAGTCCATCTGGAAACCAGAGCCAGAAATCAGTGCATCTGGAGAGGGCCAGAAGCTGCAAAGTTTTGAAGCCTTTCCCATCATGTTTTTTAGATAAAGGGAGGCCGAGCCAACAACCCACAGGAGTATCTTTCCCTGCTTTGGTTTTGCATTTCTTCAAAACTCAAACCAAAGTTTGAATCTTCTGTTATTTTGACAGTTTCTGGCTACAGCATATTTAGTTGCATTGGGGGAAGAAGAAGAAAAAAACATTAAATTATTAGCTTGTGTACAACACACTGAGCTTAAACACAATCCAGCCTGTCAAAAGAAATGTCTTAATTAGTGAGACGAAAGCCGTTTTTCTTGACAGAGCTTGTCAGGCAAAATATCGTACTTGGAGGGAATTTAAGCGAATTCAATTGTAGGAATTTAATAAGGCCTCATTCCATTCCCCTTGCAGGGAAAGAAGGAAAGAAGGAAGGAAAGAAAGAAAGAAAGAAGAATCCCGCTTGGGGGGGGGGGTTGAGCCCCTTGGGGACTTGATTTGGGAAGCCCACGGAGTCTGCCTCTTGAAAGCAACGTTGGGGCTGAATCAAGCAGGGAAGAGGGCTCCCCAGGACTCACAGCAGATTCTCAGCTTGAAAGGTTTAATTAATTGAATTAGCAAACTTGAAACAACAACAAAGAAGGCCACAATATTTTCTTTGTTTTTTTAAAGACACCTTGAAAAGAAAAAAAGGTAAATTGAGAGATTTTTACTGGAGTGGGGAAGGGGGGCGCAGCCCTGCAACTTAGAAGTGGAATGAAATGATAGCAATTACGCAATGTTGGCTAACATTTTCCAAGATCTGGGAGGTGCAGTTGGAAGTGCCTTGAAAATGTCAACTCAGTTGTGCCGCAGCTATGGTGGAAAGGCAAAAAGGTAAAAAGTTAGTAGTTATTAAGAAAGGGAATCTATACTGAAATACCAAGCTCTCCCCTTCCTCCACCCCCCTCTCTGTAAATGCCAAGTCAAGAGATTTGGGAAGCGTCAATGGTTGGCTTCTTTAAGTCCTTTATGCCTCAGCCTGCAGAATGGTTTTGCTAGTGTCCAAATCAACTGATTCAGCCTGTAAATCAGGAGTGTTCAACCTTGGTAACTTTAAAACTGGTGGACTTCAACTCCCAGAATTCCCCAGCCAGCCAGCGTTGTGTAAGTCACTCCTTCCACACCTACCCCTACCATGAACTCAAACTGTTGAGAGGTTGTGGGGGTTGGAACAACTCAAGAGACCTTAAATAATTCTGGCTGGTTTCCAGGTCAAATCCTGACGTGTAAATCTAAGGCGTTTCCTGATCTCGTTCTGTGCATCTTTTCCTCCTAGCTTCACTTCACTTCAGTTTCCACCGAAAGGAATCTTTGAGTCTTTCAAGACACGAACGAAGGGACAGCAGTGACATTTGCTGGTCCTGCCACAAAACATCTCTGCGCTGATGCAAATTTTGGTTGGCAGAGTTGCCAACTGGGTTCAGATCCTCCTCTTCGCGCAGGGAGGAAATTATTCTGAACACAGTGCCAAAGCTGGTTGAAGTTGAAAGTTATAGGAAGCACCCCTTCTCCATTGGTTTGTGGTCGGTTGGTTGTTTTCTTCCACAACTGTTAAAGATGGAAAAGGGACACAATCAAAGACCGTTGAAACATCACGCGGGCAGAAGGCATTGTGATGACTCACATCCCAAAGGTGTGAGCAACTTGCTGCTCTTGGCATCTTCTAAAAGAGGAGGCACAGGCAGCAGCGTTTGAGGGATGGTGCTAGACTGGAGGCATCAAGTGATCCCAGAAAGGTCTACAGCACGTTCAGGCTACATAAATAAGCAGCAAGGAAGTTTTGCAAAAGTGTGCTTCAAACTCTTTGAGCCTTGTGAGGTTTGGAGGGGCTCCAGAGGGGACCTGTCTGGAGCAGTCTATTTCCAGGGCTCAGGTCAAGATCCCCGCAGCCCAGTGGAAGGAGAGCAGACAAAACTGCTTAGTTAACAACATAGCCTCCAGAGTCCAATTTACTGACTGCGGGGTGCTAGGTTTGCACACAGGAACAAAACTGGAAAAGTGACTAAGCCAGAAGCTGGGAAAACACCTAGAAATAGATCTGCTGCTGAACAACGTGATCAGAACTTTGTTTAAAAGGCAGCAAGATTGTGGTGGGCCTGACATCAGTCAAGGGTGTGGGTGAGAGGCACTTTATTTTGAATATCGCACCAAGCCTGAGGTCGCATGTGTTGCAATTCTGAAGACCTCCAGTGTCCTGCCAGAGGAACCCAGTCGGGCCGGACAGCTCCTTTATGGCTACCGCAGGGGGACAAACTGCTGACCTCTGACTCAAAGGCAAACCATGAAGCTGTTCAGTCAAAACTCTGGATTATCTTCCAGGGTGCCAGGAAAAGCGACTCCATCCCCACCCCAGATTCTTAACACTCTTCCAGGCGGCTCTTACAAAATGCGTGGAATGCCACCATGGAAGTTGGTGGAAGAGGAATGTGCAGAGGCCAAAGTCTTGTTTGCTTCCACCGCCTGCTCACAGAAGGTGGACCACCACAGGTCTCAAGGGGGAGCTCTGGGAGGAAAAGGGTGGCTTCAGCACTACCTGATGTGTTGTCTCCTGCATCTTTAGTGGGCATCGTTGGCATTTCTAGCAACCAGCACTGGAACAGAGGAAGGGGTCGCAGGGCAGAGAATCAGCCTTTAGCAAAAGCAGAAGGGGGTGTAGAGTCAGGGTTTTTTTGTAGCTTTGTGCTTCGGCTTTATCAGGTTCAGTTGGTCCTGTGAATTTTGTTCTTAATTGAAGATTGTTTTGAGTCACATAGATGGGCACCCATGAACATTTTCTTAACAAACAAATGAATGAATATCTCTTTGAATAGGAACTGCTCAATATTCATGAGCAATTGGGGAAAAAAACGATTGTAAATCACATATACAATAAAAACTCAGTCCACAATTTTGAGAGCAAAAGGAGGTTTGTGGATCTCTGCTTTGCAAAAAAGGAGGTTTCTTAAACATTGTTGAGGCCCCCCCAAAGGGAAAAAAAAACCCAACCCAAGAAACCCCATTTCCAAGAAACAAACAACAATTCTGAAGATCTTATTCCCCCCCCCTCAAAGAGTAAATAAAATGCGTGTATTGAGTGAACTCCACGGGAAGGATGACCGGGCTTGAGGTCATCTGGGGTGAAGGCAAGAGAGCTCTTGAATCCAATTTATGGATGCTGCTCACATATTGTTATAAGAGCCCTTCTCTGAGAGGATGAGGTAAGTTGGAGAGACAAGGACAGACCAGGGAGGAGGCAGGCTGTGTCTGGACAGGGGAGCCAAACATGTGGCCTGAATTTCTGAGCACCAAATCCTCTCCGTTGAGCATCACTAATCAAAGGCAGATGCATTTATCAAGTGAACATGGCCGGATGGTCTCAGCAGCTTCTGCAGACGCAGCCCAGGCCTCCTCGTACGCTCAGCGCCCCTTTTGCAAGCTCGTATTCCAAGGAGACCCAACTGCCTATTGGTGGTGATGAATCAAAGCCCGTCCATCAAGAGTTTGCAGAAGGTAAAGCTGCCTGGCTGGACCAAACGGGTCTCCATTTTGATCTGGCATCATCTTCCCACAATGAGATGCAGCAGGTACTGTCGGTCAGTGCATTTCACAAACTGTTCTTCCTCTCCAGCATTTGGCATTTGGCCCAACTCAACCTGAAGGTACGGAGACGGGCGAAAGGACTTTATGCCCTTGGAGAACTAAACAGGCGTCCCCTTGTGGCAATCTGGTTTGGAAGAAAGAAAGCAGCAACATGGAACCACCTTAGAAATCGGGTTTTTCTTCTGGCTGATCAATGTTCTTCCTGGAGAGAAGGAAACAATCCCATCCATAGGACAGGGAGAAACACTCTTCCCATCTGTACTTCCAGGGTGGAATAAAGTCTTTGCCTTAGTCCTATTCTCACCTGTCCACCAAGATTCCAGAGATGGAGTAGATGGAAACATTGAATAGAAATCATGTCCCGTCATCTGATTGTTCTGGACTCCGTCAATCAAGCACTGGAGGATGAAATGAACCTTCCTTCTGAAGAGCATGGTGCTGCCAGCATCAATAGCACATTCTTGGAGTGGTGCCTTGCAGTCCTTCACCAGAAGTTGTATAGTCAACATTTCTGGCTTATCAGAAGTCCATCAGAAGCCGTGTGAACTCTTTGCATGACGGTCCAAATGTGCTGTTAAGGTCCAGAAGAGTAAGACCTCCTGACTTTACCCCAGAGAGTAGGGCGTGGTGGCTCTTCGCCTTAAGTTAACATCCACTTGCTTTCCATACACCCATGTAATGGGAGGCAGGAAGAAGGGAGGACAGTCTCCCCTCCCCCATTACTCAGCTCAAGTTGTGGGCTGTTTACATTTCCTGCACTGCAGAGAGCTGCTTAAATATTTAAATCTCCCAAATCCCCATCTTCATTTATATCAGCAACAACTAATGAAGAGAAAATGACTTTCCTATTGGATTTTCAAGAGAGAGACAGAGAGAGATTCTTCTCACAGTCCTATTCGCCTACCACTGCCCTTGAACGCAGCTCTCTTGGCCCATGTGCCTCCCTCAACTAAGTGGAAATGGTGAGAGACCATTAACTTCCATAGCCTAGTAACACCTTCTGGAGAAGCACCTGAAATAATGAAGTTCAACAGATGTGTCATAAAGGGAAGCACAGGGTAGGCTAGGCCAGGCTGGGCGTGAGCTACCTCACAGACAACTGGGAGGGAGCTGAAACTGTTCTGTGATCTGCCTTTGGAAGGATGCATGTGGGCAGCTCTGCAAATTGGGAAGAGAGGAGAGGAGAGACTGACCAGAGCAGCCTAGCAATTGAATCTTCCCAGATAAGATGCGAAGTTAATTTCAAGTCACAAAATGGGTTGGGGCTGATGGAATTTGAGTGAGAAAGTCACCCCAGAGGTGGGCACCCTCACCGACTGCAGGGCAGAACACCTATCCTGTCCCAGAGCATGGGGCTGGGCTGTTGCCCTGAGTGCCTGGGCTCCAGAAATGGATTTCCCATCAAGGTCTTGAGATAACGGAGGAGGGTCTCCGTGCTCTCCAGGGGCAGCTGGAGGTCTTGCACAAGGGACATGGCAATAGAGGTCAATCCTGCCAAACCTTTGAAAAGGCTTAGAGCAAAATGAGCAGGAGTGAAGGACAATGGATTGATTTCAAAATGGAGACAAAATGCAGTAAAATGGGACAATTGAAACAAATGGATTGGATTTACACACAATTCAGCTCACTTTAGGGGTAATTTGATACTGTGAGCCAGCTATTATCCAAGAAGCTTGCTTCATCTTAAAAAGAAAGAGGGGAGAAGGCAGCAGGGGAGATAATATTGGGGGGGGGGGGGAAACTCAGGGGACTCAAACTCCCTGGAAGCTGAGTTGTGCAACTAGTATTTTATCTGACTTTTGACACAATCTTCACACAAGCCAGACCAGGGTACCTGGTGGAAATTGCTCTCACAATATGGAAAGGTGGTGAGTAATGCTAGTTGCTCCACTCACTTGAGACAGGCGTTGGCAATAGCCTTCAGTGCAACAAAATCCTTCAGTTTCAAAATTGTCCTTCAACATAAAACCTCTGGCGTGCAGTATAATCAATAACAAACGTACAAGGAAGAGATGAACTGGGAAGGAAATCAGCCTCCATAATTATATGTTTACTAATATATTCCTATTTCCAGCAGTGAAATATGGGGAGACCATGAAGATTTTCGTTCTTATCCCACCTGGACCATGCTGGGGCTGTAGAAATGTTCTTCTCGGGTTCAAAAGGATAGTTTTATTATTAGTGCTACCAGGATGCTTCAGTCTGGCCCAGAGGAGAAAACAGCTGGCCAGCTGTGAAAGGAGATTGTATATATATAAACACAAACATGCAGAGAGACGAGGCTACATGCTGCATCCCCATTCTGCAGATGGCACCTGTGTGTTTGTGCACTTGTTTCAACTTACTCCGGATCGCATGGTGGTCGTGAAAAATAGTTTGCTATTTTGGAAACACGCACGCGCACACACGCAACCAGAGCATCTCTCCAAATTCCAGAGACACCATTTTTCTTGGGTCGGGACAAGAGCCGAATGGCTGCCATTTTGCCCAGAAGCCGAAAGAGGAAGAAGAGGCTAAAAAGTATTTTTTTTTCTTTTTTTTTTGGGGGGGGGGGAGGGCAAAGGAATGTAACCAAAGGAAGCGGAGAATACTTTAGGATCCTCACTGCTGTTCAGAACAGCAGGGCTGAAGGCCCCTTACCTTCCTCTTGAGTAATAGTCCCCTATCTGGGTCTTTCCATGCCACGCAGGCAAGAGAAATGCCCAAAAGCAAATCTCTCGACCTAAAGCCTTTCTCCAAACCACCTTTGACCTTCGGGCAGAATCACTAACCTGCAACAGAAATAACTGGTTTTTTTTTAAGCAGTCCAGCAGGAGCAATAAAAATAGCCATCAAACGTTATACGTTAACACTGACAAACAGAAATCCAAGTATGGCACTTTATAACTAAAGTATGTATAACAATAAATCTCTGTTGGATTCCTTCAAGCGCTCTTTTTTTCAAATCTAACTTAATCGTTTTGTAAGTGCTTGGAGTGGGTTCCTGGACCTCTGTAAAACCAACAGGACGGATCGTCTTTAGCCTTACAACCAGCTGAGCAAATATGGGTGGTTGCACGTAGCTTCCAGGTCTCAACTGGGAGAAATCTGAAGAAGGCTCAGGGTTGTTGTTTTTTTTAAACTATTTATGTTTCATGTTTCTGGGCCACTCATCTCCCTCAGTTGCCAAAATAGAATAACCAAAGCCAGAAGAAGCTGTAGGAATTTAATCCAGTAGAGCTGGGGTCTTTATTCAGCCCCCTCCCCCATGTTCCTGCTCTATTTTTAAAGCTTCTTAAGCCCAGCAAGGTGGGCCTGATGGCATTTTGGTTTAATACATCCATGAACTCCAGTGCTACATATTGGTATCTTGCATTTTAAATAAGCAGAATAAAAATAACTTTCTAGACTCCAGAAAGTTGAGTTTGGGAAATGCTTAATGTTAGATGCAGCTGAGTAATGGATAGAGTGGTAGCTCAATTTTTGTTCTTTTCACTTCTGAGAACACAAGTTTACTCCCATATTCTTTGAAAAGGAAGGAAGGAAGGAAGGAAGGAAGGAAGGAAGGAAGGAAGGAAGGAAGGAAGGAAGGAAGGGATATTTTAGGAAGGAGGGGGGAATTTTATGCTGCCCTGACAATCTTTGTTTTATTCTACAATTTTATTCTTCAATACAAGTCAAACTGCTGTCTGTTCTGATGCCTTCCTTTCAAATTAGTGCTCTAAAGCTTGGAGATATTTTGAAGTTGAAAAAATGTACACACACGCACACACCAATGTTGGTGAGCAGCTTGGGGATGTGCTAAGCTGAAGGTTACCTTGAGTATCTCCCTAGAATTTCTGATAGCCTTCAAGCTTCCCAGAGAAAAACTAAGGTGCTTTGCATGGAGGGGCGAGACTGGTGGAGACACGGGGGACCGAATAAGGAAGGAAGACATCAAACATCTTCATCATCTTCCCAGTAACCGATATGGTCAACCATGCAGAATTAAAAGAAGATTAAAAGGCATCAGTTGCCTGTGAACCATCTACAATTCCCTTCCCTGAGTAGATCATGGGCCTTCAAGCCAAATTTAGGATGGCAACTTGTACCACAGTAGACTTCAAGGTGTCACAAAAGCCTTTGTTGCCTCCCTAGATTGTTTAGATTTGTCAGATTTAATGGTCCACTTTTTCTCTTAGCGTGAGTACAACAGGGTTCAGGGATCTCGTAGCCCCCAAACCCCCTAGCCCTTCTCACCCATTGATCAGGATCAGCCTCTGGGATTTGAGATCTTGAGAGATACCCAGAGTGCCAAATGTTTCCCCCTGCGTCTTTTAGCCCTAATGCTGAAAACCCTTGAAAGAGAAGCTCTCAATATTTGTTACGGCAAAGCTATTGTCTTGGCCTGATAGCCTGGGCTTCCAACAACTCCATCGCTTCTCTTTTTTTTAAGTGTGTGAAGTAAGGAGAAAAATAAAGTAGACCAAGTCATCTATCAAAGAAGTGGGTCAATTCTTTTCTGGTGGCATTTTAGAACCTTCAATGCATCAGCATCTTCATTAAAACACACCTGGCCAGACCAAATAAAATCGGTTGAAGCTGCAAACCAAAACACATTTTCCTGAGAGTAACTTCCAAAGAAACTAACTTTAGAGAAAACACATCGAGAGTCAAACTAACAATTTGCAAATGCTGCAACCATCGACTGCACTATATAGTTCAGCATCTTTCTCCAAGACACAGCCTGTGCAAAGTTCTCCTGCCTGGGCCAAGATGGATCAAGGTGAGGGAGAAAGTTACCTGTCCTTCTCTTGCCCACTGATGAACTAGAAAGGTACATGTGACCCCCAGGCATGTTCCAAGACCATTTATCAGTAGGTCAAGAGGCTCCCAAAGTCCAGCAGGAGGAAACAATCCACAGCAATCCACAGAGAAACAGAAGATCCTACTTTTAAATAAAGAGGCAGGATCCTCTGAGCATGTAGCAGCTTTGGAGGTTAGGGCTGGACCAAACTGGCTGTGGGGACAGCCCAGGTGGAATTGTACCCACAGCTCTTGAAGGATGCGGTGGGAGCCCAGAGGCCCGAGGATTTCACTTTGAGGCCCATCCATTTACAAGTTCTCAGCTGCCCTTATACAAAATCATTATAGTGTTCCTTGCTTTGCCACCCTTCAGATCTGTAAGGAGAAGCTCATGAACTCAGCAGCCATGGCTGCCAAGCAATACCAGCTTTTGTGCCATCTGTCAATGGCCTCACAAACCACAAAACCTTGCTGAAGACCTGTGTCTATCACTTACGTAAGAGTTTTCCTACTGTTTCCACCCATCCACCCATCCAACGCCTTTCCCCTTTGCTTTTCAAATCGTCAATTCACGCAAAGTCAAATTTCTGTCTCAACATCTAAAGCTTCTATCTGGCATCAAGACTGAAAATGTAATTTTCATTCCTTCTATTTGAATTGAATTGTTGTTATTATCTAGTTTTCCAGATGTGAAGATCTGTCAGGCCCGCGCACCTAAATTTGTGCAGAAGGCTTGCCTGGCAGGTCTGAGAACCTGCTGTGCAGCTAAAAGAGGGGAAAATGTAATTTCTTTCTCCCTGACAATCAATGTCCCCTTGTTACATTGGCTGTCCTGTCTTTGGAATTTGCCCCTATTATTTCTTAATAATGTATGTAACGCACTAACAGCCCAAGAGGCCTCCAGATTCTCATCTAAATCACAGACTCTTGCCAGAGATTAGATGTTATTTGACATCACAAGGACTGAAATTTTTAGTACAGCAGGCAGGATAATCTGGAGTGAATTATTTCTTCAATAAAGTATTCCTGTTTTGTAACAGGAAAGGGGGAGGAGGACCCACAATTACAGAGTGAATTATACCACCAGGGAAGACGCAAGGTTTTCAAGAAGCACATGAAAAAGACGCATCTTCTCCATTCTCAGCACAAATCATGTACAAAGTTAGGTTTCAAAGCCTTCCCTGCTGCTGTAACGGATACAATTTTTTTCTGTTATTATTAACGCCAACATTTTTATTATGCTTCAGAATGCTCAGATAATTTCATAATCATTTGTTATAATCGCTAAAAAAAAAGAGAGACATTCATAAGAATGTAAGAGAAGGTCTGTTGGATCACACCAAGGCCCATCCTGGCCTGACCTTCCATTTAATCACATGGCAGAAGGATGAATCTGGGGTGCTTATCTTCTGGGGAGGGAGGACTTCTTCTTCTCCTGCTGTTCTCCTGCAACTGATAATCGAAGTCTTGCTGCCCCTCACTCAAATGTAACATGGAGTCTTCAAGGCCAATAGTCCTAATAGATAGGGTTTCCTTCCTTGTGTTGAGCAGTCTCTCTTGCCATACCTTAAGCACACGAGGGTTTAAGAAGAGCTCTGCAGGATAGGCTGCAGACCATCTCAGGCCAGCGTTTTGCTTTTCATGCTGGCTAGCAGATGCCTTCAGGCAAGGTGCTCAGAAATAGGAAATGGAGGCAAAGCTCTCTCCTACTCTTGTTCTGTTGCTACAAGAGTCCTTGGAGGTAACGTGGGGTCTCTAGTATTCCTGGAGGAACTGGTCCTCCATGCAATGAGAAATCCATCTCTCTGTGGTCCTCAGTTGCTTCTCCAGCCTCAGGGGATCAACAGAAGCTGCTCTTTCCTGTTTTGTCAACTCTTCTACCCATCGCAAGAGGTGGGCCTCCATCATTTCAAATCTTCTCAGGTACCCTCATTTACTGCTGATCCAAGGAAGGATGATTTTCAGTGTTGTCCACCCAACTGGTTCTTGGACTTGGAAGAAATGGCAGGAAACTGACCTCACATTTCCAGGAAGTTTTCTGTATTGTGTTGGTGTAATAATTCAGCATGCTGCTTCAGGGCTTTCATATTGCTTCAGGCAAAATGCTGTACCATAAATTATGGCACCTAAAGCTGAGTTTGGCCTATTGGTTGATGCATAATCAACTGAATTAATTTGAAATATTAACTACACAATATGGCCTAAAGGAGTTTTCCCCTCCATTGTCTTTCTAGCCACGCCACTGAATTCAGTACCAGCCTTTCTCTCTTGTGCAGTTAAAAGCAAAATATAAATAAATCCTCCATTTTCATATTATATGCATAGAATACACCAGTAGGAAGAACGGTTTGGATGTGAGCTACATTCATGTTGAAACAAAAAACCCTTCGCTATAATACATTTTTTAAGCGGTGGTTCCTCTCTCTTTAATAGAAGAAATAAATTTCTGCAAGGAAGCATATGAACTGCCAGAGAATTCTAATAACAATTTAAGTCTTAAATCAGTATTTATATATTCTCTTTGATATATACCATTGGAATTCCTTCCCTGGGGATCTACAAACAGACTTATCAGTGTTGGCTGTGAGAAAAATATTGAAAAGACATTTTTGTCTGCATTTGGCTGAACAGAACTTGACTTGGGGAAAGAAAGATCTTAAATCGCCCCCTTTTAACCCCAATCTACCTCCCAAGATTGCTATAAAGATCAAACTGGGGTAGTGTGTGTGAGAGAGAGAATCTTCTCACCAAAGGAAAAGTAGGATTAGAAGTAATATTCAGAGACCAGGTTGGAAACCAGCGGAAGGGACCCGTTGTGGAAAGGTCTTTTACTAGGGACAATACACAGCATAATTTATTGTCATCCCAAAATGTCCTACAGCAGTGGTTACAGAACATTGAACGGTGATTTTATGATTGCTTGAGCTGCATCATTGTTAAAGATGATAAAACCATATTGTCTGATCTGGGAGTTGGCCAAGAGCTTCCAGGCTTAAAAAAAGAAAGAAAGAAAGAAACGTAATGCCTATGTGACAGCAAAAACCTCTGGAAAACAACATTTAGATCTAATTTGGTTCTTCCTGCTAGTCATCCAAGGCCAACTGACTAAAGCAGAGCAGAGCAGAACATTCCCACTCCGCCAGTCTGCAGGATTTGCCCTTTTTAAAAACTAACAAACAGGCAGACAAGATTTGGTGGTTCCCTTCTGGGTCGAAGGAGGCCTGGCACCTCCAAGGGCTCCGATATAGACACCTCTCCAATCGGGCAGGGCAGGCTACTCCTCACCAAACTTGGATAAATGTTCATCTTCAGCCATCTGGTCCCTGCTTAAATTTTTAACCACCTCTCACTTGGAATACTTTCCTGCCTTTCTTTATATTCGTTTTAACTTAACAAATTGGCCATAAGCTAAACGGCACCATCTGTGGCTCCCAGTAAATACAACTGTTCTTAATGAAATTACTCAGCTTTATCATTTTGCTTCAGAGCCTCCTGCCTGCTTTGCTGAGGACCTTTTCACTGCTTGCCATCCTCAGTTCACAGGCTTCAGAAATTTGGAAGCTCAGCCATCTAGATCGGGCGCTGGGAAATTACTCTCGACACCCAGCGTGCTCAGCAGGGCAAGATATCAGGCTTAGCATTTCTCCTGCTCCAGAGTTCAGGGCGAGGCTCCGTTTGTATCAAGCTCCGGAGCAGGGCCCTGTCTTCTCATCCCTGGGTCACTCTGCCTTCTGGCATTCTAGGGGAGACATGATAAAGGATTCCAATATTCAAGGGGCTGACACAGAGAAGAGGGGGTCAACCTGTTCCCCAAAGCACCTGAAGGAGAAGAAGCAGACTAAAGGAGAGAACCAAGGAGAAATTTCCTGAGAACAATTCATCAGTGGAACAAATTGCCTCCAGAAGTTGTGGGTGCTCCATCACTGGAGGTTCTTAAGAAGAGATTAGACAACTGTTTGTCTGAAATGATAGAGGGTCTCCTGCTTGAGCAGTGGGGTGGACTAGAAGACCTCCAAGGTCCCTTCGCACTCTGTTATTCTGTTCATTCTCCCTTGCCCTTTGTTGGCCTGGAAACCCAATTGAGCAAAGTACCCACTTCCTCTCCTTTGGAGCATAGCTACACGGGGTTACTCTGATGTGGGGAAATTAAAAAGGACTTTGTTAAAAGGAAAATGTCTGCAAGGAAAAAATGAAGCTCAGCGATCATCGAGGACCCCTCATTGTTCACTTGTTCCCGGAGAGGAAGAGGAAGCACAGAAAATGTTTTCACCAACACTAGAGCTTCCGTGAGATTCCTTCTTGCAAGCTGGTTCCCCAAATAGAAATCACCCCCCCCCCTTTTCCTGTCTTGGTCTCCTTTTATATAGATACTCTGGATGGAGAGCAGTGCAACAACTTTTCCTAACAGAGAGGTAAAGCTTGAATCCAAACCCTGTATTTTTCTAGAACAGAAAGATTTCTTCTGAGATTTATCAAAAGCAACAAGGCTGAACTGGCTTTTTGGCATGAAACCAGAGAAGTTAGGATGCATAAAGTATCCCCGAAACCACCCCCAAAGAACTATCCTTCATTATTTCCTGATGTTCACAGCTATGATTAGGGCTGGTCAGTGACTAACACAGATGCAGCCAACCCAACATCACCTATAAAGGGTGATTTTTAACAGCAAAAGATAGTAGGAACCTTCTAATCGATTGCAGCTTCATCTCCCCTTAGGTGTAAAACAAAGATGGGTTTTGACAACTCCTTCCAGCTATAGTGGTTTAGAAAGGTCTGCCGAGATAGATGTTGGCTTCCTCTCTTCACACAGAGGAACGGTTCTGAAACACCTAAGAAACACCTGTTCAGCTCTTCTGTCAACAGGTTGCAAACCTTGATGCAATTATAGCTACCTAAAGTGAAGAAAACCTGGCATAAGGTTATACGTCGCTCAGGGCAAGCACAGGTGGATGAAACTGTCGGAAAAACAAGGATTTATGTTTGGCCGCAAGAAAAAAGAAGACAAAGAAGCGATCAGGTGTTGCGGCCCCAAAGTGAGTGGAACAGCTGGTCCTACTGGGATGAGATGGTCAGCTGAGGCAGGTTGGAAAGAGCAACCACAAGGCCATCTGCCGACCAGAGGACTTTGTCCCTTCCGGCCACGGCAGACCGGCTTCCACAAGTGCCAGCAGCACCTGAGCGAAGGATGAAGGTGAAACCAAGTTCAGGCAGAAATAAGCTGGTCTGTGTTCCAGTTCAAAAGCGTGCATCTATCACATGTGACCATCCTAGGATGGGTTTCTCAGGACCAGTCTTTGCTGATGAAAGATTAGTGGCCAGAGACCATTGAAATGGAGAGCTAATGACGGTCTCTTGGCCTACTCATAATTCCAGTGTCATTCACATTTTCTGCCATTTTTCTCTAACCTTGGATCCAGACGAGTCCACTCCAATCCAGCAAGCTTTGGTGTTGTCCCAGATAGCTGGAGCTGGCGCCAAAGGCCTCTGCACACGTCATCACCGCAAAGATACTTTAACCAGGGGTGAGTTCTACTTACCTTTACTACCAGTTTGCAGCGGGAACATGCACATACACTTCTGCACGTGCGCAGATCACCCATGATGACGTTGTGGCAGGTGGGTGGAGCTTCCCACCTGTTTTACTATCGGTTCTACAGAACCGGGAGCAACCATCACTGGCTTTAACTGTCCTTATGTGGGCCTTGAGTAGGAATCGTGAGAAGCAGCAAAGAGGGGAAGCCTGCCCTACAGAGTCATTAAGCTGCTTCTTTGCATATAGCTTTAGGTAGTTGGTCTGGAAAAGTCACCACTCTAGGATGATTGCAGCCCTGTTCGATGCAGCCCCAGCCTAATATTTCCATCCGTCTTGGGGCACCAGGTCCTTCATCACCATAGCCCTGGAGCTCAACTTTTCCATGGCCGGCTGGGGAATTCTGGGAGTTGCACGTCCGCACGTCTTAACGTTGCCAAGATTGGGAAACCCTGGCCTAAGCAAGAGAGCCACTGACTCTGGTGCTTTCCAGCAGCTGCTCTTCTGGCCCCCTCTGGCTGCCAACAGACGACCCATGGTCTGTGTCCTTCCAACTTCATTTGACCCACGGAATGAAGAGAGTGACTACAAGACCCCTTCCGAGAGGATTGGAACCCGATTCTCTCCACCACGGCATGAGCGGCCCCCATTTTTATCCCCCTCACAAAGCCCGGCTTCCTTTGCTAACTTCACAGTTTGGGAGCAACTTTGGATTGATGACAGGTTTGAATCACTTGTAGGATAAATGTCAGTAAGTGAATAATCTCTAGCTGAAGGCAAAGCCGGGGGCGCTCGGAAATGCTGATGCTGCTGTTGAGGGGAAAAACTTTTGCAGCATATTTTGAAGTAGGACGTTGTGTTTCAAGATCACATGCTGTTTACTCACCAGATTCCATCTTAGGGTTATTTATCTGACTATCTTTTAAGCAATTGTCACATTATCTCAATAGTTTGACTAATATTTCTCCCCCCCCCCAAAAAAAATTCTTTTCTTTGTTTAACGGGCAAAGGAGTTTTGCCTCAGAACTTTAGAGGATATGAAGGTTTTGCATTCAGCGCTGAATTCTGTGCCCTTTCTTGAGAAATTACTGTACAAAAGATGGTCAGGCAAGATTTCTCCCAAAGAAGGCCATGGGTTAGGCCTTCTGAAGGGGAAAACCTTGAAAGGTAAATTCCAGAAAAAGCCCAACCCTCCCCTTTAGCTCAAAGCAAGCACCCATCCCTTCCTCTTCTACTCTCCACCAGCAAAGGTCGGAGAACTTGGTTTGCCCACCATAGACAGGAGGAAGGAGGCTGAGATGGCCCTGTTTCCAGTTGAACCCTCAGGTCTGGAGGAGACGACCGACTTCAAAGAGGATCTGCAGTTTATTAAACTCTCTTCTCTGGATTAATGGACAGCTCGAAGCCCCGAAACTGCCAGCCCATCACATTTCCCAGGCAATTCTCTGTATGGAAGAGAAATTTAAAAATAAGTATACAGAAAGCAGCCTTTCTTCTAGGGAAGAAATTCACATAAGAAGCTTAACTGAACTGTTCTTCAGCCCAGGAAGCTTACATTGGGCATTCCTCTCTCCCGACAGCTGCACAAAGTCCCAAACTAGAAAGATTTACTTGCAGTGCCAGCAGGCAAGGATACAGCAGGGCTCAGAAGTCACTTCCAACATTGCAAAGTTAAGAAAAAGGCTGGCAGGCCAAACGTTAGGGCAGATGCAACATATTAATAGCAAGTTTGGTGAAGTTAAAAGGGCCCTTTTCAACCAAAGGGGGACTTTTAGCCAAATATTACTCTGCACCTCTCGCCTTCTCAACAAAAGGAAAGAGACGTGCTCGGAATTTCATTTGACACATTTGAAAAATTACAGCTTGCAAATAATTTACTTTTACGCAAAGCCACCCATGCTCAGAACAGGAAGCGTCGAAGGAAAAGGACCAACCGTTGCCGGCCTCGGAAGACAACCGAAAGAGAGAGGAAGTCTGACTCCCGGCCTTTCTGCTCTCAAACTGGCCCAGGAAAAGCACCGTCTGCCCTCTTCCATGGTCACGGAAGGGGTCTCTGGGAAGACGGGGCTTCATTGCCCAAGCACACAGGGGCGAGATTTTGAGGTTTGGCCGTAATAAACATCACATTAGGAACCCAAACTCCTCCTTTCCCATCACAACCGCTCCAGCCCAATCGTCTGGAACTGCAGGGACAAGCAGATGCCATCTGCACTCTGGGAACATGATTGATCTTTTTGGGGGTCACCAAAAGGGACTAATAAAAATGTATTGCCTCGGAGGCAGGAGAAGTTCAAAGCCACATAGGGCCCACAGGAGGCTACTGTGCTCCCAGATCTGCCCCGAGCCTCCAGTTGGCGCCGTAAACAATGGCACCGAGCGCCAGCTGCCATTGATCACTCGCTGGAGCTGGGGAAGAGATCTTTCATCATTGTCTCGTTGAGAAGAATCCCAAAATTAAGATGGATATCAAGGTGTCACGGGTGGAAGAGTCATTAAAGGGGCCACTATAAGAGTCATTAAAACTTGGGTGTTCCAGCAGACCAAGGCCTGGGCACCCGGGCGCTTTCCTCTCTCCTTGCAATTCCGAAGGTCTTGGCTGGGCTGCCTTGTTAGAGGAGAGGCGGCACAAAGTCTTTTGGCTTTTAATTAGAGCGAGCCTCCTGCAGCCTTGCCTCACCTAAACCCTTTGGGGGCTAGTTTATCAAATGACAGAAGAATATTGTTTTCCCCAGAGCCCAAAACTGAAGAAGTCTAATTTTCCTTTTTTAAATTCTGTAGTAGCCAACGGGCAGGGCAAATCACAGCACCAAGAGATGGAAGGGCGAAGTTGGGAGAAGAAAAGCAGTGGTGACAGGTAGTTTTCAGAAGCAACAGAGATGGAAAACAAGCAATAAAATGACTATTAAACAGGTTTCCTCTTCACGTGATCCGGCCATCTGGAAGGATGTTTTGGGAGCAAATCAGAAATATATTGACGTAGGTACATGCTAAAATGTACACATCACAACTTGGATTACAATCCGGGTCCAAATTTCTGTGCTGGACATTGCAGGCCAAGTGATTTAAGAACACAAAGGCTTTGTTGCAACAGACCAAAATCTATTTAATCCAACATTTCGTTCCCATCGTGGCAATGAGACGTCTTTAAAAATGCATTTTTAATTTAATGCAGCCTTTTGTATTGCATAGCCCTTGCAACACACACCAACACACACACACACACACACACACACACACACACACGTCTGAACTCTGTCTTCCCCCTGCCTGGCTTACATTCCCCAAAATTATTTCTGTCTGGGAGATTTAGAGAGAGCCTCCGAAGGAATTATGCTAGGTATTGACTGGTGGGAGGCATGACACATAAACAGGAATAAACGTTATTAATTATTGTTCATAAATTTCTTCAGAAAAGGATGTAAAAAATCTTGACATTGAACATCCAAAATAATTTCTATCCCTGGATTTTAAACAATGACAGGGCCGGAAAACTTTTTAAAATATATTTCTGGCTCCAGAACTCTTGTGCAAATGCGGGCGTGCGACTGCAGCCGGCACAGCTTTACTTATGACAGACCCTCCCAGCCTGCATCACCCCTCTATTCAATCAAGACAGCAGCGACCTGGAGGACTCCACTGTGAGGATCCAGCCCACCTGCTGGATGCCAGAGCACATGCATAATACATTGGGCAACTAATTATCTTACGGCCGCTACCTGTACGCCTTGGAAAGGCACACCTTACTCTTAAGAAGGGTTGGTCTTATGAATATTCAGCTGCCTGACCCGTTTCCCCCATTTAAGAAAAGACGGGGTGCTGAAGCATCTTGGGGCAGTTCAAAGACTAATAGATTGATTACTGAAGAAGCCCGCAGGGGCTCCAGCCAATCAAAGGTTGCGTCTCTCTTCACAGACCAACGCAGGTGATCGTCCTCGGCTTCCTTTTGCCCCTTTTCCCTGGCAGCAGCTCAGGCTGCACGGCAATGTAAACATACCCAATACTGCCCAAGTGGTTCTCTGGTACTTTGCATTTCATATTAAGTAAAAATCTATTTCTGCACCTGATGAAAATGCACGGAAGGTCTCCTGGCTGCTGCACCAGCGTTTAGACTCGTTTTCCGAGACCCCGTGGTCTCACGCCACTTCCTCTGAATATTTATGAACATTTTAGATGTGAAGAGGTCTTCAAGAAGAGCTTCTACGAAGGGAGAGTGGCTCAGAGACGACTGCAGCCGTACCAAGCATCCCAATGCCATTTGCAAACCGCGCTGGGCCTTCTTGTCCAGGGCCAAGTGTACAAGTGCTCAGGTGTCTCCAATGGGGTCACCCGGTTTCTGCAGCCTTGTGGACGTTTCAAGGAACTTCTTCCTCAAACAGCAGCCAGTGCCTTGAGCTTTATCCACCTCCTCAGTCTTTCAGCAGGAGCCCCTGGGAACTCAAGATGGCCTTTTCTTTGAACTGTGGAAAACAGCTGGCATTCAGACAGTACAATTTAGCCGGCTAATAGTTATTATGTGCCCGGCCCTCTTCAATTATTTCTAAAGTTACTTACAAGTCAAAATAGATGCCGGGATTTATTTACTCTTCATTTGCTTGCCAGCTTTACAAATTCTATCATCTTATCACTGATAGTTTCATCAGATGAGTTTTATTTTATAAAAATAAAATCTATCTCCATTACCCCAATGACTTTTCCATTCCTTCCTTAAATTTTTTTTCCAGCTTTTAAGTTTGATTCAGTAATGTGCCATGTACTATTTTTCAGCCTTTAAACTTGTCAACAAAAGTCTGGGAATAAAACCAAACAATTCTGACGTATCGGTGCTAAGACTTTTAAAGTTATCGAACACTCTTCTGGAGAAAGCCCAGATGGGAAGGCCTGGGAAAAAAATGGAAAAACTGGGGGAAACCCAGGGTTTTCTAAAGCCACCTGGAAAAAAATGGGGAGGAAACTCTTTTCCCCCTGCCCCCAATTTTTTTGGTTATTTTCCACGCCTTCCCATCTTTAGTCCAGACACAGGTACTTCTTGTGTGCAAACACAAGAAGTGAAGTTTTGTAACTACTACACACAGGCCTTGTGGCTTTGTGCAACTTGTTCTTAGCATACAGCAGAAAGGCTGAAGTATCGGCTGTAAAAATAAGGAAATGCTACCCCCTTGTGGAAAGCAATCCAACCTGATTTCAGAGGGTTTGACTGATGACTTTCAGCCACGCATCCCTCTGCAGATGGAGTGAATTGTGCAGCACAATTAACATTCTTCGATGGTATCACAGAAAGAGTTGCATGTAAAATATTTTTATTTGGCAGTATATAATATACGTAACAAAAGTAAACACAGAAAATAGTACATTTTATATGACCTACAGCCAAACTTCCTGAGTGAACTAGGTAAGTTTGAAGATGTCTACCTGCTAACTCTGATCTGGCCATAATAGTTTGTTCCTCATTTAAAGTTCTAAATTAGAGCCTAATATTATTTAGGCATTGATCCTGCTATTTTGTAAATAACATGTTTGTGCTATTGTGTTTTGCATGAGGCAGTGACTCTACTGTAATTTGACTGTAACTGCTGACATATAAATCTGTATCTTGTTCATTGCAAACTCTTTGGCACTGAAGGATTATTCTGGGGTGTAAATTGGCTGTGCTGAGACTATAAACGGAGCTAAAAATATCCTTAACCAGTTCTGGCCATGTTGATGTTAATGCTAGCATGTTGTGAGTATGAAGGTGCTACCTAAAACAAGTGTGCAAAAAGAGAGCATCCCCCCCAACCCCCAATACAAATAACTGGGCTAGGAAATACTGAATGTTGAGCAGAAATGCCTGTGTGGCAGCCCATTTGATTTACTATGTTGCTTCCAAAGAGGACTTTGACAGGAATAGTACAGATGGAAGAGTCTTTCTCAGAGGGGTTGAGCCACCCAGGGTCTGATCCCTGGCAAGCACCTGGGTGTTGCTGAACTCCAGCCTAAAATTCCCTGGAGGAGATAAGGGAGATAAGGGAGCCAAGAGTCAGTCGGAGTTGAGGGAGGTGGGCTTTCAACCTCTGCATTTGGTGGTGAGAGATGCAATGCGCCAGGACCCTGAGTCGGTTCCTTCTTTTAAGCCTAGGTATTTTTTTGTATATATTGTCACCAGAGAATCTGGTGGAAATGTGAAGAACATTTCAAAAAGAGAATTTATGATCTAAGCCAAATGTTCATTTCTGTATCACATAAATCTAAATAAGAGTAATGAGCATAATTAGGCATTATTTACTGACCAGCATGAAGAAAGAACATCTGTCCCTGATTACAACTGCATGGCTATCATCCACTGAAGTCCCTGGAATCTTCTGCATTACAAAAATCTCCCCCTGAGTAGACCTGATAGGAGGGTCGTGGAAAACTTATTTTCTGTCGAAGGCAGTAGAAATGAATTTTAATTCATTTAGTAAAAGGGGGTTTAAAGCAGAAGGAATTTCGGGATTTTTTCTTTGGGGTCTCGATTGTCAAGATTTTCTAAAAGCACACCCACAACCGACTGCAGTCTAGATAGAGTAAAGCTGAGGCCACACATGGATTGTTCCCCCAAAGACATTTCCTGAAGGAGGGGCTGAGCCAAGGCCCCCCGTGTCCCAGTCACGTCCTGGATGTGCTTCTTTTCAGAGAGGCTTGCTTCACCAGGGTCTGCTGGTGCCTGCTGGCTTCAGCCGCATCGATGGCTTGACACGTTCTCTGCAAAGCGGCAGAATGTGGCAATTAGAACCCCTTCCTGAAAAAATGAGCAACTTTTTCTTGCAAAGATAGAAACACCCATCTCTGGGCTGCCGCTGCCATCTTCGACCAAGAGTTGGCACAATGAGGATGACCCAGGAAGTGTTACAGGTAGACCTTAGCGATTGTCCAAAGCTCCGACAGACTCACCTGGGGAGGATTTGCAATTCCAATTCACAGTTCCGGAGCTCACCTCCCCCCGGGGGTCACATGACCCGCACGTCAGGCGCTCGGCAACCGGGTCATTTCCAGTGACTCAATCACGTGACCATGGTTTATGTCAGTTTTGCTGAAAACTGGCATTTGTGTCTGGTTTTCTGCAAAACTGTGCCTGTAGCCCATTTTATGACCATCGTCAGTTACAACTGTGATGGGCAGGATCCATTTTGCTTGTAACTGGAGGACGAGCTGAGATTTGAGGAAATGCCTCTGCCTGTCTACCTCTGAGACTCGATGCTCATGATCCGCTGTGGCTAAGAAAGTGTCCGAGGTGACCAGGATAGTGACTCAGGGAGGCAAGGGTCATCCCTCATGCCCCAAAAAGGACATTTTCTAATTAAGCAAAATGTAATCTTCAGTGTGGAGGGTAGAAAACCCGATTCCCCTGGACATTGCCCTAGAAAGACTGCAGACCAAACGGGGCCTTAATGTCCTCGCCTGAGGAAAGACTGCAACGTACAAATGTCACTCGGGAAGTTGTGAAATAACCTTTCAAAGGCAAAGACCCAGGACAGTCAGCGCCAAGCTTCTGTCCCGGCTGAATCGTTAGGGGAGCCTTACCTTTGCGGCAGCCACGTCCGGTAGTCGGATTTTCTTTATTAATTCTTGTCCCGAACTCTCCTTTTTGGAGAATGGCAGTATCCCTTTGTCCTGTTAGAAATGGCATAAAACACTGAGTTCCTGTTTAGGAACACTAACCGTAAAGAGGAACTCAGTAGGCAAGGAATAAAAATTGCATGGTGGCCACAAATGCAAATACAATTGCGTTATGAGAAAGATGCAAAAATGTATGGCTTTAATAAAGAACCAACAGAATTAGACCAGATATTAATCGGAAGAGATGATAAATTGATAAAGAAATTATATGGTTACTTATTGAGCATCAAATTAGGAAGTGAGCAGGTAAAGGGGACAATGATTGCTTTAGCAATGCTTGCTAAAAATTTGGGACACGCAATGGAATTAGATAAATGGCAGAAACTATGGGATAGGAATGTAAAAATGACAATGTCAACCGCATATAAAGAAAATCTGTATAAAATGTTTTATAGATGGCACTTTGCACCGGCAAGGTTAGCTAAAATGTATAAAGACAGATTAGCCAAATGTTGGAAATGTAACCAAACACTGGGTTCATACTCCCACATGTGGTGGACGTGTCCCAAAACTAAAAAATATTGGTGGAAAATACATATCTGGCTGGAAAAAATGACAAAGAAGGATATTGAACTGAGATCAGAGACATTTTTTTTGGGCATCCTACCAGAAAAATACGACAAAAAGACTACATATTTGATTTTACATGTACTGACTGTGGCTAGGATTGTATTTGCACAACAATGGAAGTGTGAGGAGATCCCATCAGATGAGAGGGTGATTCAGAAAATAATGGAATGCGCAGAAATGGACAGATTAACACTTATTATTAGGGACAGAGAAGAAACTGAATATTTTCTGACGTGGGATGTATTTTATCAATGGCTAGACAATAGAAACAGAAGAGGAGATGTAAGAAAAGAAAATGTTACTATGGAGAGACGTTTATGATGATGCTATGTATTATTGTAAATTGTTATAGAGTTATACTATCAATGCTATTGTAACGAATACAACAACAAGTAAGTGAATTATGAATTTTCAAATAACTGTACCGAGTTCACACACTGTTTGATGGAGATGAAAAGTATTATAAATAAAATAAATAAAACTTGGAGGGTGGGGGGGAGAGAAATGGCACAAAACACTTAAAATATTCAACTATGTATCAGAAAAAGAACCAGAAGGTATTTCTGAGTTTGCCTGATTTCACCTTGGAACTCCTTCACATCCAAAGTTAACCCCTCTGTTGTTTTTGCCCAGAGAGTCTTCCAATACTTGAAGACATTTATTAGGGCATAGAGGGCCATATTTTTCCAGCCATGTCTTCTATTGAGAAAGACAGACTTTGGTCTCTCTTTCAGAACAAAGTCAGATTGAGCTCCTTACCTTATTATTTCCAGGAGTAAAATTATTATTTATTTCACAAAAGGAGATGCGGCATTAATCTACCACTCCACTAACAAAATCAATACAGCAAGGTTAATTCAAAATATATCCTTGAAACACAGTAGAGGTTTTGGTTCTGGGTTCGTGTTGCTCTAACTAACAAATTTGTCTGCTGATTAATAATAGCTGTTATGCTTTGGTCAAACTTATTATGCCGAGATCAGACTCTCTTACCTTAACGAAGATTTGCAGCAGGTTTTCATCTGTCCTGGGGGGTCGTGTAAAATCTTCATATAAGTAATCCCAGTCTGTGGTCATGTGACCTAGGATCTCCACTTCTTTCATTAAGATGACTCTCCTGGAGTGACCAAAAAGTATTTTAGGACTTCCCTTTCAGAAGAAACAATCCACAATGGGTCCGAGACCAAGGCATTTTAACTTGAATGAAACAATCCTGTTCCACTAAAGAATAAATGTAGAACACCCCCCCCCCCCAAGAAAGCCCCAATTCTACTTGTGGAGAGACTCAGCTTAATTGCAAAGCACAATCCTGCTTTGCAATGATTCCCAGGCATCCTTCCACTACTATCAACATAAGCTTCCGCTGAGGTCTACTCAGCCAGCTCAACTCTTTGCAGAGCCAAAGCATCTGCCATCTCCTTCAATAAGGTCATGAAGAGAGAACATGTCGGGGAAGTATCTTTCAGAATTAGGCTCCCTAGACCAGGAGTCTGCAACCTTAAACACTCAAAGAGCCATTTGGACCTGTTGCCCACAGAAAAGAAAACACCGGGAGCCACAAAACCCTTCCCGTGCCTGACTACTTCTTGAGCGGCCACAAAACTAGCATAGGTAGTTGAATTAAACGTTCTGTTTTCTTCTGAAACTTTTCTTTTCTTGGATTTATCCAGGGTTGGCCTACCAGGAGTTGAAAAGCTCAATAAATCGCGTGCAGGCAGGTGTTGCACATTGGCGGTTGTGATGCATATTCTGAGTGACAGGGAGCCGCAGCAGAGGAGTGAAAGAGCCACATGCGGCTCCAGAGCCACAGGTTGCTGACCCCTGCCCTAGACTGTTAAATTCCAGGATGAGCGGGGAAAAACTCCTTCCAATTTGCTGGCCTGGCCATACCTGCTGGTGACCACAATGTAGGTCTTTCCTCTTCCTGGGATTGGACAATAGTGCTGGAAACTCTCGGCCTCCAGCTTCTTGATGTGGGAGTTCTGGAGAGGAAGTAAAAATGCTTCAGATTAGATCACAGCTGCAGTGTTTAAACTCTTACACAAGGCACGACTGGCTTGTTCTGGACTGACCTCCCTCCCAATGGAGCCCCATCTGAGATGCAGTGAAGGCAGAGTGAAGTGGAGCCGCAACTGAGACTATCTAGAGGCCTTCAGTCCTGAGCCAGCAGAGAGCAGGGCAGGGCAGGGTGAAGGGAGCAGCCACATGGGCTGACGAGAGAAGAACAAAAGTCTCCCATGAAGTTCAAAGATGCCACTCGAAGGAAACAGGAGGTGAAGCCCAATTGCCCCCCCCCTTCCCTCTGCAGCTGGGATGGGCAATGAGGTTCCCATCCAGATGTCTAGGAGCCTGACCTCTTCCTCACTGGCTATCTTGGTTGGGGAAAACAGGTGTTGAAGCTCTCTCTATCCGAAAGGCGACTGCAGATTATCGGCCCCTTCTCAAAACAGGGGCCCAATTCTCAGGGAAAGTGGCAGAGGATACAACTGTCACTCACCTTCAAAAAAAAGGTTCTCACAAGTTTAGGTACAAAAAACAAAATTTTAATTCACCAGTTCATAGCATTATGTACACACTTCTGCAACATTACAAATTGAACAACAATATGAAGTGGGAAATATTACCAAGAACTCGCTTTATTTGGGGGAGGGGGAGGAAAGCCTTGTTGAGAAAGATAAGGCTTCTCTTCCATTGAGAGGGAGGGCAGCTCCACAAAAGAGGAGGGCAGGCAGGGGCCATTATTCTCCCTCTGCTGCTCTGGGTGGGCAGCTGGGGCTACTTGCTCTCAATATTAACCGGATTTAGCACATATTCTGGGGAAAGAATTGTTTCATTATCCCCAAAACATCTGCAATAAGGATACACTGTCTCCCAACATAATTTGTCATCTTTAAATCAATGTAGCAAAACCATGCATTGAAAGGAAATATATACGTTTGTAAAAACATTAAAATAAATACATGTTTCTTAATACATCCTTCCTTTTCAGCATCAAGGCACAGGTGTAACTGTTGGAAGATAATCAGCTGACTAACCTGGACAGGACTCTTAAGATACCTACTATCTACAAAGGGACCTCTGGGTGTTAATATAGTTTGAAATGGTCAGATTCCCTAACAAACATTCTACAGTAGTAGATGTTCCAGTCAGATTTTGATGGAAGATTGACTGTGAAACTACAAGTCACACAAGTTTCTAACTTAGGGTCCCCAGGAAGATCCCAAAAATATCCACCCACAGTAAAATATATGTAGCTGGCTATTTTTATCCATGTTGATGGTGAAAGGACAAAACTTGGGTGAGATCATCATGGCATCTGTGCTGCCTTTTTTGAGCGTATGTTGTGACCTTGTACACAAGTATGCCAAATACAGTGCACATTTCGCCACCTGCCTGGGGAAGCCAGTGCAGAATCAAATGCTCAGGACACGCCAGCGGTTTTATTATAGGACCCTCAGCCAGAGACCCTCCTCTTTGCATATCATAAAATGATGTTCCGCAATAACTCTCACAAAAATGTCTTTGGTCTCCATTACAAACCATTTAGGAAGAAGGGTCTCCTCCCCAAAGGGGAGCCCTCTCTCTCCTGGCCCCCTTTCCTATCTCGCTCTCCAGCCGCTTCCTATCCAGAGCCCCCTTTCCTAGCAGCTCACTACTCTTGGCATTAAGAAACATTTGCCCCGACATTCGAAATGAAGACTATCAAAAGTATTAACAAATGCAAAGGCTCAGTGACAACCACACACAACTAGTGGATGTCTCCGGAATTAAGTCTTTTACGTTTAAAGCAAACCAAGGCAGATAAAGATGGTTAAGTTAATCAGGAAAAGAGAAGCGTAACGGGTGATTCCGTTGGTCCAGCCGGGATTGGGCATGCATGGAAGGAGAAAGGGAGAAAGAAGAGTAACATTAGAAAGGGGTGTGGGATGCAGTTCATAGATCGCACAACAAGGGGGGGAAAGAACAATTTCAGCAAGGGCTCCCCACAGTCAACATCCACAAAAGCAACAGAAAAACCACTTGCACTTGCCCTTCATGCGCACACACACAGAGGCACATTTAGGCAGCCACGTTTAAACACTGTACCTCAAACAAGTCACAACCGTCGGCCTCGCCTCGGTCGTAGGGCCGAATGATCCCGTCTTCGCGAATGAGGCGAGGGGGGCGCAGGCTGGAGACTTCTTCAGTAGACTCGGCCACTCTGTGAGGAGAGGGAAGGGAAGTCCTTTCTAGCGAGGGGGCCTTCTGGAAAGATCCGTTCCCTCGGATTCTTCTACAGCCCATTCCAGAAGGACTCCATTCCAGAAACTCTTTCAGGGAGAGCAGCTAGCAGAAGGTGGCCTGCTGCTCTGCACCGAAAGGCCCAATGCACACAACCAGAAGACGACATGGGGCTCATGTGTGTGTCCATGTTCTCCTTCTCACTTGGGTTCTCATATGCCGATTTCTAAGCGAGGCTGCCCCTGTCTCCTTCTGAAAAAGGAGGCCTGGGAAGTAACCCCCAGACGGCTGCTGGACTCACCTCTGAATCCCTTGGAAGGTACTGCTGGCCATGTCAATGATGCCCCCGGTTGGGCGGGCCACCACTCCCACCAGTCCCTTCCCGATGCCCTTGAAGAAGCCAGCCGCGCCCTCCTTCTTGGCACCTTTCAGGATCAAGGGTGAGAAAATTAGGATGGCATTTTCTGACTGCAGACAGTGCCACTAAATTCAAAGCATTTTAATTTCAGGCCATCCGCAAGAAGCATTGGTTTTCTCTTTAACATTTCACTCTTTAGCGTTGTTATCTCTTGCTTCATGTCATGACTTCATATTTCAGGCGATTCCAATCAGGGACATTTAAACGGAACATGCAGCAAAGCAGTTACAAAGTTGCTGTCATTTATATGCTTCTTGACTGAATTCTGTGAGAATTAACTTTACTCCAGCTCACTTACCTTCTACAGGTTTTGTGACCATCCCAGTTACTCCGCCAACAACTCCCTTAAAGAAAGCAGGGGGGAAAAAGATGGAGTTGCAGGTTGGAATGGCAAAGTTTCCCATTCATTTCACCCCAACCCTCCACTTTGGGGGAAATTTTGAGTTCAAAGCTAAGACAGGTTCAGCCTGCTCAAATTTTCATCTGAAAGCAATTCATCAGAAGCAGAAATTCTGATAATACAAGACACACGACCCAGTCTGTAAAAAACAAGGCTATAATCCACTTTCCATGAAGAAAAGTAATTTGGGAAACTAGCTTGTCCTATTAGCTATGAGAAGGCTGGGTGTCGATTCTAGGAATTCCTCAGCATGAATCCAGCTGACCTGGCTGAAATCGACCTAAACCCCAGAGAGCAGAGGCACCAGAGCCTTGTGGGGCAGGAGATTATCCCGCCTTTCAAGAACTGGCTGCAACTTTTGCCAGGTTCTGGTGCCAGGAGGTCTTCTGGGCCACTGGCTGGCTGGGCAGAAGAAGCTGGACAAGCCCTAGGAATTCCAACCCAGCTTCACGTTTCTGACATGTTTGGAAAACTCTGGTCCATAGAAAAAAGTGCCAAATGCTGTAGGGTCAAAAATCCCAACTGCATTCTACATCACTGCATCCTTTCATCACTCCTGCTGCTCCTGAAAGGGAGGCACTCAGGCCCCTGAAGGCGATTGGTACCCTGGGATCCCCAGCTTGGTCTCTGGAGAAACTCATTCCCCACCTTCAAACGGGCTCTCCGGCCACCCTCACCCACGCACAAACAAAGGACACAGAGGGGGAGGGTACGTCTTGTCCCCGAAATGTCTAGGAAACACCTAACACTTGAAAACGATATCAAAACAGAATGTTACTGCATGTAATTAATAGTTCTATTTCTGTTGTTTTGGTAGGCTGTCTATTTATTTATTTATTTTACTCACTAGCAGGAGAAAATGACACAGACCCAAAACACAACACACACAGCACCAATTGGAGGTGGAGTTAATTTAATACAGCTGGGGTGGGGGGGGAGAGACACCCAGAATTCCAAGGAGCATCTAAAGAACATCCTACCCTCAGAAAGCCCTTTCCACCTTTGGCGAGGCTGTCCCCAAAGTCCTTCGGCTGGCGCCCCATCTCCTCCCGTCTCTTCTGCTGGAACTCCTTATCCATGGTGATGGCAGCCAGGCCTTTTCCGACCGAGCCAGTGATGCGGGACACCACGCCTGCAGCACCACCTGCCAGCCAAGGGGAGTTTAGGGATGCGCCAATGGAGAGCAGCTCAAGAAAGCTTCTCCACCCACCGAAGGTGCCCCACCTACCAACAGTGTGGCCAAGAAGACTCCTCACGCCAATCACAAGCCCCTCGGCAAACTCTTCAGGTCCCTGGACAGCTCCCTACAGAGAAGGAGATGATCCCAAGCAGACTTTGAGAGCAAAGCTAAGCGTCCAAAGGGCGTCCAGCACTCTGCTCTTGTCAATGGTGGCTGTGGACGGCTCAGGCGGCAGCTGAAGCCTTGGAGTAATTTACCTAAAACTACACGGCTGCCAGCATGGAAAAGCCAAAGGAGCCTTCAGGTTGACTCCACATCCTGACTCTTATCGCACAACTGGCAGAAGCCCTGAAGGGAGTCATGAAGGAGAGCCGAGATTTCACGGATATCCCCCTTCCCTGGGGTTTATTCGTCTTCAGGGCTTCCATCCGAAACAGGCCTTTCTTAAAAAAGCATTGGGGCAGGGGGATTTGGTGGGGTGGGAAGGTGGAACCTCCCCAGACACCAGGTTCCCAGGTTTTCTGCTGTCAATCATCGCGCTGTACCTGGAAGGGCTCGTAGAATAGGGCCTCCACACCTTCCGAAAGGCCTCTGATTAAGCCAAAGGGGTTGCCCAGGACATCCAGCCCCAACACAAGAATGTACATCTGCTTCAGGAACTTTAAACAAAAAAGAACACAAAAAATGAGTGTTTGAAACGATAGGCAGGCCTATCCTGGAAGCAGGAGAGGAGGGGAGTGAAAGGAGGAGGGATTATCAGGTCTAAAGTAGCAGCACTTAAGCAGGGGAGAAACCGCAACGGCTCCGGGCTGCACTTGCTAATGGGGTTTATGCAAGGGGGGAGGGGGAGGGAGGGAGGGAGGGACGGGCAAAGGACAGGGACAACTTACTTGCCCGCTGTAATGGCCAATGACTCTCCACAGCAATTCATCTCTTTTGTAAAACTGGTATTTGATTTCGAAGAAAGCAAGCCTGAAAGCAGCAGATAAACAGCCTCATGAAGATCTGTAGCTTAGAACTCTATTGTCCTCTGCATGTAAAGAATCTTACAGACACTACTCTATAGGAAGGCCTTGTGGAGCAAGCTATCTTCATCCCATTCTACTGAAACCCAGCAGAGCTGACAAGTCATCCAGGAAGCAGATTGGGGGTCAAAATCAGATTTAGAGAAGAGGCTTGACATTCCTCACCGCTTAAAGAGCGTGAGATTATTTGTGTGGGTGATAGTCCTTTCCCTGCTAGCAAGCCCAGGTTGGCATGTCCAAGAACTGACACATGTGATGGCAAGGAAATGGGAAGCGACTGAGCCCTGCAAAACTTCATCCTCTAAGGCATGTCTGAAGGGTGACAAGAAGCTCATGGCTCAGGCCTGGGTGTCTCTGGGACATCCCTGTCTGTCCTTCCCAGGCCTTCCTTGCAGGGAATGTCGTCTGCAGGGACCTAAACTCCTGCCTGAGATCTCCGTGGCTGCATTTTAGAAAAGCTATCACCGCCTGGCTTTGTGGATAGATACATTATGAAATCTAATCCCTCTTGTGGTTTGGGACTTGATTTAAATCTTTTGCCTTGGAAAGGTACTGTCATTTTGATGTTGTTGCGTATGGATTTTTCAATCTTTATTGATCCAATGGGTTTTTTTGCTGCTCCACATCTGGATTGACAGGAGCAGCACAGAGCCCAGGAAATACAGGAATTCCTGTCTGTACAGTCCCTGACCCATTGTCCCACTGGAGGTCCCCGGGCTGCTTCTACTCCCAAGAACCTCCTGAGATGAACCCCGAAGCCCCTTACTTGAAGATGAGGTCATCCACATCGGTCAAGGTGGCTCCGATGCTCTTCAGGAGCAGATTGACAGAATGGATGGCAATCACGTCACCCTGGCCGGACTCGGATCCGTCGGTGCCAGAACCCAAGGAAAGGCTTAAATGGAGCTGGCAAGAGAGAAAGCAGTGCTTATGACAGCCGCTGAAGCTCAAATACTTTGTCCCCCTTATGAGAAGAGAGGGTTCCTTGGAGAAGACCCTGGTGTTGGGAAAGGCGGAAGGCAAAAGGAGAGAGGGGACGGCAGAGGAGGAGATGGTTAGGGAGGGTCATCGATGCAATGAAGGTGAGTCTGGGGAAACTCCAGGAGACGGTGGAGGGCAGGGGGGCCTGGCGTGCTGTGGTCCATGGGCCGCAAAGAATTGGATATGACTTAGCAACTGAACGACAATAACAACAAGAGAGCCATTGTTAGTTATTAAGCTTTGCTGAATGCAGGATTCATTTAAATACCACTTTAAAAAAACTATTGAGTTTTCAGTTAACTCATTTCTGTCAGCTTTTTTAATTCTGGCATGTTTTATATTCATATTCATTCATTCATTCATTCATTCATTCATTCATTCATATGGTCTACTTTCAAAAAGTTCAACATCAACCTTATTTCAAAGCTGGCTCTCGATCCTGTTTGCATTTTATTAAATTGAGGAGGGAATCAAAGAATTCCATAAGGAACATTCCGTTGAATTTTCAATTTAGCATTTCTGCACAGAACTTAAGAAATTTAAATGCAAAAACCATCTGATAAAAAAGACACTTTTAAAATATTGGGGAACAGGGAGAAATAGAACCAGAAATAATGCCTTCTATTAGGGCCGTGATAATGAAAAGCAAATTATGGAATTTGTGGTCCTCTAAAACAAGGCTTTAGGCTCAAAAGTGTAAAAAAAAAAGCAGAATTTAAGGCAGGTTCCACAAATTATTCCAAATTAACCCAAGAGATGTTTTCTTCCATCTAGTTAGCTAGCTAATGGAGAAAGAAATTAAACTTTACCATATATGGAAGCAGAGCCCGAACGCCACAAAGCCATTTTCTCCCTGCTGGGCTCATGGAAGGATGTAAAACAGGAAAATGAGGAAGGGGCTGTGTTGTTCTCCTCAGAGGAGGGGGGTCTCAGGCGGTGCTCACTGGAGGGAATAAGTGCTTTTGGCGCTAAAGCCTTGGCACTTAGGCCAAACTGCAAACCTCAAAGCTCCCACCTAAATCTGAGGCATTTGGGCAAATGATTCGCCCCTTGCAAATGCCCTGTGACTGCCTTGTGCCAGGGGCAATCTCTGGGGGAGGAGCTGCTGTTCTCTGAAAACAAACCTTCAGTGGAGAAATGTGGAAGTGTTCAAAGAAACTAAGAGTGGAGACATCCGTCAAGGAGGATTCCATCAACTCCGTGTTAAGAGCATCGATATCTTTCTGTATCAACCCGGTCTGTTAAAACAGAAATAAGCTTGAACAGGTATCCTCAATTGGGTTCAAGAAAAACATTACACATTTTCACATTTGTTTACTGAAACTTCTTTAGTTAATATCTTAAGCCTTTCGGTACCCATGCTTATGCTTTTTTCAAAGGTTTTTTTTTTCTTTTTAATCCCTCCAGTTTTTAAAACATCCCTCCCAAGTGGAGACGGTGACTACCTTCTGCTTCCCAGCTTCTGGGTCTGTGGCTGGAGTGAAGAGGTCAATCACAGCTGCTAGGAACCCCTGATCCAGCTTCAAAGCCATCTCCTGGATGAGAACCATGAAATACCTGGCAGAAGGAAATCAGAATCAGAATTGACACAAGAAACCTGCTTCTAGAATGGGGAAAGCAGGAAGGACCCCCGGATTCTATCTGCCAGAACCTGCCATCAGACACCACATCTTCCAGAGAGAATTGTGGAGGAAGTCATCTTTGAACATGATGCCAAAAGCTAAAAAATATGGAATCAGTGGACTGTTTTACCTTTTCTCTGAATGTGAAGAATGTGTTGTTGTTTTAGTTGGTAACCATGTTTCAGATATGGCTGAATATAATTTACTTACTTGAACTGCAACACTTTGCTGTATTCATTAAACCGAATTATGATGCTGATGTCAATTAAAGGTTTCGGTTCTAAGTAAAAGAAAGAGAGAGAGAGAGATGAATTGAATGCCTATTTTACCTGGTTTGGTTACTTCAGGAATGTCCAACCTTGGCAACTTTAAGTCCGGTGGACTTCAACTCCTAGCATTCCCCAGTCGGCTGGTCTTAAAAAGTTATCAAGGGTGATGTGCTTGGACACCCCTGAGTTTGTTGGTCCATCGGTGCTTGAAATTCATCTCACCTGAATCGAGTGCGATGGATTTGGGAGGAGCCACAGGATGAAACACCACCGGGAACATGGAACCGGGGAGTTGGTTGTCCACCTTGAAGGGAGGAGAACAGGGATATATGGAGAGCATTAACCAGTCTGCCAGTCTAGCGGTTATTTCTGAACAAGGAACCTTGCAGGTGGGATGTGCCAGCATCTATTTAACTAAAATGCCAATGGATTAGAAAGGCGGTAGACTTGTGACACCAGATTAAGAGGAAAACCTTAGAGGATTTGCTGAGGAAAAAATTGTGATGTTAATGTTTCTTACAAAACACGGCTGTAACATTTTTATTGTCCTTTCTCTTTCAGGAACACCACCAAGTGAATTTCTAGGAGCCAACCCTGGATAAATACAGCGATAAGGGACTCTGGCAGACCTTGGGGTGATCATCTTTAAGAAGCCCAGCCTCTTAATCCCTGGGGAGAGATTAGCCTTCTCTAAGAGCAAAGGAACCTACCTGAAGCCAGTATAACTGAGCCCGTAAGCTCTTCTGATGTGCTGACTGCTTGAATTCAATTTGGATGGCCGACAGAAAGTCTCGCTTGATTATGCATTTGAATGGAAGGCGCATTTCCATTGGCACCTTATCGAAGTTTATCTGGAAATAGAAAGTAGAGCTACAGAGCTGCTATTATGTGAGCTGCCCCTCACTTCACACCCTGAGATACAGGGACATTTCAGACCAAAATGCAACTCCTGAGAAACAGTGAAAATCTTCTTCCTCTCCAACTGTATCCCGGTTGTTGTGTTTGTCACTTGTTACAAACACAACAACAGTGACAAACACACAGTATTGCCCCTTGCCCCACTGAAAACTACACCTTGAATAGCTGTGGACTATTTTGCTTGTCTTCAAGGCCCAAAGTCAGGCATTGTTCAGGAGCTCAAATTTCAATAAACTTGATTCGATGCTACTCAACAAACCTTAAATGCTGAAATATGCTAGAGTGTTTCTCAACGCTCAAATGCCCTGCCATGTACTCAAGAACTAGCATTAGCCTAGCACTGATGGTGTTGCCTAGTCTGGTAGTGAAATGTCTGCAAGGAGACCACCAAGCTCAGAGAGCACCAAGGACCCCACAACTCAAGAACCGGCTGGAGGAGTTTCTCACTTCTGGAAGGGAGTGGAGAGTCACAAAGAAGAGGTTTTGCCAAGCATCTTAGGCTCAGCTGTATTCCTGCCATTTGGAGGGTTTGACCTTCCTCTGTGGCTCCAGCCTACCTCAAAATTGTTGTTGATTTTCATCCAGCCGGAAGGCTCCGTGCTCTGCACAGAGAGATGCCTTTGATAAGCCTGTTCCAAGAGGTTGATGTGCTTCTGATTAAAGGGCTTCCACCTTTGCTTTGGTTTCAGTTCCCAGACAATGCCTGAACTGCAAAAGTAAAGGGAGAATCAGAAACGAAATCCTTACAGGGAAATATATTGCACGCCGCTAAAGGAAATATCTCTTAATTATTTAATTTCTAAATTGGTGAGGCTGCTGCTTCTCTGCAATGTGACCGAGACCGAATGTCACTTAAGAGTCAAAGAAAAACCTCCCAAATCTGTCTTCAGCAGCTTTTTCTTATGTTAAAGGAATCCAAAATGGGCATTTGATTAGGGAAATATGACCAACTAACGCTTTGCACCGAAAGCATTACCTGCACACACACCCTGCCGACCAACATTACCTGGTGATGCCTATGTAAGAGATCTCCTGTTTCCTGTTGTTGTTGACCAGTGAAAGGCCGAGGCCCTGAAGAGCGATGCTTATTTCCTGGTCAGGCTGCTCCATCTCCTCAGCCTGCCTTGCTTTGGACACCAAAGCCACGTCCTCCGTGAACAGCAGGACCCTCTGCCGCCCATCCAGGAAAGAGACCCAGTGGATGGGGGTGTTGGCATTGTATGGAAACTGACCACACTCGTCCTAAATGGGCAGGAAAGAAGAAGCAAGGGGAAGGATGGTAAGCAGCAAAATAGAAACCCTTTGCATACGCTTTTGTTAAAATAGTGAATCCTTTAATTTAGCTTTAAAAATAGTCATTGGCTGATTAGCAAGGAAAAGGGATTGAAGACAGTAACACAAATATTGCTGAAAAGGGGCTGCTAGGCTCTAAAATAATGAGCTGCCCAAATGAATATATTGAGCAGGAGGCTTTAGGATTCAAAAATTAAATGCTACTTCCAGAGGGAGGGAGGGAGGGAGGGAGGGAGGGAGGGAGGGAAGGAAGGAAGGAAGGAAGGAAGGAAGGAAGGAAGGAAGGAAGGAAGGAAGGAAGGAAGGAAGGAAGGAGCATATAAAGACTGAGAGTGCTAGATTGACAGGGTTTGTTAAAGATACAGATTACCTTGAGAAGATCGAGTTCACCGGTGTTTTGTGCATAGTTCCAACTTAATTTTCTTATCCCTGTAGGATCTGCCCAAACAAACAATCTAACTTCCTTCGGCTTCAGTTCCATCACTTCCTGCAGGCCGCTGTATGGATTAAAAAACACCCATGGGAAACTCCTGTGATGCCCCGTGCTCTACAACAGCAGCGCCTCTCGCTCAAGACATGGGCGCCTTCCCACCTACCTCTGCTGGTACTTCAGAGTCGCCCACGAAGTCTGATTAATGACCAATGCAGGGGCAGCCCCCTCGTAATAATCGGAGAAGTTGATAACTATGGAATGCTCAGCCACGCTGACGTTCACCAGGATACCCGTGTTCTATGGGAAGGAACAGAAGTGATGCCTGCAGCATCTTGGCAGTTTCACTGCAGTTCCAGAAGTGGCAGGAAGCTCCCTCCTGCTGTTGCTCTTGACCATGAGTCCCACCTGCAAGGTCGGGGGGACAGGCATGCCAGGACCCCAGGTTGCTTTCAGAGCCTTAAAAGAGAAGAACAAGCGTACTTGCAATCTTACCATTTTTTCCAGGCTCAGCAACGTTCCCTTGTCCTGTCGGTTGTAGAAGAAGGACTTGGAGACTTGCTCGGAGCCGCTCACTCTGACGCACAGCTTGCCAGAAGGACTTTCAGGCCAAAACGCAACACACTAGCAGGAAAAAGGGGAACAGGTGTAGATAAAGAAATAAGTGGGCCAATTGTTTTGATTAATGTCTTGTAAGAAGTTGGAGTTGGCATGTTCTCCAACCTGGTGCCCTCTAGAGATTCCACATTAGCTGTAGAGGAAGGTTGTAAAGTTTGGTGCTCAATTATTACCACTTGATCTCTGTCTGAATGTGCTGCTTTAGTGTCCCAACGGATCGGATTAAATCAGAGAGCAATAATAAGCAATGATCATTTTTAACAATAGAGCTCCTTCCAAGTCATGCTGCTGGCCACTGAACTGCTAACATCGCAACTATGTTTTACAACTAGAAACTCTTAACAAACTTTTGTTTCAGAAAACACGACATGAGAGCAAGCCAGCTAAACTGACAAACTCGGTCTCCCAATGCTCTTACCTCTGAGGGTGAGAAGTAATTCCATTTATTAGTAGGAAACGATCCATCAGCTCCTATTTCTCCAAATTCCAGCTCCAAGGAAGAGGTGTTTGTTATGGTATAGAATGGCATCAGAGTGACGATCCGAGTCAGGTTGAAGCTGCTCATTTGAATAGTAACGCCAACCTGCAGAATGATATTATCATTTATATTTCAAGAAAACTCAGCAGAATGTGTTTTTTAACATGGTTTAGGAAAGTTTTGGCTTGTGCTGATCTAAGGGATGGCTTTGGATGAGGGAATCTGATTCCCCTGACCAAGGATCACCCCATCCCATCCCATCCCATCCCATCCCATCCCATCCCATCCACTGAGAGGAGACCAGGATAAGGGGTTCGGATACCTACGGCTGGAACAAACAAGAGCAATTTGTCAAAGCAGGAAGCAAGTGCAGAAATCCAACAGTACCAGAAAATCCATGTTGCCGGCTGGACACTTCACACACCCAGAACTTCCCACCGTATCCAGGGAGAAACTGCTTGACCAAGTACTGGTGGAGATGCACAGCTGGATCTAGATTAAAAAGGGAGAATTTGGAGGACAGAAAACAAAGAGCTTCTTTCTGAAAATCAGAGATGTCCGTTCCTAATATCAAGAAGCTACAATTATGCTTCAGGTTTCCAGCAACAAGTCACAAGGGGTGACTGTTAGGAAGGTAAGTATAGAAAATCACAAGAAATCAGATCTCATACATTCTTGACCACCTGAAAAGATAGCGACAAAAATGTTAATTCACCGCTGAGGTGGCAGTGAGGGAGAGAGACTGGATCTATACTCGGATAGCTGCAGGCATAAACAAAGAAAATTGAGATCCATTCAAAGCAGCATTCAAATTGCTCATTTCCTATTAAGAAAAATGAGGGGGAAATCTGCAATAAAGTGTGAATCAGAAAAACCAAATAAGAAAAAAAAAGCTATAAAATTAATTAGGAAACATTTAGTCCAGCACTGTCTAGAGGGTGAATCAATACTAGGCTGATTAAATATATTGGAGCTTCCTCAAAAAGAGTGGGCTATTAACCAAAGGAAAGAGGCAATTTTTATAAGCAGGCTGAGCCCAACCTTTCCAAATTGCAGAAGACGGTATTAGTGAAAATCACCGGAGCTTCTTCAGGCAGGTTGGACAGAAGCTTGGCCTCGTACCTTGTTTTTACTGAAAATATTCTTTTTCTTGAAGGAGAATAAGACGGTGTCTCGAAAGTCTGCTGGGTGTTTCACGTGAACGTCCTCGGCGCGGTACTGGAGGACGCGGGAAGTCTTATTGATGATCCAGTAGGGACTATACACCGAGAGGGTGGTGTGGGTGCTGGCTTTCCTGACGTGAAGGTAAAGATCCATCGTAGCCACTTCTGCAGAATGTGAGGTGAAGCAGACCGGGAAGAACTCCGGCAGTGCCTCATGGACACGAAAGCGCCCGCTCCAGTCTCGGCCCTGATATTTGAGCAGGATCAGCTCCATGACCTCCCCGCTGATTCTCGAGTGAAGAACATCAGCAGCGCTTCCTTCATGCAGCTCGTGGGCCTTTGCTGTGCCCTGCGAAGAGCATTGGAAGCCGTTAAGGGCCTGAGAAGAGGAGCAGAACCAGGCGGGGCTGACGTGGATGGACATTGTCTGCTTGGGACACTGAGACAGAATTAGGCCCTTCATGTTTGCAATGCACAATTCAAATATTGTAAAAGCAACTTGGGGACACCATCTGTCTGGAACAGTGTGGAAGTAAAAAATGACCGTAATTTCTCCAGGCAAGAGTATGAAAAACAAACGGGAACAGCAATTCTCCATCATCCATCATGGCAGAATTTCGAGAGCATGGCACAATTCCTAGCGGAGATGCTCCAGTTCAGCTAGACCAGCCTTTCTCAATCTCAGCAACTCTCAGAGGTGTAGACTTCAGTTTCCACGCTGGTGGGGGGAACTCTGGGAGTTGAAGTCCACACCTCTGAAAGTTGCTGAGAAACAGTGGACTAGACCAGGGGTCTCCAACCTTGGCAACTTTACAACTCGTGGACTTCAAACCCCAGAATTCCACAGCCAGCAGGCGCTTGTAAAGTTGCCAAGATTGGAGATCCCTGGACTAGACAGTCTTCACTTGCCTCAGACACAACAGCTCAGGAATTCCTTCTTGTGCACCCACCCAGACTGCTTACAGGTGCTACCCGTATCCTAGGATACACTGAACTTGGGCCTTTTTTGTTTTTTAAAGGAAAATAATAAGCTCTCCAGTTCATCACCATATGTTTAAAATGCTTCTAAAAACTATTTCCCTTTCAAGAGGATGGAGGGAGCTAAAAGCAGTCAGGGCAAAGTTAAGTATCACTAAGTAGAGTTAGAGTGGAAGAAAGACAAATTGATGTGTTGCAAAAAAAAAGTGGGGGGGGGAATGTACTGAATGTTGAAATCCCCTGGGCCTTTTTGAGTTGCATCACAGCCCCTCTTGACTAACGTACCTCGAGGATGTATTGCAAAGAGTAAGGTAGAAGATTCTGCAGGGTAAGTGTGGGGTAGAAATGAATAATGTAGGCCGGCTCCCAGTTCTCCTTGTGAGTTGCGATGAAGTTGAGCTCATCGGGCACGGCCGTGGCTTTCAAGCGGAGTGGCAGGAAACTGGTATCGGTGGCCGGGCATTGAAGCATACAGGTAACTTCGCTACTCCTGTGCAGTTCTTCTTGCCAAGATATGTAGGTTGTGGATGGCTCATATTGTCCTTTTAAGATGCCCGTTGGCTGAACAAACAGCTGACATCTAATAAGCCAATCACAGAAAGCAGAAGACATTGTAGGAAAAAACAGCGCAAATCCTCGGAATCCTTTGCAATAAATAGAACTGCTTAAGTATCTGAATAAGTGAAATATTTACCGATACGAATCTAATGGAACATGAAATTCCTCTTCTGGAAGAGACACACCTAAAGGCTTCAGCTGTTTAATATCCTTAACAAATTTGTAGATTATAAACGGGACAGAGAAGTGATTTTTAATCTGAAATGGAAAATAGAACATGAATAATACGTGAAAAGATTAATGGTTCCAATAGAAGAGAATTTCTGTCGTTCGGGGTTGAATTGTAGAGTTCTTGATGGTCTCTAAGCTTGGTGGTTTTCTTGCAGACATTTCATGACCTGACTAGGGAAGATCATCACTGCTAGAAGGGAATGGGATTTTCTCCCTGATTCTATACAGTACCCTTGCCTGCCAGTAGGGTGTGGTTTTCCACATGGGATCGGGGCTGCAGGAAAGCACCACTTTTTCACCGCACGCTCAACGTGTGCAAGGCTTCACACCCCGAAGCAGAATCACAACACAGGATTTACCTGGAGAGGGGAGCGCAGGGTGATCACTTTGTTCCCTTCTTCTGCATCTATCTGCACCACGACCGAGTTGGAGGAGCTGCTCTGGGGCGCTCTCACACTGTGGAGCCTCCGCCCTGGCTTGGCTATGGGAACAGCTGAGACCTCACTGTAGCCTTCAGGCCCTGTTTTGCATCAAAGCAATTTTCCTTATGTTATCCCTTCACCTTTGTTTCTTGCAAAAAATAAAACCAGTTTACAACTCAATTATAATTCAGGCTCCAGAAGCTTACAGCTACTGTACATAACCTGATCTGCTTACAAGGAAAATAAAATATTTATTGTCACAGAACCGTGATAAACCAAAGGAAGCGTTTAAAAAGTTCTTGTCTGAAAATCATTCTCGATCATTTGGAAATGCTTTGTTCACCTTCCTAAAGCTCAGTGTTATTTGACTGATTATTCCTTTTTTAAAAATAACAGAAAAAGGGGGAAACCCCACAAATTATAACACAGATGTAGGAGATGACCAGGCTGAGCCAGAGGGAGGGGTCAAATGCGTAAGAAGTTTGATGAGTCCCAGCCCGTCCGCAAGAGAGCTACGTTCAGCCCACCCTTAAATGCTTCCTTAATTCCCGCTCATTTCCCTTGACTGTTAGTAGCTCAGGTTTCTGTAGGAAGCTTAAGAGTGCAATCAATCTTTATATTCATTTGAACTGCCTGAAGCTTCTGATTTCTCCAGCGCTTAACAAATACACTGAGCATAAAAATTGCTTAAGAGTGAAAAAAATAAAACGGAAAAAAGGATGAAGAAAGAGAATATACCATTATAGCAATGAATAGCTGCAGCACCTTACCGAAGCTCAGAGTTAGCAGACAGCTGTTTTGGCGACGTAGGATGCTAAGCCTTCTTCTGTCCAGAGACTCCGAGGTGGCATATTCCAGTTCTAAGCTCTGACCAGGTCCGACCCCCTGAATGCTATCACTTTTAGGGAACCCCACAACCTGGAGGCCTCTGCAGGTGTGGATACTGACAGGGATTCCCAGAGCGTTTCTGACCGTGAAGGGAGCCCGGTCTTTCAAAGTAGCGTCGTAAGTGGAAGCGGTTCCTTCCGAGAAGCCCTAACAACAAAGCCCATGTTTACTACTTGAAGAACGGGGGTGAAATGCCAATCAAAGAAATTAAAACATGGGAGAATTCTATCCAAACCGTAGGAGGGGAAGGGTCCGTTCTCCTATCTCATCAAACTTACCTTGGCTAGATTATTAAGGACAGCTAAGCAACATTTGGATATGGTTATATTCATGGTGTCTTTTGAAGAGACAGAGATCAGCTGCTGGGGTTCAGGTAGAATGATAAAGTCGTCTCCTGGCAACAGACCTCTGTCCTGCTCGGGGTTTGTCTTCATCTAAGGAGGAAAAGGAGAAAGTCCAATAAAGGCCCATCTGAATCCCAGGGAAGGCCCGATGTGGTGTCCCAAATTTGGACAGTAATTCGTCCTTTGGTCTATGAATGTCTAGAATAAAGGCAGCATGATACCCAAATTGTGAACTTGCTTATTTCCCCAAAATAAAAGGAAGAGCTATGAATGCAGACAAAGCGTTCCTTTAATCTTATAAGAAGAAAAATAGCAAGATGAGACAAAGGTGAATTTAAAGGGAAGCAAATTCTTCTTTAGAAGTTCCCAATCAGTATTTCCTAAACTCAAGTAAGTTACCCGAATTGCATAAAAGTGGTTTTTCTTTTTTCTGCACAGAAAAACCCATATGTTTTTCTGTGCAGTTGGTGTTTTAATTACAATGTGTAAAAAGGACTTTTTGATGAGTGGTTTTGGGTGATGAAAGAAAAAGTTTGGGAAGCACTGGCTTAAATACATTTAATATGTGGTGTTTTAGTATTAAACATAATGCGGAACAATACATTTTCTTCAGCTATTCAAACATTAGAGAAAACATTTGCATAATTGCTTGCACTGAATTAATATTAATTCTGTAACTGGTCCTGAAAAGCTATTCATCTGGGAGACAGAGGACCAACTGAAACTAAATGCCCCCTGCCTAATGAAGTTCCAGACCACCAATTTCCCCAAAGCATGATAAAAATACACTTTGCATTTTTATTATGCACAGAAAACAAATGGCTAAAAAGGAACATTAAATGCTTGCTTACTTCCAATTTTAAGTTCCAGCGATGTCCTTCTCTATCCACTTGTTCTATCAGAGGTTCCCAGAGAGCATGGGTTTCATTGTAATAATTCACCTGGGGTGCAGGATGGAACACAAAGCTGAAGCATGCAGAGCTTTCTCCTCCTGACTAACAAAACCCAACTCAAGAGGCATGGAGACCTATCAGAAGGTCAAGGCATGGACCCTATTTACGCACCTCCAGCATCACATCAGCTCGGGCTGACATGAGAGAAGACCAATTTTTTACGGTTCCAGAAAATGCAGATTCTGCTAACAGTAAAGGGACAGTACGATGTCCCAAGCCGCACTCCAGGGTGACCTGAACCGATTTCACCACCACCTCAAAACGTTCCTTTTTTTCACTCTGCTCGCTGGCTAGCAAGGCTTCCGTGGCTTCTGTGGCCATGTCAACGCCCAGGAACCAACTCTGGCACTCGTCCACAGATCTGATGCTCCAGAGGTCCACAGGATTACAAAGGGTCCCTCCAGATTCTTCCTCCTTGGTCTGTCGCTTCATAGCAGCCAGGATAGTCATGACAGTGTTGAGAATTATTGGTGACACCTTAAAAATGAAAAAGGATACTAGAGCTGAGCGATTCACTTATAACGCATGCAGTAATTGGAGACCAGTGTTTCTCAAACTTGACAACTTTCAGAGGTGTAGACTTCAACCCCCACAATTCCCCAGCCACCGGATCCTCCCTTCAGAGTCAATGTCTGGGTTAAATCAAGGGCTTTCGACCTATCAGCTTGCATTGAAGAGCTGCTATTTACATATAAATTCAGAGTGATGGTGAGATTATTCCTGATAAAATCAAACCAATATTTTTACTGTGGAGGATCAGAAGGCAGAAGCTCAGGACTGTGTGTGTATTGCAGGGATCCTCCCTGGAATAGTGGATTAGTGAATGAAGGTTCACTATGGGATGAGGAAGGAATGAAGTGAATAGTTCCAGGGACTCTACACACTGTAGATCTCAGCTCAGCCACAGATTTTTCTAGACATGCACCTAAGCATCAGGGTGAGCAATCTGTTACTAACTTTCACAATCAAGGTGTCCATGTTCACATCCACGCTTTGCACTCCAGAAGTATCCATCGTGGCTTCCACAGTTAAAGAGCATGGATGCACCACCTAAAAGAACACCAGCAAAGTATTGGGGTCAATGCCCGCTTCCTACTGGCAGGAAAGAAGCCCCCTGCAAAGGGGAAGATCCCAGCAAGGGGCTCACCGTGGTGACGTTCTTCTTTGCTGTCCCCCGGAGGAAGGGGCAGGCCAGCACCCTGAGGTCCAGGACCCGAGCGGTCATCTGCTGCGCCTCGGAGCCCCCCGACAGCATGAAGCTGCACTGGAAGGAAGCTGCCAAGGCGGGTGCATCGGCCTTGGTCAAGTTGGCCACAAACACAATTTCTGGATCCATGATGTGGGCTACGACTGACATGTTTGATCGCGCAGCTGCAGCTGTAAAAGTTTAAATTCAGTTCATGGCTCTATGAAATGGTTATCACAACAGAGTAATAGCATACATCATCATCACCATGGCTAATAAAAATAAAGCAATCCTGCGCTTAAGTCCCTGCCTTGGCATCTCTGCTCTGACCATGGAGCAACACATCCTAAACTGAAAATAAAGCCAGTGGCCTTAAGAGTGCAAAACTGCCCAGTGAGTAAGGATTAAGGATATTCAGATCGGCTGTGCAGAACTCCTTCCGCCTGCTGACCTTTCTCGGGCTTAGGCTTTCCCTGGGAAGCTGGCTTCAATGCAAACTGGGCCGGCTTTTCCGCCACTTTGGCTGCAGGCAGGGCCTGAATGAAGAAGTCGGCCACTGTCAGCAAGAACTCCATGCTGGCACACAAATACAGCTGATCCAAGACAGCTACGATGTCGGTCCCGTTTTTATCTTGCTTGTAGTTGATATCAATCATGACAATATCATCTTTACCGTCCTTTCTGGCTAGCATTCTGCAAAACAGAAATGCATTCATAGATGAGATGGTTGAATTTATGGGGGAAGAACTTGGAATGGATTAATCCAATTTTGTATCCTCCAATTACCCCGATTCCTAGAATTTCTAATGAGAAGGCCACCATCTGCAAGGCCTCGGATTCAACAGACCTTCAAACAAATTCCAAACCGCCTCTGTACAAGAGGTAGATTTTTTCACGGCTGACCACGTATGTTAAGCAAAGTACCGATGGCATTCATGGCCAGGAGGTGGTGTTTTCAAAGGACTGCTGGATAGCTGACCTTGCAGATGCTTTCTCGACCCCTTCTCTGAGATCATCCAAGGTGCATGTTTCCATCTTAGTGCTGACATCCAGAGAGCCGTCCGAAAACATTTGTCCTGATGATCTCATGAAATGCAGCCGGAGTTCTCCAAGGCGCAAGTGGCTATTGTGAAGCGAAAGCTGAGATTTCTATGAGATATAAAAATGGCCGAGATAAAGGGATGAAGTCTCACAGCTCAGAGACTCGACACTTCTCCTAGTTTGGGCTATCTATCCGAACAGAGAAAGAACACGGATGGAGAACTTTTTTCTATTAAAACAACCAAATTCAATTCACGTAGAAGAAATCTCTCTCTCAAGAAAAACGTCTTAAGACTTTGACATCATGATGCCCAGATTGTCAATGGAGAAAGCCCCCAAAATATCAGAAGGGAGAGGGGGCCAGGAATTGGAATGGGGCAGGGAAGGCTGGAGGCCTGATCAACAACATGTGTGTGTGTGCATGCACATGCGCGCGCACTTATATGAAGGGGCACATACAAATGGCTAACAAACTCAAAGATCAAATTTCACATGTTTTTGGAACAAACTCTCCATTTTGGCCTGTGATCTTTTTTTTTAACATTCTATCTCGGGGTGCCAAGGAAACTGGCTTTCAAGAATCTTGTCTTGTGACCAACCTGGTTCTTATCAGCATTGTAGAGAACGACGGAGAGCGATTCAAAGTTGAAGTGAAACATGACGGCCACACTTTTCTTCAGCTGGGCTTCCCCAGATGCTTCACCTGCAGGAATCTCAGGGGTTCCTGGGTGATTGAGAAACGAGAAAGAAGCCATGTCCATGGCTTGCCTGAAGACTGGCAATTGAGAGCATGACCTTCCATTCAACACCAGCCCCCTTTGATCCTGTTTCACAAATGGAGACTTCATTAGAGCCAAAGACCAGCATACAACGTGATGCCATTTCTTTTTATTCCCCCTTTACCTTTTGCTGAATTCAAGGGGAATTCAAATTATAATTCAAGGGGAATTATAAAGAACCCATTATAACGTTCTCTTCTCTTATACATAAGGACAACCCTGTGAGGTCGTCTGGCTGGGACACAGTGACTAACCCAAAGTCACCCGGCCACTTTCACCTCCAAAGTCTCCAGGTTTCTAGCTAACACCCCAAACTTGTTTTCCCCATTGCTTCCCAGGTACTCTTTTGTCCTGATGGTGGTAACAACCAAATGATGCATTTTGCAACTCTTTGAATTAAATGCTCCGCTTCGGGGAAAGACGTACCTTCATCAAGGCCAGCCACAGCTTCAGCTTTGGGCTTTTTAAACTTCTGAGCGTCTGGCAAGGTGGAGTGTGTGACTTTGGGATCTGCAGCAGCTTCACTGAGATTCTCTAGCAAAATGTTCATGAGCAAAGTCAAGTCGTCCTGACTGAGTGAGATCTGCAAAGAGAAGAATCTATTATTAAACTGCTTTCCTCTGGCAACGCCACCCATTTTGGCTTCCTCCCTCCACCCCCCACCCCCACCTTATGCAAATAGTAAAGATCAATCTTAGGCCGGCACAAGACCTTCCCACAAGGGTTTATTAAAACACCTCCAAAGGCCAGATTGCAGACTCCGGGGGGGGGGGGGGGGGATGCATTTCATTGCCAGCATAGGTAGGAAATACCTGCCTGTCACTCTGATGGGTCTGCATGAATTAGCTAGTAGCAAACATATACACACAGAGTGATTGCGGCATTGTCAAAAAAGGCAGAAATTGTTGGTTTTCTATTGTGTTCAAAACGGGCAGGAATCCTTCCAGCCAGAAGGGAAAAAAAAAACCTTATGTAAAAAAGTTGTAAGTGGAGATAAGCCTAACTGGAAAATCAAAGCCCTCTTCAAGGGCAAAATCAATGTAACCTCTATCAGAACCCAAGTGATAATTATAATCCACAGCTTATCTTCCCAGAGATCATGGCTCTCTGGGCTTTTTGTGACCTTACCAGCATGGCCTTTAAGTCTCCTTGGATGGCGATCCCTGGAATCTGCAGATACCAATCAGAGGCCAAGTTCCTCTGAACTGACAGCTGTAGATTGACTGGCTGCAAAATTTCGGTCTCTGGCTGAGGTCTGTTGCCCACCACCGTCCTACAAATTAAACGGGAATGGAGAGTCACAAGGTGGCCCTCTGAGTAAACCAGCCCCTGCTGCCGGCAGCGCATGGCGTCACTGGGAATAGCCCTCCAAGGCCTAAAGCTCACTTACTTGGGATGCTGGCTGGGGAATTCTGGGAGTTGAAGCCCACAAGTCTTAAAGTTGCCAAGGTTTGGACAACCCCTGTTCTAATCCAAATCCTGCCACAGGGGCTTTTCCATGGAGGTTCACTGGGGGAAAGTCTGCTTTGGTTTCTGCTTTCTGCTTTGCCCCAACACAATTTAGCTCATTACGGGGGCCCTACCCTGACTAAGCCCTTCGAAAGCCCTCCCGGTGCCTGATGGGGGAAAAAAGCAAGATGGTTTGCTTAGAACTGCCATTTGCACACTGGTTTATGCTTGCATTCATAACCAAAGGTGGCGGAAGACGGCTAAAGCTTCAGACCTTCTCACAGAGCTGTGCAGGGTCTCTTGTCAAACCTTCAAGGAATGGCTTCTCTGCTGCAGAAAGGTGTTCCCACTGCCAGGAGAAACCCCACAGCAACAGGCAAGGAAAGCCTGCCATGGGCAGCCATCTGTCTGCTGACCTCGAGGGGAAAGAGCTCACAACAGACATACCTGGAGATCTTCAACTCGGTGAGTTGGATATCCATCTTGTCAATCACCGGAGGAGGCATCTTCTTCTCCGCAGAGACCAGGGTGAATTCGTTCCAAACTCTGATTAAGCCAAGATCAGCTATCAATACATTGTTGGACACGGAAGACTGAGGGATCAGGATGACAGGAGCTTTCAGGTTGATGTCCATCGAGAGGCGAAAGCTCTTCTGAGCAAAATCCTTCATGCTGGAGGCGGCCTTTTCTGCGGCTTGAACCGTGGCAGCACTCAGTGCCTCCTTGGCCGTTTGGAAGTGGTTGAGAAAATGCTAAACAAGGACAGAATTACAAGCCTAATTAAGCAGCACCGCTGGAAGGTCAAGAAAGGACGGTGTAAATGGATCCCCCAGGTGAGTAAAAAGAAGTGAAAACAAGTATTGTTGTGTAAACTGTCCAACCATCTCATTCTCAAGTGTCACAATGTAAAGGAAGAAGAAGTAATGACCAAGCTCTGCACTGCCAGGACCAATTTTATTCTCTTCCGTCCTTTGTGAGGAGACTGGGATTTTGAGCCTACACATTTGAAAACTGCAGCGTAAGCCAGTGTTTCTCAACCTTAGCAACTTTAAGACGTGTGGAGTTCAACTCCCAGAATCCGCTTCATCTTCCGGATCTGAGAGATGAAGCGGATTCTGGGAATTGAAGTCCACACATCTTAAAAGTGTTCAAGGTTAGGGAAGACCAATGTAAGTTAACAGAAAGAAGAAGCTCTCTTACCAGAAGCGTCATGAAGAATTTGTGCACATAGACGATCTGAACGCAGCCCACTTTCAGAGACATTTTGCCATCAAACTTGGACATGTCCATGTAAGCGTCTCCTTCGGTGGCATCGGAATAAAGGGACATAGTGAACCGGAAGACTTCGTCTCCCACTATCGAGACTATCTGCAAAGATCACAGAGACCATGATTATCTCTCTCTTCGATACTATCCATCATGAGCTGGTCTGCCCTGACCAACAGCACGAAAAAAGGGTCCCTGGGCTGTCGGATCATGACCTAAAACAGCCCCTGCCCCTCAGAAGTTTCCAGCTCCACCAGGCCGCCCTCCCTGTCCTCCAATTCAGTTTCTCCATCTTGAGGGGAAAAGGCGACGTGCGAACGGGCCAGAGTATGCATTCAGATGTGCTTCTTTTTCCTCTGAGCGTCTCTTCTGTTCCTAACTCTGCCAAACTGGTCCATGAGGCTCATTTCAGCACTCCCAATGTCACACTCACCTTTTTATGAACCGTTTCCGAATCGACGTTGGTTATGATGAAATCCCGAAGCCGGGCAAAAACTTCAGTGTGCTTTGTTGTGGTAAACACACAGGCCTCCATGCCTGGGGAGGAAGGAGGACAAAAATAAAAGGGGATGTCTTCCATTTTTGATTGAAGTTTGGACACCGGGATTTTTCTTAGGGAATTTACACTTAATCCATTACTAGCTGCTATAGGAAATGTATTTGACCCAAGGACTGAAAGAGAAGAATTCTATCCTACAGCAATAGCAGAGTTAAGTACGGTAACTGGGAAGGAAGAGAGCTGATTTTTTTTAATTCCCGTGCATTATTTCAAATGCGCTTACCTTGAATTCGTATATCTGCAATATTAGCTTTCTGGTCACAGACCAAAACGTTAAAGGCATTCAGTTGGGCAGTGAGCTTCAAGTCGAACACATCATCAGGGATGGCTGCAGGGGCAGCATCTGAGGAACAAGAAGAGATCGATCAGCATGGTGGGCCTTCCTCCCCAGCCATGCGCCTCAATCTTCCTCTTCCTCCTCCCTGGTCTTGTAGCAGTGAACACACCGATGCTTTGTGCCCCCCCCCCTCCTGCTGCTTCAAACCCATGCAAAGAAACTTGGAAATTCAAAATGCTTCTTAAATTAATGAATTTAATTGGCTCATCATGATCAAAAGGGATCACCTTGGTTCCTCAGTATTAAATAGGATTGGCAGAAAGAGAGAGAGAGAGATCAACCCTCCGATACCTGATTTTGCAACAGCTATTTTGGGATCTTCTGATGGTTGCTCTACTTCAGCCCCCTTCTCAGTTGGCGTGAGGCCACTTGAGGCAGATGTGAAAAAATTCATGATAGAAAGCAAGGCTTCGGTGTGCAAAAGTAAGTCTAACGAAGAAAAGGATACCTGGAAAAAACATGAAGGAGGGATCGCTCACCTGAAAACAGGTTTTTCTCATTTAAAAAGGCCTTTCAGCCCATTTAGGATAAATGGGAGTTATTTGGCTCAAAAATCCAATTGGAATCTGAACTCTTTTAGTTAAACTAGCATTTGTTCTCCAAAGGACATCCTACCCTGGGTAGCTAAGTCAGTAAGGTGACAATACTCACATTCAGCAACTGCTTTGTTTTGTTGTAAACAGTGTCGAAGTGAGGACCATCAACATCGGCCTAAACGAGAAACACAATTTCAGTTTGCAGCAGAAGGCGAAGCCATAGCAAAGCACACGCATATTCACGCCAACTGTTACGTTCAGGCAGGGACCTGCGGTTGGAACATTCAAGCTGTGGGACACAGCACTGCAATCCAAGCTCCTCTTGGTCCAATCCCACCACTGCGCCACCTCGTCGTTTTTTACTGTATCCTGCAGGCAGCCCTGGGTTCAACATCTACCTATTTCTGCCAACTGCTATCTCAGTAGAGGAAGCCCCACACCATGTCACCTTTAGAAATGCCACAGAAGAGTCCAAGCTGGGCATTATTCAATTCCCAAGAAAGAAAAGGCGAAAGGAAGATGCATTGCCTTCCTCATGAGCCCCCCTCTGTATGTAACTGACAGAGAGACCAACCCAATCCAGCCTTCTAGCAGAAACCTCTAGCAATTAAGATTTAATTCGGCTTTTTGTAACATACATTAATTTGCATTATTTCACTTTAATCCTCTGTATAAAATACACTGCCATTTTTGCTTTAAGCATCCACTCAAAATACCCCACAGTAATTTTTAGTTTTAAAGAAGTGCTTAACCTTAACATATTCCATCTTTAGAAGATGCTTGCCAGATTCATCTGAAGAACTAATAATATTTAATGGATCTCCTTTGGAATCTGTAGAAAGAATAAAATTCATACTTAAACCATTGTAAGCCAAAGCCACTCACTGACCACAGAGTCCCTAAGAAAGGAAAAGTGGATTGATACAGTAAAGAGGGTAATTTCTTCATCGATACAATCTTCCTCAAAAGAATAATCAGTAGAATTTCAGAGAAATTACCCAAAATATACAGTAAACAGATACTTCATAAGCTTGATGAAATCCTCCTGCCTAAGGAGGAGAATCTGGGTTATTTTAGGATTAAAAATTTACATTCCACTAATCATTATTTCACCAAGTTATACCATATCTCAATGTTAGTTTTTCTCTTTAGGGATTTTTTTTTAGTCAAAACTAATCAAAACTCTCACAATTCTAGCCATAGATATTCTCTAATGTCATTTTTAAACTACCCAAATTTTAAATTTTATGATTAAAGGAACACGGAAAATGGGAGTCTTTATGGAAAAATAGCAAGTTAAACAAAACCCTTTAAAATGCTTAAAATTCAAATAGAGCTTTGCACGACGAATAAGAATAAAAATTCAAAACACAAAATTGAAATAATTAGAGAAATGTGATCTGCAGTTTAACATTGTCCTCTAAAAACCTGTGTGTAATCTGAGTTACATTCATTTGGGAAATCCTTCATTAAATAAGACTTACCAGTGAATTCAAGGCAATTCATCTGGACTTTCTTAAGATATGCTGTAAGAGTCATATCGTGCATTTTTATTCTACCTTCACTTCCGAGTTTTAATACTGTGAGCCTGTATAAAGGAAAGCTTTGCTTTTCCACTTGCTTTGTTAATGTTACTAAGACCTGAAAGGGGGAAAATAAAGTATATGAAAGATAGCATGGACACATAAAAATACACCAGCCATTCATATTCCAGTTGTCTATCTACATTTGCCATTTTGCCAAACCATCTCCAAGGAGGGGGGGTAGTGTGCTGCAGGAAGAAACAAGAATTCACGTCTGTCAGATTCACAAATATGCCAAAAATCCTGGAATCAACAGAGCCTTTAATCAGAACAGAGCAAGTTATGATCTCGACTTGTCCTGATGGAGGCACCATCCAAATGGCTCTGATTCAGGAGTACTGAGACGCCCCACCATTTCTCACCAGCCAGAATGAGCCTGGCAAGTGGGGTGCTAACCTACTGCCCCATCTCTTTTCAGCCCTCCTGCCCACAGGAAGGCAAAACACAAGCTTTGCCAAGTTCAGCCATTGGCATCACCTAGAAGGGCAAGGGCAGGGAGAGGCCCTCCAGAGAAATACTGAAAGCCCGCTGGGAATAAACTGACGGGTGGACCACTAACAATAACCCGCTCTTCCGGTCTGGGTGAAGCCAGAAAGGAGCTGGAGGAAGGAGAACAAATAAGGCCATCCTTGCCAGCACTTATTCAGGAAACGGGATACCTTGGGTCTGAATTAGCCTTAAGCTGCTGCTGCTACAGGCCGATTCAGAAGTTGAATGCTCCACTGCCAAGCAAATAAGCGGTATTTAAAATAAATAAATAAATAAATACAAAGGAGGATCCGTGGGCAATTACAACTGAATCAAGGCAGAGATTCATAAGTTCCCTACCTTGTTTATTTCAAAGTTCAGCAGCAGGCTGGTTCTATCTTCCGTCAGGGCTTCTTCCGAGATGCTGGATTTCGGGGTCCCAGCCAACGGCACCATTTCTTTTACCTTGCCTGCTAATTCCAAAACAAGAGACGTCCATTTAAAGAAGGCCTGTTCACACCTTGCTGCAAAACCAGTGCTTCTTTGTGAGTTTAAGTCATGAGCTGTGAGCCTGGATCAGGCCAAGAACACCTTTCGGTCTGCTGCCACCTGCCTGCCTGTCCACAGAAGAGCACTGGCAGATTAGCTCCCTCCTAAACTCCCTGCAGGAAAAACGCTCCAACTACACAACCTGGGAACAGGGACCCACACAAAGATTTCCTACCTTCCGTTGACGCTGCTGGTTCTGCCCCAGGGTCGGTTTTGTCTGCTTCAGCCAGGTTTTCATTCATAACTTTAAGCAGAACATTTAAATCCTCCTGACTCAGGATAACCTAGAAACAGGGGCATTTCGAGGGGAGGTTACGTTTCTTCAGACTGAATGAACCGCCACTGAACAAGGGGGACGAACCCCAACCCTGCCTGTCGAATACAAATATTCATCCGCCTTTTTGGCAAATCCCTCCACAGTTTTTATCACTCCAATCTTTCTTACTTCTGTGGTAAACAGGGCAAAGTGAAGGTTCCATTCAAGACCATTATGGGAACCATAACACTATAACCATCATCCATCTAAAAATCCTCTCTGTGGTTCTTCTTCCTCCTTCAATATCCCAAAGGCCACATTTGGGGGTCCCTGAGGGGCTAAGCCTCAGCAAAAGCCAGGATAACAAGGTTACTCCCCCAAGTCACCATAGTCTCAAAGGAGGCCTCTAAATGGGGGACAGTTCAGCAAAGCCGAACACAACCCTTTGATGAGGATGTAGACCAGAAAAGGCACCTCTCTTCATAATGGAATTAATCAAGAGCTGTTGAAGAGGTCAGAATCCAAGAATTCCTGATAGAATGGGGAATGTACAATGAAGGATTCTCCCTGCCCCCCAAAAAATAGAGCTGCAGCATAGTCACATGAGCTGCTTTTTAAAAGCCCAGCAGCATCTGGGAACGAAGCCAGCTGGGGGACCTGCCATTCCTTTCCTTTTAAATGGAGAAATGTCTTTCTTGCTATCTTTGGTTGCCCCTCTATGGGGACCCTGGGAAGAGAAATTAACTTACGCTGATGGTATCAAGGTAACCTCGGACTTCCAGCAGGGGTATTTTGTGATACCACATCCCAGCCAGGTTGCGGTTGACTGAAAGGTCCAGATTAATGGGGTGCAGAATTTGAATGTCAGGCTGTGAAGCCCCTCGCTGCAAGACTGTCCTAGAGGAAGTCACATGATTATTGTGGGGTTAACGTGACGGAGCCCTCCCCAATCACGCTGCGCTTCACGGGTAAACAGGAACCGGATTTACCTGGACAGCTTCAGCTGGGTGAGGTGCACCTCCATTTTATCCATGATGGGAGGCAGCGAGCAATCCTCCGCTGACACCAGGCTGAACTGGTTTTGTATTTTAATCAGCCCAAGATCAAAGACCACAGCATTGCAAGAGACGGAAGATTGCGGGACGACGATGACGGGGGCCTTCAGGTTGATGTCCATGGAGAGGCGGAAACTCCTCTGGGCAAAGTCCCTCATGCTGGTGGCAGCCTTCTCGGCGGCCTGCACTGTAGCAGCGCTCAAGGCCTCCGTGGCAATTTGGAAGTTGCTGAGGAAATTCTGTGACAAAGTTAAGAGGTTTGCAGGTCAGGAATGGGGCGAGGGAGCAGTGGACCATTACTTAACTGTGATATTTAAGTGACACATTTTTCAGCTTCCTGTTACTCGTATGACACAGAGAGAGAGAGACTGTTTTTTGCATCCCAATATAAAAACTTCCTTCCATGCCATGTGAAAAACAGAACAACAACAACTCCCAGTTGGCAGTCTTACCAGGAGTGTCATGAGGAATTTGTGTAGATATATGATCTGAATGCAGCCCACTTTGAGAGCCACAGTTCCATCCACTTTGGACATATCCATGTAAGCTTCTCCCTCAGTGGCGTCTGGATATAAGGCCAGGTTGAAACTGAAGACTTCATCGCCGACTATGGAAACCGCCTAGAAGGTGGGCAAGCAAAAATATCATGGGCTGGATTGGTAGTTTCTAGATGGTTATCCAAAAGATGAGTTTGCAATGCTCAACAAGCGCATGGAGCCCTCGCTGGTTCTTCAAGACTGCAGCTCTAAAGCCAAGCTGGACATGGAGAATACCCAAATGGGCTCGGACCGAGTTTGCACAGGCTGTTTCTTCCAAAACACCTGGAAAAGAAACTTCCCGGATGCCCTTGTGGGGTGTCTCTTGGTACAAAATACAGGAGAGCCATTCTGGTGCTCAAAAGTCTTGCAATCAAAGGAGTAACTGTACCTTTTTATGAATTGTCCTCGAGTCAACATCAATAACAACAACATTTTTCAGCCGGACAAAGAGAATAGTTTGACTGGACTGCAGAAAAAGGAAGGAGTCAAGGCCTGAAAGGAAAAAAATGGTTAATTATTTGCTAAGAACCATAGAAATGAAATCTCAGAGCCCTAACTAAACCTTTACTGTGTTATTCAATTTCCAAAAGTATTTTGAAGCTGCTGTAGAAATATTTCTAATATTTCTGGGCCACTGAATATATTGGGACAAAAGCCGAGGAAGTTATCTCTTTCTGTCCTGTCTTTGTGGACCACTTGAAGTGCCCAGATCTATACCCAATTGCCTTCCCCCCCCCTTCATTTCAAACCAGCGGAAATGCATCTATTTAACTGGCCTTCCGCTATACAAGATCAGAATTGAGAAATCAGAAACGAGTGAAATCAAAGTCCTCCAATAGATGGGATATATTTCAATAATTCAAGCTTAAGAGAATGTTCTCGACAGCTTGGAAGAACTGACAGAACAGGCATTTTCCCGTTACCTTGAACTTTTATTTCAGCAATATTGTTCTTCTCATCGCAAATGTTCAAACAGAAGGCCTCCATCTTGGCAAAGAATTTGAAATTAAACACATCCTTGTCCTTGCTCGTTTTTGCCACTGTAGAGAGAGATTTTTTTAACAAATCAACAAGATGTAGACCTGTTCCAGGCCATCCTGAATGAGGAGAAAATGGCACCCAAATATGGCTGCCCATTACCTTCCTTCCCAGCAGACTCCTTCCTCTGGGTCTCTTCCCGTCTCTGCAGGGCTGGTGGCTGCTTCTCCCTTGCTGGGACCACAGCCATGAGATACCCCAGGGCCGAGAGAAGAGCCTGGGTGTGCAGCACCACTTGGAGGGAGGAGAAGGTCACCTGTGGGGTTTGGGGGGCGGGCAAAGGCACCTCTTCAAAAGCATGATCTCCCCATTCACCCAACACTCCACCAGAATCACTTTCTTGATGCCCAGGAATTACATTGTTGGTTTGGGGAAAATAGGGCACCCCTGCATCCTGGCTTTCCTGCACATTTCATAAATGGGTCTCAGTCCAACATCCCCAAGTGAAGCAACCATTTTCTTAAGTGTAGTTTGGGTTCTCTATTCTTAGACTTACTTCCAAATGTCATCCGACACCTCACGATGGCTAAAAGGGACTCAAGGCCCCTTCTTCATCTGACTTAGCAGGCTAAGGACACAGCAGGCTATTTCAAAATGAAGGAGGGCCAAAGAGAGGGGACACCTTCCTGGACATGGTCGAGAGCAGCAACACAAACAAGGGTTTATCAAAAGCCAGGCACCACTCAGAACCCTGCTTAGTCTTTTCTACCCAACCCACTCTCTTGGTAGGGAGTTGAGGGGTCTTCCTTAGGAGCAGCAAACTCAGCCTTATTTACAATTAAGGTTAGGATGAGTTTTCTTAAATTTTCCTTACCTCCATTCTTTGTTCGGTATTGTCAAAAACTGTCTGAAATTTTGGACCATTTTTATCGGCCTGAGGGGAAACATAACATGTGACTGAAAATTGAAACACAATTTTCATATTGTACACAAAGCAATTATTTGACCATGCCGTTCAGTACGTATCATTTGGTAACATTTTTTTTTAAAGGTCTTTACCTTGATATATTCTACTTTCAAAAGGTCTAATCCGGAGACATCCAATGAACTAATCAAATGAACTTCCTGCCGTTTACCTACAAAAATATAGGAGATCTAAGAAATGACAGGTTATGTAAAGCCTGCATGGCTTTTTAAACTAAGTCTTTTCTATAATTAGCTCTTTTAAACAAAATCCATAACAATTTTGTTTTGTTTTTTTTAGACTAAAACTTTAGATTTTTTGGGTAGAAAGTTTTTTTCAGGCTAATCAAATCACAAATCAAATCATTCTTTCTCACCCCTGTCCAAAAGTACATTTTTGTAACTGCTTAACCTATTAACGAAATTACCTTGAATTTCATAATAATTCAGGCTAATCTTTCTCAAGTAAGACTCAGCTCTCAGGTCGAATGTTCTAACAGTAGCTTCCATCCCAAGCTGCTGCACGTTAAATACAAGTATTGTTTCTTCTCTCTGCAGCTGCTTGGTCAGTTCCAAAATCACCTAAATAAGAGACACTTGTTGAATTTTGAAATCTGGGCATCTTCAGTTACAGACAGGCCTCAATTTGTGAACTGAACTTCAATCTCTAAAGCGATGCAGAAAAAAACCCTCACACTTGCCTCCTTAATTTCAAATTTTAATTGCAGGTTTGTCAGCTCTTCCTGAATAGTTTTAGTCTCATTCTTTAGCTGTTTTTTGGGCGGGGAAACCACTTTCTCTGGTTGTTGGGGATAATCATCAGAATCAAAATATTCATCCTCAGATTCTAAGGAACAAAGAAAGTGCTATTAGGGCATTCTGTGGGCATCAAAATATTCGCTTTGGAATGGACTAGTTCATCAATGTTTAAATAAAATTGGATTTGTACAGTCATTTGCAGGGGGGAAATTCCATTTGCCATAACTTGATTTTTTTTAAATGTCCCATTTAAAGATTTTAACGCAAAGTTGTCTGAGCCACAAGTATGCTTTCTAAAATAGCCAAGCGCCTTGGATTTGCCGTAATTTTAGATGCCCCCCCCCTTTTTTTTTACCTGATTCTAATTCTTCCAGCAATAGTGTGGCACCAAGGAAGTCTTTCCTTCCATCAGAAACCACAGGAATGGCAGGAGCCTGCAAAAGAATGCGAGACAGTGAGAAACCACTGGATAATATTTTCATATCAATCTACATACAACACTTCAGGTTGGAATGTTCTCACAGCAGTGCCAAGCTGGCATGACTGCTTCACTAGTATTTATTACACATTTGACCTTTCTGTGTCTCGGAAATGCCAACAATTATGCTAATTACTGGCTGTACTTTCCCCAAATGTATAAAGAGTTTGATACCTTTGCACTTGAAACTGAAACATCGGATTTCTGTGGGAGAGGAATGCTGTCAATAAGCTCAAAAACCCCTTTGATCTTCTGATCAGAAATTCTCAGGTGAACCAAAGGAAGCTCTCCTGACACTTTAAACCTAAGGATATAAAAATGTAGAAGAAACAGAACTAGGTTGCCAATAATGCCGCTACACTCTTGATCTAGAAGGTAAAGCACGCACGCACACACACAGAGAGACCAAAACCCAGCAGGGCTGTGAAATTGGCACACACTGCATAGAAGGCACCATCAAAGGAAATGTAATTAACATCTTGTTTTTACAAACAAATGCACTGATCTCTGGCTACAAAGATATGAAGTGAACCGCCAGCTCAACAGCTTTCTTTCAATTGGGCCTAAAGTAATGATTTTGAGAAACATCCAAGAAATGTTAAGGTACATCTGGAAAGCTTTTTAAAAGACCATTAGAAGGTCTCCAGGGAGACTGGCTGGCTACTTTGTCCCGAGAAGATTTGGATACATAAATTTCATGGCACTGATCAGTAGTTTCAGTGTGCCAAAGGCCACGATTAAAAATAACTCTTCCAAAAAAACCCAAAATGAAAAGCAAGCCATGAATTCCCACTCCTGCCCAGGATGCCACTCTAGCAATATTTTAAGAGGTCTGGAGCAGCAACAAGCACACTGAATAAAAGGTCAGCTCCCTAGCCACAAAAACGTGGCCTGCTCCACCTTTAGGCAATATGAAACAACTGAACCATATTTACAGCTTTTAAAATTGCTACATTACTTTGCCATTCTGACGTCCTTCTCCACCATTGATTTGGCAACTTGGATACACATGTCCATGGGACGCAATATGTGCAGCAAGGATGCGGGCTCAGACCGGGCTTTTTTCCAATCTTCCCCTAAAATGCAATTAAAGAGTTGCTAATATTTTGGTAATTCTAGCATGATAATAAATAATATTGATGCATAAAAGTCTAGTAAGCCCTAGCGATACCACAAAAAAAAATACGAAAAATTCAGTATGCGCACCTGCCAAATTCCAGAGAAGTAAATAGATTCAAATTTCAAGGTTTATAGAGTTAATACTGCACCATTTGTGCCAACTGCTTTCCACTTGATATGCAGTCAAGAATGTTTGGGGTTTAGAGGCATCATACCTGATCTGCCAAACAGCAGTTGTACGTTCTTGATTTCTACATCAAATTTGTCATAGGCTTTGTCCATGATCTCTTCCAAGGAACTGCCTGAGTTCTGCTGGTGACCTTGGCTGATGCTCTTCAGCTGTTGAATGATAAGTTTCTCTGCAGCTTAACATGCAACTGTCACGTAGTTTTCACAAATGTGTCCCTAAACACAACTGGCCCACAGCTGTATTCATCAGCACTCAATGGGATGATGTTAGACCTGAGAGGAACACATTCCTCTTTTCCGCCAAATTTTAATTTATTAATTTCTTGCCTTCAATCTTTAAGAAAAATCATCATGACCTACCTGGAAAGTACCTAGGTCCAAAATAAGTAAGTTTGACTTTTCATGGTGGAAGCCAGTTTGTGGGATAAGAAGATAGGAAGGCTTCAAGTTAATCCTGAGGTCCAGCACTTTTCTTGTTTCAATGATATGCATCAGCCCTAAGACAAGAAACAGAATGGAGCTGAGACGAGCACCTTCCCCTTCCCCCGCTGGAACAGAATTCTGCTTAAAATACACCACAACCCCCGGGGGCAGTGGGAAACTCCTCTGCAGCTACAGGGTCAAAAAGGGGCTACTTAATCATCTGATGTATCCAAAACAGACCTGTGGCAGTCCTCTCTTTAATTTCTTCCAGTTTCGACAAGGTGGCCGTGGTTAAGCGTTCAAGGTCCATGCCTCGGTTAGTTTGGAAGAATTCCACCAGGGCGTTGATTGTTCTCTAAGAAAGAGAGTTATCAATTGAATCTCTTTTTTTTCTCATGGAACGGCAAACACAGAGATAGGAAAGGAAGACGATCAAACTGAGAACCGAGAAGCATTTCACGCCACTCTCACTCACCGCATCGTAGATGATTTCTACGGGCTGCGACTGAACGAAGAGGCTCTGGTCAGCCACGCTGTCTTCCGGGTTGGTCTCAAACTTGATCTCAAGCAGAGACGACTCAGCGCCCCCAATGGAGGCCACGAGAGAAGGCACAATGTTCCGTTGCCTCAAGCCCGTCATGTACCAATGTTCAAGCTTTGCCTCTATCCTGCAAATTATCAACAGGCAACTGGTTTTTCCTCCTCAAACTATAAGGAAGCAATTGTACGAGGTTCCGTCTTAAAGAGGAGAAAATGCCTGTACAATTAATGAAAAAGAAATGAAAAGGCTGACAGCCCAGCTGATGCAGGAGTAGGAAGAGGGCCCAAACTTTAACCTAAGAAGTGCCCATGAGATTCTGGTTTTGTTCTGCCAAACTGTTACAGGCCTACCATCAATACCACCACAGAAATCACCTTTTCAATAAACCGAGAAGCCCAGATTCACACAACGCACAGAATGAAATTGGAACTGGCACTTACTTCAGAGCTTGTGCGCCCGGCCTCTGCGAGATTTTAGTGCTTAAATCGATGATCTGAATTTTGAGAGTGTCCGGGACATCCCTGTCCTCTTTAATAGTAAAGGAAGTGCTTAGGAGTTTCAGGGAGACCACGTGGGCCACATACTAAACGGGAGACCAAAGCATTGCAGAGCATTAGTCGTATTATCGAATGGGGTGTTTTTATCATAAACGTCAGGCAGACACGACACCCGGGGTCCCCTCCCCTTCCCCAACACAGGGTAGGAAAGATGAATTACAGCCCACTTGTAAGTTTCACCCGCGAGAAATGGAGACGCTCATCTGTGGTGCTCCAGCTTTAATCCAAAGGCGCAATTACCTTTTTGGGTAAAGTCAGGTTGTGGGAACTGTCGCTGTACCCGATGGCGGTGAACAGCTTTGCCTTCTCTTCAGGGGTCATGAGGTCATCGATAGCTGCAGAAAGGGTAGAAGGTGTTATCTTGGAGAAGGAAGGGCTGGCACTTAGCCCCTGAGGCTGAGCTGGTACCAGGGTTCATTTGCCTTCCCTTCAGCCGCTTCTGTTCAGTTTGGTAGCTTCATCCCATGACTGCTTTAATGCTCAGCCCTTTGCAACCAGCCACTCTGTGGTCTCGGGGCTCCTGGACAGACTCAGACTTACTTTCAGGGACTGACGTGTCTTCTTCTTCGTCTTTCTTCTTGGGTTCCTTCCTGCCCCAAAAGCCAGAAAACCAGCCACTTTTCTTCTCCCCATCTGCGGATTTCTTGGAGAGTTTTTGTCCTGACCTCACAATCTACAAATCAAAGGATCAGAGGTTCTGCACTTTCACCAGCCTCAAGTTCAGCAAACAGAAATAAATGTATTATTTATACAAACTAAACAATCCCCCAAATACTAAAATTGTAGGAAAAACCACCAAAAACGGCCATTTTGCAATCGTCGAGTATGTATGCCAATAGCTAGTTTATGATCACTACTGAAGAAATAAAATGGCAAGATTTCTTCGAATGAAATCATTTGCAAAGGGCACAAAGTTGTGTTAGCATATTACAAACAGCTTCTCAATGTGCTGTTTTTAGAAACACTTCTAAACAGTTTTGCTGACAATGTAACTTGCCCTGGAAGTATTTCTATTGATGGTCAGTGCAGCCATTTCTAAAGCAGGTGTGTAAAGCTCACTCAAATTAACTATTGTAAAATCCTTATAAAAGGAACCGGGGGAGAGGAGGGGGAAACGACCTACCTCGGTTTGTGCTTGTTGCCTTGCTAAAACAATGTTGAAAACATCGAGAGCCTTCTCCAAGTCCTGTGGAGCAAATGCAGACATGGAGTTTCTATGACCTTCCTCCTCCTCCTCCTCCTCCTCCTCCTCCTCCTCCTCCTCCTCCTCCTCCTCCTGCTAAGGCTATGCCCTGCAGCTGCCAGCCCTTCTGGCCTTGGTTCAATTACCTGGATTTGTTTCTGATTTTCCTCTGACAATTTGGTTTGTGTCAGTTTAACTTTGTAAGCATTTTTGTAACTTTTCAGAAGTTGCCTGTGGCTCTTTATATGATTCCACGACCACATCTGTGTGTATCGCTTGATGTGAAGGTCAAGAATGCAATTTCCTGCGTACTTCCACCTGTAAGAAACAATCACATTATTTCACCCTGGGAAATAAACAAGAAACCATTTGAACGAACAGGAACAAGACCTGGAGCAGGCAGGATATTTGCAGGCAAGAATTCCTAAACCTAGCATTTCCTCAACTGAAGGAGTTTGTGCTCCTAGTTGTTCCTCTGCAAAATCTTCCCTTAATTTTTGTGGCCAAAGCAGACAAAACAATTCTTCTTTCAATATTTTAAAATACTTCTGAAAATACCACTTGCTTAGGAGGACTTTTCCGCCCCTCTCCTTTGGGATTCAACAAAGGCTGCCCTTTGCTGCACTGAAGAACTCTTGTAATACAGAAATATCTGCAGCTCACCACTGTTGGGCATTCCCATGCACAGGTACTTCGGGTCTGTATTTTCTATACGGGACATTTCGGACCATGTAATCAATGGATTCCAAGAGATCAATCATACTAAGGTACTAAATGAAGAAAAAAAACACAAGAGGAATCTTAACCAGAGAAGCATTGCCCAAGAAGATGCATCAAATGTTTCTAACAACTGTACACAGCCCAGAGTTCCTGGGAACACCCCTTCATCCAGGAGAGTTTACAGAAGTCGTCACCTGCCTTCCGGGGGGGATCCGAATGGGTGACATGCATCCCCCTACCTGAGGCTTGGTGAGTTCAACGGCGATGCTCTGGATTTCCATGGCCCAGTCAACCTTGGGAGTTTCCAGTTCTTCTTCGGCATGAGGGTTAAGGTAGAGTTTTGCAGAAGCTGATACGGGTTTAAATACTTTCAAAAAAGAGAGAAAGAGAGAAAATTAGGAACTCGTTTCTATAAAAATCGAAGTGAAACCATCGCTGAAATTTTCTGAATTAAAATATGCTACTCTACTCATTACTAGTTGGGTTTATACTAGTAATGCTACGGCTTTGGCATAGGATACCTGTCATGCGCTACCAAAAAACGTGGCTTATGAATCACAACTCCCGTAGGTGAGCTCAGGCAGCATGATGGTGCAAACTTCAGCACAAGAGACGACACGAACTCTGTCTGACCTATTTCTTTCATCCTATCCTCTCCTCCTGCTTCTATTCCTATCCAAATATTAGACTTCTTGGCTAAATTCCTCTCCACAGCACAACTCCATGGCCATGAGAGCCTTACCCACCCCGCACCCATTTTCTTTACCTGGTGGCAGGCTTCAATGAGTCCCTACAGAAACCACACCTCCTTTGAATAAGCCCCAGCTTCATCCTCACGAGTTTGCCCACTCTTCCAACCCACGGACCATCTGCCATTACCAGAGGTGAATTCTGCGCCTTCAGTTCTGTCCTTCCCACTTACTGTACTGATAGTCAGGAAGCTCTTGGTTCATAGAAGGGACTCCTTTTTTCAACCGCTCCTGTACACGGCAAGAAACCAACAACCTTTCAAGTATTTCAGTGATAAATGCTTAGGACAACATAGTCTGGATGAAGCTCATGTGACAATGTGGAGAACTCACCACTTTTAAAGGAGGCAGAGTTCATGCTACAAAAATAACTTAACTTAGAAGTTATTTTCCTTCCAGAGAACCTGTGTACTGAACATCCCCGATTAGCCTTTCACACGTAGCCTACAATATCTGCTCTTTGGCTGCAAAATGTCCACACAGTGATGGGTCTGGTGATTTTTTTTTTTAATTAGGAAAACATGTCAGAATGTGTCATTTCTCTCTTGCCTCATCAGAGGAAACAATGCAGGAAAAAAAAACCAGGCATTATATTTGAGAGGCAGCGTCCCATTGCGAAATTGCCTGATTTGAAGTTAATGTTTATTAAATTCTCCCTCTATCTAGGGCACTGTTCAATGCTACCTGAGGCATTCTGGGAATTGAAGTCCTCCCATCTTAAAGTTGAAAAGCCTGAGAAACACTGGTGTGGAAGAAGACTCCCGTTTCTCAACTTACAAACTTGCCCATTAAATCTGGCCAGTCGTGGGCTTTGGGGGTGACATCATGCAAAGGAAATTTCCTGAAGTGGAAGTCCTTGGCTGCTGGCTAATCTCATTTTATATTACTGGTCTATCAACTTTATCAGTGAAAAGACAGGAAGAAGCCGGTTCACAAAGTACAATAACATTTAAATTACCAAGATTTGCTCCCGGGAAGAGCGGTAATACATTTCACTATCCACATTCCAGTAGACACTGAGGGAATCAAGGCTCAAAAGCTGAAAGGAAAGATGCAATTGGTTAGGGGCTGCAACGAAGAGTGCCAAGGACCCCTCAAACAGCAACAGAGTCAGAGGAGCATTTGCAGAAGCGCATCAAAGGACAGGCGTTTACCGAGGCAGATACAAAGCCAGCCAGAACAATGTTGTTTCAGAGGAACGTTGCCTTGATCTAGACAAGCTGCCAAAAGGACTTCTGGGGCTGGCAGCCAATTAAGGAGTTGTTCTGCTTGCCCGAGGGAGCATCAAAATATGCTTTTAAAAGGCCAGAGCACAAGCCAGCTTTCAAAAACCGGTATCTGAGCTTTTGGGGAAGTGAGGAAGAAAGAGGCACCGAGAATCCACTATTCACAGGGAGAATAAGAGATCAAAAGCCCTGCCACGGTGGGTCCAACCCTTCAGGCTTCAGCACTGTGCATCACTAAGCATGCTGGCCATTAAAATTCATGTCCCTGAATACGCTTTTCCAGGTACCTCTAGGAGCTGCTAAAGAGAAACTGCTGTGCTTGGACCCAAGGACAGCTGTACCTTGTAGATGATCTTCGCAGCCTCATTTAAAATACAAGGAGTCCAGTTGTCATTTGTGGTCTGGAAATAAAAAAAAGACATTAACATGATCCTGCCAGCTTCACACTTCTTTCAGGTGTCAAGCTTTTCTCGCATAGGGAAGGATTTATTTAGTCAAAGTCTCACAGCTAGAAATGTCTCTTGAACCTTCCCCACTAATTTCCCACTGTTAATAAAGCTGCAATGGGGCTTCCACGGTAATTAAGTAACATTTGTCGTTAAGAATGGTTTCCAGTGTGAAAATAAACACAGCCTAAAATAAATTGCCATTCTTTTGTCAGCCCACCAGGAAGTTTTAAACCCCTCTTTCCCTTACCTGCAAGCTGAGCTCTGCCAGAGTCATTCCTAAAGAAATCGGTCGCTTAGGATCTGTGATCTACAAGTACAGAAGAAAATACTTCATAAGGAATATTAAACACCCCAGCATAAATGCATTTGCAGTTTAGTTACATGCAAAAAAAAAAACTGCATCAGATCCAAAATGGGTGCTAACAAATAAAATACAGGATTTAGTTGTTTTGCAATTCCTTTCTTTTCACATATTTTGAAGCAAAAACAACCTTCTGTAAATCTTGCACAGGAAAGTTGCCAGCCTCTTCAAGAAACAATGTATTTTATATTTTATTTACTTTTTAAGCCATTGTTTATGGCTTAAACAATGGCTTAAACAAACTATTGTACTGGTCCTTAGATAAGCAGCCCAGCCCTTCATATAAGAGGCTGCTGCTTCTTACTCTTTGTCAGTTTTGCACAGGCTCCAGGCCACTTACATCATCTTCATACTTAATATGGATGCCGGTGATTTTGACTTGTACGTTTTTGATGACTTGGGTTGCAAGCTTTTCCAAGAAAGTATCTTTCTTCTGTTCTTTTGGCTTATCTAAACAATAATTTGTAAGTTAGTTTCCATCGCATTCCTTCAATTATCATATTAAACATCATCTGTTTACTATCGCTTCTAAGCATTTCCCCTTTTTTTCCCTCTTCTTTGTTACACAGCAAAGTCTAAAGAAGATCTTAGACCTTAACCTAATTTATTAAATCATACAACACACTCCAAAGAGAGGCTACACTTTTTATATTTTTTGAGAAATAGCCAACATGGAAAATATCAAACACAACACACAACTGAATTGTGTCTTAAATAAACCATTTTCTCCCCAGTGCTATGAAGACATTTTTTCCAAATCTGCAGCCCTCTTTTCAACACAATGTACAACATGAAAAAGCTTTGTTAGTTTTCCTTTTGTTTCTCTCTCTTTACATTCATTTCTTATGAAAACAATACTGGCAACGATAAATTCACACATATTACTGCAGAATTATTAAAATCAATTTATAAAAAACAGAAGCAGCAAGCAGAAATGTTCAGCAAATTCTGCTCATTGTACCTACCTTTTGAGTGCTCACGAGCTTTAAATGGTTTCTTAAAATGTTTTTTAGTCTTTTTAGACTTACGTCCTTCATAATGTAAGCAATTTTACAGAAAAAGGATAAAGTTAGGAAAGTCTTATAAAGCAAGCAACAGAAATAAAGGGGGGGGGAATTAAGAAGGTAACTGAGGAAAATATCATTTTTCATCAGAACTGCTAAATTAAATTTCCACAAGTGCCTGAAATAAAAAATTCACTGCAATATTTATAGGCGTTTCTACATTTTTCATGTAAGTGTAGATAAAATGAAATAGAATAACCTTTTCAGTTGTCAAGATTAATTTTCTAGCTAACAAATTCTCAAAGCTACTTCAAACTGAAACATTAGCATAGTCTTAAACAATTTCAATCTGAATTGAGAAGGTATTTTACTAGCATTGCTTTTTCTCAAATGTCCATCATAAGAAAGATTTTGTCATCAGAAACTGAGAGTCCATGGCTGGCTGGGGAATTCTGGGGGTTGAAGTCCACAAATCTTAAAGAGACCCCTGATGTCGACTGCTAACCTGCAATCCAGCCATTCCACCTCCCTCCTCCAACTGCTTGACTAGAGTGGTTAAGCATGCATACCCACCGGGCGACTGCACAATGCTCTCCAGGCCATGTATGAGATCTGAAGGAGCGCCTTCATCCACAGGACAGCATAATCAAAAAGCAGACATTTCAAAGCAGAGAAGCAACTCTTCAAGCTGAACCAATACATGTTTTTGAACACTGAGGCAAGAGAGCGCCTACGCAATTCAAGAAACAAAACCGTGTCCCACAGCCATGTTTGTCTCTGAAAACTTCCCTTTACAGGGAGATTCCATGTTTTAAGGGAACCGTCCCTCTGCCCTATTTGGTTTTTAATTAGGCAAGACAAGGGGCTTCTGTCTGAAGACAACGTAAAAGACGAAAATGAAATCATAAAATTCCCAGTATGGTGATATCTCTAGAGCATGGAAAATGAGATTTTCACGTCTCTTCTGTAAAATTAATAAAAATGCAGTTATTTTGCCTTTTGGCATTTTCCAGGACTCTGAAGTAGTTTTGAACACATCAGTCATGTGCACCTCTTAAAAATAATCTACCTTTTTCTGCTGATTTTTGTAAGGCTTCTTCAATTCTTGACAACTCCTTTTGCTTATTATCTTGTAGGTATTTTTCTTCTTTTTCTGCATCATATTTAATGCCTGCAAGGAAAAAAACAAGGAAGTCATATTTTATTCAATATTGCATCCTTAAGGTAGCATCTCGATCAGACCCTCATCCTGCTCTTTTTACATCAACCTATGCAGCTCCTCTTTCCTGTGATGATGAGTTCCATAATTATAATTCTCAGAATCTCCAGAGAGCAGAAATTAAGAATCGGAACCTCAGTATGATTTGTTTCTTAGCATCCATCTGTTATTGGATATTCCTGATCTTCTTCATCTAAACCACACACTTAAGGCCAATGACATAACCGTAGGGGTAACCGTAGCCTGCTGGAAGGATGTTTCATGTAAGATTTACCAACAAAGAAAGACAAACAGTGTAATCCTACGCAGATTCACCTGGCAGCCAGGTAGGTTCCACGTATTCACAGGACTTAATCTTAGGAAGTCCTGGACTGCAAGGAGAGCCTCAGAGACACATCGGCTTACTTCAACCAACATTTTACCTTGCCTGGATACTTTGTAAAGGACAGCAGGAACTCAAGGTTGAAATTTTTTTAATTTCAAATTAGTTCCAAGTGTGAAATTTCACCCACTTTTCTATTTTGAGTACAAAACAGCTGTTTCAAGCGTTTTGAGAACGTTTCAAACCACAAAGACTTCTCAATACTCAAAGTGGGAAATGTTATGACATTCTGTGTTCAAAACAGCCAAGGCCTTTCTGCTTTGCACAGGCTCTGCTGGCCATACATCCTACATAGGGAGATTGGCAGGGCATCGACCCAATACAAGTCCACTGAGCAATGCAAATTTACCCCAAGAAACTTACTTGCCCCAGGGACAACAAGAAGATATAAGCCTTCTAGGGATGCAACGACTGCTTCACCGTATAAATTCTTCCAAGGAATCTTCAGAGTAAGCTTATCTAAAAACAAGACATCCTCCATTTAGCTTTCATTTGTTCTGCTAACACATTAAATAAGCTGCAAGCAGAGACCGACTATACCAGCCTCTGCCTTCTGCTTGTAAGAACAATATTCAAATGCACCTTATTGCTTATTCCATGATTTGCACTTGGTCTGTGCCTGGAAACAAACCAACAATAGTAAAATTGTTGCGTCCCTGATTGATGCTAAATTTACGAAGCCCGTTTTGCTAAATGGGTGGCTGTTGAATGTTGGCTAGCTTCAATCTCCAGGTATTTTTCCAGTGCAGCCCCAGAGGATGCCCAGAACCACCTAAAAATCATTCTGAGTGAAGAACTTACCTATTTGACCAGCCTTTACTCTAAACGGTACGTCCAATTCACTCTAATCAAGAAAAAGAAGATACTTTTTTTTAGCACTGACCCATAGTAAAAGTTAATGGTCAAGTCAGGCAGGCTTTGTCCCAGCAGGAAAGGGGACCAGTCGCTTCAAGCTGCCTTATTATAGCAATGGTTGGTTTGGAATCTCTTGGGAAGAAGAGTCAGCCCTGAGGTTGGGATGCTGAGTTTTCCTTCCTATTCATGCAAGAGTGGAAACATATTTCAGAGAGGCAACTGGGGTGTGGACGACGGGGGGGAGGGGGGGCAATGACTCACATAGTTTTTTTGTGATGACAAACTAGATTTTCCATAAATCTGCTCCCAACTCTGACTAGTTTCGTTACAGATGAGAGATCAATTAGGCCAGGGTGAAGATGAAACATGCTTGCTCTAACATGGGAAGTTAAAGAAAGTGCTAGAAGCTCTGGCTTGGCATTTCCTCATTTCAGGACTATCTGGATGGGGCATCTCTTCAACACCACAAAACCTACGGCATGACCCCCATGCTGTGAGTTTGAGTGGCAAACTCAAAATCCAGGATTCTTAAGCCAATCAAAACTGCATTAACTACACTTATTAATGTATTATTAAAATAGCCCAAAGCACATATTTTGGTAGAGAGTAGTTCCCTGAGGATGGGCTCCAGCACAAATCCGAAAGCTCGGAAAAACTGAACTTCTGGTCCTGGTGAACTGACCCAGATTGGATCTTAACAAGTTTGTAAATCATAGTTTGGATCCATGGAGGTAATGAAAAGAATTTGCTGATAACTTCCAGGTTGCTTACCAGAGCATTTTCCTTGATTAGGAGGTTATCAAGGGCCACATTGCCTATAAAAGAAAACAAGATATCTATAAGCCACATTCCCACCATATCTGCCTAATCACAAAAGCTGATGTTTACGCAGCCACAATGACAACATCCACAAATAAAAGCAAGGCATTTTTTAAAAATGTCAGGGGAGGGGAATGCCTCCCCAGCTAAGTATTGAGCATATTTAGTGACTATGAAATATTGGCTTATTTATGCATTTGTCAGTATTTGTAGCCTACTCTCTTCTTGTCAGTTTTAGGAGACAACATAAAAATTAAAACAAGTGTAAAAAAATGACTGCAACAGAAAATTAAACAGGAATGAAATAGGCAGTGCTGGACACATTTGATTTCATTCTTGTTATAAAACCATGAAAGGAACAAAGCAGTGTAAGAATTGTGTTAACTTTCTCATGCTAATTTCAACAGCAGCAACACTAACAAAATTTGGAAGGCGCCATCAACTGAGCAGTGACAAATAAATAATTGACCCAGAGGAAAAACAAAGTTAAGGTTAATCAGTTACGTAGTTTTTAATCTTTTAGAGAAAATGCAGACACATCTGCAAAAAGAAAGTTAACGTACGTAGAGCACAAATAGAACCTTCTATGTACGTTGGAACTTCCTCAATCTGAGCAGGAAAGAAACACCAGAATTTTACTGTGAAAGACTAACCCTGAATTTTATTGTAGTATTTGACTCAGGGCCAATCTCTAGAAATGTGTTTTGCTGCAATTTCCTACTGCACCCGGCACGGGTTTTAGAATAGAATAGAATATAATTCTTTATTGGCCCAGTGTGATTGGACACACAAGGAATTTGTCTTGGTGCATACGCTCTCGGAGTACATAAATAGAGAAGATACATTCGTCAAGAATCATAATGTACAACACTTAATGGTAGTCATAGGGAAACAGTCAATATAAATGTTAAGGATACCAGCAACAGGGTTATAGTCATACAGTCATAAGTGGGAGGAGATGGGTGATGGGAACGATGAGAAGATTAATAGTAGTGCAGATTTAGTAAATAGTTTGACAGCGTTGAGGGAATTGTTTGGCAGAGTGATGGCGTTCGGGAAAAAAACTGTCCTTGTGTCTAGTTGTTCTGGTGTGCAGTGCTCTATAGTGTCGTTTTGAGAGTAGGAGTTGAAAGTTTATGTCCAGGATGCAAGGGGTCTGTAAATATTTTCACAGCTCTCTTTTTGACTGGTGCAGTATACAGGTCCTCAATGGAAGGCAGGTTGGTAGTAATTGTTTTTTCTGCAGTTCTACAGTTTTAAAGCAAAAAAGCAGCAGTGCAATTTTTAAACTTAGTTACAAGTTAGACACAAATTTAGACTCTTGCAACCAAACTGCTGCATCCTCGAAGTACTTTCTTTTTTGGCTTGAAGATCAGAAAGGAACTGAAACGGAAGCCCCTTTTCATGAACTTTTCCATTTTATGTGAAGTACCCGTTGTTCTGACAGCCTGAATCAGAAGAAGATGCATACAGCTCTCCTCATATCAGTTACCTCTAACCAGAGGAGGGCTTTCTATGAGTTCTGGTGAGGAAAGGAGCCAGAGACCACAGATGCGAGGTTGAATCATGGCTACAACCACGAAGAGCAGAGAAAACTATCAGCCGCTTATCTTGATTAAATACAAGGTGAACTTTTTTGAGGAAACTATAGATGCTGATTAATCACAATAAAAGTTAGGGAAGCTAAAATGAAAGGGCAAACTCTGGAGCACTCCGTCCTTGCGCTGTGTTTTTAGCTCTTTTTTTTATTTTTTATTTTTTAATTTGATTTATATGCCGCCCTTCTCCGGAGACTCAGGGCGGCTTACAATGCGTTAAGCCATTGGTTGGAAAATGGTATTAAAAAGATAGGATGTGTTTTGTTATCGCAAACCCACAGGAAGAATTAAGAGGACATCTCATTCCTGAAAAACTGCCATTTCGTAACAAAACACATCCTATCTTTTTAATACCATTTTCCAACCAATGGCAAACAGATTTTAAAAGCAAAAGCAAAACATCTCCACGAAAAGCCTGGAGCCAACCTTGATAGGGACCTTGAAAGAATCCATTGTGATTTCAAGCCTGCTACGCCCCTATTGTTTCATAACTCTGCTATCTCGTGGCTGCACATCTCATGATCTGCAACACAGTTACACACAGTTGTTCTTAGTTGCCACAGGCCAGATTATTTTTCAAGGCAACCCTCAATTCTTTCTTGCCCTTTCCTGCCCCTCCCCTGGTCTGGCTTCAACCCAAATGAAGTTTCAATCCAATCCATAAAGTAAATACACTTTCTGCAAAATTGACTCCACAAAAGCAAGAATTGTTTTTACAATAAGCTTAGATTATATGCAACCTAAGGAAACTTTAAGGGACTTTTTTCCAGGAGTCTGTTTTCAAACGAGGAAATAGAACTCAGTCAATAAGGAATGCCTGGCCCTTTTTTCAGAAGTGATGTAAATACTGTACAACTGAAATCCACCTTCCAGGTATAAGTATTCTAATTGGAGACTTTCCAATGCAAACAATCGCAAAACAACAATGTGGTTTGTAGAGAAAATGTTTCCGATTATGCTGCAACTGGGAAAACTGGATTATCCAGTCATTGAGAAATTTATCTCAACCAAAGCAACAACTTCAGTTTTAGTTCTGTTAATGCCAGAAGTCTTCCTCCTAAGGCTCTTCTGACTAACAGAAATGACATTAAAATGTTCTCTCTTTTTTTACTCACACTTAAATGTCACGATAACATTCTTTTAACTTTTAAGCCAGGGTGTTCAGGAGAAATCTAGCATGAGAGCAAAACACTGACCTACACGTGTTTTCAGAAGCAAAACTAGGTCAGTCTTCTTACATAGCAGAACTTAAGAGCCACAGATCGTTCAAAGGACACAAACCAAGGAAAAGGGGCCAAGTTTTGAGAACAGGAATTACGAGGTTGTGTACTGTTCTATATTTACTATGATTGCTGGAGCGGGAGGAACTGAAGCCGAGTTTTGCAGGGTGGGAAGGCGGCCCAGGAGTCCCAAGAGTCAGTTGCTGCTTCAGGCCACCCAGGGAGGCTTGGCGGTCGGATGCGGCTCCAAAGACCAGCAAGATCTTTATTGTCTGCCTGACTTTAAGATTTTAGCTGGTTTTGTTTTGGGTTCCCCCCCCCCAGTTTTATAGAACACCCCTCCCCCACCAGAGGCGACTGAGGTGGGGGCGGGGGGGCGATGCATTGGCGTCCATAAAGCCACGGGGGACCCTCCAGGCTTCTCCCCCTTCTGCAGGGGAGCGGGGGGGGAGGGGAAGCGCCTCCAAGGGGCAGCTGGGGAGGGGAGGGGAGGGGAGAAGGGGGGGTCCCCGGGGCTGCCCCCCCTCCCACCCGCTGCCTGCGAGGGCCCCGGGCGGGGGCTGCACCTCCCCTTGACAGCTGCCCCCCCCGAGCCTGGCCAGGCCGCCGTAGTGTGGGGGAGGGGAGCCCCCCGGCGCCGCTTACCCCCCCAGATGCCCAGCTTGAGCTGGGACTTGTTCAGGTTCTCCACGTAGCAGCCCAGGAAGCGGTTCAGCAGGTCGGCCACCACCGACTCCAGCACCATGGCGAAGGCGGCGGCGGGCCTTCCTCGCAGGGCGGGAGGGAAAAGCCAGCTGGGCGCGCGCCCGAGAAGGCTGAGGGGGGAGGAGGAGGAGGAGGCGCGCGCCCGTCCGCCACGCCGCTCCGCCCTCAGACGACGGCGGTCCCGCGCATGCGCGCTCGGCCCAACCAGCCGGCTTTCCCTCCCTTTTCTCACCCGCGCTCTCGAGGCGGCGGCGGGGGGGGGGGGGAGGAGGAGGAAGGGACCAGCCCGCGCTTTGGCCGAGCGCCTGGGGGGGGGGGAGAGATTCGCGCGATGGGCGTGGCCAGGCTGTCCAGCCCCGCCCAGGCGGCCCCCTATTCGACCGCCGGAGAGCGCGAGGCGGCGCGCGGCCCTCCCCGCGCCCTGATTGGCTTGGGCTCGCTCGCACGTGGCGCCCGGGAGGCGGTTCCGGGAGCCGGCGTGAGACGCGCGTCGTGTGAACGCGCTGACTCGCCCGGAGCCTAAAAGGGCTGCGGCTGCCAACGGAGAGGGTGGGGGTGGGGGGACGCGGGAGTTTGGGGGCGGTGAATCAGCCTCGGAAGAGCCCTGGAGGCCGAGGCGGGGATGGCGGCCGCGAAAAGCAGGCGGTCAAGGAGGGAGCCCGACCCGCAAGGCGCAGCGTCCCCACGTGCAGGGCTGCCTCGGTCGGCCTTCCAGCTCCAGTGGCTGCAGCAGAAGCCAAACCAGCCCCGCCCCTCCTGGCACTGCCCACCTGGCCGGCCCGGCCCTCCCCCCACCCCCAGCAGAGCAAGGGAGCCGCCTGTGCCCGGTCCCTTCCCCAAGACCCCGCCGGCCTCCCCAGCTGCAAGGGCCTCGCGCGCCTGGGTGCCGTTTCCAGCGACCTTTGCCCGGCTGGCACGCAGAGGCAGCGGCTGCCTTGGGTGAATGGGGCGGGGGAGGCCTCCGGTGAAAAGGGAGGAAAACCCATTGACGTCCTGGGGCTATTTTTACTTCACAGCCACGTTGTTTTCAAACGCGGCCAGAGGGGTGTCTTGAATGGCAGGCCTGCAGCTGGCATCAGCTGGCATCCGGAGGGTGTTTGGCCATGACACACCTGCGGAGGGAAAATGATAATATTTCAGATGAAGATGCCGCCCCGCTCCCACTGACTCTGGGCGGGATCCGTCTTTAGGAGAAATTAAGGCAATAAAGAGCTGGGCCCTGCGTTGGTCCTGGGTAGCCCACCCAACCCTGGTCCACACAGAGGAGCAATTCCTCCATGACGCTTGTGGATGAATCCATCCATCCAGTGGTGGCATCCACATTTTTTTACTACCGGTTCTGTGGCTTGGTGGGCGTGGCTCAGTGGGTGTGGCAGCGGAAGGATATTGCAAAATCTCCATTCCCACCCCACTCTGGGGCCAGCCAGAGGTGGTATTTGCCAGTTCTTCGAAATACTCAAAATTTTCACTACTGGTTCTCCAGAACCTGTCAGAACCTGCTGGATTTCACCCCTGCGTCCATCCAAAATTCTTTCCTTGTTGGTTATTGTCATCATGTCATTTGCACCTTGGGGCAGACCAGAATTTGCCTAATCGTCGGTGCTGAACAAGCCACCATTGGTGCTGCCCTTCCTAAAGGGCTGGTTTTTGCAGCAGATAATGTACAAATGAAGGACTCCGATGAGACCTTAACTCAAACCAATTTGTCCCCGCATAAAGTTTGGTGGATTGTGGTCTCCTCCTTCAGAGGGAAGGAATGGCCTCCTGGAAGACAAGGATGACGTACACAAATGAACTGGTTGGGCATAGAGAGAGACCGTAGTTTAAAAAGCAAAATGTCTCAGCTGAAGAAGCTGTGTGATGGCTAAACATCTCATCTGAACGCAGCCCACCAATCTGTAAGAGCTTTCAGCACGCTCCTCTTTTTTCCCCAAGTTTTTTTATTTTTTATCAAAATACCAAATCAATGTGTGAACAGTGTGGCACCTGAGTGTCATACATTCTAATACAAATAAAACTAATCAAGTTAATCATAATCTTTACATTCAATACGCTTATATATTTCTAATAATAATGCATACTTATATTAATTTATAGTCTATCATTCAATTATTCCACATTTTCTCTTGTTATTGCTTTCATTTTATGATGTAAAAAGTATACACTAATATTCCCCCTTGTTTCTATCACCTATTCTAGCTTTTGATCATATCACCCTTTATTAAGAAACTTTTCCTTTCTTTCATGTCTAACTTCTAATCATGTTACCTACTTAAAAAAAGAAAAAACGAAAAGGAAGAAGAGAGCGAGAGAGAAAAATAACTCAGAACAGGGAAAAAAATCATCCATCTATCATCTCTTGCCCGCTTCAATACTTTATTTGCTATGCTTTACAAGAAAAATGGGAAAGAAGAGGAGTAAATCAAGACAACAATACAAAAATAAAGAAATCATCTATCCATCGTCCCTTGCCCACTTCAATACTTTAATTGCTATACCTTTTTTTTTTTTTTTTTTTTTGACTTGCCTCCCAAATTCCTCTCTTAAATCTTTACCTACTTCTTGGATGTTTAATCTTTCAGCACGTGCCTAAACACCTGCTGTCCTGGGATATTTGGTTTGGTTCAAGCAATCGCATGTTTTGTGAGCGATAGTAAATATCTAGAATAATTATCTAGACCTTTATGCCCATCAAAATGCACAGAAATCCTAATCATACTGTTTCTCAAGAATGAATCTTTCTGTTGAAATGATTTGGAATTTCTCCTCTGGAAACCATGAGGAATTTGAACAAATGCCATCCATTTTTAAGGGATGACTCTACCATGGATATTATTTCTGCAGATTTTCTTTCCGTCCTTGCTGATGACGCTCGAGAATGTTCTGTTTGTCTTCCTTTGTCTGCTTCCCCTGAATGGTGAGTTACCTGGCTTTATCAGTGGCAAATGCAATCAGTCTGTTCGTCCACAGCACAGCACACAGCATCGCATTCCTGCGTGCTACGCTGGGTTGAACAGACTGCTTGTTTCCAGAAAAGCACTTTTCAGAAACTCAGGAAAAATTGATGTGGCAATTGCTCTAACAGAGAGAGATGAGTGGACATATGTTTTCATTCATGCTATGATGATGCTTGGAGGATTTTTCTCCCCCCCCCCCAGCTCCTTTCCAGAAGTAATAAACAGGGTTGACTGTTTGAAAGAAATAGAAAGTGCACCACTTGATGCCTTTTGGCAAAGCTGATCTGTTGCTCAATAGCAATAAATTAGGGACAGGTTGGCTCTGGAACTAAATGTTGCAGTTTATGCCCTTCTCCCCCAGAGATAAGTGGAGATTGGTATAATGTGCAAACACAGCCACTGTGGGTTGTAAACCATGATTCATGCTTGATCACACAGTGGTTTATTTGCACGAAGAATAAAATAATTCAAACCGGATCATTTATTAGTTACATTCATCATGTTTCTCCTAATCAGTTGTCTTTGTACAAATGTTCTGGATAGAAATCTCGAGTGTGAAAACGGAAAGGTTCTGTGTGTGTTTACTTTTTTTTCTCTTTTGTTTTCGATTCATCTTTCTTGCTACTAAGTCTAGTTTTGATCTTTTTCCCCCCTTCAATGTAAAAGCAAATGCACCCCCTCATGGATCTCCACATCACTAAGGTGGAGGGACCGTTTGGGGTCTGGATCCTATTCCTTGTCCAGAATGGTCCCAGAGGGTGGCCATCCATGCTCCTGGCTGCAACTTCTCGCAGCAAGTAAGGGAGACTTCTCCACACTCAGCTTCCTGGGGGAAACAGTTGCAAGTGCTTAGTGCTACCCAAACCATAAGAGCAGTGCTGCCTCCAAAGGAGCAGAATCTTTTAAATCCCCTCCCTCCCTCCCTCCCTCCCTTTCCTATCCAGTGGCCACTCTCCTGCTTCCGCTCTCCTGCTTGCCCACTTGCAGGCTCAGAGAGAGCCACCTCGTGAAATGACGGCTCGTTTGTCCAATCTCCGCCTTCCACCTCTGCTCATCCGCAGCAGCCTTTTGCGGGGCCGGAGGATCCCATCCGGCCCCAGTTCTGCGGCTGGAGATGCAAAAGGTCACTCTTGGCAGCTCCATCTGTTCACGGTTCGGTGGCAGGAATTGCTTTGGCTTTCAGAGATGGGAAACATCTGTTTAAACATGCATGTTTTGAAGGGGCTGCCCTGTACGGTAAACATCGCTCGGGAAAAACACTCACAGGCCAGGGCTGGGTGTGAGAAGAAGCGCGCCAGCTCCCCCCACCCCCCCCCCCAATCACAGATGAGAGCTGCACAGCCAAACACCTCGATGGTTCCTTCGAAGCTGATTAAACCCAGGAAAAATTGCCTCTGATTGCCTCTTCCCACCTGTAAAATGGCTAAGGGGCTTTTTATCTGAGGCTAATGCAGCTATCTTTATAACACCAAGACAAATAAATTGTGAGTTCGAAAACAGGGCAGCGTAAGAAATGAGCTTCCCTGCCAGAAACACAAGCTTGTCAACAAATCTTTCAATTAAATGGCTAATTAAAGCAGGGTTAAGTGTCACTAAATGATTATCATTCAGTGTCAATGTTGAACTAGATAGATTAAGCCTGGTTCCCATAATGTACTGGAATAGAATAGAATAACAGAATTGGAAGGGACCTTGGAGGTCTTCTAGTCCAACCCCCTGCCCAGGCAGGAAACCCTACACCACTTCAGACAAATGGTTATCCAACCTCTTCTTAAAAACTTCCAGTGTTGGGGCATTCACAACTTCTGCAGGCAAGTTGTTCCACTGATTAATTGTTCTAACTGTCAGGAAATTTCTCCTTAGTTCTAAATTGCTTCTCTCCTTGATTAGTTTCTACCCATTGCTTCTTGTTCTACCCTCAGGTGCTTTCTTCTGTGTGGCAACCCCTGAGATTTTGGAAGACTGCTATCATGTCTCCCCTAGTCCTTCTCTTCATCAAACTAGACATACCCAGTTCATGCAACCATTCTTCTTATGTTTTAGCCCTCAGTCCTTTAGTCATCTTTGTTGCTCTTCTCTGCACTCTTTTCTAGAGTCTCAACATCTTTTTTACATCGTGGCGACCAAAACTGAATGCAATATTCCAAGTGTGGCCTTACCAAGGCCTTATAAAGTGGTATTAACACTTCACGGGATCTTGATTCTATCCTTCTGTTTATGCAGCCCAGAACTGTGTTGGCTTTTTTGGCAGCTGCTGCACACGGCTGACTCATATCTAAATGGTTGTCCATTAGGACTCCAAGGTCCCTCTCACAGTTACTACTATTGAGCACGGTACCTGTGCCTTTTGTTTTTCTTCCCTAAATGTAGAACCTTGCTTTTTTCACTGTTGAATTTCATTTTGTTAGATAGCGCCCAATGTTCAAGTCTGTCAAGATCCTTCTCTTAAGCCTATCTTCTGGAGTGTTGGCTATTCCTGCCAGCTTGGTGTCATCTGCAAATTTCATGAGTTCCCCATCTATCCCCTCGTCCAAGTCATTGATGAAGATGTTGAAGAGCACTAGGCCTAAAACAGAGCCCTGGGGTACCCCACTGCATACTTCCCTCCATGTAGATGCAGTTCCATTGAGGACTACACATTGAGTGCGGTTGGTCAGCCAGTTACAAATCCATCTGGTGGTAATGCTGTCTAACCCACATTTTTCTACTTTATCTAGTAGTAGGTTAGGTTACTAGTCGTAAGGTGTTTTTTTTTTCTGAAATGAAATGAACCTTGACATTGTACATATAAATCTCATGATAGCTCCAGATCATAGATTCCCTAAACTCAAGTTCCATAATTAGTTTTTTGAACCACAACAAAAAGAGATTTATAAGGGTGGAAGCCCTGAATTTGAATTTCCCAATTACTCCTTTGAGCTTCACTCGACAGCCAGTAGAAAAAGCGATATTCTTTTCTTTGCCAATATTTCCTAGAAAAGCATTTTCTTGATTGTGTTTTTTCATGGGGCGAGGACTGTGCAAATTCTAAATAAGAGTTGGAACACGGAGTTCAGTTCAGATACGATTTGTTTTGGGATATGAAAAATAGTGGCCGTACCGCTGAGTTTGTCTCCTTGCAAAAATCACGTTATTTCCTCTTATGCCCACGTCACCATTTTTCATATCCGATTGAGCATTGACACTGATCCTGCCTTTCTATTTAGACAGCAAGGGTTGCTAAGGGGCTGCATTGAATCAATATTTGACAATGGGAGCCTGGATTAAGCAGGAAATATTTCTGGCTCTCTCTGTCATTCAGAAGCGCTGCGGGTGCCAAGGGCTGCTGAGAGCAGCGCAGCCTTCCCCTTGTCTCCTTCCTGCACCTGACCCGGGTCCCTTCCCTTCACTTGGGACTGTTGGAACCAAAATGCAATGAAATTACCCTAAAGCTTCCTCTATCCTCTTACATTTCCTGGGAAATAAAGCCAAATTTAGGCAGCCAAACCATCGCTTAGCATAGTGTTGGACCAGGCCATGTTCAGCGTTCAAGTCCCTTCTCTGCAGAAGAGCTGATTTATGGAAGCAGAATCTGGCTGGGATATTTAACCCTTTCTACTTTCCTTGCTTAATGTAATATCGGGGGGGGGGGTGTCACCTGTTCCTCATTCCTTCATTTCATACGGTGACCCCATGTTCTTCCCTGAAGGCATTTTTGAAAGGCAGAGTTTCTGAAGGCAGAGTTTGTTCCTGGATAACCTTCCCCATGATTCCTCACTTCTCTGCCACGTGTCCATCACTGTTGCGTCTACGGTTCGACTACCAAATCTGCAGGATCAACAGCCGAGGGAGCCAGGCTAGCAAGAAGACCCAGGACCATGGACAGCTCCTGCCACTCGGTGTCCCCTTCTGCATGGAAGCCTCTTAAAGGAGCAGAGGCTGCCTCTGAGCATCTTTGGGAAGCCTCTCCCTTCCTATCCCATAATAGACTTCTGACTCCCTGAACATATGGCATTAACCCCTAAAGGGGCTGGTGCGGATCTGGCCTAGCACAAAGCCTGAACTCTGCTATTATATGGTGTATGGCCACACTGGGATTAAACCAGTGCAAAATGAGAGTGCAGGTTGGCTTGAAGGATTCCAGATCACCAAGTAGATTTCAAGCAATTCAGGTAAATATTCAAACTGATGGATGGGATTAACAGCATAATAAAATGTCATTTAAGCCTGAAACAAAATACCATACTCTCATATTCAGGAGGTGGTTTGCAGAAAGTAATCGAGGATATTTACAAAAGATTGGAGAAAGCATAAATGAAATTGTGCTAAACTTGGTCCTTAAAGGCAAACAGACCAGAGGCAAACGAGCAACTAGCAACAGCTTTTAATTATGGATCAAACCTCTCTAGCTGGGTGCCCTTCAAATCTGTTGGAGACTCATAATCTCAGCCAGGAGATCAACGGGTAGCGGGAGGTGGAGGTGGAGGTGCAGAGCAAGATTAAAAAAGAGACACTAAAAGAAGAGAATGGGATGCAAATGCACACCGCTTCATTAACCTTTGTGTATTTTTATAGCTATTGAAGTATCTGGAATGAGCCAGCCTGTTTTGGAAAGTGCAAGGAGGGTGCCAGCCCAGCCCAGCCCAGTGTTTGTTTACAAACCCTATTGATTGGGGTCATCACGGAGCCCTGTTTCCCAAGATCAATGGTATTCACCTTTGCTGGCTTGCTGGGTTGGCATTGATAAATTAATAGGCTTGTAGACACACAGTCTACAGAGGAATTGTAAACATTAGGTCAGATATCAAGAATATAAATAGTTACAATAATGTACCCCTTGGTACACCTACAATCAAATTTGTCTATAAGTCACGATAACGAGAGCCGTGTACTTAGCCATTCCTATCAGATCCTCCAGTCCTCAGCAACTTCCCTTCTCCTAGTCGACCTCTATGCTTTGACCAGAGTTAAATGTCCAGCCTGGTGGTTATGAGCACCAATTCTCACCATCATTAAACTGTTGCTTATTTCTCAGAACGTGGCACCTGAATTTGTTTTCTGGCCTCCCGGCCGTGAGCTCCCTGGGTCCATAGCTGGTGCTGAGCCAAAAGTTGTACCAAGATGTGTCTGATTCCACCTCGTGCTGAGCCTTGATTTTCGCTTAGCCAGGTTGTCTTTAAAAACAGCCCGTGAGATTTGCCCAACATGTTAAATCACAAATTGTGGATAACGGTGGCCAGGCTCCCAGGGTGCAGTAAATTATAGTTCATTGCCTACAGATCCAGATTGCTGAATTTGTATGTAAAGAAGAGAATGGGTTAAAACCAAACCACCCTGGAACCCAGACAACCTATGGAGAAGAGAGGGAAGACGAGAGCATTCAGCAGCACAAGGCGGCATCGGAGACCCCACCCTCGCCCTGATGGACGGCTGAGCACTTCGATCTTGGAAAGCATCACCCCACAGCTGCTGCTGAGGTTGGGGCTGCTGCTTTCTAGCCCCCTCCCCTGGCACAGGACCATGGGAGCAGCTAGAGAGAGACTGGAATTGTCTCACAATCGGAACTTATCAGATGAAGCAAAGCAGTTTCCCCCCCCCCAAGGGAAGAGCAGGCTCAGGTCTGGTTTATTGCAGGCACAAGTGGGTCAATTGGACAAAAGCCACAGGGCTTTTCCAGGAAATCTGCTCTTTTGGAAGGTTGGAGGGGGGGAGCTTATTTTTAAAGTATTCATCTGGCTAAGGAAACTTGGTGGGGTGGTCTTGTTTGTGGGAACACACAAATACTGAACAGATTTGCCTGTCTTAGGAAAGATAATGTGCTCCAGGGCTCCAGTCTTCAGTGGGCGAGTTGACCTTCTTCTTTGAACCTTGAAGAGGAGAAAGGTGGTGCCTGGGCACTGGTCCCCATCAGGGATCAACTCCGGTGTTTACCTTCCAGTGTTTAATACTGAGAATATTTTCCATTCAGGAGTTCAAGCGCCAACTTGACTGGCCAACAAGAACAATCTTTTTGTGACTCATGGGCCCTGGTGGCACTTCAGTTCCTAGAAACATGGGCTGCAACACGTGAGGAAGGCCTGGCCATTTGGATCCTTCCCATTGTTGGACAGCAAGCAATGATTTGACTTAAAAGACTTACAAGATAAAGTACTATAATGCAAATATTAACCAGTATTTTCAAAGGATCTTAATATTTCTACATGAACTGGCATCTAAGGAGGGTAGCTGATAACTGTGCCATTCAAAAAACCCTTTAATCAAGAGTCAAGTACTTAAACAAAAACCTCAACCATGTGCTGAGAGACCTGTGCAAAGGTGATGTTTGTTTACAGCAAGAACATTTAGTGGAAATATAAATAAGGAGAGTTAGTTGGAGTCTTGGTGTGTTCAGCGTTCCATTATTAGGTTGGTCCCTTATCAACCACGGCAGTGGATGCCCCCAAGCAGAGTTCCCTCCTGCAGGTGGTTACAGTTGGTGAAATTACCGAAAGGGAGCCTTGAATGACTGTCGGAGCTCCATAGGCAGCAGGGAAAGGTGAACCGAGAGCTCCAAGGCCGGCCTTTGGTCAAGGTTGAAGGGTAAAGCCCCAGTCTGGACTTTAGCTTAAGAAGCATATCAAGCTCAAGAATGAGGCCATTGCCTGAGAAGCCCTCCAGTGCTCCCTAGACAAGGGTCCTCACCACATTCCTTCTGATACAGGCCTCTACAGGCACCTTCGCAGTTACTTGAGATGCCTGCAAATCACGAGAGTCTCAGCCTTCTGAAGTCCTCCTTTTATGGCTGTTCCATGAGGGCAGTTATGGTGCTCATGTACCTCAAATCAGGGCCAACCGGGAGGAACGACCGGTGAGCCTGTCTGATTCCTAACTGGGCACGTTTGTCCAACGGATGCCCCTGAGAGACGCTGCTGGCTGGGCTCTGTAGGATCTGACGGGTCTGGAGGGCAGCAGCTGCTGAGGGTGTTGTAGGAAGTGGAAATGGAGCATGCCAACCCAACGTTTCTGACTTCATCTGCTTCAGATGAACCCATGAACTCGGGGTTGTAACGTCTCCCTGCCAAACTCAGTTAAGTAGTCAGCAGGTCCCAGAGGCTGGAGTAATTAGATTTCTGCAAGGGATACGTGCGGGATTAGCATAAGCCAGTGCAGCCATTTTGACTATGCACATGAGCGCAGCCCCCGTCTTATCTCGGTGTTCCGCCTGCCAGGCTCTGGGCTACAGCAGCCAGCAGCGCCTGGCATAATTATATTAAGTGGAAACACAAAGAATCAAGCTAGATTAGGCATCACTTGAATAGTTTACATGCAGATCTCTTGGGCAACCTAGGAGGAGGTGTGTTTTTTCCACCTGGATCTTATCAGTCAAGCTTTCCATTTATTTAATATATCTGTGTTATGAGTTCATTATTGAGAAATGCAAATGTCCACTTCTGGAAAGACCGTCTTGTTTTCCTTCCTCCCCCGCCTTACTGAAATTTAATAAGGATCAGAGGGTGGAAAGAGTCACGGGGACTTTCCCGGGAAATGTTGGCCAATAGGGACGATGGTTTCCAGGAAGCTCTTCCGACGGAGAGGGTCGAGGCAAGAAAAAGGGGGCTGGACCAACATTGCTTGGAAAAAGAAGGGGCCTCATTTGAGTCTCTAAAGCATGTCTCCCCCTCCCCTTTGAGTCTTCCCTTTGCCGGGAACAACACACACGGAGCAACAGATTGCAAAGGACAAGAGGCTGCCACCCACAAAAACAGCCCTTCTGACTTCTCCTTTCTTGCTCAATGCTCAATGAAAGGATGGATGTAAAAGTTGGGGGGGGGGGCTATTCCCCAACCGCCCATGAGGGACCTCTTGTCAGGGAATCCAAGCTGGTACACGAGAGGTTCTGAACTGCAGACTGCCTTCTGGCCATGGGCCCGGGGCTCTTTCCAGATTTGCTAGGGGAGAATCCTGTTCCATGTGCCAGAAAGGGAACACCTCTGAAATGCCTTGAGAGCAGTCCTGTTTAATTCCATTACAACTAAATCCAGTTCTTCATAGAGGGTGGCCCGTTACGTCAAACTCTGGACAACAGCTGAGCCCATCCCAGCCACGAGTCTCAAGGACGTTTCTCCAACCAGATTTACTAAGTGCCCTGAGATGATGGAGCCCAGCTTTCCTTACTCTTTTGGAAACGACCCTTGGATGAGCAGGGGAGAAAGGGAGAGAGGGAGCTGCATGTTTCCAGGGAATGGAAGGATGTGCAAACCACTCTCTTCTTCCGAGGGACTGGGAAGGCCAGACTCCAGGGTGACTCCCAGGCAAATCCGAGTCTTGGTTCCAAAAGAAGCTGTTGGCCCTGGAAGACTGCCTTGTCCCACTTCCTATCAAGCCAACAAAGAGGCGGGGGGGGAAGGGAGGGCAGGGAAGATGGGAAAGGACATTCCCTGTCATCATTTGGGGATACTTTCCCCCTTTTGTAACCATCATTCTGGGGCAGGAGAAGCTCTTAATCCAATGCAGAAGGAATAGATGGATGTTACGTGGCATTTTCCTGAATAATATTTTCAGGATGGGCCGGAAGAAGCCCTGATGAAAGTTAATCATTAGTCTGTTTGTCTCGCTGATGCAGCTGGGCCGCCTGCTCAAAGTTTGCAGCTTCTCTTGCCACATTCCTACTTCAGCATCAGTTTCCCTTTTCATACCCTTCAGCCGCATCTCCATTCATACAGGAGAGCGAAGGACAAGCTACAGGAAACGGCACTGCACCTTCTCAGCCAAGGAAGGAGCTGGAACATTTTGTCCACCGTAGACCTGGCATGCAGAATTGCTGGGCAGCCGAGGGACAACATCTGTATCATCTGTTTTTTGTGTATTCTTGCAAAACCATCCATGCTCTTTCTGGAAAAATGGATTCAAGGGCTACTAAAAGCAGCATGTGTAAAGTGGGTCTAAAAGTTAAAGTAGCTTTTCTACAGCACACTGAGCAAAAATCCAGCCTGCCAGGGAATGCTTCACACCTGTAACGTCCACTTTCAGAATCTCTGACTCTTGCTATGAGGTGTGGATGCCCCTGAGGCACTTAGGGCTGGGGCCAAGTCAGTGTGCCAGTGGGAGGGGTATTCTCTGAGGGGAGGGCAATTCAGGATCACAACTGACTTACCTGCTAGTTGGCAAGAATACTTTTGCTTTTTCTCAGGAGTGGTTGATTGACAGACTGATTGTCGTCATCGTCGTCGTCCACAGCTGGCATCTGCCCTGAGTTGCTGGTCCTCCATCCTTGGTCCAACCCCAGTTAGATTTCTGAGTTCACCTCAAAAAAGCCATTATTTTCTCTTCCTTGTGCCCAGGCACTGCAGCCCACCCCCCTGGTTGGGGAAGGCGGGTCAGATCTCCCTTAAGTGTTCAACTGAGCGGGGGGGGGGATGGGGGAGGCTGACTCAGGCACCCTGCTGTGTGCACATGCAATGGGCAAACATATTCCTGCCGTTTTTTCCAGAGGGATCTAGTGGTGGGTTGCTACCAGTTCGCCCTGGATCAGGCAAACCGGTAGCAGTGGTGGCGGGAGGCTCCACCCACCCGCCCGGACATCTCTGTGCATGTGCAGAAGCATCGGGTGCAAGTGCGCGTGTGCCCACGAGCAAACCGGTAGCAGCCGAAATTGAAACCCACTATTGGGTGGATCCCATACATGAATAGGAAAAAGTCCAGTGGCAAGCATGCCCCTTCCTTATGCCGGCTGTTTGCTCCACTGGCACTTCCTGCCTGGCACCACAGCATGCAGGGGGTGGATCATTCATGGAGTCCCCTGTTATCGCTGCCACCCCATCCTCTTTCTACTCTTCTCCTTGCTTCAGTAGCTGCTGGTGTTGACGGGCTTTTGAACCAAGAATGAACAAATCTAGTTTTGCAGGCTGCTTTTTTACTGGCTCTGGTCACTCCAATCCTGAATACGTAGCCTCATTTGAAACTGCTTGGCATCTCCCGATGCAGCTAGCTATAAGAACGAATCCTGCAGGAGCAAAAGTAGGCAAACCTCAGGACCCCTTGGAAGCAAAATCGCTCCACAGAAACCACCACCTCCAACCTTCAGAACAGTACAATATCTCAGTTAAAGGGCTCTCGAGGGAAATTGGCTTTTAAGGCTTTCTTTAAAACACCAGTATGGATGGAGCAGCCGGCCATCTTACTTCCCCTGGAGATAATATGTGCTGCCAGCCAGCAGAGAAAGGGCTCGTTTCTAGAGCCTACCAAACTCGCCATTTCTGGGGATCAATCAGAAGCTCTTTTACATCTAAGACTTGGGCAAGCCTGTTTTGTAGCCATTGTCGTGCCATTAAGGAAAAACGGGATGAATATCATAATCATTCTCGGTCCGATGAAAGTTGAGGCAAGATTTGTGCCAGCCACCTGCTGCAGGCTTTCCTGTTATCAGCGAAAGGACCAAATCTTTGCCAGGTTCCAGGAAGGTCGCTGAAAGCCAAGAAAGTCTGCAGCCCAATGTAAACTCTTTCGAAATAGAAAATAATTTGGTTGCTGAAATTCCTGGAGCCCCATCCGCTTCCTCTCGATTAATGTTGCTAGTGGGAATTGTGTGAGGATTTTCCTTGGAAAGAATGACTTCCTTTTGAAGCAGCTGCCAAGAAAACCCTGACATTAGAAAGGAAGCAGAGAAGCCTTACAAAAAGGCAGCAGCTTTAGAAAGAAGGGGCTGGAGGCTGAAGTGGGCCTGAATCTTAGAGGGGATGAAGGAGGAGAGGGGTCCTGGCCTCCAGGGACCACCTTTGCCCACCAGGTCTGTGCTTGTCAGCTGGGCCTATAAAGCTGGGATCCTGGAAATCAAGGTCGCCAAACATCTGCAAGGAAGCTCGTCTGGAAAGGCTCTTCCTGGGAGGCTCCTGGGCTCAGTGGGACTCGGTCCCCTTGGCCTTCCTCCCCGAGAAAGGAGATGCTCCTTGCATGTGTCGGGGGAAGCACCTCTGCACTGCATGGGGCTGAGGCTCTGGTGTATCCTTCTCCTTCTTCTTCCCAGGCAGGATTCATCTCTCTCTCACACACACACACACACACAATCTTTTCCTCTGCTAGGTTGTAATTAGTAGCCTGGCAACTGCCTGCATGAGCTTTCTTACACTGGAGTCTTTGTTTGTCAAGCTGCCCTTTTCGAGAGTTTTTTCTAGGAAAGGTTGCAAGAACCCAGATAAATAAAGGCAGGGTGGGGGTGAGTGTGTAAATCGGCCACACAGTGTTTCCTCGGGAGTTGAAAGGACCTGAGCACCGTTTCCTTCAAGATCATCTGAGGTTCATGCCGGGCAGTTCAGAGCTCTGTGGAGTCGAACAGCTGGATCAGACCAAAGCCTTTCCCATTCCGCAGCAGCTGGGACCCCCTGAGCAGGACTTGGCCATTGGCCCCTTCCCCACAGCTGGTTCCTGATTGACATCTCAGGGCTGGCCCCTGCCATTCATGCCCTCTGGGACCTGCCAGACCCTCACCTTTCCAACCTCAACTTTGGATCCTCTCATTTGCACACCTGGGTGCTGTTTATCAGCAGAAGCCCCCCCACCAAGTTATTCGGTCAGTGCTACCTTACCCCATATAGCTCCCCCTGGATGCACCCCCAGAGCTATGAAGAGCTGGAAACAACACTGCAGGACTAATGTTCTCAGAAAGCCCCAAGACCTGCCCAGGGCCACTTGCACGATGCCGAAAGCAAGCTGGCCCAAGGAAGGAGCCGGCCAGGGACCTGGGAAGGAGCCCTCTCGAGCGACTTCCTTCTCACGCCAGCCTGCGTGTGGCAAAAGAGATGGAGCTGGGGCTTTCAACTGATCTCCACCTATGGATCTCAGCACTTCGACCGCTCTTTCTGCGACGCTTTCAGAGTGCCGGGGACCTCTGTTGCTGCCCACAAAGCAGATGCTCAGCTCAAGTCGTTGAGCGCCTGTTCCTTTCTCCAAGGTGGGGGGAGGGGGATTCTCCACCAGGTGAACTCCATCCCTTTACCCATCTTCACCCAGCCCAGGGTACCTTCTCTGGGAGTCAGACAGGCAGCAGGAGGAATTGCCACAGCTTCCGTGCTTCTCTTTCAAACTTTTGTCTCTAAGGAGAGCTTCTTGGGGGGGGGGGGCAGGGGGGCTCTGGAAGGCCTCAGGCTTCTTTGTTTTGGGGGTGCTCTGGGGGCTTTCCAGAAAAAAGTGCCCAGGATGAGCCGTGTCCAAACGCTACACGGGTGTCCGCGGATTCTCCCTGGAAATACCAGCTGCCTTGTCAAGGGAAGAGTGATAGGTGGAAAGCTGCTCTAGTGGCTGGGAAAATCCCCCTCCACCCTTTCCGAGCGCTTTGGCCAAGCGGGTCAGGAAGAACGGTTTCCTTTGCTGAGAAGAGCGGCAGCATGGCTGGGTCCCCCAGGGAGCCACAGAAAATGAGTCTATTCAGAAGACAGATTTATGCCTCTGCCTCGGAGGCTGGATTACTTCCTCTGCTCAGTTTCACTTGCTCCTTGAGGCCACGAATGAAGGAAACGAGGCCTCCTTATGCTCGCAGGTCGAGGCCATCAGAGACCCATTTAAGATGGAACGAGGCCTGGTGAACCAGCCCAGCTTCTGCTCCATCAACAGTCAGCCAAGAGCTCCCTTCACCACCTTACACAGATACACCAAAGCCTCCCACTTTAGAACTAGGTAAACATTTTTACGTTCTCATTTGGGGGAGTCTTAGCTCCAGTCCTGAGTGTGCAACTCTGGAATCAGCCCAAGTGACCTGGTGAGAGGGGCTGATTCAAGTTGCAATCCAAAAGCATGATCCTCTGTGATTCAGGGACCAAAGACAGGTGTGCATATTTAAATAAAATTCTACTTTATTAAAAAAAAATACAGAGAATAAATAAATAAATAAATAGATCTTGGGGCGGGGGTTGGTGGTGGTGGTGTCCCCGAGTTTCTCAGGTGGCTAAAATCTGCATCAAAGGCACTTCGCTCTCCCCCAAAACCAGGTCCCTTTTCATGTTCCCCCCTTTGTTCAAAGCCTTCATCCGGAGGGAGAGCCGGCACAGGTGGTCCTCGGAGACGCCGAGGAAGAAGAAGTCCTCGTTGAAGATGGGGTTGCGGCTCCGCTTGATGACGGTGCTGCGCTGCTTCTGGACCTTCCCCGGCAGGAGTGAGAAGCTGATGCAGCAGTTGATGCTCTTGGGCTCCAGGGGGGCCTCCCGGTAGAGACCTTCCACACTGATCAGCCGGATGCGGAGGCGCTGGTTGGTGGGGCAGTGCTCGGAGGAGAGGCGCAGCAGCCCCCCCTTGTCCATCACCACGGTGGCTTCCCTGCCCAGCCGCTCTCGGCCACAGGGATAGTCCAGCGGGAAGGCAGGCAGGGGGAGGAGGTTGGAGGCCGGCGGGGGCAAGGGGCTCTCCGAAGAGCGTCGCGGAGACCTGGGGCTGCTGTCCGTGGAACTGCCCTCGTCCAAAGACAGGGAGCCGGCCCGGGTGGTACTGGACAGCCTCCGGGCCCTCCAGGGTTTGGCCAACAGCCGCTCCTGGCTCCGGGCTTTGAGGAGGCAGCCGGGCCGGGTGGGAGACCTGCCCAGGAGGGGTGAGCCGAAGGGCGAGGACTCGCTGGAGGAGGCCGTGTCACTGTCCCAGGCGCCTTGCCTGCTGAAGAAGTGCCGGCGGATGGCCACCGGGCTGGAGGCAGGCTCCCTGCCACCGTAGCTATGGGACCGGGACCGGGGCAAGACCAGGGAGCTGCCCGAGACCTCGCTGTGAAAGATGGACTCTTTCCTCCGGGTGTGGGGGCTCTCCAGCAGCATGCAGAAGCCGTAGGAGGTCTGGGTCCTGGGCACGTGGGGCAGAGAGAGGGCAGCCTGCGACTGGGGGTCCGAGTTGGTGCCGTCCTGCTCCTGCTCCGGCTCCTGGAGCTCCTCCACGCTCTCCACCTGGATGAGGTGGGGAGGAAAGAGGCAGGGGCCGAGGGAGGCCGCCTCCTGCAAGCCCGGCTCAGTCAGGCTGTGGCGGGGCTGGAAGGCAGGGCTGGGGCTCTTGGCCGGCGGAGGAGGGCTGCTCAGCCGCGGAGGGATGCAGAACTCCGGGATACGGTCTGGGGTCAAGATGTTGGGGAAGGCGAGGGTGGCAGCCGCCTGGCCCTTCTCGGAGGGCAGGGCGAGGAACAAGGGGCCCAGCAGGCCGGCTTCTCCGGGGGACGCCCGCATCTTCTCCAAGAACCACATCGGGGGGCGGGAAACGCTGCTGCCTGCGGGGAGGAGGAGGCGAAGGTTAGGACCCCTGGCCGGAGAGCCCGCCTGACGGATGCCCCGCACTCCCGAGCCAAAGCCCCCCGCCGCGGCTCCCTCCCTGGGACGCCCCTCTCACCGCGCCTTGCCCGGCTGGCTGGGGCGGAGAAGGAAGAGCCGGCCACCGCAGGGGAGACCAGGGGCGCCTACCTGGCGCAGCTCCGCTCGCTCCCTTGCTCAGGCTCCGAAACGCCGCTTCCCACGCGCTGCAGCGGCTTCCTCGGGGCTGCCGGCGGCTCTGCAGTGGCCGCCCCGTCCCCGAGCTCGCCCTTTTATGCCCGGCCCGCCACCGGCCGCCCAATCACGGGGCCGGGACGGGACGGGGGCGTCTCCCAGCGGCTCGGGGGCGCGCAGCCTTGGGGCGGCGCGGGGGAGGCCGGAGCTGGAGCGCGTCCGGGCGGAGGGTGCAGGCGGGGCGCTCCCGGATCCTGCCCCGATGCGAGAAATCCTCTTTTGGCCGCTCGCCCCCTTGGCCCGTTCTCGCCTTGCGTGGCGAATGGCTGGGAAACCGCCTTCGGTTCATCCCTGGACGGGACCCCCGTGGGGACTCCTAGCAGGGACTGTGGAAACCAGAGCTTGGGATTGGAGAGTGGCCAACGGCCTCTGGGTGGGCGCCCGGTTCTGGCTGGTGCCTGGCCAGAGAGCCTCACTCCATGGGGGAAGGAAGGCCTTTGCGGGGGCGGGGGGGGGGGATTACACCAGAAGGGGCCCCAGAAAGGCCTCCTTGTGCAGAAAAGGGGACATGCAGAGATGCTCCCAAAGGACAACAGTGGGCATAAAAGGGTTATTTTTTTTAACAGTAACAGAGTTGAAAGGGACCTTGGAGGTCATCTAGTCCAACCCCCTGCTCAGGCAGGAGACCTGAACTAGGGATTCGAACCAGCAACCTTTCTGATCAACAAGCTCAGTGTCTTAGCCACTGAGCCACCTAGCCAGGCTATGTATGGCAAGAAGGTTTTTTCTGGGCCTCTGGAACAGGCTGCCTTGGGAGAGGAAGGGCTTTTTCAGTGGGGATGTTTAAGCAGAGGCTGAGCATGAGTCAGGGATTCTGCCAGAGGGTTGGACTAAATGATCTCCCAAGTCCCTCTGACCTTTCCGCTCTGTCCCCTGGGCTTCAGCTGAGATGTGGGGGAGAGCCTGAGCCTTTCCTTGGGTGTTTCCTTCTGAGCCAGAAAGATCAAAGGCAGGGACACCAGCGCACAGACCTCCCTACCGCCCTGAAGGAGCTGAGAGGACAGACTCTCCTGCCAGTCACTGCAGCTTCTTCGTGACTTTCTCCCATCCACCCACCCAAATCTATATGACTGCCCTGCAGCTACCCGGGACAGCCACAAGATGCTCTCTGCGCTTCCCAGAAGCCGGAGAAGCCTCAGCCACTTCCAAGAGGGGTGGCTGGCAACAGACCCAGGTGGGCTCAGGACCCCCTTCCTCTCTTTCAGGTCTGTCAGATTGGCTGCTTTTATTTCCAGCTCCTGAGCTCCTCCGGCAGAGGGCTGAGCTGTTTGGCAAGGAGAGAGAGGCATCTTAGCAACAGAGGAGATTCCTTGGAAAAGCCTAAAGAGCAGGAAATTGCTCCTCTTCTTTTCCTCTTTTGTGGCAAAGGCAGCAAGCTGGCAAGGATGTGCCAGATCTTTGCCTGGGTCAACAGCTCCACCTGCTGGCAGCTGAAGAAAAAGGCCATTTAATACATCCAAAGTCTGCAAGCACTGAGACTCGGAGGAGCCACAACGCATCTTGGCGTAACAGTGTGCAGAGAAAATCAAACTAATTGAGTGCATTGTACCTACGTTGAGCATCCTGTCAAGCAAGCGCAAGCGCAACATCATGAATTACCTGGCCTTTGGAAGAGTACTTCTAGGAACGAAACTCCTGCGCATTGTCACAAATGCAGAACTCCGCTTACAGAAATTCCAGGTGCAGTTTTGCCCCCTAGCTGAGAAATCAACAAGTGGGGGACATCTTGAAGCCACACGCCCACTAGGCTGGGTGTCCAAACCGTGTCAGGAAAAGGCCATTGGAGCTCACTGCCTGCCCCACATCAAGAAGGCAGTGCTCTAAGCGGGCAGCAGCACTACCTCTAGGGATCACCCATCTTAAAGCTGCCAAGGTAGAGGAGCACCAGAGCTCCCCATAGGGGTCGCAGGAGCAGAGGGGCATCGGCTGCCTTTGTTCAATTCTTCCCCTCTTTCACGTTTTTGGTCTCTCCTCAGCCGAGCTTATTTTCAGTCTCAGGAGCCTGGAGATTTGGGGGTCTGAGGATACCTCCCTGGGAATTTGGGGAGGGAAACTGGAAGAAAAACTGGTGGATGTTTCCAGGAAGACCATTTCCTGCTTGAGAGGCCAGGGCTGGTTCTAGGAGCCTTGGCCCACAGGAATCCCATCCAAACGGAGCTTGGAAAGGCACCAAATTGGAATCGGCAACCCCCGTCTTCATGCCTCGTGTATTTTGTAATTGGGATGGCCAGATTCCAGCTGTATTCATTCACAGCATTGGACTGAAAATTGCAGGCATATAAAATTGATTCATCATCCCTTTCAGTTATAGATCTGGGTGAATTTCCACTCTGGAATCCCGTCCCAGGAGCCTCGTGGTTTTAATGACTTCAACAGCCACGGGGAGAGGGACATCTCTTAATCTCGTGGCAGGGCTGAGTCCGAGTCTTGGAGGAAGTGGTGAGAGCACAAAAGGAGGAACCGTCTCCGTGTGATACAAAGAAGTTCAGGGAGGACAAGGAGAGCTTTGGTGTTGGAGGAGACTCCTGGGAATGAATGTGATGACAGCCAAGCAAACCAATAAACTGATCATTGAGCAAATCAGCCCCAAATTCTCTCTCAAGGCACAGAGGACTAGGCTCAAATTATCTCAACACATTGTTTGAAAGCGGAAAGAAAGAGAAGAAGAGGCTGAACAGCAACAAGTGATGAGGGTGCCCTGTTGGGAAACCTGAAGACCATGTTGGGGACAGACCCTCCTGGAGAACATCTACCTCTGTGGTCACTAAGAGCCACCCTCAACCTGATGACATGGGATCGGTCAATGTAGAGTTCTGGCTTCTTTGAGAAGTCTATAATGCTGGGGAAACGGAAGGAAAGCCCAAAAAAGAGGATGACCAACAGCGAGTGGTGGGACTCAATCCCAGGCATGACCAGTAAGGAAGCCACCAAGAGGTCTCCTGCTGAACCTTGTTGCCCACTGCATTATTTCTGAATGAGATATTCTCTTCCTTCCTTTGGTCCTGTGGCTGGTAGATACCGAGAGGCAGAAATAAGTCCCATAGAATTCAAAGCCAAGGGGCTGAAGTTGGAGTTGACAGCTGTGAATTGCACACCAATTGAGGCAGCGGGAACCTTGTGGAGCACAGCCTGACTCGGTCCATGCTGTGGAGCTGGGCAGAGACGGGAAGTGACTTCTTTTTAGCATGACAGCCTCCAAGCATCTCTTTGGAGAGAGGACGCCAGTTGTGCAAGTGCTGGCATTTCTAACCAAAGTGTCAGAAGAAGCTGTCTCAGACTCTTTCAGATTTTCAAATTTGCAAGCATGTCAGATGCCTGCTAAAAGCATTCTGCATGGAATATAGAGAACTATCAGAGAAGAAAGGGAGGAAACCAAAAAGGAGTTTGTAGTGAGTGGGGAGAAAGCATGAAACACATCAGCTTGCACTGCTGGGCTATCAGGAATATTTCCCCATCGCCTTGGAGGAGCTAAAGCCGAGGGTGGGGTCTTCTGAAGATACCCCCGAGGCTCCATGCCTGAGGTTCAGCCCTTCTCCAAACCACAAGCCCTTTTGCCCCCCCTGTAAATAAAGTTGGTATTGCAATAAGAACGGTTCCGAGAATACCATCCTTTCTGGGCTTTAGAAAGATAATTTGTTTTCCCTGAATAATAAATAAAGTATGTCAGACTGTGTAAACGGAATCTTTTCCCCTCCTGCACATAACTACGGGATCAACCGGAATGTGCAAGGTTTGTGCAAAGAGTGTGCAACGCTGGGGCCTCCTCGGCCATCTTGGAAGCAGATGTTCCAAGTTTATTAAAGTTAGCAGTACAAGACTAATCATAATGGGTTTTGCTGGGGAAACCAATTAGTTTTTGGCAGCTCTCCCAGACAGGAAATGCACTTTGGGGACTGCGAGCCTCTCCTTCACAGCTCCTCCGCAGGATCTCGGCATTCAGTGTGTGTGTGTGTGTGTGTGTGTGTGTGTGTGTGTGTGTGTGTGTGTCCAGCCCAGGGCAGCCACGGCCACCATTTGTCTTGCCAAAACTTCAAAGGCACACACTGGTGTGAATCTCAAGCAGGAGCTGCAGAGGAGAATTCAAATCAAACTGCAGGACAAAAGGCCACTCTACAGATGTTGGCATTACAAACAGGTATTCCCATGTTGGCACTGATCTGCAGTGTTTTCTCTGAAATCAGTTCAAAGGCTCCCCATTCAAATGCCATGGGATCAGGGTGGGCAACTATGGCCCCTCTGCGACTCTGGGTTTCAACTCCATGCTGGCTCGGGAAGTCAGAGTAGAAGTCCTTGAGTCTCAAAGGGCCGTAGTTGCCCACCCCTGCCAAGATCTGCATGGCTGGCTGTGGGATTCTGGGAGTTGAAGTCCACAGGTCTTAAAGTGGCCAAGGTTGGACATTCATAGTCTAGATTGTTTGGATCCAAATATCTATTTTGGATCCTGTGCAACACCGGGAAAGTTTGCTTGGATTTTCTGCAGTTGATCTAGTGTCATCGGTGGATAGATTACCCAATTACATTGGACGTAAGTTTTCCAGCGCCAAGAACTGCAGCTGGGCCCTTTCTGACTCCATAGAAGTGTTGGGGAGGTTTATGACCAGACAAGCAAATGCCTTTTAAGGGTCTAAATGCTTTGTGAGTAAAAATTTTGTCTCTTCCAAGCCCCACCCTCTCCTCCCATTATTCTGCTGCAAATTTGTCTGATTTGCAAAGGTTTCCAGGCAGCAGCAGTGCCCACCATCTCACCAAGCATTGCCTTAAAAGAAGTAAAAATAACAAAGATCTTTTCTGACCACTGTAGGCCCCTCAAAAGCCCAGCTGATTCTCTCTATGCTTCCTGCTTGGAAGGTTTGTGCGATGCTGGCCGGCAATTCCATTGCAACTTTCCTTCTTTGCAAGGATCGTTTTCCTGTGTATGTATAAATGTTTTTTTTAAAAAATAAAGATTTTTAAAAAGAAAGAAAACAGTATGACGTCTATAAAATCACGAGAGCCACATAAGACCTTTTGTAATGTATTTAACACATGGGCTCTTAGGGGAGTCCAGAGCCCGTGACCGAAAGGGCTGTGGAGGTCATTGGTCATTGCAGGATGGCCAGACAGGCTCCGTAGCTGAAATGCTGGATCTCTTGAGGACCCCAGATGAAAGAGGCCAGTCTTCCAACTAATTAATTGTATTAAAAGACATCCATTTTTCTAAACTGCCACTTAGGAAAAGAGGCTACCAGTAAGTGCTGATTTTTTACCATAAACCAGTGTTTACCAAACGGGGCAAAAATTCTGGGAATTGAAGTCAATGAAGTTGATGTGTGAATAAAACCTAGCTTGTCCTGCTTGAACCAAGTGGCCATGCCTCCATGAGGAAAGCTGCTGGTCTTGATGAGAGCAGGTGCTTCAGCCATTGTTCCAGCCCCCTGGCTCTCTCTGTTCCAGCCTTCCAGAGTCCTTCAGGTGGGCTGAGCAGAGAGGGGGAAACCTGGAGGTCTAGTGCAGGGGTCGGCAACTGTGGTGGGTTGCCCCCACTGTTCTATAGAACCGGTAGTAAAACTGACGGGAGGCTCCACCCACTGACCCTGACGTCATCAAAATGCTTCTGCGCATGCAAAGCTTCTGCAAATGCGCAGAAGAGCGTGCACGCACAAGAGCGAAGCATGCGCACACGTGCAGCCCCATGGCGAACCGGTAGTAAAGATAAGTAGAACCCACTCCTGGTCAGCAACCTGCGGCTCTGGAGCTGCATGTGGCTCTTTCATCCCTCTGCTGTGGCTCCCTGTTGCTGATCAGCTCCACAATTGATAGGGCTTTTGGTTAGGACAGGTAGAGGAAAAAGGAGGCCACGCTAGGACACTCTGGTGGGGGAACTGGACTTCCGGTCAGCTCCAGAATTGAAGGTGGGCTTCCGGTTAGGACCTCTGTGGCTCTTTGAGTGTTTAAGGTTGCTGAGCCCTGGTCCAGTGGAAGGGCAAATGGGGGTCACTTCTTCCCTGCCCAGGACCCCAGCGCCTCTTCCTTTACCTGCCAGCAGGGGGCAGCCTCGTCTTATTTTTCAACCCTCTCCCTGGAAAAGAGGCTCCCTCCGGTGAAGGGCATGGCAGCTTTCGCACCCAGCACCCGGGACAGAGCGGAGCGTCTGTGGTTCCAGGCGTAGGAATAGCCTCCGCTTCATGGATTACCTGCCTTGCCCAAACACCGATTTACTCCAGGACTGCGTAGTAGGTCGGAGACTTTTGCCCGCCTGGCTTACTTTTTGCGCCTCTTAAAGCGGGAGCTTTTAACTTTCATTCCCACGTCCGCGGCTACACGGGACTGCGCTCCTACGGCCGCAACGCCGTGTAAGGGAGCTCCTGGGCTCGCGCCCTGCTCTGCGCCTCCTACTACCTCCCCCCCTCGCAGGCCTGGCCTCAGCCTCCCCCCCCCCCCGGTGAGAGCGGACTAGCGCCTTGACACTCGGGAAGGCAACCCCCCCCAGGCCCTCAAATTGCTTCCAGCTGAGCCTGCCGCGCACCGCCGGTTCTGCGCGCGGATTCCCTGGGCAGCCGCCCCGCCTCGCCTCAGCCCCCGCCTCGCTGCCGGACGCGGGGAAGGCTACGCAGGGAGCCGCCGATGCCGGGAAGCCCTGCCCGCCGCCGCCCGGTAAGGAGAAGGGCCGAGGGCTGCTGGCCGGAGGGCCCCCATCCCCCCCGCCCGGGTTCCGGCATCGCTGCCGCCGGGCACAACGAGGCTTCGTCCTCCCTCCGTTTGCAGGGCCGCCTCCCCAGAGGGCTCCGGAGCAGCCCCGGCAGGAGCCCCTGGGCGGAGGGTCTTGTCCTGGCCGGAGGGGCTGAGCTCTCGGGGCGCGCCGGGCTTCCCTGCGGGGGGCGCAGCCAGGAGCCGCGGAGGCCGAGAGCCGCGGCGGGGCAGGGAGGCAGGTGTGCCGGTGTGGGGGGGGGGTCGGGGGGGGTCGGCCGGGGAAGCCCAGCTGGCCGGCAGGTTGGTCCCGGGCTGATGACGCGCTTCCTGCCCCCCCTGGGCCGGGGGTCGCCGCCGCCTCCTGGCCAGAGCCCGCCCGCCGCCCTCCTCCCACCGTCGCGTGCCGGCTGCCAGTGTCGCGCGAGCCGGCCGCGGAGGAGGCGGCGGCGGCGGCGGCGGCGGCGGCGCGGAAAGGCTCCGGTAAGGCTGCGCTGCGGCGAGGCGGGTGGCGGGGCTGCTGGGGCTCCAGCGCGCCGGGCGACACCTGCCTCGAGCACCGCCGGCATCCCCGCGGCCGGCCGGGCGGTCCGGGCTGGGCGGCGAGCGCAGGCGAGGGAGGCGGCGCGTGGGCGGCGGGCGAGGGGCGCCTGGCTGGAGCCGCCCGAGGGCCGGGTGGGGGGGGTGGGGGGGGCAGGCGGGCCAGCCGGCCATCTCCGCGGGGCTGCCGGGCGGCGCGCGCTCCCGCTGGGCCTCTCCTCCTGGGCGGGGCCGCGGGCGGGGGGCTCCTGCGGGGGCAGCCGCGCCCCTCTCCGCCCTCCCTGCTGGGCTGAGCCAGCGCCGCTTGCAGCCCGGGACGCTGCCGGGGGGCGCGGAGGATTCAGCCGCCCCTCCCCCGCCCCGAAGTGGTACGTTCCGGCTGGGCCCCCCTCCCCCCCTCGGGGGACCAGGACTGGGGCCCCCCCATGCCCCCCGCGTGGGGAGCCTGCCGGAGCCCTGGTGCCCGGGAGGGAGGGAGGGGGGAGGGAGCGGGGGAATTGCGGGCGGGTGAAGCGCTTGAAACCAGCCTTGCGAGGGAGGGCTGTGCCGGGGGTGGGGGTGGGGGTGGGGGTGGGGTGGGGGGCCCCGCGGGGCTTCTGGGAGCCGTGGCTGTTGGCGCCTGCCCCTCCCGCAGCCTCAGATGGGTGGACTTCAACTCCCAGAGGGCCCTAAGCGGACTGGGGAATTCTGGGAATAATGGACGTCCACGCGGCTTGAAGTTGCCAAGCGCTGCTTTACAGCACCGAATGCGGAATTGTGAGGGGTTGCAATACCGCGGAGGGCGGCAGCTTCTGATTCCCGTGTGCCAGATGGCAAATCATGCAAAACCCCCAAATGGCTTGCTGTGTGTGGAGAGGCTGGGAGGACCGGCGGGTGCCCCGGTGAGAGAGGCTGTACAAGGAAGAGCTGCCCATCTTTAGGGGAGGGGGCTGGATAGACCCTCCCCTGCACTGTGCTTGTGTGGCTTGGCAATTCTCTTGGTGCAATTGTGGACCTTTGACGGACGCCTTATTTAAAAGTTCACAGTGTTGAATTCGTATTGGGAAGAGCCCTTGAGTGGCAAAGTGCTGGCCACATCTTCTGCCATTCTTCTGGTGATAACCTGGTGGTGTGCCCGATGCCGGCTGGGTGGTTGGCAGGTAGCAGCTGTTCTGCACCCGGCGGGCCCGTGTGGGTGCTCCGATCTGGGTTAGCCTTGGGTTGAGGAAGCCGTTTTGTTTGCCTCGATTAGCTCTTCATGCGCTCGGCCGCGTGCCTGGCTTCATTATTCCGGACAAAGCGAGCGAACGGTCTTGGCACCAGGAGGATCAGCCAAACCAGCTGAATGTCTGTTCTTTCTCGTACATGGATGTTCCTCTGCATATTTTGAATTCTTCAGGTTCATTAAGGGGGTTCAAAAGAGGGATATTGCTAGATTAAAGGGGTTGTTTTGAGTTGATGTAAGGATTTTAATTGGGTGGTTAATCCAAGTTGAATATCTGTTGAGGATGGAGGAGGTGGCTCCTCCCTCACCCTTAAAAGGCAGGCAGGACCACTGGTCCAACTGAGTCCCCCCAAGGGGTCAAATCCTGCAGGAGATGGTTCTTGGTAGCTTAGCCTCCCCATCTGCCCCCCTGCGTTCCAGAAGGTCGGTCTGGCTTCTATAGAGGCATCCAAGGGTGCCCCGGTGGGTTGTCCTTGCCTACCTTGCTTGGGCTCTTGATGGTGTCTGTGAAGACCTGGCTTTTGGGGTGGGGGTTGGGGAGGCAGCTCTGCAAGGCTTGGTAGCTGCCAGTCACTTTCTGTATCCTGGATTTTCATTTAATCATCCCTGGGGAATATCGGTTCACATCTTGTTAAAGGTGTCTTGACTTAATTGGCTTGGTCCTCACAGCCTGATAAGCCATGATGATGCCTTGCTTAGACTTGGATTTGCCCAGGGCATCATGCCCCAAACCACGTGATGGTTTAGTGGGCAGGCTTTGCCTCTGATAGCGGCCCCCCAAAGTCTCTGACTGTGGAACGCCTGCTCTTCCTGGCTGGATCTGGACTTTCTGTCCCCAAAGAAAGAGAAATTAATATGTGGAAGAGGTTCCAAAATTCTCAGCCCATTTTTCTTTGGGAGACACACTTGGGCTGGTTCACATGATGTCCCAAATATTTTCCATGCTATTTTCAAACGCAGCTCAAGCTCAGCGCTTTTCTGCTGTGAAGTGTGACTGATGGGCTGCTGAATCCGATGCGTGCACATATTTCTCTTTTGAGTAGCATTGCCCATGCCTGTAGATGCTTTCGGTAAGGACTTTTCATGCGTTGGGCGCGCATTGCCCACTGCCTTGCAGCCCAAAGTAGCTGAGCTAATACCTGAAGCAGGGAGGCTGCCTTCCATTTATCTTGCGCAAGAAGACAGTTTCCCTCCTAATCAAATAATGCCTGATAATTAAGTGGAGGCTTTGAGCCAATGCATGAATAGGCAACTGGGTGAGTGCAGGAAAGGCTGGCTGGTTGGCATGGTGAATCAAGCACGGGCCTCCTTCTTGGGGAGGGTGGGGGGGAGTACAGGGCTGGTGTTCCTGCAGGGATATTTATGGCTTTGAGCTGAAATATAGTTGGACACTTCCGCAGATGCTCAGGCATGGCACCCAGCGTGGCCTCTTTGGCCCACCGTGCTAAGTCATTCTGTGGTTCGTTTCTGCCAGTTGGGAGTCAAACACAGGGTGTAAACCAGGCCATTGGGGGGCTTTGCCCATCCCTCCTCTCCTAACGGTGTGCTGGCATTTCGGGGAGGGCTGGACCAGCCTTCTGCCCTGGCACCGGGATTGGGCCCCCGAGCTGGGTGCAGCTTGGCTGTGGGCACGGAGCTGCATTGCAACCTGGGGCTTCTAAATGAAGCCGCCTCTCCTGACCAGCATTTGGCAGTTCAAAGGGGGCCTTGCAGATGTATTTTTATCTCATTCTTCGCTGCCAGTTGTCAGCCTACATATCACAGCTATTTTCACACCAGTTATAAATGACTGAGGGCCCCGATCCCCTTATTAGGCTCGTTCGGACTTCGGATTTCTTGAACTCCATGCCCATCATCTGGGTTGCGGGTTAAGGATGCTGGGGTTTGTAGTCCAGCACATCTGCAGGGAGGTTAGATTGGGCAAATGGTTCATTTCTTGGGTCATTAAGTCGCAGCCTTTCCTCCGTATCTGGTTGCATCTGGTTCCTTTTAGGCAATCCATTTGTGATGCTTTGGCTTCCCCTCCTTGTGTGTCGGTCGGGGGGTGGGTGGGGGAGTCCTCCAGTCTGCCTTTTTTTGGCGTAGAAATTATTTTGGTCGCGGGTTGGAACGTGAGGAAGATGGAGGCTAACCCTTGGTTCACATTAGGACAAATAGATCCCTTTGAAAATGGGTCCATTTGTTTTTGTCCATTCTCTACATCCCAGCAGGAGAAGGATATCTGCAGGGTGTGATGTGATGGATCAAGACGTCGGCTTTGGTCCCACCACCACAGCTGCCATCTTGACTTTTTTGACCAAATCTTGGGGAGAAAATATATTGGGAAAGTCTGAGTGGCATCCTTGAGCAAAACCAACTGATTTTTCTATCTAGATTAGTTTGTGGAATTGGCAAATCTTTGAGGGGTGGAGGAATTGCCAGTGAAATCCTCTTGTTCTCCTCCGCCCCCCTTGGCTGATCCCTGAATTGGGGTGACCGAAATGCCCTTTAGCTTTGAGAATTACTTTGTGGGGGGGGGTTTCTGGAGAAGCTGCCCTCTCCTCGGTCACCGCATTGACCTTGAGCTGCTGCCTGGGAAGGCCTCCACGTGTGTTGATAAATATTTCCCCTTTAAACTGCTTGAAAAGCAAACAGCTTTTGTTTTTCCAAGGGGGAGTCTTAATCCTTACCAACTCCACCCCGCTCTCCTGCCCCCCACACTCTGCTCCTCCCCCCATGGCCTGCTGGAGAACCCCCAGGTTGCAATCTGCAATCAAGCCCCAGCCTCCCGCTTGTAATTTGGTCGGTGCTGTGGAAATTGTGGCCTCTTAATTATGGAGAGGGAGTTTGCGGAGGTTGGATTCTCCCTGGGGTTTGGCTTTGCCTCTTGGGAACCCATAGAGTGGCAGGATTTGTCCCTGTGTAATTGCGCTTTTCATACACATGTTGTCGTGTTTTTGTAAGAATAATTAGCTCCCCAATAGTCTGGTGGGTTGTAATTAGAAGATAACGCACCTCCACTCATCTGAGTGGGCAAACGTTTTCTCCTTTTGGGTCTGCTTGGCACATCAGCCTGGGTTGGTTCCGCTGGGCACGAGGGCAGAACCTGTGCAAGAAACTGGGGCCACTTGTGGTTCAGAAGTGCAGGTGGCATGGACTGTCTCCTCGGGGGAAGGACTCACTCCACTCTTGTATCCTTCAGCCACATGGGCACGCGGGCACCAGGCTGGGCCAGACTGGCCTAGGACCTCTTTAGTGATCTGCTTGTTCTGTCCCCGTCTCACACATACTCCTTCACTCTCGGAGTCCTCTCCTGCCGATGACACAGGCTCAGGTAACGGAGCCACAACACTCCCTTACCCAATTCTGCAGGTGGGGCCACCTGGTTATTTTGCCTGCCTGCCCGGATTTGTAAGCCATCATTTCCCGTGGAAAACCCAGTTTCTCAGAATGTGAAAATCCACCCATGAGACACAGTTGCTGGTTGAGTTGGCCTGCCTCTTAAACCCTTAAGCGCTGGCTCCTCTTGAAAGGACTTTGAACCACAAGCTGTTAGGAGCAATTCCACAACTCTATTCTGACAGATCCAGAAAGGCTCCGTGGCCCCAGAAGGCTGATTTGAATCAAGGTGGGCTCTAAATGCTGCCTTGTGGATTATGAGGTAGCAGATTTCGGAGTCCAGATTCCTAGAGTCTTTGCTAGCTCTTCTCGGTCAGCCCAACTTTAACCCTTTCTATACTAATGTTACATAGCCATTCTTTACCTCCTCCCCTCCAAGTATTTGAGACTACAGTTCCCAACGTCCCCAGCCTGCCTGGCCCATGCTGTGCCATCCAGGACATCTGGAGGTGATTGCATGAAAGCAGCTGGACCAGCTCCAGGATCTGTTTTAAATTGTTTGAATGCAGAGAGCGAAAAACCCTCCAAACAGTCACATATATATGCCTTGAATCTGATTTACTTATCTTATTTAGAGGCCTCACGCTCTCCCAGGCAGGGTTTGCTCTTGTTTCTCCTCTCCATCTCTGCAGAAGGAGAAGGCCTCTCCCTGGTTTAGTTTAAGGGTGGGGTTTTTAAAAGACTCTTCATCAGGATCCTTCCAAGCAACTGAAACAAGCTCTGGTGTGGGATTCCTTTAATCAGATTTTAATCCCCCTGTTTCCCACCCACAGGCATTCCCCTTGGAAAGCAGCTGCCATATTGGAAGGGGGTGCAGGTTTGGCAGTTGAATAGGAAAGAAGACCCAGGAACAAGCGTAGCCGTTGAACAGCCTATACCAGCAGAGGCTGTGACTCAGTTCAGCAATTATCTAAATTGAGGCTTTTCTTAACCAGAGTGTGGTGAACCAGCCGTCATTGGAGAGGTACAGGACATACAACCTGGGGAGACACACTGTAAACCATCGGATGGTTAAATTCCTACGTTGTTCAGTGCAAACTCCACACAAACTGGCACTGAAGTCGTTGCTTAACTGGGTAATGAAACATCTGCAAGCCAGCAGCCCAGCTTGGAGAAGCCTCAAGAAGCCCACCTGCTCAGCCTTGTCTAAAGTTCCTCTGATTTGCAGCTGGAGAGGCTCCTTCAGTCTGAAAGCAGAGCTGCCTTTCCTTCCCCCCCACCTTTTCCTCCTTTCTTGCACAATGGAGCCTGCAAAGAGAAATGCGGGGGGGGGGGGGGGGGGAGCCATGAGATTTCTCTCAGTGCAGATGAGGAGGAAGACGTTCTAATCCACTTTGCCATCTGACTGGCTCTCCTCTCTGGCTGCCTCCCGGCCAATCTAAAACCATTAAGATCAGAGGTTATGACAAGAGGCCCCCAGGCAGCCTGGACCCAGAGTTTATCCCTCTCTCACACTCGCCCATGTGGGACACGAGCGGGAGGGTTCACAGGCATTAGGTCCGCTGTGTGCAAATCCACAGGCAACATTTATAGCAGCAGAAGCTACTTCTCAGCTCTGGTGTGAGTCAAAAGCTTTGTGGCCCCATTATACTAACCCAAATCATGGCGAGTGAGCCCAGCTTTAATGTGAAGGGTTGAGGTGGCAGTTCCTCCACCACGCAGGTTGAGGGAGTTCCAGATGCAACACATCTGGGAAAGACCATCCCAAATCGACCCTACAGGGAGACCTTGGCCCATTCTTCTCTGCCCGCTCTTTGGCTAGTGAGCCAAACAGAGGCTGGGAGAGGCCACGAGCCTTGGGAAATTCACTTTAACTGAGCTTCAACAGATGCTGAACTTCACGGGCCTTTTAGTGCTCTGGGGACTCGGGAAGCTGATGGCCGTTGAGGATGGATTACATGCGCCTGACATTTGGGAGGCAGCTGCGCTTCCTCGGAGCAGCTTAAGATGGTGGGGGGGGACACCCCATCCCCACTCCCATTCTTATTTGCCACCCCCCGTTTATCCAAGAACACCAGGCAGAAGTTGGCCGCAGTCTTGAGCGCTTGTGGTTCCCTTGTGGTTGAGGGATTCCCTCTGACCGGGAGACCTGTCTGGTTGTGTCAAGGAAGTCTCAGCCCCCCCGAGGAATCGGGGAGATGGTCGGCCAGGGGAAAGGCCCATCGTCAAGGAGGCCTCCTTGGGTGTAAGTGGAAGATCTCCACTTCTGCCTTCCCCTCACGAGGCTTTTCTTGTCATCTTCTCTGATGGCTTTGTAGCGCATCCTCAGGTGGTACAACTTATTAAAGCATAAACCACGATTGACAGATTCTAACTGCCGAATTCATGCAGAATGCTCCACTGAAACTAAACAGTTGAGGTTTGACTTCAGTGTAATATATCATCCAATTTTTAATAAGACAAGATCCAGATTCATCCATGTTTGTCTCCTTGTAAATTTAGGAGAATTTGGGACCTGGTTTTCTGTTTGAATGGCCTGTCTTTCTTTCCTGGAGCTTAAAATGAGTTTATGGAGGCTTTCTGTCCAGATTGGCCAACTCCAGACCTCTTCTGTCCAGTTGGACATTGAATGCAGGTTGAGCATCGGATGTGTCCCTTCTGGGGCAGTTGCCATTTTTAGCATCTTCTTTTCAATTAGCTGGAGGAATCTTGTCTCAAGGAGCAGGGATTCGTTATGTGACAATGGGGGGCTATTTTATTGCCTCGCCAAGCTGCAGGAGCCTCTTCCCAGCTTCGTTCTGTTCCGATCTTCTCTCTTAGCTCTCTGACGGAGGCTGCGTTTGGGGTCACTGGCTAACGTATACAATGGGCCCACAGAAGCTTATTAAACTTAAAGCAAAGACAAGGCCGCTTAAGCAAGATTGCCTTTTATGGAGGAAACTTTTGTTGCAGAGCTGGGAGCATGTTCAAAGAGAGTGCGAGGGGGAACAAAGCCGAGCTCCATCGGCATTTTTGGAACTGAAATGTTCGGTTCATCTTCCATCAAAGAAAAGAGCTATTCATATTTTTCTGTCCACTTGATTGCTTCGCTGAAATGCTGCTCACTGTTGGATTGCTACCTTATAAGTGAACAGTATGGGTTTCCTGTTGAACGTGGGGCAAGATCCATATTGATCCATGCTTGCTGATACTAAGGAGGGCTTTTATTTAATTTCGTCTTATTTTCAGCAGAAGAGAACCTCTGCAGCTGAAGGTCGAACTGTGAAATAGTTGGTGCTCTCTGAGCTTGGCGGTTTGTTTGCTAGGACTGATGCACTCAAGATGTTACCGAGTTTGGTAGTGAAACATCAGCAAGCAAATAACCAAATCCAGAAAGCACCAAAGACTCCAGGGTTTATCTTATTTTGCACCCTGTTTCTTTAGTTGCAGAATGGCCTCTCCGACTGCGATATGCCAGCGTAGAATTTGGTAGGCATACTCATGGCACAGTTCTCCACTTCAAGTTCAGATTTGTACTGAACCTAAAGGGAGGTAAAACCAAAGTCTTACTGTTCCCGTAGTGAATTATTTAATGGAACACCAAATTATTCTACTAATATTTCTTTATGTTGATAAATTTGATAATTTGATTTGATGTTATAACTGAATCTGCTGTGTGCTGCCTTGGCTGGGATGACTGGGCATGCAGACCCCACCAGCCTTGAGGGTCCCATCTGAGGAAGGCTTAGATTAAGTTTTGTTTTGTTTTTTTAATTTGATTTATATGCCGCCCTTCTCCGGAGACTCAGGGCGGCTTACAATGTGCTCAGCAATAGCCTTCATCCTTTTGTATATTTATACAAGTCAGCTTATTGCCCCCACAAACTGGGTCCTCAATTTACCTACCTTAGAAAGCATGGAAGGCTGAGTCAACCTTGAGCCTGGCGAGATTCGAACTTACAGTAATTGCAGACAGCTGGTGTTAATCACAATGCTAACAGTCTGCTGAGCCACCAGGCCCTTAAAGTTTGCAGTTTGTGCCTTTGCAGTTGCCTTTGTTACTTTCTCCGAGAGAAACGTGCCTCTGGCTCCCTTCTTAAACTGCTTTCTAAAGGCGCACAATGCACAAAGCCATCTCTTTGACACTTGGATGGGAGCGTTATGGAAATGGAAAGAAAGATAACATTGTTGGCATTCCGGAAAGCCACACATGGCTGGCTCAAGGCATCGCAATACGCATCCTCGGCGTAGTCCTTAAGTCAACAATGGCCTGCTTGTGCAGCGTTGGGTCCCCTCTGGTCCCAGCAGCTGGCCGGGATGAGACCGATTCTCCATGGGGACATTCCATTCCACGTTCATCTGGACGCCAGCAGACTTGGATCGGGGCAGAGGGGGCCCGTTTGCGCTGCCAGGAGAAATTGAGCGCCATGAGGAATATTTCCCAGGACCAAGGAAATGCAGCATCAGGAGTGGTGGGGCAGAGATTTGAGGGGCCTCTGTGATGGCAGAGGTTTTTTTGGGGGGGGGGTGTTGGACTCCCGTTTAGACCTTGTTCAACAAGGTGACAACAGACCCTGGCTCCTCTGTGCTGACTGTAGAGCGCTTCTCTACTCGGGGGTGATGTTTTCTTGCACTTAGCAGTTTTATTCCACTTTTGTTCATCATGGCTGGTGCGGAATCCTCTCCAGTCGACAATTAAAAAGCTGTCCGTTGGTTCTTCATCAGAGTCACCCGTGGCATTTGCCTCCTTGCCTGTTCCTTTTGCAGGACTGTTGAATTTGTGAAGTTGCCAGACGGATAGGCTCTGCGTCTTAAGCAATATAATGTTCAATAAGCCGGGCCAAAGTATTCTTTTTTAAAAAATTCAGAATTAGCAGATCAAAGCCGGTGGAGGAGAATCTGCTCAAGAGCAGGAAGTTAGAGCAACTTGGCTCAAATTTCTTGTTAATTGAAGGAGGGGGACTTCAAGAGAGTTTTTTTCACCTTCCTGTTAATGTGTGAATTGCCTGCTCCTTTTGGTTGAATTGCCAACCTGCCTTTCTTGGGCTTGTCGGACCTCCAGTCCTCTCTCCAGCTTCCTGGGTTCATTGATCTTTAGCTTGTTGGCTTCTTTCTTCTCCATTTTCCTTGCCAAAAGACCTCACAGACCTTCCTGCTTCTGATACAACCCTCTCGGGCCCATTTCCACTCCAGATTCCCGTATCGGTGGAGAGGGGCCACGGATTGCTGGAGAAACATGGCTGGTGGGGAGAGAGCAGTGGTCACATTGGAGATCAAAAGCAGAGGACTTCTCTGCCTGGGCTCAGCACCTGAGCAAATCTGTCCTCCAGCCCAGGCACGAAGCAGCCTTTTACATGGCCTTCTCAAAATTGGCTTTCTATTTTTGAACTCCTATAACACACAACTGCAGGGATTCTTGAGGCAAGTTCATGGAAGGATGTTATTCAATTATTCAACCAAAATAACGAAATCTCTGTCTACAGCAGCCTCCCCCAAAGGGAGTTTCCTCCAAGTAGTGTTGTACCCAGCCTGCGGAGTTATGGGCCTAAATGCTCCAGTGGGGACCTATGCCAGTGTGTTCCCACATGCCAGCGCTGATGCAGTAGAATCAGTGGGTGGCTTGCATCTATTCCTACTTGAGTGGTCTCTTTTCCAATTTGGGCAGCTGCAATGGCGAGAATCTGTTGGCAGAAGCAGTGCCATGCAGAATGCAGATCCCTGGTGCCTTCGGATGCTGAGCAGAAACCGATTTATTCTTGGCCGTCTCCACCCAAGTTTATTTCCAGCTGCAGTCAAGTTCTTCTGATGCCTCGTTGTTTGAAATGGGCCTTGAGTTACTCTGGAATTGAATTCTGGGTGATCAAGCACGGAGCCTCTTTGCCTTATTGCCATTATTTGCCCAAAGGGAGCTCCAGCAGTGAAGGAGCCGAGGATGGAAGATCACGGGGAGGATCTGGAGAAGAGGAGATGATGCCGAGCAAGTGCCTGGCCCTGGAAGCCAGCAAAGTGTACTAAGGGCACTTCTTAACAAAAGAACTTGGTTGGAAGTTGCAGGTCCTTTGGAGAAGAAACGAGTGATCCTCCATGCCAGTTTTGCAGGAACTTTGAATCAATGATCAGGGCTACCAAAAGTTCAAAATGAAACAGCTTGTGGTTCAGGCTGTGTCCATGAAACCACATTTGTGGGCAAAGAGGTCTTGGGGAGTAGATATCCTTCCCCCCCTCGCAATTGCGTGTTATACATAAGAGCTGTTCCGAGTTCCTGCATTGCTGAGCAGACATTAATAGCCCTGCAACCTGAAACCTCCCCGCCTTGCCCTGTATTGTCGCAGCGAAATCTACTTTTGCAGCAGCAGGTCTGAAATCCCCCGATACTAAAAAAGAGGCTCCTTTTGCAGCCCCAGAGCAATCGGAGGGAAGATGCTTTGAGCGACGATAGGAACTCCGGAAAAGAGATGGCTATGCGTCCTGCAGACCCGAACTCTTGGTTGGTGTAGCCGGGAGGCTGCTGGCAAAGATTGCGGCAGGAACTGACCCGACCAATGGCTTGGTGATCTTCGGAAGGGATGCACCCACCTCGGAGATGGTGCTGAGTTACTGTGCTCCTTTTGGAGGGAATTCCAGGGCTCCAGAGGTAGGTGCTGGTAGATTGAGGAGGGAAAATGCCATGGCCACTGAAAATGCCAGCCTGCTAAACAAGCAGTTAAGGCCTTAGAGAGAAGGTGTTTTGGGTGTGTGCCAGAAATACCCCACAAGACCTGGATGGCCTATAGAGCAAACTGCAAAATCTCCTTTCTAATTTAATTTGCATTTCATGGAGTCGGCAAAGACCTTGAGCTGGAATGTCTGCAAGTCTGTAAAGAGGAAGGCAATCTGTTCTGTGGGGTTTTTTTTAATACTAATTAAGGTTAAAGCAACACAAAAGTGCCAAAATATTTTTTTTAAAAACCCCACCTCTCCATTCCTGGTTCCTCCAGTGTCTTGTGGGTCTTCCTTCTCCCCTTCTGCTTTCTTTTCAAGCTTTGAATTTTTCCCTTTGAAAGTCTGGAGGTCACTGATCTGTTCAGTAGATAAGCTGAAGATTGGTGTCCATCAGCCACAGAGGAAAAATTGTGGGGAGGTCGCAGCATCAAGACTCAAGAGATGGTTTCCGGCAACTTGGATCTTGGAGGGACATGATTCCAGGAAGAGGTTCTTCTGCTGAAGTCCCCATGAGAGGAACAGGAGGTAGCCAGGGGCCTCTTGTAGAAGTACTTAGATTGTCTCCTGTTCGGTGCTAAAAAAATGCCTCGGCCTGCTCTGTGCATTCCGAGCCGCATTGGGAAGCCCTTCGTAGTTATTTCAAGCTGTTTGGGCCTGATAATTAAAGGTGGAGGCTAACAAGAACCTTCAACGCCAGCCAGTGGGTGTCCCAGCACCACCTCTTAAGAACATAAGCTGTGCCTGCTGGATGGGACGCCTGGCCCATCTAGTCTAACCAACCAGCTGCCCAAGGAAGGCTACGAATCTCCCAACAGCCCCACTGCCATCGTGGCTGAGAGATGTTGATCCCCAGAACTTTGGCACAGGCTCCTCTGAAGCTTCAGGCAGGAAATCACCCCAGTCCTGGGGAGGGAAGGTTCTGCTGTGCTCAGCATGGGATGGAATGCGGTGTCCCAGAAGGCGAATCCCTCCACCCCTTCCAAGGCAACTGAGTCTTTTGGTTGCCTGAGACCATGAACATGGCCTTCAGGGGCTAAATTATAGTTCTGGCAGGCAGCAAAGAGGCCTCTTGGGAGCAGACTCTCATCCGCCAGCATGACTCACCTGGGCCACCTATGCAGAGCAGAGGCCTTCACACCAACTGCCTGGTCCACCCCCAGTGCTGGCCATTGTTGCCAAGGGGAATTGATCCTTACTGGGAAACAGAAGAAACAGCAGAGAGAAAGAGAGAGAGAGAGAGAGTGGGCCAAAGAGATCCCCCTGGCCTCCCCTCTGCCTCTCTGCCCAACTGCCAAGTGAGGGTCCTGGGCATCCCTCCTTCTCTTGCTGCAAGGGGTCCTTTCCTGGGGCCAGAAAGAATTAAATTATGGGAAAGAAGCCTAAAGAAAGTCCCTCTCCTTACTGGAAGTTGGTCTTTCTTTTGGCCTCCTAAATCCAGGATGAGGAAGTTCAGATGGACATGGCTGTTTACGTGGTGTTTATTTTCTGCCCCCTCCCCCTTTCACCCTCTTGTCCATCCACCCAAGAACCTCTCCTCTTAGACCAATCTGCATAATCCATCATCTGTATCCACAAGCCATTCTCTGGTGTCGCTCTTTGAGGCTCTTGGCTTGGCTCAACCCCCAACCCTGCCCATCCAAGGGTGGCTCTGGTTGGTGGAAGGCAGCCCTGAGTTGCCTCACCGCCATTGCCTCTGCTCCATTCCCAGCCAATGTTTCCCACTGCAAACTCATGATTCCCAAGAGACAGATTTGGAGTTAACGTTCTGCTCTCTGGCTTCGGTTTAGCAGGAGTAATTATCACGTTTCAAGAGTCGATGGCTGTAACTTGTCCTCGGCTGCAGCATGTTTTGGAAAATGTATTTGTCTTCTGGGCCTCCTGGGAAGACGCTTTGTATTTCTTATTGCGTTTTTGGAGCTGGGTTCCAAGGTTTTGGCACCCGTCCAAGTTTTCCTTGTGGCGGGGGTGTCCTCCTCACAGTTTGCGTGGAGGCCTCTTGCCAGATTCTTCTCCAAATCATAAATGCCTCTCTTGCTCTCCTAACTTCGACACGTCTTCTGTGGGACTTTACCTGGAATGATAAACGAGGTGCAAAGTTAAACCTGGTGGTATCTTGCGGATCGTCCATTTGGGTCAGAGTTGGGACTTTGGGGTATCCAGTTCAGTTCCGTTGAGCAGAAACTCTTTTCAGTGGGAGGTACTCAAGTTGAATCTTTTCTCCCGGTAAATATGGTATTTCACCAGACGGTTTGAAAAGCCATTGCTTGATTACCTCCCGCTAAAATTCCCTGCAGAGAACGAGGTGGCTGGATGGAGTCCCTGAAGCAGTCGGCGTGAGCTTCAATGGACTCCAGAGGATGGTAGAGGACAGGAAGGCCTGGAGGAATGTTGTCCATGGGGTCGCGATGGGTCAGACATGACTTCGCAACTAACAACAAAAAAATTCCCTGAGATCTTTGTAGGATTGCACATGCAATGGTCAATTTCAGGTGTGGCACAAAGTGGTCTTCAGTTGCAGCCACTGCTGTCCATGCATGCTTGCATCCCAGGTTGGAGGGGGACAGTGATCAAAGGAGACCTGAGCTGGAGCATCTTTGGGGATGTAGGTTCGTTGGTTGTGATAGAGAAGAGCAGACGAATTGCCTATCTCCACTCTCAGTCTCTCTTTTTTTCCCTCCTGTGGATCCCCTCCTCCTCGGCATCAAATGCCGCTGCTGGGTGGGGGGCAGCCCCCTCTGATGGTTGGGGTTACGGCAGAGCCTGCAAAAAACCTCTTTGAAGCAAGGTGGGATTTTTTGTTGTTTAACAGACAAGGGTTCTAAATGAACTTATCTTGATCAATTATAAGCTCTCTGAGCAATCCGCTTGCTTAATGGAAGTTGCTTCTCATGGGATGCCCCCAAGTGTTAGTCGTTCCGTGCCTCCTGCTGGCCGGTTTCCCCTTGTCTGGCCTGGAGTGTGCCAGCTGTTGGAGGAGAGGGCTTGCCAGTTCCTGGTTGGCATCACCAGCTCTTCGCTGTCTCGGACAGACAATGGCCCTTCCCAGACGTGCAAGCAGCTTTTTGCCTTCTAAACTGGACGAATGAAGCCAGCTTTTCAGCAGTAAGAGGGCCAGCTCTGGGGCTTGGATGGAGGCTGGAGATAGGGTAGAGAGAGTATAGCTTTCTGTTCAGAGAAAAGGACCTGGTTTCTCTCCTAAATCCTCTGAATTATGGGGGAAATAGGCAGAATTAGACTGTGTGTGTGCGAGAGAGATTCCAGCATGTCCGGGTGATTCCAGAGAGAGGAGGGAGGGCTGTGGTTCCTTGGGGGTCCTGAAAGGGTGGAAGCTTATTTAGATCAGAGCTAAATTTAGGTGAGGCAGAGTGGATGGTGCCCCAAATAGAGGTGGTGTGCTCTTTCCTTTGCTTGCACGAGTTTTCTTCTTGAGAAAAAGACTATGGTGTGAGTTTGAGTGTAAAATATAAAACCGTGAGAGAAACGTAATAATTTTCTCTAACCAGGAAGCAGAATTACAGGGCAAAATAGCTGCTTCCTGCCCACCTGGGCTTGGGGGCTGGGGGAACAGGTCCCACCAGCTGCCCTCTTGCGTTCTTTCATTCCCACGGAGATTAGCTTTTCACTTGCCATCATGTCACCAGGTGCCCAAATGGGTCTAAAACAGTGGTGAAATTCAATTTTTTTTACTACCGGTTCTGTGGGCATGGCGTGGTGGATGTGGCAGGGGAAGGATACTGCAAAATCCCCATTCCCACCCCACTCGGGCCAGCCAGCAGTGGTATTTGCCGGTTAACTGCTCAAAATTTCCACTACCAGTTCTCCAGAACCTGTCAAAACCTGCTGGATTTCACCCCTGGTCTAACTACCTGCTGAAATTCACCGTCTGAGTGAAATGTGAAATCCTTGGCTTGAAGCTAGTTTCATGCCTTTGCTTAGCTGACTTCCCCAATTATAGCGTGAGTTAAAAGCAAGGCAGCATCTTAGGTTGCTCACCGTACCCCAGTTGAGCCCAGCAGGAGACTTTCTGGGTGCTTTCCAAGTTCTGCTGGGTCTCATTCTCCAGTTTTGGTTTACATGAAGCCTCCAGCTGGAAAAGGACCAGCTCTGTTTAGTGTCTCCCAATCCTGATTTTGGGCAAAGAATAAATATTTATTATACGTCTGTAACAGTTTCTTCTGTACTTCCTTAAAACAAGCATGCATGTCGTTTTTTCACAAAAGATCCAAGGAAGCGGATCAAAACGCCCAGTAAGGTTTTGTAAAATAAATCACTATTTTGGTTGTTGTGTTGTGTGCTCCCCACCCTACCGGAGCCTACACAAATATAAGTTTTGAAACCCTAACAGATTTTTTTTTTTTTTTTTTTGGTGTGCATGCAAAACCCAAGCTGTTTCTGTTTATTAGTTGAAATATTCCCACTCCAGAAAACACACCCGAAACGTAATTGATTTGTTTGCGTGCAGTAACCATAATGACTGTGATATGTTATACGTTCCATTTTTTGGGGGTTTTTTTTTTCTATTTTGCTTTCTCTGTTTCAACTGACCAAAAGCAAAAGAAAATCTAGGCTGGGGGCTTTTATATTTGCATTTCTATTTATATTATATTTGCAAGGAAATATAAGGAAAAGGAATGCAAAAGTAGGATACGTTGCGTGGTTAGGAAGTTGGTAACTGGGATATGGTAGGTTATCAGTGGTTTAATACAGTGTTTCTCAACCTCAGCCACTTGAAGATGGGTGGATTTCAACTCCCAGAATTCCCTAGCCAGCGAAGCTGGGAGTTGAAATCCACCCATCTTCAAGTGGCTGAGGTTGAGAAACATTACTCTGATCAGGCAGAGCCCCACAATGCTTCAAGGTAATATTTTGTGCCTTCCCTTGCACTATCTACACAATGCTCTCACGGCCTGTTTTGCAAGCCTCGGCATCCGGAAATCTTCCGTAGCAGCCTGTGTGAGCTTTAGCTGTCAGACCTGGTTAAAAAAGGCTCCTTCAAATCTTCCAATTACTGAGCTGCTTTCTAGACGGCCACATCTCTAAGGCCATAATTTAAAAACTCAATCTACCACCATGTTGTTTGGGGTTCATTTAGCCTGTGGGTATGGATGTAACCTTTGGGGGGAACGTGGCCTGACGAGAAAGAGAACTGTGAATGCTTTTCCTTCCCTTTCTCAAGTGGGGAGTCCGTGTCAGGGTGAATTGTGTCTTGTAAAAGGGCTTTGCCACCTCCTGCAACTCATAGGGAAGTGGCACGAAATATTTACTGATTCTTCTCTTTTCAGGGTAAGGAAAGCGGCAGTGATTTTAATCTTGATTTTCAAGGCAGCTGCTTAATTTTCTGGTTGAAAGAATGTCTTCCCTTTTTTTATTCTTGAGCTTGCAGAATGCTGAGGCAAGGTGGAAATAACGGCTTGAGCTGACACAGAAAGAGAAGGCCTCCTCTTGCCTTGGTGGACCTTCTCATGACCTTCCTCGGGCAGCTGCTTGCCCACTGTGAGGAAATGGGGCTGAGGGTGGACCAGGCAGGTCTCTCGCCTCATTCAACCTGGACGCTCTTGGGGTTGATTTGCTTCCAGTGAGCCCTCTCTTGTTAAGATGGGTGGGGAAGCAATTGGGGAAGTGACCTTCTCCTCAAGCATGGCCGGCTGGAGAATTCTAGGAGTTGAAGTCCACCCATCTGGCCAAGTTGGAGAAAGGGTGTTCTGAGGTGTCCTGTGACCTTCAAATTCTATGGAACAAGGCGGTGCCTCAGCTCATGGAGAACAGACTCAAGAAATTGGATTAGCCCTGATCCAAAATTCCTGGGAGATGCTGTGCCTTTGAGTTCATTTTCTTACAACTCAGGCTGGGGTGATCCTTTGAGCCACCACTCCCCTCCCAGCTATGCTGAGCATCTTCCGATGGAATTCCCTCCTTCCCTTTGGTGAAAAATTGAGCATAATTCTTTGCTTCCTGGATTGGAAGCAAGCGGGCTTGACTCGGGTTCAAATCGTTCCCAGTGCCTCAAATGTTTCCTCATGTGGGATACAAACTCTGTTAGCGTTGATGCTCAGCTGTAACATGTAAGTACCGAGTTGTTAATATTTCAGAGCAAACTTTAGATAAATCTGTTGTTGTGAAAATCAGGGAAGATCACCAAGTCTGAGCTCATGGTACAAAATGTAGAATTTGGTCCCAGGTGGGCAATATGTTATTTCCTTCAGAGAAGGAGAACATCTTGAAGAGAGACTATTACTCATTCTAACAGGCTTTTTTTTCAAATGAAAGGATGTGGAAGACAGAATGGGATTTGTGCAAAGGGAGTCCCAACTCCAAAATTTGCCCTCCTGGGATCTCTACCAATAAGGGATGTGTGTAGGTGGGCGTGTTGTACTTGTACATCCACTAACAAAGTCAGATGAGACCCTTCTGCACCATAGGCAGAATTAAACTTTTTGCATGTTTATGAGCCAGAGTTTGGGCCAAATCTGAGTTACTTCTGCTTTTGGCGAGAAAGCACTTTCGCTTTGGATAAAATCCAAGAAATTCAAAAGTGAAAGTTTTCCTTTCTCCCCAAAAGTCATTTTGCTCTCTGCAGAGAGAAGGTGCATTCTTGTTTGCTAGATTTACACCAGGGGGGGTCCAACCTTGGCAACTTTAAGACTAGTGGACTTCAACTCCCAGAATTCCCCAGATAGATTATCTTTCTTCCAGTGCTAAACTGTCTATTATTTCTTTCCATGAGAATAGACATTTCTTTTTTCTTTTCTAAGGAAAGGCGCTTTTCCTGGTCATGAGGATGTCTTGTAAGCTTTTTTTAACTCCTCTGCTCGCAACCCCCCTTCTTGCACCCTGAAGGAAGGCAGGGGCTCAGGGGCAGAGAGGTTCAGATTTCTTTCCCCCTAGCCCACTCAGCCCAGCCGCGGCCCCTCCCGAGACACTCTCGTCAGGGGAAGGCTGAGCTGCAGCCTCAGCAGGATGCCAGTCCCGGCCGGGCACCTGCCAAGAAAGAGCATCAGGGCGGGTTTGTCCAACTGGAGCAGCTCTCGTCCTGACAGAGGCTGGGATGGATTTACTGCTTCTCACGTCTGCTAAATTCTTGGCTGCTTTGTGGGACACAAAATTGAACCGCCTCGCCACGAGATGGAAGCCACAGTGCCAGGATAAAAGGCTGCTCCAGGTGATGCTCTTTGGAAGGTGAAGTTCCATCTCGGTTGTGTGCAGTGGAAGGGATTTGCTGCCGGCTTATTTTTGAGAAGTAGCTCATAAATAAAGGAAGAAGGAGAAATTCTTTTCCCTTGGGCACCCCAGCAACTATCCAGCTCGTCTGGGTGCCAAAATTGAATTGCAGACAGTGGTAGAAGCTCTTGATTAGTAAGCCAGTTCTGAAACCCTTGATTGATTGATTGATTGATTGATTGATTGAGCTTCTAAGCCGTGGAACAGCTTGCCTCCTGAAGTTGTGGGTGCTGCATCACTGGAGGTTTTCCAAAAAAAGGGGCCAATGGCCATTTGTCCAGAATGGTATGAGGAGTCCTGCAATGGGCTGGGGGTTGGACCAGAAGACCTTCAAGGTCCCTTCCAACCCCATAATTCTGTGATTGGCTCTTTCCCATGCCTGTCCTGTTCTGAGTGGTGATCCTCCGGTAGGTAAGCAAAGGTCTGGCTCAAGAAAGCAGCTGGCAGGCTAGAAACATTAAGTATACTCGGTTGAGAATCCAGAGTTGTGAGGAGTGTGGATTTGTGAACATCTCCGCATCTCCACTGTTGGAACAGCAGCCTTTGGGCCTCTTTCAGAAAGATACCACTGCCCTAATTTGTCCAGGGATGTCATTGATTTTCATAGAGTCATCTTCTTCAGATGCTCTGAACGTAGTTTGCTATGTTTGGAAAAAGAACATCCTTGCAAATGGACATAAAGTCTGGGGCATTGATTGATTGTTTCCCTTTTTATCCATAAAGCAGCTGGGCTCCTTGGCTTCTGGCCTTTCAGAGATCAATAGAGTCTTATTAATTCAGCTTTCTCTGCATTAAGATGCCTTACAACAGCTGATCTCAAGGAGCTCAAATCCTTGACAAAGATGCCTGTTTCCTGACAAGAACTTTCTGAGATAAGCTGACATCACTGCCCTGTTGCAGATGAAGGTTTGACAAGGGGAATAGATTTGCATTTTTAAGTTCTCCTGTGGGGGCAACATCTGCTTAAGTCTTAACGGAATGTAAATTGACTCTTCATTCAGTCATAAATTGACTGGCTGAAAGAGTCGCAGTTTTTTGGCAACCGAAGCAGGACCTGTATGATGATGTATCCTCAGGTGCTCTCCTGCTCAGGAACCCTTGAAACCACCTTCCCTGGGATGCCAGCAGCGCCCACACAGAGGTCATTGTGCTTTCTGTCCAACGGCAATTAAATAGACTCCGCATTGACTTGACATGGATAGAATAGCATGGTGGTTGCAGACTCTTGCAGAGTGTGGTGTTTTGTGACTAACCAGAGAATCCAATTTGCAGGAGCACCCGAGGGAGGTGCTCATAATTTCAGGAGTCCATTGGCTCAGAGAGATGGCTTGTGCTTGCCAGCCTGGCTTCAAGCTAACCAGCCCACCTCTTCCTTCCAATTCTCCAGACTTCTCGCTTTGTGTTCTGATGTTTACCTGCCCTAAACTTTGCCAGGCTACGTTTTGTGATCAACTCACTTAAGTCTAGTCTAGTCCTGTTTGCCCTCATCCAACCCCCCACGTTCGTGGTCAGAGGGAAGAGATCTGGGATGGAAGATAGTGCTTATTTGGGTGGTTTCTGGAAATCCATAAAAGGCCACAACAGGCTTTGAACTCTGCCCCCTTGGTGTGGTCTGTGAGCTTCTTGGTGCAAACTGCTGACTCATCAGAGGAAAAGAAGGTCCTCCCAGCTTCCTGACGAACTCTCTATCCAAGCACAACAAAATCCGCAGGCTCAGTGGGGCAGGCCTGGGATTGAGAAGTGGCTTTTTTTGATTACGAAGCTGGATCATGCCAGAATTCCAGATGTTTAGATGTCACTTTTGGATGAACTTCATCTTTAGCAGAACTTCAGTTTAATGGGATGTGATGGCTTTGATTTGGGTTGGTTTCAGCGGTTGGAGAAGGAGAGATTTCACAGCTTTCCCTTTTGGAGGGCTTCGACTGCACTTGTCCTGTCCAATTTGGGGGAAAGGAAGGGAGGCCTGGCAAAATGTTCATTGACATCCCTTTGCTTGGCTGGGCTCCAACCAGCAGTGAGCTCCTGAGCTGCTGCAGAGAAAGGACCGGATGTCCTCCAGGTGTGACTGGCAGATTTCTAGTTCAAGATTCCAGTTTGCTAGCGGAGGGGTCTCCAAAGTTGGCAGTTTTAAGACTTGTGGGCTTCAACTCCCAGAATTCCCCAGCCAGTGCAATTCTGGGAGTTGGTCCACAAGTCTTAAAGTTGCCAAGTTTGGAGGCCCCGGATCTAGTGAGAATAACCCTCCAGTCTGGAACTGCCATCCTCCCCTTTTCATCCAACGGCAAAGCCCTTCCTTGCCCCAAAGAGTTGGGATTGAGAGTTCGGTACAATATTCTTTGCCATTTTTTGCAGGGCGTGTTTCAAGAGCTCAGAAATGAGAGCTGTAACTTTTCATCTCTCTTTGCCCAGTGGAGTCTTTGACATTTCAAAAAAAAAAAAAAAGCCACATGTAGTGTGTGGAAATATTTGAGAGAAGCTGTAAGATGCAGAATAAGTGGTAAAGGGGGCATGACATGGTGGAATAAGCCTTCTTAGTTTTCACTAATGAAAAGCTTCTGGAGACTGGAGAGTTTTCATTTGGTGGAATTTGGATTTGGTATCATTTGGAACCCTGACAGCCTGTTGCGCAACTGTGTCCCCCGTTTAGCCCTTGGGAAGGTGGTGCACCTTTGCCAGCGCATGGGGAGAAGCCACCAGGCAGCCATCGTCCTTCCTGAACATGTGGGGCATTCCTGCACCCCCCACCCCTCCCCACCCATCTCCCTCGTCCATCAGCTGCAGCCTCTTGGAGAACAGCCTGATGTAACTGCCTAAAATTTTCCAGACCCCTGCTGAGTGTTGTGGGTGTTGTCCCTTTCTCTGCGGGAAGTGCCTGCCTCTGCAGGGAGGCCATCTAACACCCCCTCTCTCTGGGTGGGAGGAAGGTTTTGCTAAGCCCAGGAGTTGCTCATGCCTTCCCTCTCTTGGTGGGCTGTCTCTAGGACCAGGTTGTGGTGGCTGCCCATCCTGGGATCAGCTGCTGGAAAGAAGGAAGCAGATCTCTCGGAGAGCCAGCAAAGGGCAGCCTTGACAGTAATCAACTCCAGCTTTTAGAGAGCCACTTAAGTAATAGGCTGACTGAGTCATGTCCTAAAGGGGGAGAGGTGCTTTTGGCTCTCTCTAACTTTATGAGAAGGTTGGGCTCCTTTTTGGACTCAACTTCCAACTGGTTGGGTCCTGTTGGGGCTGTAGAAGGCTTCTGGCCCTGGTGCTGTTGGCCCAAGACTTGTTTTGGGATGAGTTAGAGTATAAGATGCTTCTCCTAGACCTTCCCCCTTCCTCTCCACCACAGTTGAGGTAGAAGAGGAGTTTGCATGAAGCAAATGGAGGAAACCCCAAGCCTGCTTAGAGAGCTTTCACTGACTGGTTGGAGCTTCACATAAATCCTAAAGTAAGACTGAAAGCAAACCGATGCGTCCCCATAGGATTCCAACTAATTGTAATCTGGACCCGCTCTGCTACCGCTTGGCATGGGATTTGACATTTTAGACAGAGAGAATGGATAATTCCACACCATAATATCAAGAGCGATTATGGTAGAAGTGGAGTTCAGTGGCAGAACGTTGGCTTCCCCTGCAGAAGATCCCAAATTACATGCTGGGTTTTGAGATCAAAATACGCTGAGTAGCAGATGAGGAAAAAAATTGATCTGGAAGCTTTCCACTCGGCTGCTGCTAGCCAGAGTAGGCATCACTGGGTCGATGGGCAAATAATTTTGACATCTTCTAAGTCAGCGTCCCAGAGTGTGGAATGGTGGCGATAGCAGAGGGGGACAGTTTCAGAGGAAGGTCTTGCAGTTGTGATTCTTTTCTCAATGCTCATCCAGTGTTTTCCTTTGCTTCTCTTGAAGGTGAGATAAAAGCTCCCGAGGGATCCAGCACCATGGTTGCCTTGTCGCTGAAAATCTGTGTCCGCCAATGCAATGTGGTGAAGACGATGCAGTTTGAACCTTCCACTGCAGTCTATGATGCGTGCCGGGTTATCCGCGAGAGGGTCCCAGAGGCTCAGACAGGGCAAGGTCAGTCTCGGGCAAATCTGGGTCCCACGCTGGCTCCCTTAAACCATCGCTTGCATATCAATGCTGTAACAAGAAGGGATGCTTGAGAATCACCCTATCGATCTGTAGGATTAGACGGGATGCCAACCTGTGGCTCCTAAACAGGCAAGTGAGTCTGGAGAGACACTGGTTGTGGGTGAGTTGTTAAGGTGGGCAGCTAGATGAATAAACAAACAAACCACGGACAACCTCACATGGCCAAGAGAGAGATCTGAGAACATTGCCTCCATAGCAGCTTAATGAGGCAAGGAGAAGGCAGGTGGGGATGTTCAGAGGACCTTGTGCCACAGATCCTAGAAGATCCCTAACTGCAGAAAAGCAACAAACCTTCATTCCCTTTATAGAAGCAACATTGAGCCTTCCTTCCTTCCTCCCTCTCTGAACAATCAATCCATTGATCCGTGCATCATAAACTTTAAACCCTACAGAATGAAGGGAGCCAATTATAGTCAAAGGAAGAGAAAAGGAGATAGGGGTGAGGGTGAAGGGCAAGGGCCAGCAGAAGACCAGGGCTAAAGAATGAATCTGAAGGCCCCGACAAAGTTCTCTGCTTGACTGGAAGGTGGACATCTAAAAGAGCGGGCAGCTTCTTCAGCAACTCTTCCGTCTTCTCTCACAGCCTCTGACTACGGGTTGTTTCTGTCCGATGAAGATCCACGGAAAGGCATTTGGCTGGAGGCCGGCAGGACCCTGGATTACTACATGCTGCGGAACGGGGTAAGGCTCTTGGGCCCTTCCAGGCAAGGAATGAGAAGGACAAGTGAGCCCTTCCACTTCTTGGGGCTGCAGGGGGCAAGCAGGACCAGTTAGGCCTATTAATGGAACTGTGGTTCAGATAAGCCAATATTCTTGCTTCCTAACTGCCTTCTGCACCATAAAGGTAAACTCTCCTTGAATCCACTTTGACTCTTGGTGACCTCATGGACAAAGCTTCCCTGACAAGAGTTCAGGAGTGGTTCCTTTCAATTTCCCTCTCGCCCACAACCCTGGGAATCCCTGGAGGTGCAAGTCCTAATTAGGGTATCCTTGACTCTTTCTTGCCTGGGTGAGGTCAAGATCAAAGAAACCCACCAACTTTGTCTCTCCTGTGAAATATTCTGGTGGTTTACTTCCTAGGATGTTTTGGAATACAAAAAGAAGCAGAGACCCCAGAAAATCAGGATGTTGGACGGCTCTGTGAAGACGGTGATGGTGGATGACTCTAAAACCGTTGGAGAACTGCTGGTGACCATCTGCAGCCGGATAGGTATGATAGAGTTTTTATATATGATATAGTTTTTATCCCAGAGCTATAATTGCACTCAACAATGAACTAAAAGGCCACCATCAGTGAGCTGTTGGACAGCATTACTTGGTCTGTTGTTTGGGTGGTTTAGGGGTGGGGAATTGTGGTGGGTGGGAGTGTGTTTGGGGATTGTTATGTGTGTTGGACCTGGTCTTTGGGTGTTAAGTGAATTTCATTGTATGGGTATACTGTGTATACACGTACAATGAAAATAAAGTTCTTATTGTTGTTGTTATTAGTATTAGTATTATTATTATAGAGGATAGTCCTTCAAGCAGATCGTCCCCATTTCCCACACAAGAGCAATCAAATCTCCTCTCCAGACAAAATGATCTGAAGGGGCCAAACCCCACATGAAAGAGGGCACAAAGTCTGTGGAGCAGACTCTGTGGCAGGCCGTGGTAATCAACCATCAGGAGTGGCTTCCAAAAGTGACATTCCAGGAAATGTGGTTTTTTGAGCCAGGCTGTAGTTAGTTAGTCCAAAAGAGCCTTTTCATGGATTGAGAACCCGTGCTGGGAATCTCTTGCTCTGTCTCTCTGTTGGCAGCTGTCCATTAATTGGGTCTGTAGTGCAGTGAATTGGCTATCATCTAGAAGGTGGGTAGCCCTTGGTGCGGACCGAAGGAGAAGGGTCTGCCTCTCTTAGGCCTTCCTTGATTTGAAAGTGGGCTGCAAGGGCTGAAGGCTGACCTTGTGCAGCCTATTTCCCTGGAGCTCCCAGCCAGGATGCCGTCCTCTTAATTAGATGTGATGCTTCAAATTCTCTTCTGCCAGAAGAAAGTCTCTCTTTTTTTGCTGCTGGATGGGCTGAAGTCCTTGTGCCTGTCCTCTATTGCTCAACTCTGTTGTTTGCTGGATGGGATGAAGAAGACAGGTGCACTTAGAGTTCTGGAAAGGGCAACATTCATTCATGGGAGTCAATGGCAGGGAACAGTTCCAAAGAGTTGCTCTTTCTTGAGGCTTCATCGGGTGGTTCTGACCCACAGACTTCTCCCCAAGCCATGCCAGTTCTTGCAGCTCAGAAAAATGACTTTTTTGCATTTTTAGGCATAACCAACTATGAAGAGTATTCCTTAATCCAAGAAGGCAGTGAGGAGAAGAAGGAAGAGGGCACAGGGACCCTGAAGAAGGACCGGACGTTGCTACGGGATGAAAAAAAGATGGAGAAATTAAAAGCCAAGCTGCATACCGATGATGACTGTGAGTGGTTCCCTCGGATATTGAGTCTTTTCCAGGGACGAAGAACTCGAATGTGATCGCCTTGAAAATGGGAGTGATTTCGTGGTAGCCCTAGTTAAGTAGGGACATCTTAGATTTGCACGTAATCTGAGGGGGATGCAGATATCTTGAAATGCCCCCACTCTAAATCTAGGGTTAAAATATATATTTAAAAAAAGGAGTTGGAGATCTCCAAAGTGAACCATGGCTCGTTCTAATTGTTTAAAATACAGTCCTAAGTAAGGAGGTTCCTTAACCAGCTCTCGGGAGTCTTTTAAAAAAAATCTTGCTCTGCATGTTCTCCTTCCTAACTTGCTGCTGTCCAGTTCCCATAGTGACTCGTAGCCAAGCCCGTAGGGAATCATGGGAGCTGCAGTCCAGTGATCTGAAGGAGGCTAAGCTGAAGAACAGCTGTGAAATGATCTGCCTCCTTCTTCTCTTTTCCCCCCAGTGAACTGGTTGGATCACAGCCGAACGTTTCGGGAACAAGGGGTGGATGAGAACGAGACGCTGCTTCTGAGACGGAAGTTCTTCTACTCTGATCAGAACGTGGATTCCAGAGACCCCGTCCAGCTCAACCTGCTCTATGTCCAGGTGACCCTCTTGCTAAGGCACCAGCTGGTCTGGCCAAAGGCAGTTTGACCCTCGTTGATTTAGCAAGCCGCCCATCTGCACATCATGTTAAACCACGACCTGTGGGTGTGAAGCCCTGAACAGTGGGTCCCAACCCCAAAAAACTAGATTCTTGCAGAGTTAGACTAACTAGATTTATTGAAAGGAAAGGGGACTAGTTTGCAGAATCTTGGAAGCTGGAATTGGGTACTTTAGCCCCATTTATTAGTAAATCCATTAAGGTGAGGCGTTTTATTCCCACTGATGCTGCTTTGAATGACCACTTGATGCCAGGAAGGTGCTCCTTCTCATTTCCTTTGTAAGGAAGGGAAGTACTGAGTTTCTTGGAAAATTTGGGGGTTGGCAAAGGAGGAGTCGGGATCTTTGGGCCTGATATGGACTCTTTCCCCGCTTGCCGTCTAGGCCCGTGATGACATTCTGAACGGTTCCCACCCAGTATCCTTCGAGAAGGCCTGTGAATTTGGCGCTTTTCAGGCACAGATCCAGTTCGGGCCTCACGTGGAGCACAAGCACAAACCTGGATTCTTGGAGTAAGTGAGACTCTTCCCTTGGGGGATCACCGGAGCTGGGCAGCTGCCTGCACAATTGCTTCAGCAATTCTTTGCTGGTCTTTGGGGATTACCCGCCCCCTCACTCTCCCCCCCCCCCCAAGATACTTCCAGCATTTCTTGCTGAGAAGACTAGGGCGACATCTGCCGTCCCCAGGCCTCTTGCAGTCTGGTTCTTGCGCCCAGCCTCTTTCCTCAAAGCACAGAAGGGCAGAGTGGGCCCTCTTTGCCAATGCTCATCCCCTTGGAAATGCAGGGCCACCTCAGCGGGCAAGGCAGCGCCATGCCAGCCTCAGGGAAATAGCAATAGCCCTTAGACTTCTATCCCGCTTCACAGGGCTTTCCAGCCCTCTCTGAGCGGTTTACAGAGTCGGCATATTGCCCCCAACAATTTTGGGTCCTCATTTTACCCACCTTGGAAGGATGGAAGGCTGAGTCCACCTTTGGAAGCTCCCTTGAAGGGTTCCTGATGCTGCTGATGTTGAATGATGTGGGTGATATTCATCGGATTTTGCTAAAGCAGCTCCACGGAATTTAAATAATGTGGCTGAATCATATCTGGAGGTTTGCATCTGCCTCGGGAACAGCGGAGCTGCACCCTGCTCAGAGTTCAGCTCCAGAAGGCTTGATTGGGGGTGAGACCCCCAGGGCCTCGTTCCCACTGTTTGCCCCTTAGGGTGCTTTCTTTAATGAGGGAGAATCCTTGCAGATGGACAGTTGAGGGGCTCATCCAGGCATGTTCATCACGGAGTAATTACAACTGGCCAGCTGCTGGACTTCCATTCCCAGAATGCCCCAGCCAGCCTGACTCCATGGATCTTCTTTCCAACTTCTGCAGCTGAGTGTTTCCCACTCAAGAGAAGAAGGCCTTTCATTAATGGTGACTTCTTGTTCCTACAGTCTGAAAGAATTTCTCCCCAAAGAATACATCAAGCAAAGAGGAGCTGAAAAGAGAATATTCCAGGTAATTAAAAAAGGGAGTCTTCTACCCCCAGCCGGGATACAGCGTGCATCCCACTGTTCCTTTCCTCTCTCTCTCTCTCTCTCTCTCTCTCTCTCTCTCTCTCTCTCTCCCTCTCCCTCTCCCTCTCCCTCTCCCTCTCTCTCTCTCTCTCTCTCTCTCTGTGTGGTTTGTGCAGCCCCACGTTGGCTTTGTGGCATTCTGTCAAGTGTAAAGGAAACAGGTGTTCTTCCTCTCTTTTGCTCTCTTTGGCAAACTTCCTACCCGAAATTATAGTTTTGTGTCTGGTTGGAAGACTGGTTCGCTTTTCAGTGCGTTCTCTTCAAGAAAGGAGGGTGTTTAATAGCTTCTGACTGCAGTGTAGAAAGCAAAGAAGGGCCATCCTTCCTAAGAAGGAAAAAGGAGCCTTCTGAGGGTGGAATGGATGACAGGTTTTAGGGGTTTGGGGTTCTGCTCAGTTCAGTGCATGGGGAGGGAGGATGTGAAAGGCCCTAAGGGGGCTAGAAACCCTTGTATGACTAGCTGCATCCAATGCAGCTTTTCTCATCAAATGCCCTCCAGATGTTTGGAGCTAGAATTCCCACCATTCTCAGTCAGCGTGAACAGTGGGGACCCTGGAAGTTACGGACTGACACATTTGGTTGGGAAACAGCTGACGAAAAGCATGGGGCTTCATCTGCTCGGTCAGGATCTGCCGCCTTCCCCAGGGTGATGTGTTCCAGATGTTTTCAGTCTCAATTCCCACCACACCCAGGCAGCATCTGGAGGGCACAAGACAAAGGCAAAGGCTGACGCTGATTGAAACTCTTTCGAGTTTGGGAATTAGAAATATTCCTATTGTAGCAAACTGAGAGCTGTTTTTCCGAGCCATGGCCTGCGTGTGTTTCGGGTCCTTCCTAATCTGTGTCTTGGTTCTCAAAAAATAAAATGCTACTTAAGATCACTTTAACAATTCCTTTCAAACGAAACTGAGCAGGAGTGACTAAGATACCAGTCTCAGATCTGTTGAAAATAGACAACTAACTTTTACTCCGGGCTTCACTATTTGTTACTAAATGTGTTACGAGATTCACTATTTAGGGAGGGAAGGTTCCAGGAGGCAAGCAAACTTTTGACATCTGGTTTGCTAATTAGTTGGCATAGGGACCAGCCTCTCCTCCAAGTTGCAATCAGTTGCCTAATCTGGTTCGCTCTAAACGCAAGGTGAGTGAGCATCCCCTTGTGCTGAAGCCAACATTTATAATTGGCCTGGAGGGGAAAGTATAAAGAGGTGCTACGAACATCCAGGACAGCTTGAAAAATCCCCATTTTCTGCTCTTGATAGCACAAACTTTGGCCGCCTACATCAGGCATATCCTGGAATATGCCAAGCGTCAAAAATGTGATGCGAAACTCTTTCAAGAGGCCTATGGAGGCATGATGAGACCTGTCTTCCAAAGGCTGAGGAAATATCTTTCCATGCGTGAATTTCACATCTTTGAAATATCACTGGTACCTCAGAGGTTAATGAAAGCTGACGTGAGCTGCAGAAAACAAAATACCCTCGGCTGACTCTCTCAGATGCTAGGTTGAAAAAGGAAGGGATGTAGACCATGGGCAAGGACGATGGAGAAGAGAGCATGGCTGAGAAAGGGAGGTCAGACAGTGAGAAGATTTATTTATTTATTTATTCAATTTGTATGCCGCCCCTCTCCGAAGAATCAGGGCGGCTCACAATGCATTTAAAATCATTATAAAAAACATTTAAAAATTAAAAACATTAAAACCCATTCACACCATTCATGGCTGGATCTCGCCGGATCGCAAGAGTGAGATCAATGGCCCCAGGCCTGCCGGAAGAGCCAGGTCTTCACCGCTTTCCGGAAGGCCAATAGGGTGGGGATGGTCCGGACCTCAGGAGGTAACTGGTTCCAGAGAGCCGGGGCAGCCACAGAGAAGGCCCTCCCCCGCGGGCCCGCCAGCTGGCATTGTTTAGCTGACGGGACCCGGAGGAGACCAACTCTGTGGGATCTTACCGGTCGTTGCCCATTTGGCCAAGATGGCCCATTTCACCTCAGACCCTTGCCCAGCTGGGGCTGGTCTGTTGAGACTTGTCAGGTTATGGATCTTGATAAGCGAATAAATTAAAAAGTTCAGAGGTGACTCTCTCTAGCAGCACCTTGAAAGTCTGCCTGTTCCACAGCGAGTTAGGCCTTCTAGGAGGTTTCAGCTTGACAAAAATAGTCCTCTTTACCACAGGAACACAAGAATTGCGGAGAGATGACAGAAATAGAGGCAAAAGTGAAGTACGTGAAGTTGGCCCGGTCTCTGAGGACCTATGGAGTCTCCTTTTTCCTGGTGAAGGTACGATTTGGACTTGAATTAAATTTACTCAATGAGATTCAATGGTTGGTGCTTGCAACAGTGAAGAATATGTTTTATAAAACCTGGATAAAGAGTTGACACCTTTTTTAACTCACAAAATTTAGAGTTAAGGGAAGAACTGAAAGACTTTCCTTTCCTCACTTGGTCTTGGCCAAAATCCATTCCTGATCTGGATCGGTACATCTGAATGATTGGACTGGGTTTGTCCTCATGTAACCAGATGCCAGAGGCCAAGTGCCATTATCATAAAGCCAATCTGAGGTTCCTAGTCCAAACACTGAGTAGACATAGAGCAACCATGGCAACTTTAGGACCTGTGGACTTCAGCTCCCAGAATCCCTTATGCTGGCTCAGGAATTCTGGGAGTTGAAGTCCACAGGTCCTAAAGTCACCCACCTCTGACTTAGAGTAATCACAACATTGACAAGTCTGATTGACATTTTGGCATCTGGTCATAAAGCCAGATGAGGGCGAAGTAAACACATCCCTCTTTTCCCTGACATTAAACTGGGCCAAATTTGAATTTGCAGTGTGAACTTGGCTGATAATTTGTGTTCTTAGACCCCACTGAAAAATTAGTAACGAAGTTCTGCGTTGGCTGAACCATCCCTGCTTTGTGTTTCCAGGAGACCTTCCCTCTCCTGATTGAGAACATGGCCTTTTCTGGTGGAGTGGCACTTTGTGGTTAGCCATTTCCTTTCCATGTTCCTTTCGGGTGAATTAACCACCTTGCAAAGGAGCAATTTGTACGCCTGTGGTTTTTCCCAGAATGCTGCCACACAAGTTGTGTTTTTTCTCACAATCGGAGTCCTTCGATGTTCTCCTAACAGGTGACTTCCAACTGGTACCACGGGGCACCAGAGGAAGACAACAATTCGGATAATTATTTGACGGCAGTGATATGCTGGGGTTCTTTCAATTAAAAACACACATTCCATTCTTTGAACGCTTTCCTTCTTTTTAGGGCTGACTGAAGCAAATGGCAATGAAGTCATTTCAGGAAGAGCGGTGTGAAATGTCTGGCTGTGATCGATTTATGAGGGGAGGAAAGCAGAGAATTTAAAAACCTGAGCTGTTTAACGAATGCTCTGAATGTTTAATCCACTCTGCTTTGAATGAATTATTGTAATTTGGGGAACTGAAATGAATTATAATAGCAGACGTGGCTTTCTCTTTTTACACTTGTTTTACTGAAGGTCAACCGCTTGCATTTCCTCAAAATTTAGTTGCTGAACCATTCACGTTCTAAGGAGAGCAGTCAAGATTAGAGTCCATATCCCAATTAACTTATTTTTAACTTATTAAAACATGAGCTAGAATTACCCTTTTCTGGAGCCGTGAGCCAAAGTGAAGTATGCATATAATGCACCAAAGAGCACACCAATGAACTCGGGACTCGAGCTGTGGGTCATGGAGGAAAGGCTGGGATTTGGGGGCTTAGAGGGAAGGCCTAGAAGGGGAAAGAGGACGGGGGTCTAGGAGATCATGGGTGACGTAGGAAAGTGGGGTGGGATATGGCAGTCTTGACTGGCACTCAAGGCAGGGAGATTCAGTAGCGAGAGAAGGAAGGGTTTCTCGACACATACAGTATTAATCTATAGAATTTGCTGTTCTCAGATGCATCATAGATTTAATTTTTGAGAGCAATAAAAGGAGGTTCAGCCAGTCCACAGGCAACCAGGGTCGGACTTGGTGCTGCACTTCATGACTGTTTCCTGCTTTCTGTTGGGTGGAATTGTGCGACCGCCTCTTGATGAGCTTCCTGGGTCCACCTGCTTGGCTTCTGAAGGACACCAAAGCTGCACCAGATAGGCCTTCAGCTGGATCCATCCTCTGGAGTCTTCTTACATTCTTCCAATTTTTTTGTTTTGTTTTGTTTTGTTTTCCCTTCACAGGAGAAAATGAAAGGAAAGAACAAACTGGTCCCACGTTTGCTAGGAATTACCAAGGAGTCTGTGATGCGTGTGGATGAAAAGACCAAGGAAGTCTTGCAGGAGTGGCCTCTGACCACTGTGAAGCGCTGGGCGGCTTCACCCAAAAGCTTCACCCTGGTAATTCGTGGTGGTGAGAGTGAAGCCAAAGAAAAGTCTCCCAAATTGGGAGTCCCAATCTTGAGGCAAATATCGCTGTGTCTTCCCTTAGGATTTTGGGGAGTACCAAGAGAGCTACTATTCGGTACAGACCACTGAAGGGGAGCAGATCTCTCAGCTGATCGCAGGTTACATTGACATCATTCTCAAGAAGGTACAACCCTTCGGCTTCTGTTGGGGGGGCCCCACCTGCTCCCCCTGTTACCTTGAATGTGGAGGAGGAGGGACAGCCTTGAACTCTGCATCCAGGCAGCCGTCCCAGCCACCTGTCCCCAAACTGCCAAGCAGTGGGGAATGGGGGGCATTGGGTTGGGGGGTGAGAGGGGGCCTTTGGTGACTCTCTTCCCTTGTGGCTTCCATTCCATACCTGTATGAAGGTAAAGGGAGGAGGTGAGAACCTATCCATTTTCGTTCCCAAGACACTTTGCAGGGTCTTTCCTCCAGCCTCTGTCCGGCCATGGTTTGGGGGACAGGGCATGTCCTTAGGTGCTGGTGGTGGGAAATTGCCCCGACCGTGAGCTAAGCCTTGGGGCAACTGGCCAGAAGCCTCTCTGGTGAGCCAAAGTGCCTGTGATTAGAGCCCCGGCCGGGTGGAGCCTGGAGATCCCTCCAGAGTGGGCTGGTGGGTGTTCAGACCCCTTTGCAAAAAGTGGGATGGATTCACAAGACACAGGAAGGGACCAAAAACCTCTCTTGGCCTTTTCTGCAGAAGCAAAGCAAGGACCGCTTTGGGCTGGAAGGAGATGAGGAATCAACTATGCTGGAAGAATCCGTCTCTCCCAAAAAGTATGTGGAAGAGGGCTTCCCTCCGGCAGGCCTTGAGAGCCCCTGAGCTGTCATGCGCCTTTATTCCAGTCTTGCCTCCTTTTCATGAAAGCTGCTCTTCTTCCCATCTCCAAGGTCTTCCTTCCTCTTTGCGTCTCTCCAATACGGGCCTCCTTACTGGAGCGTGTCCGATATGAAGTCCCTAAGGGGATGCAAGCTTTTGGGGGCCCTGGAGCAGCTCATCAGGCATCGGGGTGGCTGGGTGGGTGGCTTTTTGTGGAATTGGAGGTGGTGCACAGCCCTGTTCCCAGACATGGAGGAAGTGCTGGAGAGGCAGCATCGGGTTGTGCCTCAATTGCTCCCCGTGGGAAGGATCACAGAGGGCAAAGAGCTCCCTTCCCAGCTGGGTTCTGCCCTTCCTTCGGCAGGTCGACGATTTTGCAGCAGCAGTTCAACCGCACCGGAAAGGTGGAGCATGGCTCTGTGGCGCTTCCGGCCGTCATGCGCTCAGGCTCCACCGGCCCAGAGACCTTCAACATGGGCAGCATGCCTTCCCCACAGCAGCAGGTGACGGTCGGGCAGATGCACCGGGCCCACATGCCCCCTCTGGTGAGCCCCTCCCCTCCCGCTCTGAGCAAGGGGGAGGGTCCCTGGTGGCAGAGCCCTGCTGGGAAGCCCCTCTGCAGGAGGAGATCTGCTGAACCCGGCTGGCTTTTCTCAGACCTCAGCCCAGCAGGCCCTGATGGGCACCATCAACACCAGCATGCAGGCCGTCCAGCAGACGCAGGCAGACCTCACTCAGATCGACGACCTTCCGCCTTTAGGAAATGACATGGTCAGTTGGCTTTGGGGGGGGCGGGGCAAGGGGAAGACCCTCTCTCCAAAATCAACACTGGCCTGGGACTTCTGTTCTTTCTCCACATTCAGGCTCTCTCAGCAGCCCCTCTGGGTTTCAGAATGCTTTCGTGCCTATGAGCATAACGGTCCCCCCTTGGCCATTTTCTGAGTCTCCTGTAGGAAAGTCCTTGGTTGTCCATGTGTGAATTGGCCCCTCCAGGTGTGAAAACACTTCTTCCCCCCAGGAAGAACAGGCCTGACCCAGGGAAATGGTGTGAAAAGATTGCCCTTGTTTGAGGGGTCAGAGCCATCCTTCTGGGGAGCCCTGAATATTGAGGATTCCCAGGAAGTTTCTTAGCACCAGGGTAGACCTCTAATCACAGTTCCCGTCTAGTGAAGTCTTTCCAGAGCTGGTGCTCTCCAGATATGTGGAACTCAATCCCCAGAATCCTTCACTCACTTGGTAATTGCTAAGGATCCTAGCAGGTGCCCATCTGTCCGAAGGCCACCAAGTTGGAGAATGTGGTCCAAGGATTAGCAAACCTAGAAGTTAGAAGATGTCCCATGGTCTTCTAAGCTGGCATCGGTGGTCTGCCTTTCTCTCCAGGCTTCCAGAGTTTGGGTCCAGAACAAAGTGGACGAGTCAAAACATGAAATACACTCTCAGGTTGATGCAATCACTGCAGGGACAGCTTCCGTGGTGAACCTTACAGCAGGTAAGGAGGCCACATGCTCTGTAATGGTCCTATGAGGTTGGTGAGTGTAACGTGTATCTTTCCAAAGTTCTGAAGGAAGCATCTGTTGAGTTGACTTTGGTCACCATTCCCATCTCAGTGGGGCATTCAGGAATAACCTCTCAGTGGGGCTTGCAATAAACCCCAAGGCTGCTCTGGGCCAAAGCAGAAGATGCTCTGGAACAGTAAACAGCAACAAAAATCCAACAACCAGACCCACAAAGTCCAAGTCTCTGAAGGTTGGGCCTCTGTAATGCCTTTAGACGTTGGGCATCTCCTGGTCTGCTTTGCTTGGCAGGGGACCCGGTCGACACAGACTACACAGCCGTGGGCTGTGCCATCACCACCATTTCCTCCAACCTCACGGAGATGTCCAAGGGGGTCAAGTTGTTGGCGGCCCTCATGGACGATGAGGTTGGAAGTGGGGAAGACCTGCTGAAGGCCGCTCGGACCCTGGCAGGGGCCGTCTCAAACCTGCTCAAAGCAGTGGAACCGACATCAGGAGAGGTGAGACCATGGGGCAGAAGGGCAGTGGTTGCTCTGGTTGCCCCCTGCAGGAAAGATATCCTGGTCATTGTTGTACCCTTCTGGATTGTCCACAGAAAGGACTTTGCTATGGTGGAATTGCAGCAGCTTGGAGAATTTCTCTTCCTCGGGTAAAACTCTCATCTTTCCTACTTTCTGCCCTTCCAGCCCCGGCAGACTGTTCTGACTGCGGCCGGCAGCATCGGCCAAGCCAGCGGGGAGCTGCTCAGGCAGATCGGGGAGAACGAGACAGACGAACGTTTCCAGGTAAAGCTCCCCTGGGCCCCCTTGAAGATTTCTGTACCAGGATGCCCTGCGGATGATCTGAGCCTCTTCTCATGGTTCGGCCCTCTTTCCCTCCTTCCTCTTCCCCAGGATGTCTTGATGAGCCTGGCCAAAGCTGTGGCCAATGCCGCCGCCATGTTGGTACTGAAAGCCAAGAACGTGGCTCAGGTGGCCGAGGACACCGTTCTGCAGAACAGAGTGATCGCAGCTGCCACGCAGTGCGCCCTCTCCACCTCGCAGCTGGTGGCTTGTGCAAAGGTGCGTCCAGAGAGGGGTGGGCAAGGCAGGGTGGACAAGATAGTTCTAGCTTCTTTGATACTGCCCGGCTGTGGAGAGCTGGATGGACATCAGTGGTCTCTTGGTCAGTTGTTGGTGAGGTCGAAAGAGCCCCCGCCCTGCTGCGGCGGCCAGACAAGCCTTCACAGACCAGATGCCCTGCGCCCTGCTGCTCACCTCTCCTGGCTGCATGTGCTTTGCTGCAGGTGGTGAGTCCCACCATCAGCTCCCCGGTGTGTCAGGAGCAGCTGATCGAAGCCGGGAAGCTGGTGGATCGCTCCGTGGAGAACTGTGTGCGGGCGTGCCAGGCTGCCACAGACGACACCGAACTGCTCAAGCAAGTCAGCGCGGCAGCCAGTGTGGTCAGCCAGGCCCTGAATGACCTCCTGCAGCACGTCCGCCAGTTTGCCAGCCGGGGGGAGCCCATCGGGCGCTACGATCAGGCCACCGACACCATCATGTATGTCACCGAGAGCATCTTCAGTTCCATGGGGGATGCCGGTAAGCATCTTGACATTTTTTGACACCCTCGGCCCCTGTCTGGAAGAAGCGAACCTGCCCACTCGGCCTCTTGGTCACCCAGCTGGGTTGGCTACCAGAGGAGTCCCTGTGCCCCAGACATGGGGGCACTTGTTTCTGTGGCATTTTGAAGACCTAAGTATGTTCCGCAGGGGTATTTCTCTCCACGCCCATCCCTGGGAGTGCTTGAGAGGAAATCGTCAGTTTTAGAGCATGGGGGAGATACAAAAGCAAACTCTGAATCCCATTGCAGGGGAAATGGTGCGGCAGGCCAGGGTGTTAGCGCAAGCAACTTCAGATCTGGTGAACGCCATGCGCTCAGACGCTGAGGCAGAAATTGACATGGAGAACTCGAAGAAGCTCCTGGCAGCTGCCAAACTTCTTGCCGATTCCACAGCCCGGATGGTAGAAGCTGCAAAGGTACAACAGAAGCCCAAGCGCACCAGTGTGGCTGCCAGGGGTTCCCAGCCAGTGCTTAATTTGGGGGGGGGTGACTCCCCCTTAACACGAATGCTGAGATGGGCCTGATCCCTCCCGACTTTTGTCTTTGCGATTGGTGTCCCCCAGGGAGCTGCTGCCAACCCCGATAATGAAGACCAGCAGCAGAGGCTGCGGGAAGCGGCCGAAGGGCTCCGGGTGGCCACCAACGCAGCCGCCCAGAATGCCATTAAGAAGAAGATTGTGAACCGACTGGAGGTGAGGTTTCCTCCTCTTTCTCCTTGGCTGAGTTGTTGGCCCTGAGCTTAGACCAAACGTTTCAGGCAGCTGCTTTCTGCCCCGTCCACCGGATCGGTGGCAATACACAGCTGGGGGAGAGAATGCCCGTCAGCCTGGACGTTTGGACCAGCTTGCGAGGAGGCTGCATCTCGGCCTAACCATCCTGTGAAAGGCAAGCGGATGAGGTGGCTTCGTGGGAGCCAATGCCCAGAACGAGTCTGGGTTTGTAAAGAGAAAGGAAGGTTTCCTTTCAGGGTTTCAGAACTGAGTAAATTCTGCCAGCCTTGCCTTCTTAGTAGATCTTCCAGTCTTCCAACCTGGTGGTCTGTCCCCTCCCCACCAATTCTCGTCTGCTGGCCCCACCCCCACCCCCCTTTCTTCTCTCTTGCCTCTCCAAGACTTTCCAGACCCTCCTTCTTGCAGGTGGCAGCAAAACAGGCAGCCGCAGCCGCCACTCAAACCATCGCAGCCTCGCAGAACGCCGCCATTTCAAACAAGAACACGGCAGCCCACCAGCAGTTAGTCCAGAGCTGCAAGGTACTAGGCCGCTCGGACTGGGAAGAAGTTAAAAGAGGGAAGAGGGGCCTCCTCATATCTCTTAACGTGTCCATAGCAAGGCTTGACTTGAGGAATCCCGTGAAAACACTCTCTGAATAATCCCAAGAGGCCACCTGGACAGGCAGATCTTCATGGGTTGGAAGCTGCTCCAGTCCCGGAAATCCATTCTGGGTGAACTGCTTTCCTTCAGCACTCTGAGGCCTTCTTCACACAACCTGTTTGACTGGGTCTCCGAGGGGGTGGAGGCAAAGCCTCTTCTGAAACCTCCACACTGGAATTAAATGACCAGCCACTCAACCCTGACCTGGCTAGACCTGGCCTAGCCTCAGTTTCTGGCCCATCAAGCGACTGCTCCCATGTTGTGCCAACTCTGCGCCATTGTCCACTCTGTGATAGAAGTGGTTGGGCTCTGCCTTGAGCTGTCCTGTTGGAGAGCCAAGCGTGCCTTCCTTCTTTCTCCTCTGGGCAGAACGTGGCTGACCACATCCCGCAGCTGGTGCAAGGCGTGCGAGGGAGCCAAGCGCAGGCGGAGGACTTGGGCGCCCAACTCGCCTTGATCAACTCCAGCCAAAATTTCCTCCAGGTAGGCGAGTTGGAGGGAGGACGTGGGGTGGGGAGGGGCCTTGCTCTGCAAGACGAGGGGCCACCAAGGCCAACCGTGGTTGGTCTTTCTTTCCCCAGCCAGGGAGCAAAATGGTGGCTTCGGCCAAAGCAGCAGTGCCAACCGTGACCGACCAGGCGGCGGCCATGCAGTTGAGCCAGTGTGCCAAGAATCTGGCCACCAGCCTGGCAGAGCTGAGGACGGCCTCTCAGAAGGTGGGCAGAAGCCGCGGGAGCCCTCCCAGATTCCTTCCCCATCAGTTTCCCCCCTCCTTTGGAGGAGCTTTGTGCTTGTGGTGAGAGAGCGGTGAGGATGTGTTTGTTCATCCCTCTTGCGCTTAGGCACACGAAGCCTGTGGTCCCATGGAGATCGACTCGGCCTTGAACACCGTCCAGACCCTGAAAAATGAATTGCAGGATGCAAAGATGGCGGCCCTCGATGGACAGTTGAAGCCTCTTCCGGGGGAAACGGTACATGGAGAATATCACATGAGGCTTTTTTAAAAAACAATGTATATACTAACCAAACTAAAATTTGAGGGATTGCATTTAAATATATGTTCAGTTCCTTCCCTTTGGATAGTTCATAAAGGTGGCTCCTTCTGGCTAATACAGGCCCAAAGTGTTGTCCTGAGATCAGATGGCCTGGGCAGACTAGGAAGTATAAGCTTTTCCCAATAGTTCAAATAATTTTATGGCCCTTTTAACCAAGAGGTTTACAAGTTTTGTTTTAAGAGGGTCAACCAGGATGGAATAACTTCTGGAAAAACCAGCTGCATTCCAACAGCAGAATTTAACTCCGAGGAAAGATGCCCAGAATTAGCATTCATTCCATTTGAGTGTTGAACAAGAGGTTGCCCTTCAGTGGCGAAGTCCTGCTGGCAGTTAATAAAAGCCGTGACTGATGAGAGAGATGCATGGAGAAGGTGCCCTTTTCTGGGGCAGAGTTGAAATATTGGGGGTGCCACTCTTACGGGAAGGAAATCTGTGCCAGTCTCAGAGGGTGCCACCTTTGCCACATCTGGGAAGAACCTTGGGAAGGTTCATTACAAGGTCGTTTCTGTTCCTCAGCTTGAAAAATGTGCCCAGGATTTGGGAAGCACCTCCAAAGCTGTCGGTTCCTCCATGGCGCAGCTGTTGACCTGTGCCGCCCAAGGCAACGAAGACTACACAGGTACAAAAGCTTTTTGCCCTTTCAGCCGTGCTGCCCCAGGTGAGGCTGGGGGAGCAGGAATCACGGCCTTACCCAGTCATCTCACCTCAGGCGTTTGGCCCATGCACACAACCAAAGACTTGCAAAGACAGTATTGTTGTTGAGAACAATTCATAGAAGTTTGCAAACTATTCCTAAAGATGAATCCAGAGGCACTCCATGGGCTTGGTAAGAGAGGGGGATGGGGGGCAGGGCAGCTTTCTCAGGAAAACAATATTTTGCTGGCCCCCTGTGGTGGGCAGAGGCTGATGGATCAATGCTAGGCTCAGAGAGGCTTGGATCTCCCCAGGATCTCTTGCAATAAAAGGACAGCAAACATTTCTCACACACAGTTGGAACCAGACTTTGAATCAATGCGCATAAAGCAGCTCTGGAGACCCAGGAATGGTGGGGTGCCGTGACCCAATTTCTTCTGGGCCACACATTTTAATAAAGCGACTCCCCGATGCTGAATCAGCTGTTTATTTTACCCAGAAATCAAGGATTTGCAAGAGCAGATCATTTTCTGCAACGGCCCTTGAGGGCTCCTGGCCGGTTGGCCAAAAGATTTACGTATCGATGAAAATGCTTTTGTGTCGATCACGTTGCATCTTGGCCGGCTTGTCCACGGGAGATTCCGAGGTCCAGCTGATCAGGCTAATTAGAAGGGCTTCCCTTTTGTGTCTTGCAATGTTTTTAATCTAATTCTCTGTCTTTTTCCTTGCCATATAAATTTGGTAATTGTTCTATTTAATGTTTCAAAAAAAGCCTTCTCTAATTTTATACTAGCCTTCTCTAGTATAACTTGGAAGAGAAATAGTATTTTGGGCAAAATATTCATTTTGATCATAGCGATCCTTCCCATAAATGAAATTTGTAAATTTTTCCAATTATCTAAACCTTCTTTAATTTGCAGTAGTAACTTGTCATAGTTTTCTTCTTTAATTGAGGAGCATCTTACAGTAAGCCAAATCCCTAAGTATTTTATTTTCTTGGTTATTTGAATTTTTGTGCTGTCTTCTAATTCCTTCTCTTGTTTCTTTGTAAGATTTTTAGTTAATAATTTAGATTTAGATTCATTGACAGATTGATTGAGGGCAGGAGATTAGTTAAGGGTGGCTGATATGACATTGCCTCTCTTCTCCGGCTCTATTTATTCATGATCTGCTTATTTTATGTGCCACCCTATTTTAGCCAACTCTTGGCAATTTACATAAATAAAAGCAGCACCATGCCATTCAATAAAATACAGAAAGGAGCAGACAATAAAGACAGCCATGTGCCTCCTGGCTTGTAAGCGGCCTGCAAAACTTGTCAAAGGCTTTCTGAACAGCGCCATCAAATCTTGGGGTGGGGAAGAGGTTCCCACGGAGGGGGGGCAGCTCCAGAGAAGCTCTGCCTTCTCGCCTCCTACCTCATGATTTGAGGTCCAGGACAGCCTCCCCTCGAATCTCTCTACAGAAGAGAATGGCTGCATGTCCTGCTGGCAGCCCCCAAGATGCCCGTTGGCCTCTCTTGTCTTCTCCTTGGGACAGGCAGGGACAGCCTGCAGGCTGCTGACCGGACTTCCCCACTTTCTTCCTCCAGGGGTGGCTGCCCGGGAAACGGCCCAGGCACTGAAGACCTTGGCACAAGCGGCGCGGGGCGTGGCCGCATCCACAGGCGACCCAGTTGGGGCCCGCGCGATGCTGGACTCTGCGTGGGACGTGATGGAAGGCTCCGCTCTGCTCATCCAGGAGGCCAAGCAGGCCCTGGTGTCTCCGGGGGATGCCGAGAGTCAGCAGAGATTGGCCCAGGTGGGTGCAGAGCAGCTAGAGAGAGGAGTGGACTGCCGCTCGCCTTGCCCCAACTCAGCTGCCACCCACATCAGAACCGCTCCTGGCAAAAGGGGTCATGTGGCTGCGGCCACTCGGACTGTCCGGCTGCTGTTCAGAACTGTCCCCCTCACCTGCCTCCCTGACCCAAAATTCTCCCCGAGTCCAGGAGTGTCTGCAGATTGTGCTCTAAATGATCAGGCCAGAATGGAGCAATTGAAACTCTTCCTCTTATATTTCTGTGTGTTTGGGTGCCATCTTGAGATTTGTAATCCCCCCCATGCAAGACCCCCCCCCCCGCTTGAATCCCTTGAATTCTCCTTCCATCTGAAACCACGTTGTTTACCCTGTAACGCAGTTTACTCGGCCTCCTTGCTTGCGAGTCTGCTCCCTGGTTGTCCTGGGCTTCAGAGAGCCTGGCTCCCTCCAGCGGCCTCGGGGTCTGATCCAGCAAAGGGGGTTCAACTGTCAGAGCCTCAGGAAAAAAGGTTGGGGGTCTTGGGGCTACTTGCCGTCCTCTGATTCCCCTCGCCTGGCGGTGTGTCTCATTTAGGTGGCGAAAGCCGTGTCCCATTCGCTGAACAACTGCGTCAACTGCCTCCCTGGCCAGAAGGACGTGGACGTGGCCCTGAAGAGCATCGGCGAATCCAGCAAGAAGCTGCTGGTGGAATCGGTGAGCCACTTCCCCCGTGGCCAAGGAGGCCTCTTGCGAGTCTGCCCCTTTCTTTGCCAGGTCCCTTTGCCAGGGTATCGGGGCAAGTGGTGGTGTCCCCTGAAGGGCTTTGCGTGGGTGTGTCGGGCCTTTCAAAAGAAGGGCGGCATAAAGCATGGTGATGGGCTTCTGGTCCTTGCATTGCCCGGAACGAGGCCGGGGTCTGTGCAAACTGAAGCAGAACCCACAGAGTTTTCCCCTGTTCAGCAGTGCCTGTGTCCGTCTGTGGCCTTGTCGAGGGCGAGCACGCAGGGCAAGACCCGGGTGCTTGGTGACGTGCCAAGGCACAGCCACGGCTTCCTAATCCCACCCTCCCCTTGCAGCTGCCCCCCAGCTCCAAGTCATTCCAGGAAGCGCAGAGCGAGCTCAACCAGGCAGCGGCCGACCTGAACCAGGCGGCTGGGGAAGTGGTGCACTCCACGCGGGGCCAGAGCGGGGAGTTGGCGGCCGCCTCAGGGAAGTTCAGCGAGGACTTTGATGAGTTTCTCGACGCGGGGATTGAAATGGCTGGCCAAGCTCAGGTAGGTGCCTTTCCTCCCCTCCCCCTCCCGGGCATAATGGCCAAGGGCAGCCGAGTTGCTTCTCTTGGCTTGTCCTGCTAAAGCTGATGCTGGAAAGGTGCATTCTGGGAACCTGAGAAGAATAGAATTGTCCTTCCAGCCAAGCTCTATGCATCCATGCAACTTTCTAAGGCATATTATGGTTTATCCTTTCTCTGGGACGTTTCTCTGGGTCTAATCTACCATTGCAGGATTTCCTAGATGCTGCTTAGCTGTCTAGTCATGTTTAACCACTAAACTCCTGCTTAGGGCCCAGGGCGACATGCCAGATCCCAGGGCTCTAGGGGGGTCCCTGCATCTCCCCACTCCGCCCTTGCCCCCTTCAGCACAACCGCTGGAAGCCCACCGTCTGGGTTTGCTCTCTCAGCCTCCTGCCAAGGATCGTCCCTGCAGCCTGCAGCCTAATTGGCCCGTCCTTTGTGCCCAATGGATTTGCTGGGCAGGGCAGCCGCTGGACCAGCTGTGCCTGGTGATTCTCTGTGCCAGGCAGAGACGGGGCTGCACAGAGGCTGGGAGGCTCTGCCCTCCGGGCTGGATTTCCCAGTCAAGGCCCGATTGTCAAAGCATTGTCTGCTCAGCTGGGGGTCCTTGCAGGCAGTGGTGATCTGGGTCTCTGTCTGCACCGCCCTACCCAAGTGGGACTCCCTCCGATGCTGCTGGCGCCAGGAATAGAGTTGGGGGACTCGGCTCTCCGCCCAAGCAGTCAGCCCCTGCGGTGCCTTCTCTGCTTCACAGACCAAAGAGGACCAGATTCAGGTCATCGGGAACCTCAAGAACATCTCCATGGCTTCCAGCAAGCTGCTTCTGGCAGCCAAGTCTCTGTCGGTGGACCCCGGCGCTCCCAACGCCAAGAACCTCTTAGCAGCGGCTGCCAGGTGAGGGCTGCGGTGGGCCTGGGTTGGGTGCTGGAGCAGCAGGGCAGAGGATGAGTGGGTGAGCTGGAGGGCTGCTCTCGGGGGTCTTCAGCTTCTCCTCCCGCTTTGTCCCCAGGGCGGTCACGGAGAGCATCAACCAGCTGATCACCTTGTGTACCCAGCAAGCGCCTGGCCAGAAGGAGTGCGACAACGCTCTCCGGGAACTGGAGGTCTGTCCTTGGCTCACCACGTTACCTTTCCAGGCAATTTTGTGGGGTTGGAGAGCATGAACTGCGTGGCTGTGGCTCCTGGGCTTCCCCCAGAAAGAGCGTTGTCTTGCGAAGGTTGCTTCCTTCTAGTTTGCAGTGAAGCCCCTCTGAGCGATTGGATGACTGGTGGGTTCCTGTCCATCCAGCCTCAGCAGCCGGGGTGGCAGAATTGGGGGGAGGGGTCTATGGGCCCGGCCATCATCCAGGAAGACTGACCGGGGTCAGCTGGAAGTCCTTGCATTTACTTGGGTTGGGCTGCTCTCCTTTCAGACCGTGAAGGAGATGCTGGAAAATCCCAGCGAGCCCGTAAGCGACCAGTCTTACTTCGACTGCATTGAAGGCGTCATGGAGAACTCCAAGGTAGCCCTTCCCAACTCTCTCCCTGGGAAATCCATCCGGGTGGACATAGTGCAACTGAGGGGTGGGGTGGGGGAGAGGAGGGAAACTGGAGGGAGGCCCCAGAAACGGGGAAAGGCTGGACGGCTCTTCCGGAGATGGTACCTCTTCTCCAAGGAAGGGCCGGGAGGTCATCTCCAGACAGAGTCCCAAGGATGGCCTTCTCACACGGGCTCTTTCCGAAGGTGCTCGGGGAAGCGATGGCCGGCATCTCCCAGAACGCCAAGACCGGGGACCTGCCTGTCTTCGGGGAGTGTGTGGGGGTGGCTTCCAAGGCTCTCTGCGGTCTCACCGAAGCAGCGGCTCAGGTGGGTTTGGGTTGGTGTTGAATCCACGCTGGGACCTCCTGATTTCCTTCCGGCCTTTTGTGGGCACTTTGCAGGGATTTGGGTCCAATGGGTTATTGGGGCAGGGGTGGCATTTGGGGAACCTGCGGATTTTATTCTAGCCTGGTCACTCTGTGCCTTCCCAAGCAACTACGGTCAGTTCAAGTTGCCAGGTTCACAGTTGGGCAGCAAATGCCAACCTTGCTTGAAGATGGTTGAGGCGGGGACCTTGAAAGCCCCCTCCCAAACAGTCATGAAATATGTGGGATCCGGCCCGAGGGCAGCTCTGCAAATGGGCTGGCCAAAGTCACGCTTCGCATTTCCCCGGCCTTTGGGGGCCCCTGGACTTCTGCTTTGCCTCTGAAATGTGTTGAAATGCCAGGGAGTCTCCTCTTCGCTTCCATTTGCTGAAGCCCCCCCCCCCCCCCTGTTGTTTGTCGCCTAGGCCGCCTACCTGGTGGGCATCTCAGACCCCAACAGCCAGGCTGGTCAACAGGGCCTCGTGGATCCCATCCAGTTTGCCCGTGCCAACCAGGCCATCCAGATGGCATGCCAGAACCTGGTGGATCCAGCCAGCAGTCCGTCCCAGGTAATGCCCCCTTTGGGACAGGTAGAACAGCAGTTGGTCAGCAACACACACACACAGAGAGAGAGAGAGAGAGAGAGAGAAGACTGTTAATACTCCCAAGATGGTTTAAAAAAGAAAAGAAGGCCCTTGTCCAGCAGAAGGTTGCCTCTGGGAAAGGCCTTTTCGATCAGAGGAAGCTTCTACTGAACCTGGGACCTTGGCCAAGACATGGGTCTCTCCTGGGTCACCTCTGCCCTTTGGCATCGCTTTCCACCTGCTTGCTCCTTGTGACCAGCAGAGGGTATGCCGCGTGACCATGGAGTGCCTGGGGGAGGACAGATTTGATCTTTCCCCGGGCGATGGCCTCCATCTCTGCTTCTGTTTCCTCTGACCGACAGCTGCCCTGCCTGGGCTCAGATAGACCATTCCTGCCCCCAGATCCTTGAAGAAGGATCCACTCCCTGGATTCCAGGTGTGCAAAGCCTGAGTCCCCCCCCCCTCTCTGCCTGTTTCAGGTCTTGTCGGCGGCCACCATCGTGGCCAAGCACACATCTGCCCTGTGCAACGCCTGCCGCATCGCTTCATCCAAAACAGCCAACCCTGTGGCCAAGAGGCACTTCGTCCAATCAGCCAAGGAGGTGGCCAACAGCACAGCCAACCTGGTGAAGACTATCAAGGTGGGAGAGCCGCGACATCTTTGAGCCCTCCAACAGAGACGAAGTGGGGGCTTTGAAAGAAGCCAGAGAAATCTGCAAGGGGGGGGCAGCGGAGGGCCGGCAGGGAGCAGTCTCTCCGAGTCCCTCAGGAAGCCCAGGGCCGTGAAGTGGATATTTCCTGGCCATCGTCTCCAGAAGCTTCCGGTTCTCCTGTTACAGGAAAGAGAAGCTGGAAAGGCAGGAACCAGGAGTGAAAAGTGGGCGGTGTGGAAAGAGGCAGAGGGGAAACTGCTCCCGTTGGGGGATTTTTTAATTTTCTTCCTTTATCCTAAGATTTCTTTCAGACACCTTATTGGTGCCTTATTCCATTATTCTGCAGTCGATTTGTTATTATTTAGTGCCAACCACTTTATGAATGAGGTTTGGAGTAAGATTGAAACATCCTAAAATCCCAAAATGGTCTTCAACAACGATTTAAAATAAGCCAGTTGTGATAAAAACAGAAATCTCAAAGAAGCCAAATCTAAACATTTAGCAAACAGGAAAGAAAATGCAGATAATGTTTCATCATGAATGTTTCATTCATTCTAGTTTCAAAAACTAGAGAAAGCAAATAAGGTTTTGCAGCCTTCTGAAAAGGAACATATGGAGCGTATCCCTTCGCTGCTTCTACTTGACCAAAAAGATGGAAACCAGAAAGAAGTGTGGTTTTCAAGGAAAAAGAAACTTAAGGGAGTCAGATCTGCCCACTGAGAAATCTCTGTAAATGCTTGTGAGGAAACTTCCTTTCCTTTAAAATTTAAATGCTAGATGCAGATGAATTTTCTTTCTAATCTGCCAAAATTATGCTGGCAATTAGATTAACGAGTCTGTAATTTTTAAGGTGGGCCATTGATTTCACTTAATGACTTTAATTCTAATAGGTTTCTATTTTTCTGCCTGGGGAAGTTTGATCTCCTTAATGAGGATGTGGGAAGGAACGGTCCCAATGGCTGGTTTTTCCACTTCCTTTTCAAGCAAAAGCTGGTGACTTACTTTTCCCTCTTCTGGGCTTGCTCAGAACTCAGGTCTCATTTTCGGAGTGTTGGTCTAGGAAAGTAGGAATAGAGATATTGGCTTCTGAATCCTATAGGGCAGCGTTTCTCAACCATGCTGGCTGGGGAATTCCGGGAGTTGGAGTCCACCCATCTTCAAATGGCCAAGTTTGAGAAGCACTGCTACAGGGATCTGGATCATGAGCTGGTCACCATCCAAAAGTTTAAGTCTGGGGTCACCATGATGTATTTAAAGGAGGAAGCTGGGGTGGTGGGGGGGGGTCTGCCTTGAGCAGTGGGCTTTATTTGTTTTTGCCTGTGGACTGAGAGAACCCAGTCATATCTGAGATACTCACCCAATCATGGCTCAGGGTCCCTGTGGGGTGTGAAGCTGCCTGTGCAATGGGAGCTCTGGGCTTCTTTGAAGGAGCCTGGAAAAGATAATGTCCCAGCAGAAAAAGATCGGAGAATGAGTCTGGTGGACTTCAAAACTAAGGAGAGAATTTGAACCCAACTTTTATCCAATACCTTCCCCAAAATACCTCTGACCCATTGAAGGAGGGGGCTTAGCGACCCCCTTGAATGTTTTGTGTTCACAGTTGAGCAAACGTCCCCTGCTTTTTTGCTCTTTCTTCTTTAAATTGAGCTCTAAACCGCATTGGCTTCTCCTCATCAGGCTTTGGACGGAGACTTTTCAGAAGACAATCGTGGCAAGTGCCGGACCGCCGCTGCTCCGCTCATTGAAGCCGTGGAAAACCTGACCGCCTTTGCCTCCAATCCCGAGTTTGCCAGCATTCCTGCTCAGATCAGTGCTGAGGTAAGAGCCCCACCGACATGGGGGCACCCAAAGCCGGCTGTGTTCTAGCACCCATTAATGCAATGTTGATGGAGGAGGAGGAGGAGGAGGCCTAAACCCCCTGGAAGTAGCTGGCTCATCAGATCGCCTCTTTCCAGGGTTCTCGCGCACAGGAGCCCATCCTGGCTTCAGCTCGGACCATGCTGGAGAGCTCGTCTTTCTTGATCAAAACCGCTCGCTCCCTGGCCATCAACCCCAAGGACCCCAGCACCTGGTCTATCCTGGCTGGACATTCGCACACTGTCTCCGAGTCCATCAAGAGCCTTATCACTTCCATCAGGTGGAGCTCCCTCCCGCCCTTCCTCTCCTGCATGATTGATTCTGTGTCGGCCCCTGATGCTCTAAGCATCCGAAGGGACCTGGGGGCCCAGTGGGCGGGCAAAGCAGAAAGCCAAGCAAGGTGGTAGGAGAGGAATCAAGAGTGCGAAATCCTGAAGACAACAGTCCCCATGCCGGACATCTTCCCTGAAGGCCCAGTTCAGTGAGTCCGTTGTTTTCTGCAGGGACAAAGCTCCAGGCCAGCGGGAGTGTGACCACGCCATTGATGGCATCAACAAGTGCATCAGAGATCTCGAACAAGCCTCCCTCGCCGCCATTAGTCAGAACTTGGCCACCAGGGATGACATTTCTGTGGAGGTAAAGGACACCTCCCTTACCAAACGAAACGAAAATGAACGAAAACCAATTATCCACCAGATGTGGGTGTATTTCCCCTTCAAATGCAAATTGGAAGAGCCACCGACTGAACGGAGGAGGCAGTGCTGTGGTATAAACCGGTGGTCCCCAAACTTTTCAGTACCAGGGGCCGGTTTCATGGAAGACAATTTTTCCATGGATTGGGAAGCGGGGAAAAGAGGATCCTGTGCATGCACAGTTTTGCTGCTTTCTAATTGTTTATGATGGGAAGAGGATAGCCATTGTTCTCTCTCTCTCAGGCCTTGCAAGAGCAGCTGACCTCCGTTGTCCAGGAAATTGGCCATCTCATCGACCCCATTGCAACGGCAGCCCGAGGGGAGGCTGCTCAGCTTGGACACAAGGTAGGGGCTCAAGGGGTGGCCGGGGTCTGTTCTCGGGGTCTTCTGAACTGTAGAAATGGCAGAGTTTCTCAATCTTGGCAAGTTTGAGATGTGTGGACTTCAGCTCCCAAGATTCCCCAGCCAGCGTGTTTCAAGTCATCAAGGTTGAAGAGCACACAGCACAGCTGGTTTGTGGGAGGGGGTGGGTGGTGGGTGGGGTGGAACCCTTGCCCCCGTCTTAGAAAGGGCACCCTAGCGTGTCTGACTCCTTGGTTTCCTGACCTCCTCAGGTGACGCAGCTCTCCAGCTACTTTGAACCCTTGGTTCTGGCGGCCGTTGGTGTCGTCTCCAAGTTGATGAATCACCAGCAGCAAATGAACCTGCTGGATCAGACCAAGACCTTGGCGGAATCGGCCCTCCAGATGCTCTACGCGGCCAAGGAAGGAGGCGGGAATCCAAAGGTAGATCTGTCAGTGGGGCAGATGGGAGATGGGGCGGATACCTGAGGGGGGCAGATCCCTCAGGGAAGAGTGAAGTGACCTGAGGTGGCCTCTTCGGCTGGGGCAGATTCCTAATGAAACGGGAATCCTGCTTGGTGGAAGAGATTCCCAGAGGGGGAGCTGGGCTTTGGAACGTGGAGAAAAAGAAGAAGAAGAAGAGGAAGAGGAAGAGGAAGAGGAAGAACTGCAGACATTTTAAAAATAAATGGATAGATTAAGGAGATCAGTTCTGAGCAGCTGTTGTATTTGTAGGAAGTTTTTAAAACAGAAAGAAACACTTCAGCTTCAGGTGGGTTTTTTTACAAGTAGTCCTCAAGTTATGACTGTAATGGAACCTGCCCATCATGCTTGTAATGGTCGTAAGTTGGGAACTATCTGTGTTCTTCCTTTGCACAGTATCCTGAACTGACTCTTCACTTGCACTTGGATATGTGCAACGGAAAGCCCATCATCGTCTCATGCCATGTTTTTCAGCCTTGCAGGGTCTCCCACTCCCCAAATTCCCAGCCAGGCTGGGCTAACTCAGGATAACGGGAGGTTTAATTTGGCATCTGTGGAGGGCAGTCAGCCAGAGCCAGCTTATTTCCTGAAACATGTCTCGTTTGTCAGAAGGGAAATTTCAGCAAGAAAACATGATTTGCATGTTACAAGTCTAAAAATACGCTCCTTGGGAGCAATCACGTTTCAGACGCCGGTCCGTGATGAGCGCTCTGGAGAATTCCTTTGCTGCCTCTCCAGCAAGGGCCTTTAATTAAAAACACAGCCTTCGGTAATCAACTCCGTCTGATTAGGGTCTTCCACAAGGCGCTCAGGCAGAAAATCTAATTGCCTTTTTTTTTAAAAAAAGAATGCTCGGAATAAACTTTTGAGAAGTCGGATATTGGGAAGTGGGGGATTGAAAACATTTTCAAGAACTGCTTTTGACTTGAATGTTCAGGGGGGGGGATTCCAAACATTACAAAGAGTTTGACTGTGGAAGCAATGACCCAGAGAGGGGATGGCCTCCCTTTGCTGCTAGGATCCCCCGAATTCGGATCCCTGCATTGTGCAGAGGTTTAGGTTGGATGATCTCAGTGGTCCCTTCTGATGCTAAGATCCTGTGACTAAATACCGGGGCTATTCTTGACAGCTGCTGCTGTATTTCCTCTTTGATACACCAGAAAGCTTTTAATTCAACATGTACCTGCCCTCCTTCAGAGTGGCAGTTGCAGTAACCTGGGAAAAAGCCTTTTGGAGAGACGTCCTTTCCGTCGGATCCGTTCTGCAGCCCTTCTTAGAAACCTCTTGCTCCAGAAGGAGTCCTCTTCTTCCTTGCAGCTTCCATGCTCTGTTTCTAGAGGAACCTGGAGATCCGTTGGTGTCCCACATCTGTCCCACCAGAGGACGTGGCTGCATTGCAAAGGAAGGAAAGGCTGATGGGTCTCTGATCTTTCTCCCAGGCGTCCCACACGCATGATGCCATCCTGGAAGCAGCACAGCTCATGAAGGAAGCCGTGGACGACATCATGGTGACCTTGAATGAGGCTGCCAGTGAAGTAGGCATGGTGGGGAACATGGTGGATTCCATCGCTGAAGCTATGAGTAAGGTGGGTGAAGAACCTTCTGGAGCCATTGCTCCTTCTCCTGAGGGGCCCACGCAGCTTTCTCAGGGCATCCAAGGAGGCTCAGACTAGGCTGACAACTAACTATCCAACTACTTCACTCATTTCTTAAGTGTTCTCAGCAATTTTCCTGTTATTATGGTAGTGGCTGAAATAGGGGAAGGGGATTTGGGGGAAATGCTTCCTCGCCAGGCCCTGCTGCTCTTCTCCCAGGTAAGTGGAAATTAGTCTACTGGCCTTCCAACTGGGGTTCTACCCAAAAAAATGGGGTTGCTTCAACCTTTTCTTGCATCTTGGTCATTCTCAGTCAGATATTCTAGGTGATGTGCAGCGGTGTTGGACTTCAGCTCCCATAGCCTGAAGCTGGTGGCTGGGCTGATTATGAATTATGGGGTGTGTAGTCCAGCAGCTCTGGAGGGTCCCAGGTTGAGGTCTTCTACTCTCCCTTGCTGAGAATCTTCCCTCTCTTTTCCACACTCTCCGCCACGCAGCTAGACGAAGGGACACCGTCCGATCCCAAAGGGTCCTTTGTCGACTACCAGACCACTGTTGTCAAATACTGCAGGGCCATCGCAGTCACAGCCCAGGAGATGGTAAGAGAAGCATGTGCACTGCTTCATGGCTTCGCTTTTAATTTAAGGCAGATCGAGCCGTTGGGCAAATGCCCAGAAACGGGGCCTTTTGCAAGGGACAAAATAGAAAGCTGGAGGGACAGTTCGGAACAAGCCAGAACCGAACCTTCAAACTGCAAGAGAATCCCTCCATAAAATAGGTCAAAATACTGGAGGAGACTAGGAGAAAGATAGGGGAGACAGCGAAATTGGGGGCAGGGTCTTCAAAAGCCCCCATCAGGTCTTCCAGTCGGTGTTGCAAGGCAACGTGGCAAACTAAAATGCTCATCCTTGTTTCCATCCTTTCAGATGACCAAGGCGGTCACTAATCCAGAGGAACTGGGAGGACTCGCCTCGCAAATGACCACTGACTATGGACACCTGGCTTCCCAGGGCCGGATGGCAGCGGGGACTGCGGAACCGGAGGAGGTCTGCCATCCTTGTCACCCCTTAAGTACTTGAACCCCCTTCCCCCCCGCCCCGTGGGGTTGTGGGAAACAAGATGCCCACCGTAGATATGGGGGCGGCTACAGAGGTTCAAAGTCCTGCATCCCCCCCTAGATTGGGAAGCCCTTCAGAACGCAGAGAATAAAATCCCCCTTTCAGAGTAAAAGCCAACCTTCCTTCTAATTTGGGGGGAAGAGAAAACTGAGCAAGCAAACCCCAAGATCAGAAGCCTTTAGAATTTTCCCTTTCATCCATTGCAGAAGATTTTCCTTTAATGAGGCTTTTCCTTCTTCTGATCTATTTCCTCTCCGTTGTTCAGGGAGGCTGTTAGTCCTGGCTTTAATTTGCTTTTTATTCTACAACAGCCGCAGACAACATAACAGACAGTAATATAACGTTGGTTCTATATTAAAAGAGAGGAGAGGGGTGTTTTTTAGGATTTCTTAAGCTTGTCTGAAGACGCCTCTTCCTGTTCACCAGCTGGAAGCCCATCCTAAGCCCTGATTAGCTTTTCCTGCAGCCCTTTGGCCGCCTTTCCTCCTCTCTGCTTGGGAGGACACCCACAGAGGAGCTTTTTCATTGGCTGTTCTTTCTTCTGCCATCTTTCGGCTCCACAGATAGGGTTCCAGATCAGAACCCGGGTTCAAGAACTTGGACACAGCTGCATCTTCCTGGTCCAAAAAGCCGGCGCCCTGCAGATATGTCCAACCGATGCCTACACTAAGCGGGAGTTGATCGAATGCACCCGGACGGTCAGCGAAAAGGTGGGTGCTTGCCACGGTGGGACCCCCTCCCCCTCCCCCTCCCTTGCCATCCTTCCTTCGATGGGCTATCCCTGCATCCGCCTTGGTCCCTTCTCTTGGACAGGTGTCCCTGGTGTTGTCAGCTCTCCAGGCAGGGAACAAGGGCACCCAGGCGTGCATCACCGCTGCCAGCGCCGTCTCCGGCATCATCGCTGACCTGGACACCACCATCTTGTTTGCTGCGGCCGGGACACTGAATGCTGAGAACAACGAATCCTTCGCCGATCACAGGTGAAGCTGGGTACATAGTGAGGGAGGGGGTGGTTGGGAGTAAGTTTACTCTGAAATTGTTTGGGGGTTTGGAAAGAAGTGACAATGTAGAGATTCATGAAGAAAGTGCACCCAGTTGTTGGTTTGATAGTAATAGCAATAGCACTTAGACGTGTACCATTTTACAGTGCTTTACAGCCCTCTCTAAGCAGTTTACATATTTGCCCCCAACAATTTGGGTCCTCATTTTAATGACCTCGGAAGGATGGAAGGCTGAGTCAATCTTGAGCCAGTCAGGATCAAACTCTGGACTGCGGGCAGAGTTAGCCTGTAATGCTGCATTCTAACCACTGGGAGGGAGGGAGGGAGGAAGGAAAGAAGGAAAGAAGGAAGGTAGCAATAGCACTTATATACCGCTTCACAGTGCTTTCCAGCCCTCTCTAAGCTGTTTACAGAGTCGGCATATTGCCCCCAACAATCTGGGTTCTCATTTTACCTACTTTGGAAGGATGGAAGGATGAGTTAACTTTGAGCCGGTCAACTTGGTAAAGATAAATTCTTTGCTGTAAAGATAAATCTTAAGAAAGACAAACTATCCCCAAACCCAACACCCTGTTCAGATCAACTCCCAGAGCTAAGAAATAAGATGTGGACCTGCGTCCACTCTTTAGAACTAATTTCAAAGTTAATTACGGTGACAGTTTTTGGAAATACTGCCATCATAATTGTAGCTGAGCATAAATCAGAATAATTGGTTTATTTTTAAAGTTCATATCAGCTACCCAATGTGATTAAAGCTAAAAGGAGGTAGAATGCAAAAGCAGGATTCAAATGCGAGAGGCAATCAGTCAGAAATGCACTAATTAAAACGGCATAAGCAGCTCTCATTTCTTTGCACCTGTTTATGCCAAGGAAGGGAAGGAGCTGCCTGATTTGTGCCTGCTCCTACTTCACCCGCTTCCTTCCTCCCTGTTCCTTTGCCCAGGGAGAATATTCTAAAGACTGCAAAGACTTTGGTGGAAGACACCAAGCTGCTGGTCTCCGGAGCCGCCTCTAGCCAGGAGAAGTTGGCCCAAGCAGCCCAGTCTTCAGCCAGCACCATCACGCAGCTGGCAGAGGTGGTGAAGCTGGGAGCAGCCAGCCTGGGCTCAGATGACCCTGAAACGCAGGTGTGTATGGAGGGGCGTCATGCGATAGGCTGGGCTTGGATTGGAGGGGGGGGCTGGGTCACCCCCACATCGCCCAGAGCCTCTTGCCTTCGATTGGGCTTCTGAAGCCAAGCTGAGTGGACAGAGAGAAGTCCTCTGTGCCGGAGCAGAGTCCAGAGACTGGGCCAAGAGGTCTGGGAGCCTGTAACTAGCTGTGGGTCAGTGGTGTTTGTTCTACTGTTTATATATTTTATATATTATATTTTATTATATTAATTTATTTGATTCTTTTTTATTCGTTTGTTTTAAATGAGGTTTTTATATTCTGTAAGCTGCCCTGAGTTGCCATGTGCGAATAGGCGGAGATAGAAATTCGATAAACAAAACAAGCAAACAAACAGTGATCAAATCCATAGAGCTGCCCGTCTCTGGCTGTTGCCCTGATCTCTACCTGCTCTCCAACGCTAGTTGACTTTACAAGCTGAAATACCTTCTCCCTAAAGGCCAGGAGACTTGGCTACTGGAGAACCTGTAGAGCCACTAACAGGCCCTGCTTTTGACAGGTTGTGCTAATCAATGCCATCAAGGATGTGGCGAAGGCCCTGTCTGACCTCATCGGTGCCACCAAAGGAGCCGCCAGCAAGCCAGCAGATGACCCGTCCATGTACCAGCTCAAGGGGGCTGCCAAGGTATGGGAGAGGATTGGCTTTCCTTGCCCACAGGAGCCTGGGCTTCCTGCCTCCACTGCTGCCTCCTGCTCCTGCTTTTACCCACATTCCCAGAACTGGCCAATAATGGCCCCCAACTGTTTAAGGCGCATGCGGTGGCCCCTCTCAGCACTAGAGCTGCCTTTCCTCCTGGGGCAGAGTTGGGCTTTGCGAACAACTTTGAGGTTTGCCGATTACGCTCCGTCTGAGGGAAGTGCCTAGTTCTGTTCAGGGTTCGTTTGTTCGCTCTTCAGCTCGTGAGGACGCAAGGCATGTGATAAGTTTTACCCAAAGGCTTTCGTGAAACTGATGCCTTTTAATATAATGGGTGATGTATTTTTCCCACCCTCGACCAGCCGGGGTCTCCTCTTGCAGCCCCCCAAGAGAGATGTTTGCTCAAGCAATGCCTGCTGTTGAGGCTCCAAGTGAGATTTCCCATTTGCCCCTTTTCTCCATCGGCCATCCATCCATCCACCCTTCCTCCGCAGTGGGGCCGGATTCCCCACACGGTTGCCCAAGTGCTGCTGTTGAAACTCTGCACCCGGGAAGGACCGGCCCCGCCTTGGCCCTCCAGGGAGACCTGCTGCGACGCCTCCTTTCCTTCTTCCTTCCTTGCAGGTGATGGTGACCAACGTCACCTCCCTCCTGAAGACGGTGAAGGCGGTGGAGGACGAGGCCACGCGTGGAACCAGGGCGCTGGAGGCCACCATAGAGTACATCAAGCAGGAGCTCACGGTAGTCCCGCCGCCAAGCCCAGTCCCACGCAACCTGGCAAAACTGAGATTTATGGGGGTGGGGAGGGCTCTGCTTTTCAGCTGAACATCGGTTTCTGACCTTCCCTTCAAGGCTGGGGACAGGCCACAATCCTGCCATTCCCGTGGTTTCTTGCTCAGAGCTTTGGGGGAGCCCCAGAGTTGCTGCCCTTTTAGAGGAAGGGTCTCAGTTCTCCCCTGGCAGCTTTGGGCTGGCTTTTCTTCAACGGAGATGGACACTGTAGTCCTGGCCTCACACCGGGACTTCTCTTGGCCCCGTTTGCATTGAGCCTCCCCCCCTCCCCCACTGCTTCCTGATGTTTCCCCAGCAACGCCCCTGACCTTTCTTCCCCCCTCCTTCACGTCTCCAGGTGTTCCAGTCCAAGGACGTTCCCGAGAAGACCTGCTCTCCAGAAGAATCCATCCGGATGACGAAAGGCATCACCATGGCAACGGCCAAAGCCGTGGCAGCCGGGAACTCCTGCCGGCAAGAGGATGTGATCGCCACGGCCAACCTCAGCCGCAAAGCCGTGGCCGACATGCTGGCTGCCTGCAAGGTAAACTCCCGGTCCCCTCAGGGCTCCCGGGCTCAGAAATTATTTCCTGAAAGGGCAGATTTGCATTTGAAAAGTGTTCGTGGGTCTGTGTGTTGCGTTGAAGATCGGTTTGTCTTCTTCCCCAAGAGATTTTGTTTGGAAAGGAACATGGGCAGTTTTCCAAAGGGGCTGGATCAGTTCCCAGAGACAGCCTCTTTGGGGCTGTGGGTGGGGAGAGGAGTCCAGCCTCCCTCCAACCCCCAGTTCAGGGCACAAGGCAGAAGTGGGGGCTGCTCCATACCTCACTGGACTCTTGATCTTCTTGAGTTTAAGCAAAGGCAGCAAAGAAACGGGGGGGGGGGGGAGGGACGTTTATTTGAGAACTAAATAAAGGTTATTTTGGGGAGCCAAGAGGGCTGCACAGTGATTCAGAGGCTGTGTGGGTATGTAAGTAAGTAAGTGTGTATCTGTGTGTTTGTGCTTGAGTGTAAGTGTGAGATGAATAGAGATGGAATCTCTTGTTTGGAGTGCAGAGCGTGGTTCGGAATTTTGTTTGAGGAAGGGAATGGGGAGTAAAAGACCCCCCCCCCTTTGGAAGCAGCCCCAGCCCTGGGAACTGCTGTATCCCATCCTGGCCAAGAGACGGAGAGCGAGCTCAGATCCCAGGTCAAAACTCACAAGCTGCTTCTGGTCAAACTTTGTCCTCCCAGGGGTGGGGAGAGGGGAATCAGGGGAGGGGGTGTCTCCTCCTGCAGCCCACATGCACAGAGCATCTCTGTCGCCTGAGGGGCTGAGATCTCCCCCTGGGCGGAAGGGATCTTGATCGGCAACCTGAGCACGTGGTGAATCTTCTCAGCCCCTTTGGTGTCTCAGAAGCCCAACGCATTTCAGATTCGGTTCTCAAGTGCAGCTCTTTGGCAGCTGGGAGTGGAAATGCCTCAGCGAGGCTGAAAGGGGAATGCTCATTTCTCGAGGGGCATGCAGGATTGGGAAAGCCCCCCCATCCCCAGTCAGTTGAGCAGGAGGGGCGAGGCATTGACTGCGGAGGAAGGTGGCGTCTGAGCCTTTTCTACACCAGAGGCCGTGCAAAGACCCAACCTGGGCGGGCACCCTTTTTAGTGGCTTCCCCACCTCTTCCAGGAGCTTTGGCTCCCTCTGAAGGGCTCCGTGTTCTGCCCCACAGCAAGCCTCCTACCACCCCGATGTCAGCGAAGACGTGCGGATGAGGGCACTGCATTATGGGACGGAGTGCACCTTGGCTTACCTGCAGCTCTTGGAACATGTCCTGATGGTAAAGAGTCTCCCTTCCTGACAAGAACACTGCTCTGTGTTGGCATCAGGGGGTGTTTCGTGCCAGCTACGTGTTGCCTGGTTTTGGCCAGGCCGGGAGGTTTTAGAGGAAAAAAAGGGGGAGATGCTACGGAAACCCCCTTTTGTGAAACCTCCTCCTCCCTCCCGTTCAATGCGCACAGATCCTCCAGAAGCCCAGTGCCGAGTTGAAGCACCTGCTGACTGCCTTGTCCAAAGGGGTCGCAGGGGCTGTGACGGAGCTCATACAATCTGCCGAAGCCATGAAAGGTAGGCTTTCTCTCCTGCGGAAACTGCACTGGAGTCGGGGAGATGGAGAGCAATGCAAGAAATTGCTGCGTAGTTGAGGAAGGGGCTCTGCTTCAGGAGTTCCAGGACTGTCCCACTGGGGCGCCCAACTCAATCTTCAGTTTTTAAAAACGGCATGAAAGTAGAGGCCAGAATTAAACACATGTTGAGTTATCCACAGTATAATCAAATCAGTTGATACAGTTCAAAATTCAGTAGGGTTGGAGCCACGTTGGCCTCCTGTGGAGATGAAAGGAAGGGGAGGGGAGGGAGGTCCTTGTCTGGGCAGGGGCTGCTACCAAAAGGCTCCTGGCCTTCATCCCTCTCTTAGCAGGGGACCCACGTGGGGAAAAACCCAAACAAGGGCCTTGTATAGAAGTCAGCCGTGTTGGATCTGTCCTGGCCGAGCTAAATTGAGAAAAAGAATCATCTCCTCCTCCTTATGTAGGCCTAGAAACTGCCTAAATTTATCTAGATTTAGAAGCTGAACAGCATAAACCCTCTTCGACCTTGGGAAGGAGACCAGCAGAAAATCCCAGGGCTGCGGGTTCAGGTTTGTGTCAGCCTTAATAAGTAGACTAGACAGGAAACCCAACCAGATGAGCTAATGCTACTTCGGTGTAAGGTTCCATTAACAGAATCTTTCAACTCCGGCAGGACAGTTCTTCCCCCTTCTCCTTTACAGCCCAGAAAACCAGGAAGGGTCTCTTCTGGGCTTTTTTCCCACCCACATTCCTGCTGCGGGCTAAGCTGCCTTTTATCTGGCCATTTCCTTGGCTGGCCTCGTTGCCCTGGTCACTCCCACATACGTTGCACCTAGGTTAGGAAGCCCAAGAAGCCCCATTGAGTTGGTGGCATGCAGGTGTTGAGTTTGAGTTGAGGGTGTCTCCTTCCATTGCTTTTGTACAACAACCTTCTCTGGTACCTTGTTGTGACCTGGTGCGGCATCTCTTCAAGGTGAAATGTTTGGCTTATAAATGGTCAATGAGCAGACATTACAGCAAACAGAAGTCCAGAGGTACCAGTAACAACGGATGAAATAAACAAGACCATATATGAGAAGATGTGAGGACTACACAAGCTGCATCTGTCTCCCAGCTGAGGAAATCAAATGGTTGTTAGTTTACTTGTATAACAGACTATAATAACCTGTATTGTTGTCTACATTCTCCAGGTACCGAATGGGTCAACCCTGAAGACCCCACCGTGATTGCCGAGACGGAATTACTCGGAGCTGCTGCTTCTATTGAAGCAGCTGCCAAAAAGCTGGAGCAGCTGAAACCCAGAGCCAAGCCCAAGGTGAGCAGGGGGGGTGGGGGGGCTGCAATCTGGAGACCCCCTTCTGGGGAAGACCCACAGGCAGGCAGGGATGAAGGACTGGGGAGGTGCATGGGGTGCTCTTAGAGTGGTCTTAGCTGAATGGGGTTGAGAAATCATGGTCTCTTGGACCCCCAAAGAGTTGATTCGGAAAAACAAGAGTAGGGGTCTGTGCCAACTTGTCTGCAAGGGCAGAAGAAGAGGCTTGGCTGAGGCGGGGAGACCTTGCCACCTCAAGAGAGGTCTATGGTGAGGAAACTTCAGCAGGACATTGTGGTTGCCATCTCAGGCCTCTCCTAGCCACGTGGGAACAACACCACCTGGCCAAGGCCGCTGCTTTTCCAAGACCAGCCAGATCAGAAGAGGCCACACATAAGTGGCTCGTGGCACACCACCCGCTTCCTTTTTCTCCCACGCGGAAGTTGCCCAGAGATTATTGGTCACACTGTGAAGCTCTTTCAGTTGAACTTTTCTGGGATAGGTTGAAACGGAGGCTTCCCAATATGTTGAGAGGGAGAACCTTGGAGGGAAGCAATCATCATCTCCTTGCCTGTAGCTCCTAACATGGGATAGAAAATCTTCTGTGTGCTTTCAGCCGAGAAGCTGTTGGGGGCAGCAGGAGACCTCTCTTGCAACGGAGGCCTTCCTCCCTGAGGCTCCCTGGACCTGGGCCCGTGGGCTCCAGCCGCTGGAGGGTGGGCAGCAGGAACCTCCCCCATTGAGCATGCCTCTCCTCCTCCGCTTGACCCCTCCCTGAGTGCCTTTTTTGTCCTGCGAGACTCTGTGTGATATGTTTGATATATTAAGTTGTAATTTAGCCCAACTATATATCAAACATTCCTACGGTGTCTCGCTTTGTCTCCGGGGGCGTTGTTTTCCATAGGACACGGCAGGAGGCAATAACAAATTCCACCCAGAGGTTTTAGAGGAATTTTTGCAGATTCTTCTGATGTTTTGTTTCCTCTCTCCCAGACTGGTATAAAGGTTGCACCGGGGGGGGGGGGGGGGGGAGAGAGAGAGAGAGAGAGAGAGAGAGAGAGAGAGAGAGAGAGAGAGAGAGAGAGAGAGAGAGAAGGAGGGAGGGAGATGCAGCCAGGCGCTTGATTTAATGTTTATCTATTGGCTTTGATTTCTCTGCTGCTCTGTTCCAAGAGGCTGGACCTCCCTATGGGGGGCTGACCTGCATGGCCACAAAATCTAATCTGGTGGGTTTTGTTGAAGGGAAGATTTTAAAATACAGTAGCCGGGCGAGGCCAGGCGGTCAGTTGTGGAAAGGGCCAGGCGCGGCCAGCCTGATGGGCTTCTTCTCTGATTGCAGCAGGCGGACGAGACCCTCGACTTTGAAGAACAGATTCTCGAAGCGGCCAAGTCCATCGCCGCCGCCACCAGCGCCCTGGTCAAGTCGGCCTCTGCTGCCCAGCGAGAACTGGTCGCCCAAGGCAAGGTGGGTGGCCGAGACCCCCACTGCCGACACTGGGAAGCTCCCTGAGCCTGTTCGGCTTCTCTGTCCGTCTGCCCCGCGTTTTGAGCATTTCCTATTTTCTATCGAATCCTTTCTGCCCAATGAATCCTAGCCACCAGGGGTGAAGTACTCCCGGTTCGCCCGATCCGGTAGCGATCGTTCGGAGAACCAATAGTGATCGTGACACGAGGCTCCGCCCACCCGCCCAGTTGTCATTACTTCCTGGTTTTAACCAGGAAGTAATGTGTTTTGTACCCTCTGCTCATGTGCAGAAGGTTTTGCTTTTTTGCTTTTAAAAGTTAAAAAAAAGGGTCTGACGATCACAGCTGAGCTGTGCGATTGTCAGACTTTTTTTTTTTACTTTTAAAAGCAATTTTTACAACCTATCACCCGAACAGGTTGTAAAAGAATGCTTTTAAAAGTAAAAAAAAGATCGCGCGCCATAGCTGACCACAGCGTACGCTGTTCTACTTACCCCAGGCCTCCTTTTGTTTTTTTTTTTTTTTTTTGTTTTTTTTTTTTTTAATTTATTTATTTAAAACAGTACATCAAACAAACAAAAAATAGTCAAACAAATGATCGCGACAGAAACTTTACATGATATTTACGCTTTCTACGGTATGTAGGCTTCAGTCAAATTTAACAAATATTAAACATAGTCCTGGTTATACTTGACTTTTTGGGTGTCTGTTGTTCAACCAAACATACCATTTGTCCCAACATTGGAAATATACGGAGTCCTTTTGATCTCGCAATGCTTTAGTCAGTCTGTCGGCTTCCGCATAATCCAAAATTTTCTCCAGAATCAAATCCTCAGCCGGCAGGTCTTTCCCCTTCCAATGTTGGGCGAAACATATTCTTGCTGAGGTGGTGATAAATACACACAGACACCATATATTTGTGCCTATATTATCTGGCCTAATGTTCAGTAGATAGTACTCTGGTTTCAGAATTAAGTTATAACCTGTGATTTCCATAATCCATGCCTGTATGGTTTTCCAGAATTCCCTCGTCCTGGGACAGGTCCACCACATGTGGAAATAGGTGCCGATCTCCCCGCACTTCCAACAGTTTGGTGAGAGATTTGAATACATTTTAGAAAGACGGGCAGGTGGAAGGTGCCATCTATACAGCATCTTGTACACATTTTCTTTATATGATGTTGCCCACAGGAGTTTCATATGTTTGAGCCAGATTTCTTCCCATTTGGTCAAATCAATTGGATAACCAATATTTCTCCCCCAGGCAATCATAGAGTCTTTAACTATTTCATCCCCTATCCAATAGTCTATTAGAAGTTTATATATCCTTGATAACATTTTATCCTCTTTTCCTAGAATGATATTGTCCAGATCATGCTGATTCAAATTAATACCAACTTGTTCCCTATCTTTTTTAAATTTCGAGCAAATTTGGGCATAAGCCCACCAATCCAGTTGTCTTCCCTGCAACTCCAACTCATTTCTTGTTTTCAGACTGCCATGGGGGTCCAAAAGTTCCCGGTAAGAGAGGTGATTTTCTTTGTTATATAGAGGCCTATACGTTATAGCTTCGAGTGGGACCAGCCAGGAGGGGACTGAAGAGTAAAATTTACCCTTAATTTTCCTCCACGACTCAATTAGAATATTCCTCACATAATGTCCTGCAAGACACCTGTGCTTTGGGATTTTATTTTGCCAAAGAAAATAATGCCATCCTTGATGTAACCCCTCACCTTCCAAAATCAACAACCTCCTTCTTCTCAGCAATATCCAATCCCTAATCCAGACTAAATTTGCGGCCTGATAGTAGTATTCCCATTTTGGAACACCAAATCCTCCTCTTTCTTTAAGTTCTTGAAGCATTTTAAGTTTAATTCTGGGTTTTTTATTTTGCCAAATGAATTTAAGGACATAAGAATTTAATTTTTTAAAAAAATTGTTATCCAGTCTAACTGGTGCTGTGTAGAATAGGTATATCCATTTCGGAAGTATATAAGTTTTTATAATTGCTATTCTACCTAGTAGGGATATCTGCATACTCTTCCATTTCTCTAGATCCTGACCTGTTCTCTTGAGAAGGTTCAAATAGTTGTCCTCTTTGATCGTGGAGCATTTGGCTGATATAATAATGCCTAGGTATTTTAGTTTGTTTACAATTTGGAACCCCAAATTCACTTCTAATTCTTTCCCTTGCTTTACTGTTAAATTTTTGGCAATAATTTTAGTTTTTTCCCTATTGACTTTTAATCCCGCCACCTTACCATATTTTTCTATTTCCTGGGTCAGACACGGTCCCGATATCAACGGATCTTCTAATATAAATACTAAATCATCAGCGTAAGCCTGCACCTTATATTGTTGATTTTGGATATAAAGACCTTTTATCCCCATATTACGTCTAATTTCCCTCAATAAGGGTTCTAATGACAGAATAAATAGCAACGGGGAAAGCGGACACCCTTGTCTAGTTCCTTTCTCAATATCAATTTGATTGGATACATCACCATTAATTGAAATTTTAGCAGTCTGCTTTGAATAAATTGCACGGATTGCCCGAATAAATCTTTCTCCAAATTGCATATGTTGCAGTAAACCTATTAAAAAACTCCAATTCACACGATCAAAGGCCTTATGTGCATCCATGAATACCAGGGCCAATTGTTTATCAGTATGGGTTTCGTAATATTCCAAAACATTCATGACTATTCTTACGTTATCTCTAATCTGTCTGCCTGGTAAGAAACCATTTTGGTCTTCATGTATAAATTGGTTAAGAAACCCTTTGAGTCTCTCTGCTAAAACCGCTGCAAATAATTTATAATCCGCGTTAAGAAGTGAAATGGGCCTATAATTCTGAATCTGAGATAGGTCACTATTGTCCTTTGGCAAAAGAGTTATTAGTGCTTCTGTCCATGATTTCGGGGTCTGTCCCTCCCGAATTACCCCATTAAATAGGTCAGTCATATGCGTACCTAATGTTTCCCAAAGTGCTTTGTAATATTCAATCGGTAGGCCATCTGTACCGGGAGTTTTCCCTGTCTTTTGTTTTCCCATGACCCTTTCAATTTCCCCCTCCGTAATTTCTTCATCCAATACTTCCCTAGATAAGTCTGGTATTTTGGGTATGTCTGATTCCTCTAAGTATTTCTTTATTTCCTGCTCAGACTTATCTTCCTTACAATATAAATTAGTATAAAATTCCTGTGCAATTACTTTCTTCCCTTCTTCCCCTGTAATCCAATTGCCTTTCCCATCTCTCAAATTATGAATTCTGTTCTTTTCCTTTTCTTTATTTAGACGGTAAGTGAGCCACCTCCCTTGTTTATTTGCCCTTTCGAAGTATCTTTGCTTCATCCATCTTATTTTTTTCTCCAAATCCTGTTGATCTAATAAATTAATTTGGTGTCGTGCTACTTTCAAATTCATTTTAAATCCTATATTGCTTGGGTCCCGCTGTAACATAGCCTCACTTCTTACCAGGTCATCCAATAATTTATTACGCTCAGCCCTTTCCTTCTTTCGTTTCCCTGCCATATAGTTAATCACCAAACCACGAAACACAGCCTTCGCTGTGTCCCATACGTTGAAAGGGCATGCATCCTCCCTGTTATTTTCCTGAAAAAAGAACCCCATCTCTTTCTTTAGGTGTTTTAAGAATGGCTCATCTTTAAAAACTCCTATGTCCAATCTCCACTTAGGCCTTATTTTCCGGCTTCCCCATGTTATCCAAAGAGGGTTGTGATCTGCCCACTCATTGACGCCTATTTCTGCTTTCTGTATCCCCTGACTCAATTCCCCTGACAGCCACGCCGCATCTATCCGCGACCAAGATGAGTGCCTGGCGGAGAAGTATGTATATTGTTTATCATCTGGGTGCTTTTCCCTCCAGATGTCTCTAAGTCCAAATTCTTCTTGTATTTGCTGCCAGATAAAAGGCAGCCTTTTCTTTACCGTATTCTTTTCTCCTTCCTGCTTCCTCTTTCCAGATATATAATCTTTGCTTTTATCCTCTATAGCATTAAAGTCTCCCACTACACAGATATGTGGGTAATCATATTCAACAAGTTTAGAGTGTAAGATCTGAAAAAAAACTTTCTGATTTCCATTAGGTGCGTATATACAAACCAATAAACATTTTTTATCACATATTTCTACCTCAACCATCAGCAGTCTCCCATCTTCGTCTGCAAAAATCAGCCTTGACTTTATGTGTTTTTGTACATAAATAGCTACTCCTCTTTTTTTTGTTTCTGCTAGGGATGTATATAGTTGACCCAATTTGCTATAATTCAATAGGTAGAGGTGATCTCTTTTTATATGTACCTCTTGGAGGCATACTATATTCGAACGTGCTTTCATTAATTTAGTAAAAACCTTTTTCCTTTTATTTGGACTATTCAATCCATTGATATTCACAGACATTAGACGCATCTCTTTTTTTTTACTTTTAAAAGCAATTTTTACAACCTATCACCCGAACAGGTTGTAAAAGAATGCTTTTAAAAGTAAAAAAAAGATCGCGCGCCATAGCTGACCACAGCGTACGCTGTTCTACTTACCCCAGGCCTCCTTTTGGTGTGCACTGCGCGCACACACATGCACCTTGCATTTGGTGCATGGTGCGCCCTGCGTATGCATGCATGCAGTGCACGTTTGGCACGCAGTGCACATGCGCAGCTAGCAAACCAGTAGTAAACCGGTCACCACTGCTGGCCACGTATATTTCTACATCGTAATGTTTCCCAGCTCTAAGTCTAAAATCACCGGGGTGGCCAGGCTGGCATGAGGCTGACCCAAAGGCAGACCTGCATTTGCAGCTTCATCTAATCGGTGAACCGAAACCCAGAGCAAATCCAGAGAAGCAGGGAGAAAAAACCGAGCACGGGGTGGCTTTGAGGGTGCCATCTCCTTGCGGGGGGGTAGTGTTTGATACCCTCTGGAAGACAAAGGATTCTTTAGAACAGCTGCTCAAGCGTGGCAACTGGAAGACAGGAGGACTCCAGTTCCCAGAATGGGGAACGCTGGTATAGTTGACTTCCACCCATCTTCAAGTAGCCAAGCTTGAGAAATGCTGCTTTAGAAAGCAAAACAAAAAAATTTCCCATTTTATTCCCCAAACAAGCACACTTTGAAATGTTCTGAGGGGCTTTTTCAATTTGGGCTTCCAGGTGGGGGCCATTCCTGCCAACGCCGCCGATGATGGTCAGTGGTCTCAGGGGCTGATTTCCGCGGTGAGCCTCTTCTTCATTCATTTTTGAAGCTTGGAGGGTCCTCTTGGGGGCTGGGGGTGGTCCCCCCCCCGAAAGAAATCTGGAGGGAAAAACCTCCACGAAGAGTTGAACGAAGCCTCAGGAGAGAGAGAGCACCTGTCCTCCTTTGACTGGATCTGGAGGATACCCGGCCCAGTTCCATACTCAGGTGGGGCCTGGCCCTCTTCGGGTGTCCTCGACAGGCCCGGATGGTGGCAGCTGCAACTAGCAACCTCTGCGAGGCGGCCAATGCCTCGGTCCAAGGCCACGCCAGCGAGGAGAAGCTCATCTCCTCGGCCAAGCAAGTGGCCGCTTCCACGGCTCAGCTGCTGGTGGCTTGCAAAGTGAAGGCTGACCAGGACTCCGAGGCCATGAGGAGGCTGCAGGTGAGCAGGCCTATGGGCAGGGAGGGCGCCCCGAGCGGATGGGGGGGAGACTTGAATCAGGCTCTTTCCTCACAGGCTGTGCACACAGCACATCTTCTGATCACTGCCTGGTCTGAGTAGAAGGCAATTCCATGCTGTCTCTGCTCTCCGTCCACAGGTGGCGGGCAATGCCGTAAAACGGGCATCGGACAACCTGGTCAGGGCGGCCCAGAAGGCGGCCTTTGGCAAGGCAGATGACGACGACGTGGTGGTGAAGACCAAGTTTGTGGGGGGCATTGCACAGGTGAGCCTGCTCCCTCCATGCAGTCGCTTCTCTGCCGTGCCCCCCCCCCATTTCTTCTGGGGTTGAGGATGGGTGGAGTCCGTAGGAGGAAGGATGGACTGGCTGGACCTGGGAGAGAGCAGCTCCTTCTACTTCAGGAAGACGGAAGTCGCCCCTTCTCCGCTTGGGACGAGGGAGAAAGGAGAGGGAGAGGGCTGGGCAGCTTCAGAGGTTCCCTTGGGGGTTTCAGGTGCTGCGTGACCTGAACTCTTCCCAGGCCCAGCTCCTTCTTGTGTGGGGAGGTTTTTTCATATTTCGGACTTCAGTAGCCCCATCCTTGCCTTGCTTCCCCAGATCATCGCAGCCCAGGAGGAGATGTTGAAGAAGGAACGGGAATTGGAGGAAGCTCGGAAAAAACTGGCCCAGATCCGCCAGCAGCAGTATAAGTTCCTCCCGAGTGAACTGCGGGAAGAGGAAGGCTAAACGCCCGCAGGGGTCTCGCTGGGAAGAAAGTGAGCCGAGCATGGGATGGGCGGGTGGGGGGGTGGGGGGTGGGGGTGGAGGGGCCATGCTGCAGAGAGACTCTGCCAAGCCCTGGCCAACATCTGGGCTGTGTGAGAAGAGCCAACGCTTCAGCCGCAGCCTCTTGGCAAGCCCACCCCGTGGTACAGTGTTAGGGTACCCCTGTGCCCCCACCCCCATTCCCGGCCTTTATTTCTTGTATCTCAGGAGAAAAAGTTCTTGCCTCTCGCCACCGGGCAGATCAAGTCAGTATTATAACATATCCTGAAGTTTCGATCTATTTATTATCCTCTCTGGCCTGCGTTAAGGACTTTGGTCTCATGTGGGAAAGCAGGCTGGGGAAGCCTTTGACCCGGAGAAAAGCCGCCCCCTTGGAGTTGGGGACGGGGGGGGTCTCTGCCAGTGTTACGAGACGGTTTCACAAACGGAGGACCTTTTGCACTAAAAGTACTCGATTCAGCACATTGTGGGCAGCAGCAGCCCCTCCTGTACCCCCACCCAGAATTAGAATAATCCTGCTTTCGGAGCGATGCCCGTTCACCCGTTTTCCTCTGGAGCAGAGGGCACCAAACAACTTTCCAGCATTAAACACAACCGTTTTTCTCTCTTGCTTTTGTGGAGACTCTGTTTTGTGGAATGTCTGACCTGGTCCATATTTCACTGCTGCGAACAAGGACAGGCCCAAGAGGCGGATTTAGACCTGGGATGGCACCACATTGTGTCCGTTAAAGCTGCTCTTGGGTTGTGAATTCAAACTGGATGAACCCCTGAGGACTAGTAACATGCATACTGGTCTTTTTATTTTCTTTTTATTTTTTCCCCCCAAGTTTTGCTAAGGGAGACAGACGCTGGTATTGGGAATTGCAAAGACCATGTCTACATATTTCACATCTGAACAATAAAGCCAGACTGTATTTTTCCAACAGACGATCAGTGGACCACCCTCTAAACGGAAGCCTTTTAGACAAAAAAACTCCATGTGAGAGAGAAGCCGCAGTTTCAAAGATGCTGCCATTAGTTTTCCTTTAATGTGACATAAAATCTTAGCTAAGGTAAAATTATCCTTTGTGTTTCTTATTCCAAACCGCAGCAGGACTGAAACCAGGGAAATCCCTTCATACGTTCTGGCTGAGCTGTCTCAATTCAACCAAACTGTTGGGTGGCAGAAATTTCCAGAACGGGGGTTGCAATTTGTCTGCTGGGGGTGGGAGGGGGGGCAACTTTCTCAAACCTTCCTGAATACCTTGAAGCTTTCTTAAGCATCGTTGCTCACCCGGAAACCAGCCGCTCAGCTCCAGTCCTTGGGAAAGCACTCCGTGGGATGTAGGCCATATCTTTCCAGCCTTAATCTGGCCGAAGGGCTGGGCAAAATGCTCAGGCTGGGTGCTGGAGACTCTCAGCCTGGGATGTTTCAGGTGGGTGGCATCTTCATGCCAAGCCGTAGAAGTTGGGGCAAAATCTGCTTGTGGACTGTGTCCTCCAGCCTTTTTATGGTCAGTGTGGCTAGAAGGTCCGATCTCCATGAAATGTGTCACCAGCCAGCCCAAAGTAGCAAAGTTCTTCTTCAGGCCAAGCCCCTCTGCTCTGGTCCACTAAAATCCCACCCTTGGTGCTCGGCTGTCGGCTTTCTGAAGACACCTGGTCAGCCATGTTGGAGTGTGAAAATGTCCCCATTGGAAGCAAGAGGGACGGAGGACTTGCCCATGATCCTTCCCGTCAACCAACCCTGGGAGCTATTACAGATTGCGTCGCTGTGTGGCCCTGGAACATCTGAATGCAGCTGAGGCTCCTTTCGTGGCCCCAGGCTTCTGGGAGAGGGGCTCCCCCCCAGAAAAAGCCATGCCCACCCAAAGGAAGATGGCCACTGCCCAAAATGACGCACTCTCTTGATGTTACACTGTATGTACGCTCTTTATCAGGCCCACAAAGCTGTTTTGTATTTACCCTAAATAAAATTTTGAACCAAGTCGCTCCTTCCTCATGAACCCACCAACAATTCCGTCTGTTGCATCTGCTTTGGGATTGTTTTCTAAAACGTTGTGCAGCCACTTCAGTTGAGCATCCTTGGGTCAAGACACTCGCCTTACACAGGAGAAGAACAGGGTCCACCTTGTGGAGAACCTTGAAACCTGTTGCATTTGTCTTCATTTGTGTAATGGTGCTGAGGGAACCAGTCATCCCTGATCCTGGTCAGAGGCTCTTTTGTGTCCAAGCGGTTCCCCCTTTTGGCTACTACAGCGTGTCCCAATTTGGGCTGCCCTTGAAGAGCTAGGAGGTTAGGATGTTTCTAAGCCAATTCCCAGATCTTTTATTAGGAGGAACGTAAATCCAGCATGCAGTGTGAGAGCTGCGGCAGGCGGTGTGGAGTCACCAATGAGCCCTGTGTTTCTTTATGCACAGAGGCATTGATGCACCCAAGAGGCCAAATCTTTGCCCCGAAGAGCTTCCAGTCTAAAACTCCTCAGAGGAAGAGGAAAGAAAACCAAGTGGGGTAAGTAGAGTAGAATAGAATATATTTTTATTGGCCAAGTGTGACTGGACACACAAGGAATTGGTCTCCGGTGCAGAAGCTCTCGAGGAGGGACAATGGGAACTTGTTGGGGAACGGTCCAAATTCTGCGTTGCCCATCTGATCTGTTCTTTCAAGCCCCTTCTGAGGAGGAAAAAGGAACACGCTGAAAGTGAGACTGCGCATTCCCAGCATATTTGGCGAGGCAACTGCCCAGCGCAGGAAAACTTAGTAAGCAGCCTCGGTTGCCGGCCAGTCTTCCAAGCTCAGGAATTCAGAAATGCTCGGCGTTTTTGTGGCTGGCCGAGGGACATTCCTGAGCTGAGTTGTCACCATCTGTGGTGCTCCAGGTTGGGCTGGTTTGAAAAGGGGGGGCGGTCTTTGGCACTCGCCGTTTTATCTCCCCACTGGTGCATTCACAAGAGTTTTTCCTGCCTCGCTTCCCAGTTTTGGTGCCAAAGTCTTTTGGGTCTTAGGGCTGACCATTGGCAGGATCGCACTGTTTTTGTGCTGGCAGAAGGCAGCTGTCCATCGTGCTGCTTGGTCTTCATCCTGGAAGCCTCGCAAGAGCCAGATCAAGAAGGCGTCTGCTCATGCAGCCAGGCTGAAGGGTGGGGCACTGCGGGTATGGTGGTGGTGGGGGAACTGTTGGTCAGCAGCTGGTTCTCCCCAAGGCAAAGAGCCCTGGATGGAGTGCGCAGGGCCTGGCTGCTTTGGGTTTGGCTTACCTGTTGGTGAACCAGCCATTACAGCTTAGAACAGTGTTTCTCCACCCAGGCCACTTTCAGACAGGTGGACTCCAACTCCCAGAATTCACCAGCCAACATAGCTGGCTGGGGAATTCTGGGAATTGGAGTCCACCTCTTAAATTACCCAGGTTGAGAAACCCTGGCTTAGAGCTGCAAACAGACTCATCCCTTCCACATGGCACCAGGTTTAGCATTAGGGGTTAGTTAGTGCAACCAACGCCTTCCTGAAGCAAATGCTGGGTGGGGATGATGGGAGATGTACTCTAACCAGGTGGGGAGAAAGGGCAAGCTTGGGAGGGCTGCCCCAGGCAAGGGGCTTGACCCCACTCGCATCTTCAGGGGAGGGAAAGGTTCTGACTGCCCCCCTTCCCTGCCCTCAAAGTGCTCCACTTTGTCCTCTGGAATGGAGAGTACGAAATGCTCTCACGTCAGGCGCATAAATCACGGCCTTCCCTCAGAGAGCGCACAAGAGGGCCAGAAAAGGCTTGGTTTCCCCTGGGTTCCTTTTTAAAATGGAAATCTATCGTCCCTTGTGATAAAAGTGAATTATGGCTTTCTGGAGCCAGCCAGGGTCCTTCTGCTCCAGCATCTCACAGGCCAGCTCGGAAGCCCCCCTCACGGCCAGGGTGTGGGGCGCATCCCTCTCCAGGGCTCGGCTCCCCCCAGGAGCAGAAAGGGGGCAGGATCTGCTTCCTTCCTAAAAGCTTGGATAAGCCCCTTGAAAAGCAGCCTGAGCCAGGATGGTGGTTGGGGGGCCAGGATCTCACAGTTCAGTTTCCAAATAAGGCTTCTCTCTTAAAAGATGGGAAGGGGAATGCCTCGGAGCCCCCTCCTCAAGCTCTCCTGGGCTCGGGCATCTGTGGCCATGGAGTTTGCGATGCCGAGTTTGCCCTTTCTGACTGCCACTCCCAGGAACTGCCCCCCTCCGCCTGGGTGCCTCTCTTGGGAGGGGGTTGTGTTTACTGAATGTAAAGGCAGCTTGGCCAGGGGTACAAAATGCCCCCCCAGTCGCCAAGACACAGAGCAGAGACTGCCAGGGGGTAGAGAGGGGGGAGGGGGGCAGCGTGATCAGCTCCATATTAGGGTATTTTGCTCCCGCGTGTGCATCTCTTTGGATGGGGAGCTCTTTGCCTCAGGCCCACATTCCAGAGGGGCACACGGCAGATGTCCTGTTTTCAATCTTCTCAAGAGAGCTGCTGTTTAAAGGGGCAGCTCTCCCGTTCGAAGATGGAAGGGAAGGTGGGGGTTTCAGAAAAGCTGGGGCAGGGCTGTTTCTTAACATGGGGAGGGAGGGAGGAAGGCCAGGCAGCTACATGAAGTCCCTTCCTTCCTTCCTTCCTTCCTTCCTTCCTTCCTTCCTTCCTTCCTTCCTTCCTTCCGGCCCAGTTTGTAGCTTTAGCAGCTACTTCATCCTGCACAGGGTTTATGGCCTCTTCTGGTGATGAATTGCCTCAAAACTGGTGGTCGAGCCTGGTGTGCGTCAGTCACCGGAGGAGGCTGGAGGAGCTGGACTGCTGCCCTGGGGAAAGATTCAGATAGCTGTGGGGCCCACTATGACCCCTAGAGCTTCCCTCGCCTCTTCCCTGCCTCCCCAGAGAAGATCCAGGAGGGAGGGAGGAGAAGGAGATCCCCTGGTACAACGGGGCTCAGCCTCAGGGTCCTGCTTCATCACTCACAGCCCCAAAGGGGGATCCGAGGGGGGGAGTGCCAGATGCAGACCCCTCTGGTGCAAAGACGGTGCAGAATTAAACCCAGCCCTTCCCTACGGTAAAGGGGCAGTGGGGAGACCGTGGAGCCCCTCCATCCCAGGAACCCCACCAGCGAGGGAGCAAACGGCTGACGGAAGCCCTGGGAAATGCAGAAGGCGGCAGGCCTGAGCACATTTTCCAGGGATGACGTGATTCACCATCGCCCTTGTCAAAACATGGAAGTCCCCAGAGCGGGAGGATCTGATCTCCTCGCTCCCAGCAAAGGGGGGTGCCAGCCTTTCTTCCCAAACCCCAAAATTCGGAACTGTGTCCGCCTGCCTCCTTCGCAGACACCCAGCACCAGAGTCACCCACAGCCGTTCGCGTGAGAAACTCCAATACCAATACAGCCCCCTCCTCACCCCCACCCCCAGGGCTCATTGCAACACTCGGGAGCATAGCTGGAAGAGAAACTCTTAGAGTATTTAGGTTTCCAGCTGCAGGGGAGACCTTTCCTTTCTCAGTGCTCCCCCCATTACAAAGAGGGACCCTCTTTTGCTGCCTGCCGAATCCTTCCTTCCTCTGGCAACCTTCGGTCTAAAAGAAAGGGAAAGGCTTAAACTTGAACCATGGGGCACCGGGAGGGAATTAAAGCCCCTTCTGTCCTTTGTTTCCTCCTGCATGGAACTGCCTGAAGCCTGGAACAATCTGCAGGTTTATTCCAAGCTTGGGGGACAATAATTGCCCCCAAAATAGAGGCCAGTCAAGGAAAGGACAGAAGCTTAAGGAAGCCTCTGTTAGCTGAAAAAGCCCCACTTCCTGCTTTTGCCCTTCTCCCACCTCCCCCCCCGCCCCCTGCCTGCTGCTGAGGCCTCAGTGCCCAGCGATGTCCATCTAAGGAGGTGGCTGCAGGTAGGGTGATGTCATCCAGTTAATTGCAGGGTTTTTCTCCTGGGAAGGGGGTGGGGAGGGAGTCACAGATGATCTCATGGGCAGCTGTTACATAAGGCAACTTGGCTTAATGAACGCGATTCCGTGGTTTCGCCTTGGGGTTGTATTTTTGCACGTTTTGATCAACGGAAAGGCAGGGCAAGGTGATGATGGGGAAAGGAATCCGGGCTTGGCTTGATCCGCTTTGACCAGCTGGAGAACATCTGTTGGGATCTTTGGTTCTCAGGTGGGCATCAAAGGCCAGAGGGAGAAGGGAGGAAGCAGGAGGCGGCCCCCCACCCAACCCGTTCCTGCAGTCCCAGAGAGAGGTCTGGGGAAGCCTAAGCACCCCCGAGCTCTTCCTGCCACATGGGCCAGGGGGTCCTCTGAGCCCTTGTCGTAAGACTTGGTAGATGGCCACGTGGTTGAAGCCGCTCCCTTGTCCTCCATGAGGTTCTTTCCGTGGATGGAAAAAGGAAGGTCAATGATTTGATTTCATTTTACGTTAGCCCTTGGTGTGGCTTCTGGCATGAAGGCTTATCAACCAAGGATAATTGCTTCACGTGGTGTGTGAGGAGGCTTCTTCAACCTCCCCTTCAGAAAACAAATCCTGGCTTAGCGTGATGTGTGAATTGGATAGAACCTGTCCAACTTCCCACGGCTGCATTCAGTGACCTGCCTCCCACAGTTAATGCAACAAGGACTTACCCAAAACAACCCATGTTCTGGGTTGGCATTGCAAGTGGAGCCTTAACTTGGTTGCACAAGTGGGTTTGTGCAGCACCCCAGGCTAAATTGTGGCTGTAGGTTGGCTTTCGGCTCCTGCTTCCCTCTGCAGAGCTGCTGCTGAATCCGGCCTCCGCAAGCAGCCTGAGGACGGGAACAGCCTGGTGGGGCAGCCTTAGCTATAAAAGGCAAACGGGAATATTTGTTTAGGAGTTGTGGAAAGTGTAGAATGTGCCCAGGGGGTGAAGAGGAGGTGAGAGTCTGCTCACCCATAGCCCCCCCAGAGCCCTGGGCGGAGAGCCCTGAAGTCAATCAGAAACGAGCTGGAAGGGACCTTGGAGGTCTTCTAGTCCAACCCCCTGCTCAAGCAGGAGACCCTAGACCATTTCACACAAGTGACTGTCCAGTCTCTTCTTTAAAAACCTCCAGGGATGAAGCACCCACAACTTCTAGAGGCAAGTTGTTCCACTAGTCAATTGTCCTCACTGTCAGGAAGTGAATTAGGAAGTTCCTCCTCCTAACGGTGAGTCCCAGGTGGGGAAGAGAAGCAACGAGGCGTGTCCACGGCCAGCTTATCTCGGATCTTACCTGTTGGGTCCCAGCCTCACCATCCCATATCCCAGTTTTGAGTGCTTGGTGTTTGGTCAAACGTACGTGGTTAAACCTTGTCTAGCAAAGCAGGCCTGCCTTGAAATGGCTGCCTCATAACCATGGTTGTGCACTAAGGACCGAGGGTGCAAAGGCACACGGGGACCCTGGCGTGGCTAGGGAGCATGCCGAGTGCAAGAGTGTGTGGCTCCTATTGACCTCAGGGTGGCTGGAACACGTGGGGAGGGTCCCTTTGTGAGCCCAGTGAGGCCTGAGCACAGGAAGTTGCCAGAACAGCCTGCCTTCTGGGTGTTTGCCCAAACAGGTGTGTTGGCACCCCAAGCTGAGGGTTTGGGGACCTTGGGCACTATCCTTTTGCTCCAGCAGAGGGCGCCCTCAACCCCAGAGTAGATGCCTAAGTGCAATTCAGTTTCCATCCAAGGAGGAAACCTTGAGGTGTGCTTACAAAGTTCTGTCTAGCCCTGGAGAAGACAAGGTGGCTCCTTGGATGACTTTCACCTTTTGGGAAATGCAGGGATGGCCAGGCTTTGACCAAAAGCCCGTGGAGCCAAAAAGGGCTCCGTTCTGTTGAAGAGCATCTCTGTCTTCTGCATCTCCTCTGGTTCCCAGTGCAGCTCAGCTGGGCTCTTGGAGGTCTTGCTCTCCCCACCTCCCTCCACAGGGAGGATACCACTGGGGATACTTGATCCCCAGCCCATCCTTTCAGCCTGGGTAGAGGGCTATCCCTCACCTCCTGCTCCGTCTTGAGTGGACGAGAGGATCAAGCTCAATGGAGGCTTCCCCAACTGGCACCACCAAGGGGATAGATTACAACTCCCATCCACGCAGAGGGTAGGGCATGATACTCCTACAAATCACCTTAAGCCTGGGTTTATTGAGTCGGCCATAACTGACTAGGTTCACACGTGCCATATTCTAGCATTGGCAAATGGCTAGCGTGCGTAGTCCGAACGGAAGCAAGAGAGCAACGTGATGGCTTAGTGAGCTGTGTGAACCAAGGGTGACAGCCCAGCAGATCTGGCGGGGGCCAGGCTGTCTTAGCGCAGCTGGGGGGGCTGGGACGCAAGCACTGACGGACCAATCAGGCGGGCTCCCCTCTTGTCTGCGTGTGCCCCGTTCTGCTCACCCAAGATAAAACCTGCTGCCTTTGATCCCACCTTTGTTTTGGGAACTCTTTCAAGCATACCTGATGGTTTTGGAAAGTCTCATTCTCAGGAAACTTTCTGGGAGCCATATAACAGATTCCAAATGCAACTGAAAATATTCTGCACCAAGAGCTGCGTGATGGGTTGGGGAATTTTGGGAATTGAAGTCCACACATCTGACAGTTGCTGAGGTTGAAGGAGACTTCCGTAAACGGTAGCTGCTGCCACGGGGGCTGAGATGCTACAGGTCCTTCTCACTCCTGCGAGGAGCCTTGGAAGCAACTTGGCCTTTGATAGGCAGCAGGAAGATGCTCCAGACAGGAGAAGCAGCAGCAGAAGAGAGGAAGGGCCTGGAGGTGGCAGCTGCAAGAGGCTCCAAGGAGAAGCTGCATCCCTGCTTTGTTGGGCTGGACCAAGGAACCAGGACGGTTTGATAAAGAAAAACACAAATGTTTTATAATCGGAGGACTGGATCTTGGCCCTGACTGGAGGATCCCAAGTGCCCCGAGGATGAGAAAGGGTTCATTGCCCACCAGATCTCCATGGGAGCACCTGCCTTCTTTCGATCCACCCTCCCGTGCTTCACCACTCCTGCCATGGCGACCACCAAGCCCCTGATGCACCTCCAACTCCCCCAGGTGCCCCGCCCAGCCAGCAGAGCCCCTTAATTCCTTCTCAGCCCTGAAGCTAAAGCTGCCTTCGCAAGTTCCCAGTTTCTCAGCCAGCCCACTGATGTTGCCGCTGCTGGCGGCATGTGCCAAGACGCTGGCATCCCAAGCATGCTGGGGAAAGGTGGGCGGCTCTGCCCATTTTGGCTGGAGACCAACTGACTGTGGGATGGACGTCCAAACTGCAGCAGTCCACATCCACGTGTGGATGTTGGAGGAGGAGACTCCTTACTCTACAGCAGCACAAACTCCAGAAAAGTCACAAGTTTTGCTAGAAGGCTTCAAGAGGTGCAGGGGGGTTCCTTGGTGGGGTGGGGGGAAGCATTTTGGCAACCCATGACGGGACCTGCAGCTCAGAGGATCTTTTGCTTTTCAGTACATTTTATGAGCCATAAAAGTGGCTATTGGCGCCTCCTCACATTCTTCAACTTGGTGTCCTTCCTCAAGCGCTCATTCCGTGGCTGAAAAGCTTCCCAAGTCATTCTCCTGCCCTTCTTTTTGGCTGCCACCCCCCCCAGAGCCCCCCCCGGCCTGCTGCCATAAATTAATCTCCCAAAGGACGTTTTGGCCTCAGTCCAGAAACAGCTGTTGACCCGGCCACCTATTTATATTGGCTCTTTGTTGACGAGAGGGAGGGTCCCTGGAAACAGGACTAGGACGAGAGCAGCAGCAGAGCCCACCAATCAGTGCCCCTCCCTTCTCACTGTGCTCTCAGGTGATGTCACCTGAATCATGTTACGGCTGGGGCTGTCCGGCACATCCCAAGGACCCCAGTTGGGTCTCTCTGCACCAGATGCAGCCCCAGGACCTGTGGGGAGCCTGCTCCATTAGCCGTGGGACTATTTTGCTGTCACTTGGGGGAGCTGGATCCCTCAAGGGGGGATTCCTAGAAACCACAATCCCTTTCCTGCAGACGACTCCCTGCTTTGTGGCACTGATGGTCAGAGACCGGTGCTCAGGAGGAGACCCACTTCTGGAGGGCACTCAGGGAAACTGACCGGGCAGTGCCACTGACTGCTGAGGCTGGTAGATGAGGGGAGGCCTTACAAGCACTGCACTGGGTGCTGTGTTCCCGGGGCAGGTGAGGAGAGGAGAGGATTAAAGGATCGGGTTAGCCCTTGGGGAGAATGCCCACCAGCCAGCTTGAGAGGAGGGTTTGCTGCCTCTCTGTGCTCGGCTGATGCCACTTGGCCTTCCCAAGAGAGTCCTGGCCCCAGGAGGACAACTCGATGCCCTGCGTGCTCCAGACAAAATCTGAGGACCCCAGAGAGTAGATCCTGACTGCTCCACGTGTCTCTTATTGTGGGGAACAGGGCTTGCTTAGCCTGGTTCTGTTAAGGAGGCCAGAAAAGGAGCCGGGCAGGTTGGCTGTTCCAGGGGAAATTCCCTTCTAAGCCTGGTTGGAATTTGTGGGAAGGGATGGCCGCTTCTTCGAGGAATGACAGCCCAATGGAGCCTCTGTGTACAAGGGAGGCTGAGCACCTGGATCTGTAGAGGAAGTAATTCCTCCGCCTGCTGTTTATGATTGTGATGCTCTTAGAGGGAGAGGAAGTCTTCATCCACTGCTTAAACCATCGGCTGAAGTGCAGACCTCCAGTGTTTTTCAACCACAGCAATTTTGCCCAGCATGGCTCGCTGGGGAATTCTGGGAGCTGAGGTTGAGAAATGCTCTGAAGATCTCCAGGCCACCCCTGAAGGGTTCCTGATCTGCTGGATATCTTAGGCAATGAAGCCAAGCTTTGCGAAAAAGGTGATTTCCAGCCATCTCCAGCATGGCAGGACCGACTGCAAGTCAGCAGAGGCCCGAAAGTTCATGGGAGGAAGTGATTAGGCCGCCCTTTTTGCCCTGCTTTCCGGTGAGTCAACCCGGCTGCTCACCCTGAAGGGCCGAACCCCCGTCACAGATGGGGGAAAGGCTGCATTGGATGGTGGCGGATTTGGCAACCGGGGTTTGAAGAGCAGAAGACCTGAAAAGCCTTCAAGGCCTTGGAGCGGATGTGGCCGCCAATCACAGAGCCTGCCGGTTGTGGTGCTCTGGTGTTTTGTGTGGGTGTCTTATTTGTCTGTTTGAAGTGAGGAACGCAAGCGTAGCCCTGTTGGGTCAGGCAAGGCGTATCTTGACCAAGAGCCCTGGTGATCCCCAAACCTTCCGGGGGTTCCTTTCTGGCAACCCCAACCCTCCTCGTGAAGATGAGCCTGGGAGACCTCAGGGCCAGGTGACCCCCTTCTGCCTCCGAGGATGGAGGGAGCTGCCCCCAACTCAGAGGCTGGATGGGGTCCAACACGCCTCAAGAGCCCCCACCTTCCTGAATGCGCCCGATCTCCTTTTAAAGGCATCGCCACGACTTCGTTGAAAGAATTCCAAGGTTAATTATGCATTCAGGATATTTTGAACATTTTGGTCACAGCCAGTCATATTTAACATTTTTCTCCTGCCAGCCACCGTCCCTTTTTCTTTGTACTCATCATTTTCTTCATGGGCGTTTTTCACGGGTGTCCTTGACATTGTCCTTGGTTGTTCCCAAGCAGCTGGTTTTTTATCGCTCAAAAATGCTCTCTGTCTGCTAGGAATAACAGAATTATGAAAATAACACAAGAAGCCAACAGCTGGACCGCTGACGTGAAATGTTGTATATTCCTTAGCAAAGGATTCCTTGGCAACAGACACGGTTCGTCTGCATCTCTCACACCACCATTTGACCCTCAGCTTCTTTTAAAAAGAGTGACTGGTCCTTAATGCATATTTTTTATCAGGAGGGGAAGAAAAGGCCACTTACTGGCTCTCCTCACTTTAATTTCATCGCTTGGGCCAATTCTTCATCTTTGGCTACGTCTCTTCTTTAAAGGCAACAAGGAGGTAGCTCAAATATAGATGGTGGGTTAGATTTTTAACTCCCAACTGGCAAGCAACTATTGCCCTGGATATGGATAGAAGAACCTGCCCAGACTCCCTCTTTCAGTTCCAGGTTCTTTGGGCTGTTTGAGCAAAGGAGGCAGAAGACACTTGGCGTTGAATGCCTCACCAGCCTTCCATCCTCCCTGCTTCTCCTCTGGGGCAGAAATGCTGGGGACAGCCTGTTTTTGAATGAAAACTTGTCTGTCAACCTTCAAGCTGCTTCTTGAAGCAGAAGTGTCTTCCATCAACTTGGGTGGTTCTCCAAAGTTGATCCTCTCCATTTGCTGCTTTATTTTGTCCCTGCAGTTCTGGTTTCAGTTGAGTAGATGCTCCTTCTTGGATGCCCGCTGTGCAGGTGGCAGAATGCAAGAGTGTCAAGGCTGCTTGTACGCATTTGTGTGACTCAACACATCCTCAAGATAGTGAGATGCCAACTCTCTCGCTTGAAGGCGAGCATGATGGCCTCGACGGATGACTCCCAAACACACCGATTGAGGTAGAAGTGGCCACCTTCTCTTGCACACAGCTTTGCCCTAAAAGGAAGACATCATTTCTGAAACCAGCACAAATATTCTGGCCTTGTGGACAGGAAACTTTATTAATGAAAGGATTATTTTAATTACAACCTGTCCTCCCACTCAGGGCTCCATTGTGGTCCTGGATTAAAGCCAGGTAGCTCAGTGGACTGAAACCCGTGTTTCAGCCAAAACTTCAACCATGTTGCCCTCAAGGGCTCTTTCCATTTTCTTCCAAGGGTTCTTCCAGCTCTTCCATTTTGGGAGAAATCCATTTTCAAGGATATCCCTCAGGACACAGGGAACTCATTCCTCAGAAGAGAGAAAATAGCCTGATTCTAACTGGCACCTCTTAGATCTGTTTCATTCTGTGCTTCTTGTTCAGGATTCAGGGAAGGAGGTGCGACCCCCGTCTTTTTCATGCCCTTCCAGACCAGACTTGAATCTTTGCTTGAGCAACGGCTGGACTCTGCCTGACCTCTCCTCATCATAACCGGTCGTTGCGCTTACAGACTGACACACCCAAGAATGTAACTTGATTCTTCATGACACCTTGATCCGCTCACACAGTTCAAGTCCCAGCAGGCAACTGATTTTGTCTGGGCCTCCAGAAAAAAATGAAATCCGAGTTACCCATCCTCTTCCTTCTGGATTCCTGCTTCTTCAGCGACCTGCAGCCTGACATGAAGGAAAGTTAACTGAAGCTGGCGTCACCCTTGTGAAACCACCAGGCTCTGAGTCATGCCAGACCAAAGCTATTGTGGAAGAGCCATTGTTTACTCTGCTCATTGTCCTAGAGGGTCAATGGAGGCTAAAATAGATGGTGATGAAATGGACCTGCTGTCTAGCTTCCAACTGCCGAGGTCTGTTATCTGGCAGCGCTGAAGAGATGTCCTCCCACTGCCAGCTTTCCTTTGCAGGTCCCCCAGGGTGAGGGGTGGGAGAGATGGTGTTGGTGTTAAACATTTGGACGGGCAACAATTAAGCTCCCGGATGCCATGCCTGCTTGGCCAGCCACACGGTTGCTCTTTTGACGGCCATTGTTAGAACCTCAATGAGGAGAGATGGCGGCAAGAGCTCCGAGGACCATTCATTACTCAGAAAGTCAGATTTAGAAACCTGAAATGCACACCCCATTCTTTCCATCACAAGTAAAACACTCTTTGGGAAGAATACATTCCCAAGGTGACGAATGTTCTATTAGTGGCCAAAAGTCAACTCCACAATTATCAGGGCAAAGTTCTCAAAATGTCTCTGCCGAGCTCAGAATGGGAGAAGTTTCTGCATTCATGTAGCAGGAAGAGAGAAGGATCTTTCTTGCGTTCTCATAATGCCATGCGAGGAGGTTACTGGGATGGAAACCTGGGAGAAACAAAAGCCAAAAGTTCCAGGGTAGGACTGGTTTATGGCATGCTTGGCCCCCAGGAGCAATGATGGGCATCGTTTTGCACAGCCTTCATGAAACTAGGCCAGGTGAGGCAACCTGCTGTCCTCCAGGCCTCTCGGAGGCTCCATTAACCCGACTCCTTCACGGTTTCATGCTCAGGTCCCTCGTCTCCTGGTTTAGGAAAGGAAGACAGGGATGCTCCAGGCTCAGAAGCCACTTCAGGTTCTCTTCTGAGCAGTGACAGGAGAATGTTTGTCAGGGAGCAGAGGGTTCCACTTGCTTCCCGTCTGTGAAATCTTGGCAGAGTTTAGAAACGGACCTGCCAGATACCAAAGCAATGAAGCACTCCTCATCCAGATGTGCATAGCAAAAATTGCAGGTGATGCGCTTCGTTTTTTGACAAGGATGGGTCAAAAGCAGTGCAGGCAGAAGAAGGTCAGACAGCTGCAAAGGTGTCTGTGGCTCCCTGATGTTAGTCTCCCCCCACCCCCACCCCTCTTGCAGCCGTTGCTCAGGGACGCCCAGGCAGCAGCCCCTGCAAACCTCTCCCTTGGTTCTCTCCCTTGGGACCCCCAGCCAGCATAGTCTGAATCTCCTCTTTCGGGAGGTTAGTTGCTCCGCAGAAGGGAAGGTTTAGAAGGGAAAATGTTATACTGTGCTGAGATGGACAGACTGACTCTCAAAATAAAAGACAAGGATGACACAGAATATTACTTGATATGGAATAATTTTATGAGTTGTTAGACATAAGAGGTAGAAATTAGATGAAGAGAAATTCTTGCTAGATATGAATTAAAGTTAAAGATGGTTTATAACGATAAATATGCCAATATATTTAACAGAATTATAAATATGCCAATATAAAAAGCTTAGCCAAAATTATTCTGTTACATTATTACTATTGTTACCAATATATGTGTTAATATTTTTACTGCCTTTTCTTTGTTTTCGTTTGTAAATGATATACCCTGATAATACACTGTATTCAAAATGTTTATGAATAAAAAAACAACATTAAAAAAAAATAGAAGGGAAATGTTCAGGGTAGGAACCATCTGGCCGGCTGCTAACAGCAAATAACCAATTATCATGGTCAACATCTCCAAGCTATTTATTATCAAAGCCCTTAACATCGTTTGGATCGGCCGTTTTGCCGTACGCAGCATAGAATTTGGGAGAAGTTGTGTCCCTTTCATTCAAACAACCCAAATAGAGATGATGCTCATTGACTTTATTAAAGTTGAATTTTGGGGTGCATGTGGTGGCTTCTCTAGGAGAATCATTCTGGGCCCCCGTCTCTGGGTGGCACCAGCCCAGCTAACTTCTCCCAGCCTGCCACCTACTCCAGAGGAGGGTGAAGGAGGAGCCCTGAGCTGCCAGCCATTCATCTTCCAAATGGAGCATCTTTAGTTCCTTGCCATCTTTAGATGCTTGTAACGTAATCCCTTCCCCTGAGCTGGAGCCGCAGAGGCATGAGAGCTAAAATGAAATTGTTCCGGGCCTTGCGTGGAGGGTGACCAGCGCAGTTTCCCCCGGAAGCTTTTGTGCTGCAGGTAAAGTTCTGGGCGGAAGATCTGAGGAGCCTGCAGCTCCCCTTTCTGGCCAAAGAAAAGGGCCTCCTTGAGAAGGGCACCACCCAAGCCCACCCACTCCTCCCTGCTGATTTCAGGGCCTGGCTTAGTGGCGTGCTGCCGCTCTGCCCTCGCCTTGGCATCTGAGCCACCCTCTTGAGTTACAGCCTTGGGCAGGTGCACCGAGCTGGGCTATAAATATCCCCAAGAAACTTAACAGGCAAGAAGGAGGCGTCTTTTAGGAACACGGTTGGCTGCACGAGGCCAAACTTGCCAGAGCTTTGCCCAGACTTAAGGCCAGAGCCCTTCTTCGGAACCCTTGACCAAATTGCTTGGGGACAGACCAAGCAGTACAAGTTTTTCACTCAGCCTTGTCCCAGGACGGCCCTCCAAGAAGCCTTCCAGCAGAACCTGGGAGGCCTCTGCTCACTCGCCCCCTCCAATGCCCTCTGGGCACCTCTGCATCTGCCCGCCCAGAAGTCTGCCCGCTTTTCTCTGCAATTAATCCCATCACCTGGGGGAGGTGGGGGGGGGGAGAGCCTGTGCAAAGATGGACTGAGCAGTCCTCTGCAGGAAGGCTGGTTGGGCTTTCAGGGAGGGGCAGAATTTGGTATTCAGAGGGGAGATGAGCTTCTGGTGTTACGTTCATCCCCTGAAGGAATCCCCACTTCATGCCTGGATTTTTCTGCACCATCATTCATGTTCCCTCCATCCCTTCATTAAAATAAAGAAAAAAAAGGAGAGGGGGGGAAAGCCAGACGGATGGTCTGAAAAAAGCCCCTTGTTCCTTCCATCCATCCACGGAGGCCACAGGTCCCCGTCCCGAGGCTGAGCCTCTGAACCGATTGCCAAGTCCCTCTGAAGGGGTGCCGGGTCCAAGGACAACCGGTTTTGGAGATTGTCATCTGTGGGCCCAGGATGCGCCCCAGACTGGCTGTTGTCTGGGGGACAGAAAATGGGGAACACCAGCTGACCCCTTCTTGTCATCAGTCTTGCCTGGTTTAGGAAGCCGATCTGGTTAATTCTGGCATAATTCTCTGGTCATCATTACAGTCAGCTTTGAAACTTCAGGGACTCACTAAGAGGCTGCTCTTCTCCCATGCAGATGGATTTATTGGCCTTTTAAGGACTGTGATCATCTTGAACAGGGAACGTAGCCAAGAAAGCAGAAGCTTACTTCTTCTCCATCATCCTCACCCACGAGGCAAGGAAAAGGTTGGTGGGATTTTACAAGATTCCTCGTCACACTTTTTTGCTCTCCCACCTGCATTTATTGGTACCGGTCACGGGTCTCGTGGAAGCAGCCCACAATCGAAGGTTGGGCTTTTAAAACCAGTCACGGGCCACGACAGACACAAAACGCTTAGTCAGTGGAAAAACCTTGGCCCAGAACTGGTGGAACCTGCCCATCCCGGCAGCAGCAGCAGGATGTCTGCGCTGCACTGCCAGGGAGGATATGGGACAGGCGAGGGGCAGAGCCACCTGGGCACCATTGCCTTCCAGGTCTGGGCAGGTGTGGATGTTCCCAAGTGAACGGGGATAAAAGGGCCCGAAAACCGGACTTTGGAATTTCCCACGCCACAAAGAGTTGAGCTGTGAGTCCCATTCAGCATAGAGAGGGAGCAGCTGCCTTGGTCTCTGGACAGAGCAGCTTTGGTCTCCTGGCCCCTCGGCCACAGCCGTCTCTCAGCAAAAGCAGAGGTGCCACGTCTATCTGCCAGCCCTGAGTTCATGGGCTTCATGGACCAACAGCCACAAGCCTGAGATGCAGAAAAGCCTCCTCTGGAGGGCTCGAGCCAGTGGCCTTCAGAGCAGCCTCCCCAGACCCAGTCAAGTCCCAGTTTGTCCCCAGCTGCAGACAACCTCCTTGTGCGGAGCAGGATGGAAGGGAGGCCAAACCGGATGCAGCTTTTGCAGGCTGCCAAAAGTGCCTTTTTGCCCAGAAGCATCGGAGGGAGGGAGGGAGGGAGCGCTGTTCCCCGGTCTGGCTGGCTGCAGCAATTGTTGGCTTTGGAGGAGGCCAGAGGGCAGAGTTCTGAAGCCCCCCTCCCCAGCACTGGCCTTTGAAAGGGGCTGCTCAGCATTGCGTGGTGGAAGGAAGGCCCTGGGGGGCCAGAGGCTCCTTGTGCTGCTTTTGGGAGGCGCTGGGCACATCTCCCGCTTAAGGACTTTTCCATGGAAGGTTTAAAAAAGAGCACGGAGGTTCAAGGGTTGGCACAGCCACAGGAAGGGGCTTCCTCCAGAGAAGCCGTGGATCGTGGCCACAGGAAGACCCACCAGGTGGCTGACAGTCCTGGGTAGGCATCTGTTTACACTGAGAGGATGGATCCTGCCCTGCTGCTGCTCCGCTTTGGTGGTGAATGTTTTTCAGGAGCAGAATTAGCTCTTGCAGACTGAATCACCTCTGGGATCAGCTTCTGTTTTCCCATCTTGAGTGACACACCCGTGGCTGCCTCTGGCACAGCTGGAATTGGGAGGGGGCAGCAAAGGAAAACTCAACAAAGCTTGTTTTCTTCTGCTCCCTGGACCTCCCCTCCCCCATCCTTGCCAGCTGCTTTGTGTCGCCATTATTTCCCTCTCCCACCCTCCCAAGGAGGACCCTCCGTTCTTCCACGATGACCCCTCCAGGTAGACGGAGGCATGCTTGATTGTGCTGCCCGCCTTGCCAGTTGGAAGGGAAACACCCACCCACCCCATGTTGAGCTTGGCCCCCGGTGACTCACAGAGGCATCCATTTCACTCTGGCAACATCCTGGAAGTCTCCGGTTGCTCCTTTAATGGGATGTTTGTTTGAGGTTCTCAACCTTGTTTGCAGGCCCTGGATCTCCTGGTGGTCCACCATCCCGATTACCCTTTATATATTTTGCACAGCTGAAAGCAGGGGCAATAGCAGAGATGATTGACACGGTAATTGCTCCTGGGGAATCTGAGAGTCAACAAAAGGGGAGTCCAGTTCACCCCTTGTCATGTGCTGGAGGCCCAACCAGGAAGACTGCCCTAAGGGGTCTGGTAGCCCCCCGTCTTTTCTAGCCCAAATCCAGGTTGAGAATTTTTGGCATCATGAAGGATCGGATTGCTGCGGGGACCTAAACAAGGAATGCACACACCGCCTTGGGACTTACTAAGCCTACATTTAATAACATATCATTTAGTAACCTCTAACAAACAGAAGCTCCCCTGGATCCTTATGCAGATCCAGCCAATTGTTCTCAGAGGAGACTTCCTGTTGCAACCCAGTATGAGTAAATGTTTTGGCCTTTTTGCCTTCCGGGCAGATAGGTTGCCTGCAAAATCATTAGATGGAAAGATAATTGACTCGTCTGAGGATGAATCTTAAACTTACAACAAACATTTTTCCGGGTTGAGAGCAATTTGTGAAAGCTCGTTCTGACTGCTGGAGAAAACATGTGGGCACTGGGGAAAGGCTCCTGCGGGTCACAGTGGATGCAGTCAAAACGGCACTGCCAGGCAGGCGCGGAAAGGGACGGGTTTGGGCGGGAGAGAAGCAGGGAGAGAGGGAAGGGATCCTGGAACTGCTTCCCTGGAGTTCAGCTGTGCTTCCCGGTGCCCAGAATCCGCACTCGCCCATCTCGCCCCGTGGCCGGCATAGAGCCCGGCTCCCTTAGCCAAGAGTCTGCATTGGCTGAGAGGGGCTGGGCTGCTTCTGGTCAGGGCGTCCTGGTAACCTGCAGTTTGGAGGGTGAGTGAGCAGCCCGCACAGGGAGCTGGCTCAGGGGGCCCCCAGGGGGTTAGTTAGCCGTGTGTTTTTCCAAGTGGGCTGCTTTAAGATCTGTGGACTTCAACTCCCAGAATTCCCAGCCAGCATGCTGGGAGTTGAAGTCCACACATCTTAAAGTTGTCACCTCAAGCAGCAATCGCAGCTGAAGTTTAGTCTGTGGTGTGACCCCCATGGCTAGCCGACCCTTTCTGGTTTGGAGGGCTGAAACTTGGAATGGCATTCCACCAGAGGTGGGTTTCAGCAGGTTCTGACCAGTTCTGGAGAACCGGTAGTGGAACTTCTGACTGGCCCCTCCCCCATCTATTCTCTGCCTCCCAAGTCCCAGCTGATCGGGAGGAAATGGGGATTTTACAGTATCCTTCCCCTGCCACACCCACCAAGCCACACCCACAGAACCGGTAGTAAAAAAAATTGAAACCCACCACTGCATCCCACCATGCCAGACTAACCTCCTCTGACCTGGGCAGACCAGGCCCTCTCTGGTTCTGGCACAGCATGTGCGAATCCACCAAGGGGGGTTTATTCAGAAGCATCTGTAGTTGGTGAGGAAAAGGCAGCTTGGTGACCAGGGCCTCCCTTTATTTATTTATTTATTTTATTTTATTTATTTTATTTTATTGAATTTGTATACCGCCCTACTCCCGAAGGACTCAGGGCGGTGAACAGCCATAGAATAAAACATATAAATACAAAATTTAAAATAGATTAAAACGAATTAAATAATTTGGCTGAACAAATTTAAAACCCCAATAATTTAAAACCAGATTTAAAATTTCAATTTAAAACACCTTTGGGTTACCTGGCCACTCCCTGCATTGAAGGGAAGGGGTCAGCACCCCAACACCATTGTGGTGGAACTGGGAAGCTTTGCCTCCTCCTTGTGGTTTCCTGCCTGGGCATCCGGAGCGCCCAGAGGGCATGCAGGGCTGGCGCTGCCCCTCCTGGCTTGCCACTTTCTCCCGAGTAGAGCTGTGCAGGCGAGGGGGGGGGCTTCTTCAGACGTCAGCCTCCCCAGCCCACCTCCGGGACCCCCGTTGCAGCCCCGGGGCGCCTCCTCCTCCTCCTCCCTCCCAAGCGAAGCGGCCTTTCCTGGGTGGGCGCGGGAGGAGGACGCGGCTGGCGACGGGGATCGTCGGGGTAGACTGCCTCTGCTCAAGGCGGGAGCGCCAGCCCTGCGAGGGAGGCCGCCGCCGCCGCCCTGCCCTTCTTTAGGCATCGGCGAGGGCAGGCGGGGCCCGGGCGGAGGGGGCGGCGCGCGCGGAGCCCTTTCCCAAAAAAGCATTGGCTGCCCGGCGGAATGCGGCGCCCCCACCCCGCCCCGCGAGGGTACTTATCCGCCCGCGGCCGCCGCGGAGCCGCTCGCACTCCGGCCACTTCGACCGTCCCAGCGCAGCTCCGCCGCCGCCGCCGCCGCCGCCTCCTCTTCCTCCTCCTCGACGGACTTTTGGCAACTGCCCCGCCGCCACCGCCGCCATGGACGCCATCAAGAAGAAGATGCAGATGCTGAAGCTGGACAAGGAGAACGCGCTGGACCGCGCCGAGCAAGCCGAGGCCGACAAGAAGGCCGCCGAGGAGCGCAGCAAGCAGGTGGGCCGCCCCCGCCCCCCCCCCCGGGAAGGAGCAGCCGTTCGCTCTGGACCTCCCGAAAGAGAAGCCGGGATGCCTTCTGCGCTCCCCCCACGGCCCGCTTCGGGAATTGGGAGGGGGGTCTCGGCATCGCCCTCGGCGGGGATTGGGAAGAGCGCGGGGGGGGGGGGGGGGCTGGCCTCCCTGGACTGGGCTGTGTCCTTCTGCCGGCCGATCCTCCCCCCCCCCCCCGCTTTGAAGTGGGGATCCTGGATCCCAGGTAGTTGGTTGAAGGGTCCCGAGTTGGTCGTTTCCGAGAAAAAGCAGCCAAGTAAAGTTGATAGAGCCACGTTGGGGGGAAAGACCCCCCTCCCCCCTTTTCCTCCCCGGGGAGTCTCATATCATTAGTTACAGCACATCAGGGCCAATCTAAGCCTTCCCCACTTGATGCCTTGCAGATGTGTTGGGACTACACCTCCGGTGGTTCCCAGCTCAAACAGCTGGGATTTGAGGCCACAGCTGAAAGCAGCTGGATGATGGAAGGTTTTGATGGGGGGGGGAACCTGGCCTGGTTCAGGCTCTGGGGCTTCACCCAAAGTGACTCAGGCATCGAACCCAGAGACCTTAAGGCAGCCCAGCCCTCTTTTCTCAGCTGGCCTGGCCCTCCACAGGCTTGAGGACTTTCCAACTGGCCCTGTTCCTGCAATAGGCTTAACCTGGGTAAACTTGCTTCCCCCTCCTCTGGGGCCGCAGTTCCCCTAGCCATGAACTAAGCACACGGGCAGCTTCATTCAGCAACACTCTGGGTCCCAAAAGCAACCACAGCATCCAAGTTAGACGGGTCGTGTGAACTCGGTGACCGGGTTGTGCCCCAGGGAGGGGGCAGATGGAAGGGAAGGCCGGACCGGGAGAGATTAAAAGTGCTTCCTCCTCTTTTTGCCTCTGGCCTGCGTGGCTAGTTGGAGGAAGACATTGTGCAGTTGGAAAAGCAACTGCGGGTCTCGGAGGATGAGAGGGACCGCATCCTGGAGGAGCTGCATAGCGCCGAGGACAGCCTACTCACTGCGGACGAGAAGGCCACCAAGGTAGCCTCTCTGGATGCGCTAACCTCCTTCTCTCCTGTTTTCCTCCCTCTGTCCTTCTGCACCTCTTCTCCTTCTTCACGCCGTCTTCATGCCATCGCGTTGCCTGCTGCACCCCCTTCCCTTCCCCCCACTCCCCCTCATCACCCCCCCTTCCCTGGTTCCCAACCTTCGGGCAGTTGGAAGATGAGTTGGTGTCTCTGCAAAAGAAGCTGAAGAGCACTGAAGATGAGCTGGACAAATATTCAGAGTCCCTGAAAGATGCCCAGGAGAAGCTGGAGGTGGCAGAGAAGAAAGCTACAGATGTGAGTACTTCTCTAACCCCCCCCGCCCCCACCCAATGAGCATGTGCCCCCACCTTTCTGCCTCTTCTGGTCACTCAATCTCTCTCCCTACTGTGGGGATCAGCCCCCCTGCCAGGACCCAAGCATGAGGCCTTGGCATGAGATGTGCCATCCATCAGCCAAGAATCCTGGACACCTGGATAGCTCCTGCTGGTCCAGATGCCCAGCCGGTATTGTTGCCAAGGAAGCAGCAGAGATGTGTCCTGTTGTGTTCCTAGGAGCCATACCTGGAGCTGTTTTGGGGAAGGTTGCTTGGATATCAGGCCAGAGCCCTCAGGTGTAAAAAAAAAACAAAAAAAAAAAACAAACAAACTTCCCAGAACCAAATCCTTGGAAATGGAGAGGGGCTCCGATGCGTGTAAGAGACCCCACAGCACCCACATTGGTAAAAGTGCTTGTCTGGGCCAGCAGACCTATTGAATACTTGAGCCGAGATTCCCATGTGGGAAAAGGTACCCAGAGGACAAATGCTGATGCCTCAGAGGTGCAAAGATAGGCCGCTGATGCTTGATGCCCAAGGCGTGCCAAGAGGCTTCTTGTCATGCCAAGGAGGGGATACTTGCTGGGTCGGCAATCAGTCAAGGCTGGGGCCGGATCCAGAGACCCGGTGGGTGGGGGTTATATATAGCTCAGCACTTTATATGGAAGAGGGAGCGAGCGCTCTCTCCCACCCACCTGTCTCAGTATCAAATCGTCCTATGGCTGTAGCCCTCAAGCATTCCCGGCCCCACAGCCTTCCCTGCAATTCATTCCAAATCTGGGCTGTCGGCCCCTTAAGGTTGGGGGGGGGGAGTCAGACATCCCAAGCAGATGATGTCATGCGGAGGACTACCACTCTCTTTAAGGGAAAGAAACCAGCTCTCCCAGGCCTGCTAGAAAGTGCCGTGGTCACGTGGGGGTTTTAAGGCACAGCAAGAGCAGCCAGGCCAGAGCGGAGGAAAAGCCAACATGGAATGCAAACGGGGCAGAGCCATGAGCACTGGGAGCCTTTCTGAGGCTTTCACTTTTGCCTAGCTCCTTGTGGAAGGCTGGTTCTGCCCGGCCCAACAGAAATCTGACTTCATTTCAACTCTGGAACCGCTTGTCCTCCGCGAGAGGCTGCTGTGCCTAATCTGGCTCAGATGCGCCCTCCGCGCTGTGGCTTTTCAATAGATGGGAGTCAGCATTCCAGCCAGGCGTTTATTTAACTTGTTCAAAGGAACCGCAAATAGATCCCGGGGAAGATATTCCTTATAAGGAAGAGAATGCAGACTATTTTGAAATAGCTTGTCTCGGTTAAAGGCAGGAGAGAGGAGGAGGAGGAGGGAGGGAGGGAGGGAGGGAAGGAAGGGGGCCAGAGAAATGCTACCGAATTTGCAGAGAGGAGGCTCTGCTGGTTTTTTTCACCCTCCGGGGAAAAAGGTTTATTTCCTTGTAGGCATGAAGGGGAATTGGGGGACCTTGCCCCCAGCGGTAGATTCTTCTTCTAAGTAGTGCACAAGTCTTGCCTTTCCTCCCTTTGGCCCTTAAAAGACTTTGTATTTTGTAGAAAGAGTGAAGGCGACTGCAGGGTTGAGGGTGTGGTAGGTGAAGAACAGCTGCCGGGGCAGATGTGCAGGACGAGGGTGGAGGGGGGTGCCAGGAAGAGCTCACCTTTGCTGGCGCGACTGGGCCATGACTCATGGCTGTGCTCAGCCGTGCGTCTTGCATCACTTCCGTGGCGAGTATGAACTCTGCCTGGGGGAGGGGGGGAGGGCCAGGCAGCCTGAGTAACCGTTGGGCTGGCTGGGAAGGTGTCTCCCAAGCTTCCTAACTGCACAGCTCCTCTTTCAAAAATACCTTTTCCCCCTTCAGGCTGGAACCTTGTAGATCAAGTGACCCTGCCTGAACATGCATTTTGCAAAAAAGGGGCCGGGAGCCCCTTCTGGAGGCTGCCAAGGAGGAGGTGGCCATGCCGCCTTCGAAGTCAAGATTCTCGTGGTTTTCTCTCCTGGGGAAACTAGGAAGGGGACAGGTCTGTTATGGCAAATCTCTCCTCTTTAGAAGGGGCTTTGTTCAGTCTAGTGGGGTGGTTTTCCGGATAAAGACAACTGTGTTCCGAAGCCCCCGACCCAATTACAGCACCCGTGTGGATTCCCTCCAGGTGCTTGAATGAGAGGCCAAAGTCGGGCTGAGAAAAGCCACCAATATCCTATTGCCTGCAGTCCGTCCTGGCTGGGCTTCTTCAGCCCTGTCGGCTCTTCCTCGCCCTCCTGGCCAACCTTGCGGCTCATCGGACTGAATCAGCCGAAGTGTGATTTGGGTTGCCAGATTCTTATCCTTGGCTGGCTTTAGCTGCAGTTCCTCCTGGCGGATAAACCAGGAGGGGGAAATCTCATTACGCCTCTCATTTTCTCACCCAGATCTACGGAGAGAAAAAGGGGAGGAACAGGTCAGCCGGCAGAGCGGACAGAACTGGGGTGGGGGAGCAGAGATGACCTGGCTGAGGCTGTTAGCTTTGTAGTCCACACCATCTCAGCCCAGCACCAGGTTGGGGCTCTTTTGGGATAGTGGATGGGCCTCCTGTTGGCCTGCTGCTGTTCTCCAGGCTTCTCTGAGTGGGGGTGGAGGGGATCTTGGAAATCGCAGCCTTCCAATCCTTCCATATTGGGAAAGCCCTGAGGTCATCACCAGTAGGCTCTGCTACTGTTTAACTGAGCATTTCTTTGCCCAGTTGAAGGAGTCCCCGTCCTTGAAGATGGTTGCATTGGAGGGAGGTTTCCGGCCAGCTGTGCCCTTCCCCGAGGTTGTAAACCGCCTTCTTTCCACAACTCTCTCTTCACACTAGCTGCTGCTTTCACGCCCATCCTGGGGATTTCCTCGGGAGTTGTGCTGGCTCGCCCAGTAATGCCCTTTGCGCCCTCCTTGGTTTCTTGGGAACAGTCTCCCAGGGAAAGTCCCCAGATTTCTTCCCAGGCTCTGCGGGTCTCCTAGAAGTCAACCTATTTATTTTTCCACAACAGTTTTTTCATTTGGTTGTTGCAAGAGGGCTTGAGACACTGGGCGGAAATGTGGGGAGGGAGGCTGGCAGGTGTGAGAAGGGGGTGCCCTTTCTCCAGCACAGGAACGGCTCCCATCGCCTGTCGGGGGCCACCAGTGAGCTTCCCAGACTAGCCGGTTTTGGAGGATTCAGGATCCTGCCGTCCCCAAGACAGGCTCGCTCGTCCTCGGCTTTCTGCAGATGAGCCAGCACATGCGATGCCATTCCTTCGGTCACCCCGAGTGGGGGGGGGGGGGGGGGTCAGGCCTTTTTCTGCCCTCTCCCCTTCTGGGCCCTCCATGGGGCGCTTGTGCTGGCAGAGGCCGTGCAAAACGAGGCTCCCTGTCCCTTGGCGCCCCCCCCCCAGTCAGCAGGGCGCCCGCCAGCTGTTGCCCAACCGCTGCTGGGGACCATTTGCTGGGACTGGCAGATCAGCGGGGCGGGGGGGGGATGCGCTTGTGCTGCCGGGCGGTTCGCCGCATCGGCCCAGCCTGAGCGGTGCGGGCTCTGCGGGGGCCGCCGGGGGCGTCCAGGCGGGGCTGAGGCGGGCTGGGGAGGCGGGCGCTGCGGCGCGCGGAGGGCGGGCGGCCCGGCTGCTGCTGCTGCTCCTCCCTCCCTTCCCGGCCCTGCCCGCCCGCGCCTTCCTCTTCCTCCGCTCGCCTGCCTTCCTCCTGCGCTGCGGGCCCGATGGCGGCGGGGCTGAGCTCGCTCGAGGCGGTGCGCAGGAAGATCCGCAGCCTGCAGGAACAGGCGGACAGCGCCGAGGAGCAGGCGGGGCGGCTGCAGCGCGAGCTGGACGAGGAGCGGGCGCTGCGCGAGCAGGTGAGTCGGCCGGGAGGGACAAAGGCGCCACCCCCCCATCGGAGCTCTTCGCTCACCTGGCCGCCTCCCTCCCTCCCTCCCTCCCTCCCTTCCTTCCGCACTGCGCGGCGGCCAGAGAGGGTGGGGGAGGCCGGCTGAGGGGATGCCGTCGGGAGGCCTTGGCCGCCCTGCCCTGCCCGGGCCCTCACCCCGCAGGCAGCGCCCCTGCCCCGCCAGGTGCGACGGAAGCGGAGGAGACGCCTTCCGCCTCTGCAGGGGCTCCGGGCTCCCCCTTCCAGCCTTCGGGCGATTCCAGCCGGCCCAACCGCTGCCTCTCCAGATGGGAGCTCCCAGTTCAGGGTCCCTCCGGTTCCAGGGGCTCCCTGGATCCTTCGTGAGAGCCGCCGCCTTTGGCTGCTTTCCCAGACCTCCCCCCTTTTTTTCTGATGCTCTGCCCACCACGGGCCCTGAGCGCCCCCCCCCAAAGGAGCGCCTGGTGAGGGCGGGGTCCTTTCCTGGCACCTGTTGGGCTCCTCCCGAGCGGGAATGGTCCAGGGTGCAAAACCACCGCGACTCTGCCTATTCCAGACCTCGACTGGTTTTAGGGAACCCCACAGTGGCAAGGAAGCCCTCAAGCCACTGGGACCAGCAGGAGCCTTTAACTGGGAGCCCCAGTCTGGCCCAATTTTGCACTTCTGGCTAAAAGGCTCCCTTGGAGTCCAAGGAAAGTTGCTTCCTGGGGCTGTTTTTGCAGAGACTGGAATCTGGGTGAAGGAGTGGGTGCAAGGGGGCTAATATATGGGCTCCCTCCCTTTCTCTGGCGGCAGTGAAGACCAGGAGAGCCTTTGCTGCTGAACCCGTCCCGGGCTCTGAATGCCACCTTTTTAGCCAGGTAGCCTTGGGGTTTGGAGGCTGACCTGAACAGACCTCTCCCACCTGCCCCCTTGGCCAGCCAGAGGCCTGGACGGAATCCAGATCTTCTTTCCAAAGACAGTGGCACATGGGCATTGGGGAGGGTGGGGCTGTTGCTTTGCAAGGGGGAGCTGAAGATCTTAATCCCTCTTTTGGCCAAACTCTGCCAGAATCAGCCACCTGGAGTGGAGCTGGTATTTATCTGCTGGCCTTGGACGCGTCCTTTGGAATAATGGTATTTTTGTGACCATATAAGGAAACGGCTTTGCTTTGTGGAAAATAGAAAGGGATAATAATTGGCCCTGCTGGTTTCTCTTTGGGAACAGGAAGTAGGAAAGTGACCTTTCAGCCTCCAAGGGACTCGGCCAGATCCCTTTTGGTGTAATGATTAACATGAGCGCCATCCTTCTCTTTCCCTGGAGGGGAAAAGTATGCAAGGCAAATTCTGTTGTGTGGTTTGGGTTGGGTCCCCCCTCCCCTGAGATGTGCTTTGCTCTGCTTGAATTAAAAGTGGCTGAAGTAGCCACTGGATAAACTTGGCTGGGAGTTGATCTGGATTAGCATTCAAGAGGAGCATTTCCTGTAAGAGAAGGGTCTCCAACCTTGGCCACCTTCAGCCTTGTGGACTTTAACTCCCAGAATTCCTCAGCTAGCATGCGCTGGCTGGGGAATTCTGGGAGTTGAAGTCCACAAGGCTGAAGGTGGCCAAGGTTGGAGACCCTTGCTGTAAGGGCGGCCTTTGCAGCCGCTTGGTCTCTTCGCATCGGGCTTGTGGACTGGCCTGGATGCTCTTCTCGTGGCTTCCTTTCTGCGTGGCCTGAGCCAAAAGGTAGAGACATATTCAGGGTGGCCAAGGGAGCATGGCTGTTGGGTAGTTTTAGGAAGCCAAGAAGAGGGTGGGTTTGGTGCAAAGTACAGTGGCTGTGATCTGCTTTAATTCATTGGTGTCATTCTCTCTGTCCAGTTTTAAGTTAAATTGCGCTTATGGCTTAGGGTAGAAAAAAAGTCATTTTTCTTCTCCTTTGTTTCTTGGCTGTGAAGTGGAGAGAATGGACAGGCAGTGGCAAAACCAAGGATGTCAGGCCCTGGTTCTGGGGAGGGGTGTGTGTTCTCCCCGCACCTCCCTCTTCGTGGTTTAATGCTGCCCTCCTGCCCACTTTGCAAAAACGAGCATCTTCCCTTCCTTCCTCCCTTCCTGCTCCCAGGCTGAGAGCGATGTGGCTTCTCTGAACAGGCGCATCCAGCTGGTGGAGGAGGAGCTGGATCGTGCCCAGGAGCGCCTGACGACAGCCCTGCAGAAGCTGGAGGAGGCTGAGAAGGCGGCAGACGAGAGCGAGAGGTGAGGCTGGGCCCCTTGGCATGGAGGGTGCTTGGCTGGCCCAGAGTTACGCCCCTCGGGATAATATAGTGTCCTGGTGTCCTTTGGGTTCTGAGGGGTCTGGCCTTTTGCCTTAAGGGGAACTCGGTGAAACAGAGATGTAGAATGGGAAGGGACCTCAGAGGCCATCAAGTCCAACCCCTGCACATTGCAGAATTCACTATAATATCCACAATAGGTGGGTATCCAGCCTCTGTTTGAAAATTGGCAGTGAAGGAAAAGAAACCACATAATGGGACAATTTCAGGGCGACTTCCCTCTAGATCTGTGTTTCTCAATCTTTGCAAATTTAAGATGTGTGGACTTCAACTCCCAGAATTCCCCAGCCAGCCTCACGTCTTAAAGAGAAACACTGGTCTAGATCAGCGTTGATTAAGGAGAGGCTCTCTTCCAGGATTTCTCTCTCATACACACAAACACAGGCGCACACGCAGGGGGGAGGGAGAGGGAGTGCCGTCTGAACATGTGCAGGATGGAGCGTGTGGACAGGCGGGCTTTGGGTGCAGAAGCCTTGCAGGGTGCCATCCTCCCTTTCTGAGGCAGCCACTTTGGTTGAGCTAGGAAGGATGGTGGCATTTCAGGCACTTGGGATCAGGGGCACCAGGATGGTTGCAGCCCAAACCGGGCGGGTGGCACTGGGAAGGCTGGGCTTCCTGGCTTTGCCCGTGACGATGCCCTTCTCTCCCAGAGGCATGAAGGTCATTGAGAGCAGAGCCCTGAAGGATGAGGAGAAGATGGAGATCCAAGAGATCCAACTGAGAGAGGCCAAGAACATCGCTGAGGACGCTGACCGGAAGTACGAGGAGGTGAGCCTCAGCTGACCCTGGCCTGGCATCTGGCCTGGCATCCCGTTGGATGTAGTGGGGGTCTCTGGGAGACTTTGGGAAAGGAAGGGCGGACCTTGGACAGCTGGGCTTCAGGCAGTCCCGCCAGGAATGGGCAGAAGAGGAGTGGAAGCTGTTTGCCAGCTCCTGCTTGCTTCTCTGTCCATCCAGTTGCAGTTTCAAGACCACCTTTGCCCAGAGCTTCCGCCCACCACATTTGAGCAATCGGGGACAGCCTGCTAAGGGCCCCCACCTGCCAGGAGGGGGCTGATGGTGGAGCGGCCCCTCCTTGGAAACTGCTTGACCCCAAAGTCTGCACGTGGCTCTTCCGGAGAGCTTTGGTGGACAAATGTCTGTGCTGCCGCCTCTCAATTGTATAACGTCCAACGTTGTCTTTGAATCCTAATATTCCACTCTGTAAGCCTCCAGAGCCTGGCTAGTTTCAGAAATGCCTTTTAGAAGGAAGCAAGCCCATTCTGCCAGGCTCCGTTGCTGGGAATCCAGCACCCGGAAGGCAGCCGTTGGCTGGAGTGCCCTCTCCCGGCTTCATCTCCCCCCCGCTTCTGTTTCCCCGGCGGCTCTAGGTGGCCCGGAAGCTGGTGATCATCGAGAGTGACCTGGAGCGTGCAGAAGAACGGGCTGAGCTCTCCGAAAGGTGGGTCTCCCTGCCTGGGCGGCGGCGGCTGCTGCTGCCGGCCTTGCGCCGCCCGTGGATGTGGTGGCTGTTGTGTCCGCGGCAACCGTGCTCGGCTGTGCACCCCAGCGGAAGGGGCTGCGGTGTGTGTCCGCCTGCCTGTGTTTGCTTCTGTGTGCTTCAGCCCGTGTCGGAGTTGGGGGGAGCTCTGGTGTGGTTTGGGTCACTGCATGCTGTGGTTGTCACTGGCTCACCGATTTTTGTGAATGGCTCTTGTGCGTTTCCTGTGTTCACTAACAGCCAAGTCCGACAGCTGGAAGAACAGCTAAGAACAATGGACCAGACCTTGAAAGCGCTCATGGCAGCCGAGGAAAAGGTACTGGCACGCGTCAGCCTCTGTCGGTGAATGCAAAGACCGGGCTTAGCCGCAGCCCAGGCCTTTCGGCTGCTTTCGCCTTCTTGCTGGCCTCCTTCTTTTCCTTGTGTCCTTCTGCATCGCTTGAGTGGCTGTCCTTTGTCTCCAAAAGCACCGATCGGATGTGTGTGTGCGTGGAAGCCTTGTGGCCGTGACCGAGCCCTAGGAAAGGAGCTGACCGCTCTGGGACCCCTTGGGTTGTAACCAAGGCCTCTGCCAGTCAGGCATCTAAAATGCTGCAGAGCTGCAAAACACCCACCTGTTTGCAAAAGGCTGCTGGTTTGGCTGCCTTTTATTAGAGGAGAGGGGCTCTTAATTGGGAGAACCTGCCCCTCCTTCCTTGCGTACCCTCCGCTGCAGGCGAGAGCGTGGAGGGGATTTTCTCTCCGTGCCCCTTGAGCATGGTAGCAGTCTCGATTTGGTGGTCCCAGAGGAATGCAGCTGCTTTCGAGGCCCTTTCCTTGAGCTTTAAGATTCCATTTTCATTTTTTTTCTATCTTTTCTCCCCCTCTCTTCTTGGGCTTGACTGGTCTTCCTCCTGCCCCCTTTCCTGGCTGCGTTCCCAAATAATAGCAAATGTGCTGAACTTGAAGAGGAATTGAAAACTGTGACCAACAACCTGAGGTCGCTGGAAGCTCAGGCGGAGAAGGTAGGACGAGCAGGGAGGAGCAAGGCAAGGTGGGGAAGAAAGCGGCTGCCCCCAACACAGGACTTGCCTTCGAGTCCCGCAGTTATCTGGCCTTGTCCACTTCGCTTTTCTGCCCACAAGTTACCAGGTGGCCTCCGAGGGGATATGCGGCCTCGTTCGGAGTCAAAGCAGTTGGCGGTTTTGGCAACTGGCGGATGGGTGGGCCTCAACTCCCAGAATTTCCCAGCCAGCATAGATGGACTCCAGCCCTCCATGGGTGAGGAATCCTGTGAATTGAAGTCCACATGCCTTAAAGTTGTCTGCTCTTCTGGACCGCTCTGGATTTAATCTCAGATTGTGGCAGCTGGGCAGCCTGAAATCACCAGAAGTGCCAAGGATTAAAGGGAGACCTTTTGAGGTGGTCTCCCATTTGAGCACGTGGGCATCTGATCTGGCAGCGAAGCGGAAGGAAAGGAGCACCAGTGACTTTATTTCATGAATCTGCACACTGGGCAAATTTTCAGGGACTTGCATTTTTTTTCCAGACTTATTTTTTTTTAATTTTCTCTGGCTTTGTCACAAGCCAGGTTGGTATCAGTGGTTCTTCTTTGCCACCCAGCTCAGAGAGCGCCAAGGACTCCCCAGTTCAATCCAGGCAGCATTTATTCCCTCCTCTTGGATCTGCCCTGCTCCACTTTCTCAGAGGAGAGCCTGGCTCCAGAGAGGAAGTGCTTTCCTCTTGTGAAATTGAGAAGAGGCTCAGGAGCACATCTGTCCTTGGCAGCAAATGGGCTTCATCTTGCAAAGCCACTTAGCCTGGTTCCCCTAAGCAGCAAAACCGGAAGTAAAGAGGAGCTGTCGGCCTTGGGGAGGGGAGGGGGTCTTCGCAGGAGCGTTCCTAATTCCCCAGGCTCTTCCTGTGGTCCAGGAACTCCCTCGGGTGCCTGTTTCTGTCCCTGTTTGGCTCTGAAGGGGTCCACGTCTTCCTTCTCCTACCTTTCAACCAGCGTGCGGAAAAGGGAAGTCCAAGGTGCTGACGTTGCCCTGGGCTGAGCGAGGGAGGGGGGCCCTTGCAGCCCTCCAGCGGCTGCTTTATGCGCTGGGCGGTTGTGCAGCTCAGATGGCAAGATGGGCAAGACAGGCTTCTCCTGGCGGAGGAGAAGAAAGCATCCATTTTGGGGGGGTTCAGGAGACGTTTTGAGTTGGAAAGCTGGACTTTTGGAAGCGGTGGCAGCCAGTATTTTTTAGTATTCTTATTTTCTTTAGAAAAATATGGCCGTGCCTGAAGTCCCCTGGTCTTAGGCTGCAACTTCCACCTGGCCCCCCAGCAGATGGGAGTTGTAGTCCAACATCCGTGGACAGGGCCTGCTTTCCGTGGGCTACAGCTCTTCACTCAGCCCCATCTGATCCAACCTCCTGCTTGATTTTGAGCTGGCAGCCTCTCAGGGCTCCTGTTGTGCAACCGGCTTGGAGAGGGCGGTTGATCGGGTGGCTTGGAGTGGTTCCTCACATCGGGTGTGCTGTGTTTTTCCTTTCCACTTGCAGTACTCTCAGAAGGAAGACAAATACGAAGAGGAAATCAAGGTCCTTACTGACAAACTGAAAGAGGTAAACCTCCCCAAAACAAGGAAGCTGGTTTTCTGGAGGAGGAGGGTCAACATTGCTGGGATTTCTTTTGCTTCCTGGAATGCTGAGGTGGCCCAGGGGAGTGTCAGCCACTCAGGGTGTGCAGAAGTGTGTTGCACTTTGTCCCAAAGCCACACTCTGCTCTTCATCCGCTCCCCTGCAGTCAAAGGAGGAAAACCTCCTTCATGGAGCGCAATAAAATCTTTGTGCAGCCAGGCTGTGGAGCTCTTCTCTTGGGAATGTTGCACAAACGGGGGAGGAGGATTCCCACTCTGGTCATATCCTGAGGGCCCGGATCCTCCGTCCTCTCCATTTCCAGTCCGTGCGTCCTCTGACCAGCTTCCCGATGCTCTTTTGGGGCTTCCTCTGATGAGAGCACCCTTGTTTTTCTGGTGGGAATGGCTGAACACACCTTGGGCTGCTTCACCTCCAGTTTTGGCATTGGGGGCAGCTCTTTGCATTGCTCTGTATCCAGTGGGCTTTTTCTGGGGGAAACGCCCTGGTGGCCCAAGCCTCCTCCTGACCCGCCTACGTGTGCTTTGACCACAGGCTGAGACCCGAGCTGAATTTGCAGAGAGGTCAGTAACCAAGCTAGAGAAGAGTATCGACGACTTAGAAGGTATGTTTCTTTGCTTGCCTCTGTTCTTCTCCAGCTGCTGCTGCCCTCAGGCCACCTGGGAAGCCGCTGCTTCACACGGGGGTGATCCTGGTCAGTCTCCCTGGACTGGGTGCTGACTGCTTGTCCCTCGGGGCATTTCCCTCTTAAGCAAGAGGTGAAGGTGCGAAGGAGCCCCAGGCTTGAGGGGGGCTTTCAGCTATTCAGCAGCCGCCCTTTGGCAGGTATCTTAGAACCAGGCATCAGGCCCCCATTGGAGGCTCCTTGGGCGAGGAGAGAAGAAAGAAACGTTGCTTTAATGGAAATAAAGGGTGGGCGGTTTGAACATCTTAATGAATGTAAAAGTTGGGTTGAATATTTTATCATCCAAACGTCTCCAGTTCATTGACCGGCATGTCTTGTCCCGGCCTGAGTTTCTTTCCCCTCAGTTAGGAATCTCAACAATGAGCTTAATTTCCAGATGCAAATAAGTGATGGTCACGGTGGTTTTTGGGTGGCAACCTCTGACTTGTTTGCGTGGGAACAGAGTCTGCGTGGCTTTGCACACCTGGATGGATGGTTTCCCTTTGCCAAAGGTTGGGATTGTGCTTTTCCGTGGAAGAATTTCATTATTACTAGGCTCACCAAATCTGCTTGAGAAGACCAGGATAGTTGTTGGGTTGTGGCTGCAGTGCCACCCGGACCTCTCCTGCCCAGGGAGGGATGAAAGGAGCGCTTGGGCAAATACCATGTTGAGGCCTGTAAGGAGCCCAGGAGCTGGGGCTGCCAGCTGGGGCCTCAGCTTTGGGGTGAATGGCAAGGGGGGGGGAGACTACATTTGGGGCACCACAGACTCCCCACGTTCAGTCATAGCCTTGTCCTCATGGAGGACCTCAGCTTGCCCTCAGTTGAGGAAGCTCTCTTGAAGAAGAGTCTCTTTAAAAAGTGGCTCAGAATTGGAGATTTAAGGAGGAAGTTGGTGTTTGGTGGAGAAGAGCCTCCAAACACTCTCTGGCCTGAGGTCCTCTAAAGTGTAGGGGAGAAGAGATGGAGAAAGTGGGGTCTCTTCCCTCCCTGAGCACCAAGCGGGTCCCTTGAGGATGGACCACCTCAGGGCCGTTTTCTTCTCGGGTGGGGTCTCTCCCTCTTCCAATTTCCCCGTCCTGCCTCCGTGCAGTTTGGGGCCTGGCAGCCAGGTGCTTTGAGCAAGCATCCTCACCAAGGGCAGAGGGGCCTCCACCTAGAACCAGCCTTCTGGAGACCAGGCCTACCCAGAAGCGCTTTTCCTACGACATCCCCAGAATCCTCGCTTTCCCGTCTGCCAGCTTGACTTTTTCTCATTCTTATTTTGTGAAAACCCTTTTCAAATCCTTCTCCTGACCTCTCTTGTGTTTTATTCCACACTCTCCCTCCTGCCGATGCCTGCACACCATCCTCCCTGCTCCTGGCCGGATTTCTGGATGGCGCTTCCTTTCATCACTGCCTCCTCTTTGCACTCCTTCCATCTTTTCCTCGGCAACTCTTAGATGAGTTGTATTCCCAGAAACTCAAGTACAAAGCCATCAGCGAGGAGCTGGATCACGCCCTCAACGACATGACCTCCATGTAAATGGCGCCCTGTTTTCTGCCTCCGCCTGGTCTCCCCCACCCTCCGCATGGTCTCAAGTCAGCCTTGCAAAGTTACGCGACCCTTGCTTCTTCTGTCCTATACATTATAAGCGTGCTCTTTAAGCGCCTTCTGTTAAGTTTCTAGTCCTCAGTGTTTTGGAGAGGACTGGCACAGAATGCAGTTGGCAAGCAGCGGGTGGCATTGCCCCTTCGTGCAAATACTGTTGTGTTAGCCCTGGGTTTCAGCAGCTTTCCCGGAGTCATTTAGCAGACTCTCTAATGAGGGGGCAAGAGAGCAATAGTCATTAACGCTCTGAGATTATTCTGAATTAAGGCTGAGGGAGCAAGCGTTTTGCCTGGACAATTCAGGGCAAGGCTCACTTGAATGAGTGTCCCTTCCTTTCCTTTCTTCTGCTTTCCTCCACTTGGTTCCACACCATTTTCTTAATCTTTAGTTTCTCCTTTCAGTTCTCTTCCGTTTCAGCATTTCTCTGCTTCTGCACCAAAGCCCCTCACCTGCTCTTCCGGTTGGCAAGCCAAACCTTCTTCTTAAGAAACTCCCTGTAAATAGAGGGTATTTTTAACGTCAGATCCAATGAGGTCCACAGTGCCTGTGCAAGCTTTTTTGTGGAAAATGTACAAGAGCAAATTCTTGAGCAGGAAAATGCGTAATATTTCTCCCTGCAGTGGGATCTCTACATTTGATTTTAATTAGGCAGTAGCCAAGGGTGAACGAGCACGTTTTTAGCAGAATATTCCTGAGACTACTTGTCAAGGGATTGTCTTTTGAAAAAGTATAGTATTTATTCAAAAAGCATCCCACCTTTTATGTGTTAACCTATTACACATGTACACCTGTTAATATGTGTTTGACTTCCCGTGTTTACTGAGAAAGTTATAATTATCCAGAAACTATTTAGAATGTATTTTTGGGGAAAGTTTCACCAGATATGGTGGGGTTACAACTCCCTGTGGCCATTTTAGTCCAGCACAAAAGTTTTAGTTTGTGTAGTCCAGCACAGCCAGAAGTTCTCAGGTTAAAAAGTGGTTTTTAAAGGCTCTTTTAAATCTGTCAGTCGTTTCAAGTTTACACTGCATAAGAAATGCTAAACGGAAGTCAGTCGCACCTGACCAATAACCTTCCTACTAACCCTTGTGGAAATGGGCTGTACTAACTTATTAAAGTGGAAAAAAGTCCCTAAGGCTAAGTGCCTGCTTGCATGAGAGCCATTTACTGTTGTGCAGAAGCTGCAGGTTGTTTCAGAGAGTGGAATCTCTGGCTGAAACCTCAGAGCTGAATTATGCTGGAGTGATTGGCATTCTCCCGGCTTAATTGACAAGCAACAATTAGCCCTGAGTTTGCCATTCAGCGGTTTGCTTTTGTTGTTCCCTTGGAATTCCAAAGTTATAGTCTGAACAATCGATCCTTTTTGTAGGTCTGGGTTCCTTGCATATTTGAGAAATTTTATATATGCGTGTTTAACATTGTCTGCTGGTTGTTGTCTTTTACAAATTACTGGGCATTGTGCAGTTGACAGGATGGGGTGTGGCATGATTAAAATGCTATGAAGAAAAAGAATTTAACTTAAGTCAAATGCCGCTTGGAAGGTTCTGTGAAAAAGAGAGCGATCTCTCCCTGCTTAAAATGGGGTTGGCGAAGGGAGAGGGAAGCCTTGGCTGGAAGATGGTCCCTTTACGGAGCTTGCAAGGGCCAGAGAGCGAATGCCCACTTCAGACCTGACCCGTTTCCAAAGGAGGGTTGGGCTTTTCAAAACACAGCTCAGATTTGACCAGTAAGCAGAGGAGAGGGAAATATCCAAATCCACTGGCTTCGATTTCATGAAAGCTCTGCAAGGTCAGATCTTGGAGGCGAAGTTAAAAGAACGAAAGATTTGATGCCCGTAGAGAGGGCTGCCTCCAGGCTGGCAAGGCTCCCCTCGGAGGGCTTGGCTCTCTCTCTCCGCCAGGGGTTCCGTGGCCTGGCCTTGGATGCTGACCAAGATGGGGGTGAAGGGTTGTTGTAGGGCAGATGCTGTTTCCGTTATCCTGATGCATTTTTTTCTCCTTTGCTCTCCTTCCTTCCTTCCTTCCTTCCTTCCTTCCCTCCTTCCCTTTCCTCCCTCCTTCCCTCCTTCCCTTTCCTCCCTCCTTCTCTCCCTCCCTCTCTTCTTCCTTTCTCCATTTGCTCTGCCATTTTTACTTCTGTTTCTTTTATCTTCACACAGATAACTGTCTTTGTTTCACTCCTCCCAAGACCTCTCTTTCGTCAGCCTGGGTGAACCATCTTTTCCAAGCTGGTACCTGCTGTCCAGTTCCTTGGCTTCCCCTCCTCCTCCTCCCCCTCTCCCTCCTCCCTTTCCTCCTGGGGCTTGCCCACAGGATGGGAGGGGGCTCCTCCCCCACCCCTCCCCTGCCCTCCCCTCTCCCCACTTTGGGCCTTTCAACTGTACAGGAACTCTACAACTTTCACTGTAAAATAAACGAAAAATCCCGATGTCATATCTGTTTTGCTGCTCCTTTTGCCTTTTATTTATGTCCTCCATTTCAAGTATGAATAAAGTTAAAAAATTTGCTTTCTTCTGTTAGGGATTCATTCTTTTATTTTCCTTTTTCACCCGCCTGTTTCTTTTTTTGTTCTTTTTCTCCCTTGCCCCTTTCGCAGCTCTTCTGGCAGGATGGAGCCCATGCAGGGAGGGGGTTTGCAGCTTCGAGGGGATGGCAGGGGTCTCTGGAGGGAGGGGGCTTTGCTTCAGTCACTTGCTGGATGAGCATCCTGGGCTTCACTGGGGATGCGGTGGGGGGGGCGTTGTGGCATGGAGGGGGGAGCCAGGGCAAGAGCAGAGGCTGGAGTGGATGGCTTGGGCTGAGGAGAAATGGCTGCAATGGGGAATGCACACCTGGAGGCCCCCTGCACACCTGGGTGGGGAATAGGCTGGGGAAGATGGAAGGCCATTCTGAGATCCCTGCTGGCTGAAGTGGGCTGGGCTGGGCCTTGGCCTATGCAGTTCTGGCTCCATCAGTAAGCCACAGTTGGGTTTTGACCAACCCAAAACCGGATTAGTGTAGAAATGGTTGTGACCTAGTTAAAAGCGAGTCAGTCATTGCCCCAAAGATGTTTGCAAGGCATGGGTCATCGATCCCACCTCTTCCTCCCTCCAGCTGGTGGGAATCCCCTTGGCTCTTGAAGCCCAACTTTGAGATTCCTTGACTGGCCATTTCTGGGGCAGTTCCAGCAGCTGAGTCAATCCAGAGAGGGAGCCTCAGGTGGCTCATCCCAGCAGCAGGCCCGTTGGGTGGACCTGCTCCCACATAGGCTACTTGTCTTTTACACAAAAGAGGGGGGGTACCCCAGCCTTCTCTTGGTCTTCCTAAATCAGTCTTCTGCAAATTGAGGCTCTGGTTTCTTCAAGCCTACCATGAAATTCTGGAGGTCTTGCTCGTCACATCACCTAAAGAATCCAGAAGAACTTGGGTTGTGGACTCAGGACTAGCCAGAGTCACCTGCACAGAACCCAGGCTCAGAAGTGTCACACGTGAGAATTGCAAGCAGGGTCTTAGGCATGAGCTCCCAGGGATGGGGAGGCAGAGATAGTTTGAAGACACTGGGTGGCCAGAGCAGATCGTGGACCAGGACCAGGCCGTCTCCCTTGCTGGAACTGACCAGCCCTGCCTTGTGGTCACCCCCAGCACCTGCCCAGCCCTCTCCCTAGTACACATGAGTGGGCATCTTCTGACTAGGAGAGATGGGTTCCCCACTGGGCTGAGCCACGCATGGCCCACCACTGATGGTGGAACTGCCTTCCTTCCTTCCTGAGATGCTTCATCGAAGGAGGTACAGAGCTCCTGCCTTGGTGTGTCTGACCTGTTTCTGATCTGTCCTACTAAACTGACTCTCTACAGAGTGACGTTCGGGGATAACCCTTTCTCTCTAACCGTTTCTCTTCTCTCTGCCTTTTTCCTTCCTTCTGTCCGCTTGCCGATTTGCACAGACCAGCTCTACCAACAGCTTGAGCAAAACCGGCGTCTCACTCATGAGCTGAAGTTGGCCCTGAATGAGGATTAAGCTTTCGTACTTCCTAACCCATGTGTCTTGACTCACCTGCCGTTGAATGATGCGAGAGACCTGTGTCCGCTGCTGGTTGGGGCTGAAGCTGGGTGGGCCTAGGAGGTTTTAAGATTGTCTTGGCATGTCCTTTTCAACCTTAAGATGGGCTGCACTCTTGATCATAGTTTGATAAAATGAGACCAAGGAGTCTCCTCCTTGGAAGGGGTAGTTTTACTAGCAATTCTGGGCTTGGGGGTGGGGGGAATGCTGAAATTGGAATCTTGGTGAAGTTTGCTTCCTGTTGGGCTCAGGAATGAGATCTGAACACTCACTTTTCTAGCCCAAGTCAAATCAACTTTGTGCATGGGCAGCGGAAAAGGGCCTTTGGTCGATCACCTCTGCCAGTTTTGTGGTACATTTGTGAAGCTGCTGTTGCTGTGTTGATTGTATGTGGATCTCGAGCTTTTGTGCTTTTGTCTCCCATCACAGACGTGAATTTAATGCCTTTCCTACACAATATGCATGTGACTTTACACTAACAGCTATTGCGAAAGCTGCTTTACTTTTCCCTAGCAGACAGATAGCTGCCTCTTTCCTTCACCCTCCACGTTGTCATGTTCTACCATTTCTGCAGTCCTGGTGGAGTAAAATTGCAAAATACTTTTGTCAGCATTTTTAGTACATGGATTTTTCTTTTCTTTCTGCTGCAACCTAACTTTGTCCCCACCTTTTTAAATTTGTGATAGAAAAAGGGCAGACTTTCTTTCTTTTTAGAAGACGGGTTGAGTCAGCCAGTTGCCGCAGCAATAACTGACAAATCACCAACTCCGTTAGGTGTTTAAGGTGCTCAGGTTCTGCCTTAAATATGCCAAAACAAGTTTGTCACTTGACTTGGCCAGATCAGTTTGGGGCAGTGACCTGGCTAAAAGGTGCTTTATCCCTTTTTTGATTTCAAATACTTTGACTGCCATAGTGAAGCTATGCATAGGTGTTTCACCGCGATGTTTGCCTTCCTGCCATTAAAGGATGCCTCCAAATGACTCCTTTTCATTTTTTTTGACCCAAAACAGAAAAGGTGGCTAATGCAAAAGAAGAAAACTTCAATATGCATCAGATGCTGGACCAAACTCTACTGGAGTTAAACAACATGTGATAAGTCTCTTAGCTGGGACGGTGCCAACAGCAATCATTTCTAGTTCTTTTTAAAAAAAAAAACAAAAAAACACCTGCTTGCCATGAAACCCTTTGAAATGTGTCCTTATTTTATCATTTCCGCTCCCCTCCCCCACCATGTTGCCACAATCATTACAGGCCCGTCCCCTCTATCCAGATGTGGAGTCGGGGGAAAAATTAAGACAGGGAACAAGATGCAGGAGTTATAGGGGGCATCTGCCAGCTATGGGGTGCCCTTCTTGGGACTCCTGTTGCCTACGCTTTGGATGGAGTCGGTTAATGCCAATTGTCTGCAGGCTCCAAAAAATGGGAATATTCTTTTGTTAGGATTGCCAAGGTAGATCTCCTTCAGTTTAATTGTCAGGGACGCAGAGTGAAGGGGGGAGGGGATTTTAATCAGCTTGTCTTGAAAGAAAAGGCAGCCACGCCGCCCTCCAGCCCCTCCCTGGATAACTCAGCACTTCGCCCAGCCAGGAACTGTTTTTTTCCTGGAGGGGCCTGAGGCTCAGCATGAAAAGAAACTTCGAGCATCGGCGACATTTTGGTCTGCAAAAGGTTCTGTGGCGGCTTTGAAGCTCTGTTGTGCTTGGGAGTCATCCTTACCTTACACGGAGAACTTCCCACTGCAATTTTTATGTTGTCTGAACCAAATACTCTTTGATGTCTGCCACCTGTTTGTTCGACACGCCTTTCCCTTGTGTTGTTTTGAGCAGTTTTGGAGAATCATTTCTGTATGTAAACATTGTATAATTGATGATAATGAAATAAAACACACACTCTAGAACATTTTTTTAAAAAAAAAAAAAACCAACGGTTGTAGCCTTGTGATCTTTATTCTGCTACCTGAAGAGTTCCATCACTGGAGGTTTCCAAGCCAAAGTTGGATGGTCATTTGTCTGGGATGGTTTGTGGATTCCTGCTGGGCGGATTGGTGGAGAGTGAAGGTTTTCAACTTTGGCAATGTCCAGATGGGTGGATTTGGCTGGGGAAATCTGGGAGTTGAAGTCTACCCATCTGAAAGTTGTCATGTTTGAGAAACTCTGGTCTTCATGTTCCCCTTCTTCAACCCTACGATTCTAGGGCAAGAGTGTTCAACCTTGGCCACTTTTTAAGATCTGTGGCCTTCAACTCCCAGAAATCCCCAGCCAGCCACAGGTCTTAAAAGTTGCCATGGTTGGACACCCAGTTCTAGAGTTTACTTCTCCTTGCAATGCGATGCGATAGCCAGGCCCTTAGCTATGGGACAAAGTTAAACTTTGCTAAATGAAACCAGACTTTGTCTAAACTGGAGATAATTTTGGCAAATGATAAATGATTCTGCTTTATTGGGAAAGCGGGAATGAGAGTTAAAACAACAAATGGTGCTAGGGGCCCCATCTGGTCTGCATTTTATGGCAGGTTTGAAAATTATTTGGCCTGGCCTGGTGCCCAAGTCGATGGGTTTAAAACTTAATTGGAACTGCATTCCCCTTCATTTCATGGATTCTGCTCTAGTCCATATCTAGGGAGTGATTGTGAGTGGCCAAAATATCTGGCCTCCTGGGCTTTCCCCCTCTCCCCCCAAACAGGTCATTGCTCCTTCTGTTGTTGATTTTTGGGCTAAAAGGGCAGAAAAGCACATCCCTGGGACATTTGAACCCTCTTCATTTTAACCGGCTGTTCAGTGAACTCAAGGCAGCCCAAAAATGGCTCCAGAGACAATAAGCCTCCAACTCTTCTGCTTGCTCTTCTGCACTCACATTTTATTCACTCCTGTCTGGGGAGGGGCTAAAATGCAGCTTGTCTTCAGGTAATACATGAAAACTGTATTTAGTAACTGCAATTGAGACTGGCTAGTGGTTGGTTAAGTGAAGTGGTCACTAAGTGAAACGGTAACTGCTTATTCTCTTGACTTCAGCTTTCTTTTGGTTCATTGACTTGCCAAGATCGTACATGCAAGAACTAGTCGCAAAGTGACTTTTTCCTCACTGTTGTAACTGCAAACAGTCACTAAATGGCACCAGCAACCTGCGAGGCTTGGGGGTACCCATGAAGCCCTTCCAGCCAGTGGCCCGAGTCCCAACTCAAACCACTTTAACTTGGCTGGAGAAGGCACGTTCTTGGCGCCTGCTATGCCCAGCGCCGCCTTTCCCTGGAGCTCCGTGGGGAAGTGATGGAGCAGTTCAGGGATTGGCATGAGCAGGTCCCCCGTGTGCCCTCCAAGTCCAAAGAGGGGCAGCCCCAGGAAAAACAATCTTGAAGGCGGCCTGTGGGTCTCCCAGGATCCCCACGTGGGGATGACGGTCAATGCGCTTCATCTCTGAGGAGCAGCCCGAGCGTGCACTGGGAAGGCCAACCTCCAGCCCTTATAGGCATGGGCTTCAGCTCCCCGAATCCCCCAGCCAGCAAGGAGGGGAATTCTGGGAGTTGAAATCCCTCCCTACCCACTAGTACTAAGCCAGGGCGGCTGAGCTTGAGAAACTTCAGCCCTGCCTTGCGGCGCCTGGATGGAGGCTTCCCACGGCCAGCAGGGGAGCTCCCTCGGCCCTCCTCCGATCGAGGCACTCGGCGCTCGATCGCGCTTCCTGGGGGCGGGCGCTCCACCCGGAAATGGGCGGCTGGCTTCGCTCGGGGAGCGGCTGCTCGTGCCTGGCCCGCCTCCTAGCAACGCGGGCCTAGCAGGGCGCGGAGCCTGAGCCTAGCGTGAGGCCGGCGGGGCGCGATGTGGCTGCTCCTGCGGGGCGTAGCGGCGCGGCGGGCCGCCCTGCGACTCATTGGAGGCGCTTTCCGGGGCGGGGGCGGCGGCGGCCCCGGCGCTCGGTGGCCCGTGTGGCGCCTGGGGGTGGGGCTGGGCCTGGCGGTGACCGCCGTAGCCGTAGCCGGGCCGGAGACGGACAGCGAGGAGCGGCCGTCCAGAGAAGCGGCCTTCCAGCGGGCCGTCGCCCGGAGCAGGGACCTCCTCCAGCGGCTAAAGGTCGGAGGGTAGGGAGCATGTACTCTGAGCATGTACAGAGTTCCCCAAAGTGGCCTGACGACTCCCCCCCCCCCCGGTAGGGTGTCCGGCTATCCAGGCGCCGCTTATTCGCCCCGAAGCCTTGTTTGAGGGGGCGCAGGGCCTCTGAGCATGTGCCGAGTGTCCCTCCTGGGCATGGGCAGAACGCTCTTGGCATAAAGGAGGCAGGGAAGGTGAGGCCGAGTTTCCTTGAACAGGATCCAAAGGACTGACTGCCCCCCCTTTTTTTTTTCCTCACTGAGAAACCTGTTTGCAGACCCCCCCTTCCCCACTCCCCCCCCCATAGATGCCCCTCAGCTGCCTCCCCCGAGGTCTGGTCATGGGGGGAGTCAGACACAAGCTGGGGGGGGTCTCGGGCTGAATGAACCTTTTGCTCCCCAGGACCAACTGGGGGTCCCCGGCGTGGTGGTTGGCGTGTCCGTGGACGGGAAAGAGGTCTGGTCGGAAGGTGAGTCGGTGCGTTCCCTTCACTGGCAAAATGGAGAGCCCAGCCCAGTTCGGATGGGCTGCACCAGAAAACGAAATATGAATATGGATGAAGAATAAGACCTTTTGGAAGTCTGTAAACATTGCAGGCACCCTTAAATTAAACTGCTTTGGAATGAAACGTGCTGGAACAAAAGTGTTTTATTTATGGGTTATATTTAAAATTAAATATAATTAAGCACAGTGTTTCCAGCCATACTTGCCCTGCATAATGAGAAAACATTTGGCCAGTGGACGGTGTTTGGCTTTCTAGCTTCCAGTCATGTTTTCAGAGTTCAATTGCCTCTTCTATTAATAACATGCATGCTTTTTCAAAGCAAAATTTATATTATTGTCTATATGCTCATTCTAATTTTTCTTTGCGTATGGTGCAATTAAGCGTATTGAAAATCGTTTGGCTTACATATGGTTCATCCTTGTATAATGTTTATGAGCAGAACTTAATGGATCTAATAAGACTTGCTCAGGAGATTCCAGTCCGCTGAGGTCAAGCCGTTCCTGCTTTGCAATGCTTGCTTTGGCTTGCCAGGCAGCCGGCACCCCTTAATTTTGCTTGAGGAAGTCTGACTTGTACCACGGGTGACCTAGGATGAGATAATTCATTTGTCTTCGGTTCTGTTTTTGTCTCTTTTTCCCCTTACAAACAACACTCGGAGTTAATTGGTGTTTTTCTGTATGTTCATATTGAACAAATATGAGACACGTGTTCTTGCTTTAGAGTACTGTATGTCATGCCTTTCTTTCCTCGTGATTCTCACTGGATCAAAGAGCTGTTCTACTTGTGCAAACTATTAGGCCAAGAAGATACGACCATTGCTGATCTTATGGGGAGCAAAGACCCTTTGATATTTAGAGCATTGGGGGTTTGGGGACTTCCTTAAATAATTGACTCCTGAATCCTTTAAAGGTATAGGTTACGCTGACCTGGAAAACCGTGTGCTCTGCAGTCCAGAGACTGTCCTACGAATTGCCAGCATTAGCAAATCTCTGACCATGGTTGCTGTTGCAAAGCTGTGGGAAGAAGGGAAGCTGGATTTAGATACTGCTGTGCAGAAGTATGTTCCGGAATTTCCCGAAAAAGAATATGAAGGTGAAAAGGTAAATAAGGCTGGTTATTCACAGCATCATCGTCCAAAAACCTCCTTGGCCACGTTCCAGTGGTGAAAATATGTCATTAACCTAATTTAATTATAACTCACATAGATGACATCAAAATGAATTTGGGTCTTTTAAAAATTTAGGTCACTATTACCACAAGGCTGCTTGTGTCACATTTAAGCGGTATTCGCCACTATGAGAAGGATATTTCTAAAGTCAAAGAAGAAAAAGAAAAGGCCAACAGAAAAGCAAGAACAACAGCTTCTGCTGCGAAAGAGAAAGAAGACAAAGACACTGAAAAGAGGGATTTGGCTAAAGGCAAGCCGGAACAGGAAGGCAAGCATGCAAAAAGTGGAAAGAAGAAGAGGGAGTTTGAGCATGAAGAGTATTATTTGAAGGACAAATTTGAGCATGTGATTGACTCACTGAACATCTTTCAAAATGATCCTTTATTCTTTAAACCAGGTGAGTTGCTCATCCATCCAGACTGTAGGCAATGGAGTCAGTTCACCCTTTGTGCTAAGCCATAGAGTAGTTTGTTTGGTGCATGCTTATTTAGTAAACATCATTAAGCAAACCATTGTTTAGTGGGATTTGTCTAGCCAATCGGGGCTCAGCTAAACCATGATGTGGCTCCATATAAGAGCAGTGTTTTGTTTTCTTATAAGAAGTTAAATTACAAATAAAAATAATAGGAATTCAGGTAGCAAGTTAAATGCGGAAGATGGAGAAAGCAACTTTTTTTTTTTACTTTGAATACATAGCCCAGTACTTTTAACTATTACAAAATCTAACCTTGTAAACTTTACAAAGTATACAAAAATATGCTTTCTCTCTGAACAGGTAGATCCCTTCTTGAGCAGACTTAGAATACAGACCATCCATGGCTGAGCTTCCATAACATGTTTGTGTGTCTATATTTTTCTTGACTGTACACCGCCTTGAGTCCTACGGGAGAAAGGCGGTATAGAAATATAATAATAAATAATAAATAATAAATAAAACATAAACTCTTGTGTGAAATGAGGGCTGTCTTCTCTTTTGATTTCTTAAGGTAGTCAGTTTTTGTATTCGACTCACGGATTCACTCTCCTGAGCGCTGTGGTGGAGAGAGCTTCAGATCAGAAGTTCACCGACTACATGCTGAAGATATTTAGTGACTTGGGCATGGGATCCACAGGGTTGGACGAGAATGAGCCTCTGATATACAACAGGGCAAGGTAAATAGCCAGGCATGTATCCCCATCTTTGCTCATTTCTTTCAACTGAATAGTGAGCCTTGTTCCGTTGCATGGACAGATGTGTGTAAAAAGAGGAAGGGCTTCTCTTTGCTCCCTGAACTGAATATAGTTGTTTGAAAAGGACAGCTGCTCACATAAGTCAAGACATTTGGTGATTTGGAATCAAACTGAGTCTCCAGGAGATTTCTTTCGAAAGCCTGTCAAGCACATCACGGGTATAAATGAAAATAAATCTCACAGTCGTCATAATTCTGTTTTAATGAAGGAATCCTGTAACAGCAGAGAGCACTGCCATCTTGTGGCTTTTTTCTCAGTACCCACAATCAACTCCAGGGAAAAAAAGACAATCAGCTCAGAGATCTCGAGCTGCAGGATGGCTTTTCCCAGCTGCTGAGCTTAAGAGAATGAGAGGGAAAGTGAAATCCGATAGATCATTGAAACCTAAACTCTCTTGTCCTGAGGTTTTCATCCGAGATTTGTTAGTTCTCTGTTTAATTAATGAGGTTTACCTTCCTTCCTTCCAAACTGCTTTTTTTGCAGGAGGATGGACCACATCTGATATAAAGCTGATATTCCAGCATTCCCCTAGCTGGCATGTTGCCTCCTGAGATCTTTGTTGTTGTTTTTTCTACTTTTGAAGAAGGCTGCCTTGGGGTGGGCTCCCTCCTTACTGTGGACCTGATGTCTGAAAGGACAGAATGCTGTCCTTGTTGAGAGAAATGAGGTTGGATATATGAGGTTTTTCAAGAATGTTAGTATGGCTTTTCTGTACCTGACAGAGATGATCCAGAGCATTAGATTGCTGCTTATTAACTGGCCAGCACTTCTCTGTTTTGTGTGCTTTATTTGGTCGCCAATGGCCATTTGGGCAGGGAATTCTGTCAATCTGTATACATCAGAAATAATCCAATGGTTGATTATCCATATAATAACCGCAGCTAGAATTGAATTTGCACAAAATTGGAAAAGCAAAGAGATCCCTATAGATGAAAAAGTGATTAAGAAAATATTAGAATGTGCAGAAATGAATAAATTAACACAATTCAAGAAAAAGAAGAATCAGATTATTATAATATATGGGAGTTATTTTATCAATGGTTAGAGAATAAATATGAAAGCAATGTATTGTAAATAGATAAGTAAAGAAGAGAAATGTTACGTTTGTTATTTTATCAGTATTATTATTTAGTATTAATATAAGAATGAATGTAAGAAATGAATATGGCGGTAAGTTTAATTGTTAAGACACAAAGAATTTTATACTCAGATGACACACAACATAAGATGGAATGTTTGTATTACAAGAAAATTTAAAAAAAAATATTAAAAAAAAAGAAATAAGCCAATGGCAGAAAGCTGCTTTAGCCTAGCAAATATATGAATGGATTATTTTACTTTATGCTGTGAATTCATTGAGCATCCTTGTTTCACTCCAGGTATTACATTCACAACAAAAAAGGCCATCTTGTCAACGCCCCCTATGTGGATAACTCTTACAAGTGGGCTGGTGGTGGCTTTGTGTCCACCGTGGGTGATCTTCTCAAATTTGGAAATGCCATGCTCTACAGTTACCAGCTTGGGCGGGTGAAAAACCCGGCTGCTGGACTCCTTCCTGGTTATCTCAAGCCTGACACGATAGCAATGATGTGGACCACAGTCCCAAGCACGAGAGTCTCCCAGGAGAGTGATTATGCCTATGGAATGGCCTGGGTCGTTGTAGAGAAGAAGCAGGAATGGGGCCACTGCAAAGAGCAGCAACACTACACCTTCCATACTGGTGGGGCGGTAGGAGCAAGTAGCGTCCTCCTCATCCTTCCTGAAGAATTGAGCTCTAGGCCTGCCAGCGGTAGCTGCCTGGTCCCACCCCGTGGTGTGGTCATCACAATTATTTGTAATATGCAGTCTGTTCACCTTGATGGCATTGCCTTAAAAATTGCAAAGGAATTTGAAAAGGTCAGGTTAGCACAATGCTCTAATCAAAGGTTGGAGAAGGAATGTGGAAGACTTGAGTGATTACAAGAATTTGTAACCCAGGAGGCCTCCCTCTCTCTTTTTAAATGGGTAGCGCAGCATTAGGTTTGATCACTTGTGGGATAAGCAGCCCTTCATTGAGGGGGACAGGAATGTAGAGTTTTTCTGATTCAAGTAGCGAAAGGCATTAGCCAAATACATGTGCCAATCGGACAGTTCACCTCCTCTTCTGCAAATTGTGAAGCACGGAATGTATGCTTGGAAACCTCTTTGCTCTCCTAGCTGAAGTCTGTGGGGCAGAGTCTTTGCTTCTTGGGGAATTGCAGTCATGGACAGAGGGGGGATCTCATCTGGCAAGGTTTGGGTCTCCATGGGCCTTTGCAAGGGTGGTCCCACTTGGAAGACATCTTCATCCAAACAGTGAATAAAACTGCTTTCCCTCGTGGCCGAGGCAGTTACCGATGGAGGCCACTCTATCAATATGCAAAATTGATGCAGAAAATCACACTGCCAATACCATGGAATCGGCTGTCCAATATAAGCCTCAGAGCAGGTGCCAGCATTAGAATTCTGCTTGGTGGATTACTACTTTTTTAATAACTTGCTGCGAACTTGGGCAACAGATTGTGATTGCTCCATGTGACCATCAAATATTTGATTCCCTTTTCTCAAAAAAACAAGATGAAAACGAGTGTCTTAAAACTTTTCAGGGCTGTTTACAAAGGCTGCAAATTTAAGCTCTGTTAAGTAAAAGGGGACTGCTGAGTAGACGTAAATGCAAGCTAAAGATCTTTTGTCTGGGAATTTTTTAAAACACTGCACTTTCAAATTCATATTCAAGCTGTACCTCTCATAGAGGGGGTTCTCTTTCAGAAACACTATCTCAGAATTTCCCTGGAATTTTATTGCACCGTGTAGGCGTCCATCATACGTTTTCTGTTTTATTAAACCTGCCAATTCCCTTTATATTATTTAGGAGTTAGGAAAGTGATCAACATTTTGCTGATCTTGGTGGTGAATTTTACTCTGAAATTTTACTTGATTTTTTAGCAAAGACCCAGCCTTGGTCTTGCATAAATGCTAGACTTTCAGTAAAGATTTGGATTAAAATTACAGGAGTAGTTCAGGAGCTAGTGCACAGAAGGTAGATTTTGAAGAGGATGATCTGATTTCCTCTTTTTCTTCCATAATGGGCGGGTTAATCATAAACACATTCTATTCCATCTTAGAATTATGGAATGATCTATTAGTGTTAGTGGTTTAAGTGCCAAATAATCATATTTTCCCATGTGTTGCTTTTAAAAAGTTGGACACGTGAACGAATGGTAGTTAAACCCGTTTGACTTGGGGGATCCACCAACTGCTTATGCTGGCTGCTGATAATGTAAAATTGTATTTAGATTTTTTTTAACCCCGTTAGCTTCCCTTAATCAATAAACACTTTATAATGTTTGCACTGTTCAACTGGTGTTATCTATTCCTTCAACTGAACTGGCTGCTTTTCTCGGAGGGGAGGTCGAGTACGGAATCCGGGAGACCAAATTGCTCCTTTCTTTGTATCAGAGTAACAAGACCAGATTACCTCTTTAGGAAAAGGGGAAGATGATCCTCTGGTGGCATTAAGTACCTTGCAGATGAATTCAGGAAAAAGAAATGTCATGTTAGAGTCACCTTTTTCATTTCCAAAAGCTAATTGCCTTTGTTTTACGGCCAACCTGACGTTCAGAAAACCAGCTCAGACCCCAGATGAGGAAACAGCGGGATCCAAGAGAGTTAACATTTAAGATGTGCTCAGCAGGGAAGAAGGAGCCCATCCGTCAGGCTCTTCTACGTCCGAAAGGTCTGCTTCTCAAAAGGCGCCGTTGTGGAGCCTGGGTCTGCGGGCATTTCTTCTGTACCTGGCTGACATGAACGGGTCTTTGCAAGGGGCCAACCGGCCGCTCACCTCACAAGGAGCTGGCGCAGCAGATGCTCCCAGGGCTAAGCGGAGAAGGCAGCCAGCTGAAAGCCCCTCTCCCGGGCGGGCGATGCGTGACGCTGGAGGAGGAAGAGGAGGAGGTCTGCCTTCGATGGCCAAGTACACGAGGGGACCCGCCTTTCACGCCCAGGCGGCTGGATCCAGGCACCTGCTGAGCCCAAGCCAGAGCGGCCCGTGGTGGAGAAGGGCGGGCGGGGGTCCCTCTCCCCCCGCCCCCCGCCCCCCGCCCCGCTTCTGCTGGGAGGCTCCCTTCGCTCTGGCGTGGGCTCCAGCGGAGCTTCTCAGCGCCTGGGAGGGAGATGCCGGCCGGGGGATCCTGGGAGCTGAAGCGCACGTGCCTTGAAGCCCCCCGGAGTCCAGCAGGGCTTAGAGCCCGCGAGCGCCTCCCTTCGCTGCCAGAGCCTGCGGGGTCCCCGCGCTGCGCTCCGAGGCTTCCTTGCTAGGCGAGGATCGGGCAGTTGCGCAGCCCCCGCTCGCCCAGCGGCTAAGCCGTCCCTTCGGGCGCCCCGCCTCTCGGTCGTGGCGCATGCGCAGCGCGGGGCTGGGAGCCGCCTCGGACCACAACTCCCGTCATCCCGCGGGAGCCGCCGCGTCCCGGCCCCGCCCCGCCCCGCGCTGCGCCCGCCCCCCCGCCCCCCCCGCCCGCCCGTCAGTCGGCGGCGGCGGCGAAGATGGCGAAGACCTACGACTACCTCTTCAAGCTGCTGCTGATCGGCGACTCGGGCGTGGGCAAGACCTGCCTGCTCTTCCGCTTCAGCGAGGACGCCTTCAACACCACCTTCATCTCCACCATCGGTGAGGCGCCGCGGCGGGGGACCCCAACTCCCATGGCGCGCGGGCGGCGGGAAGCGGGGGCAGCGCGGCCCTCCCCCCCTCTCCCTGGCCTGGGAGCCTCCCCCGCCCAGCGGCCCCGCCCTCCCGCGGGGGTCCCTGCGCCCCACCCCCACCCCTCTGGCCGTGGGCGGCCCGTAGCCCCCCCCCGCTTCCCTCCCTCAGGGATGGCGGGGCTGCTGAAGGGCCCCCCCGCCGGCTCCCCCGGGCCCAAAGGGCGCCCGGAAAGGAGGGGCAGGTCGGGGGCTCCCGCCCGCCCCCGCCCCTCGCGTGGCCTCCCCGGAGAGAGCCCGGCTCTGGTGCCCGGAGGCTGCCCCTTTGCCCCCCCCCCCTTGGGCCCATCCTGGCCGCTCTGCCAAGGGAAAGAGGCCCCCGGGCGCCCTTCGTGGCCATGATCCCTCTTTGGGCTCCGGCGGGGGCTTCTTCCTTTCTGACAAGCCTCTTTGCCGGGAACGCCTTCCAGGAAATGGACCTGAGCCGGCCAGGGGTCCCTCCGGGTGGGCCTGGGAAGGGCCGCCGCCTCTTCTTTGGGGGGGGTTTAGGGGGATGATGGTGGCAAGGCGGCGGTGGGAGGGGGCACCCTCTGAGTCACAGTGGCCTTTCATCACATTCGGTTCCTAAAGCAACAGTTCTCAAAAAGCCATCATTTATTCATCTGTGAATGCAGCGCCATAACTCCCCCGGTGCCACCTTTGGTGCCGTGACACAGAGTCACAAAAGCTTAGAAAGAAATTATAACTACGCATTTTCGTGGCCAGGGGTAATGATTACTATATGTGATAAGAAACACCCTTGACGAATCTTTGAACTGCCTGTGTGACTTAGTTGCAATTTGTGCTGTTTACTCAAAGTAGAATTATTTTTTCTTCTTCTGCTATATAGCCAGTATTTATTGCTTGAGCTTTTTATATACAGATTTTATACCTTTGGTGCTCGGTTCTTGTTTTTACTTATTTCCAATCATTGTATTGAGCTGCTTAGCAGTAAAAAACATTGGCACCCTGTATCCCTTTTGCTGTGGTCTCAATTTATAGTTGGGGTGCCCACTTCAGGCCTGCAGAAGCTAAGACCCAAAGCATTGGGAAGTAACATTTGGCTTGGTTGATACACAAAAGCAGAGTCTTAGCAGAATCATTTAGCTTCACTGATCCAGAATTTGTTTTTTGGAGAAAAGGTGCAAGAGGTTCATTGTTTTGGTTCCAGGTTTACTTGAGCAATTTCAGTCCAGATAGTGAACAGTAGATGTACCCAACTGTGTTTGTCTTGAAAGGATAATGTAGCCAAAGCACCAACAGAGAAGAGTAAAAGGTCCAACTGACTGAGAAACTTCTGAAAGGGAACTTGATTGTTGTGCCAAGTAGTTCAGCTCCTCTATTGACTGGGTTCTCACGTTGCACTCACGGTCTGTGTTTTGACTTCGCCTGTAGCAGGAACACCGGGCTTCAGAGCAGAACCTTTCCCAGCCTTGCCTTGCTCGCTCTGAGCTACATCACCGGATTGACCCCAAAAGAAGGTGTTGCCTCGGGGGGGGGGGTCTTCTCAGCAGCCCCTTCAGGGAGGGAAGTCCCCAGCACGGCCGCTGCCATTTTTGCTTCCTCAGAGCATGGTGGCTTCCCAAAAAGGCTGGCCTGAACTTCCCATCCAAGATGGGAACAGAGAACAGTTGACTGGAGGAAAGGGTGTTCCTTTGGTTCTTGCTGAAATGTCACAGTGCTGAACGCTGAGTGTCCAGAAATTATCAGGAAATGAAAGGAGTTACAAGAAAAATTGCTCAGACTGGATGCTGAACGGCGTTAAGCAAGCATGAATTCTTTTAGTAACTAGTCTTGAGCAAATGACTTCATGTTCTCTGACATTTTGTGGGTTTTTTAGCTTCCCTGGCATATTGTTGTGCTAGGGATATAGATAGAATATCAGCATGTGAGCCTTCTAAACGTTGGGGCTGTTCCTGTGTGCCATGCGAGAAAATGTTAATTATTCAGCTCCTGTAAATGGGGTTCCTGTGTGGTGAAGCCTTGTGTTCTAGCCTTTCTTCCTGTTGAATTAAACGTGTCCCTCATGCCACCAGCGCTCTGCGTTCCTGTCTAAATTGTCTTTAACAAAATGCGTCCCAAATTGATCAGGGTTTTATTTTGTTTTTTTATTGGGGGGGGTTTGCATTGTCCAGATATATTTATTGTACTTGAAAATATCTCAGACTGGCAGGGGAATTCTGGGATTTGGAGTCCACAAGTCTTAAATTTTCCTGGTCTATCCCGGTCTAAAGTATTCCTTAGTCAACCTAGGTTACCGTGCAATTAAACTCTGAGAAGTTTCCTCAAAGTCGGGTTCTTCCTAGGGGATGTATATGTGATGTTGCATTTATTTTGGCTGAAAGAAGGGGAACCTTGAACAGAGACGGGACGTGCAGGAAAAGCCTATCATTCCTTCACAACTTCGCTAGAACCTTCTGATCCTCCTCCTGATGCAAAATCTATCGTTTGTTGCTGGGAGACATTTTGAGAGGCCTCGGCTGCTCTACCTTTAGGCGTGGTTTGGTTCTTGTTCTTCCTTTCAGGCTTCATTCTCCCACCCGCCTTGCCAACTTTGGTGGGCCAATGACCTGCAGATGTGCTGGACTACAGTTCCCATCCCCAGCCAGCATTCCATGAGTCCAGACCCTGATGCAGCTCTGCGCATTTAGTGGAAGGGCTGTTCTCTGCAGGCAGGATTTTACCGCTTCCTCCAGGGGAAACTCTTGCTCTTAAACTAATCTAAAAGGGAAGTGAAACTTGACAAGATGGCCTGCAGCTTGCTTCAGAAGCTGCTCGATCATTGCATCAACTTCTAAAAGTTGCTCTCGAGTTACCAGGCTCCCTCCCGACCTCCTGGCATAGATAGCGGGGCTGTTTGACGGCTGCAGCCACCCCACTCGGGCCCCGCCCACTTGATTGATTAATTGATTACTGGGCAATGTGTGTCCTGGGGAAGTTCAGAGAAGTTGGAAGCCTCCCTTCTCTCCGGGGAGCAACAAGCTCTTCTGTTGCTGGCAGCAGTGACCTGGCTTGCGTTGCGCACAGGGCTGGCTCCCTTGTGATCTGGGAGGGGTTCAGATTCAGTGCAGGAACTTGCTGACTAGGAAACAAATTTGTAATATTTACATTCTTATCCGAGATGAAATCTGGATTCAACACAGTGTCCGTAATGCTGCTTGTGTGCTCGGAGGGCTTTTTTCTCTTGGAAGTGGTGCGTCTGGATTTCATTTTCCCAATTTAATTCAAAGGAAGGTGAAGTAACATCAGCTTCTCAGCACTCTGGAGCAGCGGTTCTTAAGCTTTGGTGGCTGTAAGATATGGGGACTTCAACACCCAGGTTTTCCCAGCCAGCAAGGGATTCTGGGAGTTGAAGTCCACCCATTGTAAAGTTGCCAAGTTTGAAAAAAAACACTGTGAGGCCTTGCTTTAGAAACACAGTTTAATATTCTTTGTATGTGATTTAAATATAACAGCACTGAACCCTTTAGTAGTGAATGAATATACTTATAACACAATTGTGAGTTACGGGAACAAAAATAGCTGTCCAATTTAATTTTGCATGAGGCCATGATCCCATTCAGGTAAATGCCAAGTTCTCAAGGCTGCACGTGGGTGGGAGACAGGATATACTGGCACTGGAGGAAGACAGCATCAAACCATTTCTGTAATTTTGCGAAGAGTATAAAGTGGACCTAACCAGGAAGGAACCCAAACTGCTCAATGGAATTTTAAATTCTTTTTTGTCTCAAATTTATGTTGCTGAAGAAAGTTGGAGTACCACCTTACCAGTGAGCGCGTAAAGAACACAGAGCATCTCATGTAATAGGATTGCTGTGATCATATTAAATGTTTTTCACTTGTAGCCATCGTCTGCATCAGATCTGTGGTTGCTGCTTCGTGGAATTTAGAAAGTGGAAAACTGGCATAACGGAAGCAACTCGGCTTTTTTGCATGTAGGAGTGTATTTGGGGGGATATCCTGTGCTTGAGTTCAAATACCTTCTGCAGAAAACAGCGGAAGGTAAAGCAAGTGGAGACTTGTCACCATGTTGTGGTGACTAGAAGCTTGGAAAATGTCCATACGGCTGGCCCTTCTAGATCAAATATCTCTAGAGTTTACACCCCTCCCTCCGGGCCACACTATCAGAAGTGCTTGTGGTGCCTGAAATATCAAAAAAATAGACTGTGGGGGGAGAGGGGGGAAGAGGAGGAGGATTTTTTTGCAGGTGCCTATCTTGGTTTTTCAGCCTCCGACGGCTTAACGTGTTTTAAGAGATGCTCATCCCTTTCCTAAGAGGAGCTTCCTGTTAGTGTATGGTGGGGGCGGGGATCAGAACGGTTCTGCTACTTTCCCCCAAATATGTGCCTTTTAATGAACCTCAGACAAAGTGCCCACCTGCCCTGGGCTTTCACATGCGAGGCCCGCCTGGCTTAGTCTGTGGCTTGCCTTGACGACTCTGCAGCAGGAGTCCTGGAGGATTGTTGGCCTTTTTTCCCTCCCCGCCTTCTGGCTCTGCTTTCAGGGTGAAGCCTCCCCCGTTTGACAGATGCCCGGTAGCTTCATCCCCTTTAATTGGCAGATGACGCTGCCTTTGATTCTGCGGGTCTCATTTGACTGAGACAAATGGCTTGTTTAAATACTCATTAACCTTTAAGAACATTAGGCCCCTGCGTTCAATTCCTAACATCTGCTGGGTGGAAATTACCGTGAGCGGCAAGGGAAGCGAGCATGTTCCAAAGAATAGGTGCAAAACGCCTGCTGTGCTTCAACCACTAGGTGCTGTTTTAGGGTTGTCTGGCATCTCTAACAATTATATTCTTGTTTGATCTTAAACTCAAATTCTGATCCGGTTTCTTGGCAGGAAACATCTTCGATTATCTATTATCTATTTGAACTGCTACTGTAGGCCCTCACGCACAAAGCAAAGCAGTTTTTAATCCTGCTTTTTGCCTAGAAGGTTTAAGTGCTTCAGGTAATCCGAGGTGGCCCCGCTTGAGATGCTCCAGCTGGTGAGCTGGGACTCTTACTTCAAGGAAGCCCTTGGCAAGGCAGAGCTGACTTTGGTTTGCGGAGCTGGGCATGGCCTCTTTTGGGAGTGACAAGGCAGGCTTTGAACGGGACACTTTTCATTGTTCAATGTTATCTGAATCGATGTTTAATGACTACTAATATGCCATTGTAAAACCACAAAATATAACTCCGTGTTCAACACTAAACTCACATGCCTCCACTGTGATCAACCTCTCGCTAGCCTTTCTCTATGCTGTTGTTAAATTTGGGCAGCTTAAGTGTATTGATATTTGCTCTGAACATAAAAATCATTGAGCCTCATCCTCTCGTTTCTGATGTGGTAGTAGACCAATTTAAATTAACCACATTTAGGTAATGACCAGAGCACAGAACGATTACCGTCTGAAGCAGATCCATTTGAACTTTCCTTTAGAGCCGTGGAGTCTTATGTCCAGAATTGTGCTGCAATAGGCATGCAAAATTCAGTGTGTTGATTTTACTAGGATATTCAGGTTCTCCGGTAGTAAAACATGAAGTTTTTTTTCCAGTCTACCTGTTAAAATAAAGAATGGGGTTTGCCTTTTTTTTTTTTTTTGCCCTGCTATTGTTTGTCTTGAATGAGATTTGAGAGCTGTTTGGGAGATAACAGATGAACCAACTGATCTTATTCTGACTCAAAGGCTGGAGGTGGGGGTGGGGGTGGGGGTGGGGGGGCTGCTGATCCTCCAGATAGAAAGGATGGGTCTGACTTGCTTTTAGCATTTGACCTGGAGCCCCCTCTAAAGGGGAGAAGAATGCTCCATAGATGCCAAACACAACGGCTGCATCTCTTAAAGGGAAAACTCCTTCTCTCTGAGCAGGGAAATCGGCCGGCCCTACGAACTTCCTCTGCCTGCATTCCACCCTGCTGAAGTCAGAGTGGAATCCTGAGGCATCTTGATGGAAAGTTACTTGCATGCCTACATTTCTCTCTGAACAATCTTCCAGCTGTTGTGAGGTCTCTGCTGGACTGGGAGAGTGGCATCAACAATTGCGGGGCTGATAGTTTGAAGCATCCTTCCTAAAGGAGTCTTGCAGGGCAATGGAGAACCTGTCGGTTCCTTCAATTGGACAGCGCTCCCGGGGAAGTGTCGTTTCTGGATGTGGTTCCGGGGAATGTTTGCCCATCTTTAGGAATTTGTCTGCAGTGCTGCTGATGTGGATAGTGTGAAATACATGCCATGACTTCACCTGCGTATTAAGCAACATCAGATTACTTCTCTGCTCCTTTGGTCGAGGTTGACAAATTAGGGTGGACAAAGGGCACCAGATAATCCAATGCAATGCCAGGGCTTTGCCAGCTTATGTCATCTTAAAGGGCAGAGAGATCCTAAGCTCTAAGTAGGATCCCACTGCTTCCCTCGAGAAAAGTGATCCGATTCACCATGCTAGTGCATCTGTGGCTAGCAATTGGGCCGTTAAGGCATAATTGAGAAGTGAAATTCTGAGTCTTTGTTCCACAAAGATGGTCCCTCTGGAGTGTATATTTCAGGCTAAAGTTTCTGTGGTCCAGTTTAAAGAAAACGCCGGGTTTTGGAGTGCCTTGACCACAGGGGGAGGGTCTGTACAGTAAAGCAGCACTGCTTGAACCCAGCTCATACATTGGACTGGTTTTGACGGCTACCTATAAACTACAGATGGTTCAAAAATACCTCACTGGAGCAACACCTCTTCTATGGGAGCTGCATTGGCTACCAGAGTTATTAATTACTGGGGTTAATAGGAGTGTAAGGATACAAGAATAGAACATCTGTGCCTATTTTTCCCACCCTTTGTCTGCAGCAGGATTAATTATGCTTTACTAAGTTTAAAGAGTTCTTTATTTTCCATTCTTCCATGTTCAGGAATTTGTGGTTGAGAGCCCAGTAAACAGATTATTTGCAACTTTGGATCATGATGAGACTCGGACAGAGCCCAGCCGAGGGTCCTTTTCTAGGTTGTTACCCAATTGCCTGAAGCCGTGAAGACGGTCCCAGAGCCAGGGAGCTAATGACCTCATACTACCCAGGAGAGCAGAATAAACCTCCGTGTGATGTTCGTGTCTGTGGAATAAGAGGAAATGTGGAAATGTGGCAGGCCGGATGGTCGTGTGTATAGCAACAGGGATGCGTGCTGTGTTTCAGACTCCATGTGCTGGGCTACCTATCTGGTCGGAGCCTCTAGGGTGCTGCGCTGGGTGTTCCCTTAGGGTTGATCTCTATAACAAGCCCAGTTACTATCACCCAGGCCCTTTTTATATTTGGGAATGTCAAAGTTTTGCTCCCCCAGCAAACTCCAAAAAGGGCAAATCTACAACTGGTTGCAGTGGTCCCTGGTCACGTGACCCCCCACTCATGATGTTTTTTGCCGGTTTCTGACAAAAATGCCCATTCAGATGACTTGGCTTGCTTAAAAACCGCCACGTTCACTTAATGAAAAAGGCCACAAAAATTGCTTCTGGTCACATGGGTACCTCAATTAATGACCGCAGTGACCTATGACTGTAATTCCCAGCTCAATTAAGGTTGTAACTCCAAGGCTACCTGGATAAGAAAGAGGCTACCTGATCCTTGCCATGGATGTATTGAAATGGAAGGTGTCTTCTAGGGTTGGGCTTGGTGTATTTATGCTACTCTGTATTTTTGCCCCCCAAAGACCTGTGTGTGAATGCAACAACTGGTAGGCACAGCAGGGCATGACAAACAATATCTGGAAAGGCAATGAAACCATCCTTTCTGTGGCATTTAGCATATTTGAAGCTTTTCAAAACGTAATTGAATCCAGCAAGTCATCCTTCGTCAGATGCCGATCACGCCACTCTGTGTGTTGGCGGCTGCACCTCACAAAATCTTGCCTCTTGTCACAAAGCCACAGACGGAGGCTCCTCTTCTCCTGTCACGTCAGCCACAGTCCCATTGGGCGTTTTGTCGGTTGATTGGCGTGGCTTTCAGAAGAGGCCAGCCAGATTGAAATCCTGCATCCCTTCCAGGACCTTTGCTGTGTCCTAGTCTGTTAAATTGCCTTTAAAAAAAGCTGTATTTTTTTATTACCAGCTTGTTGATGGGCAGACTGGGAATTGAAAGTCTGTTGTTTGCAGTGAAGGCCTAAGCCAGAGATGGTCAACTATGGCGACTGTAACCTGTGGAGGTCAACTCCCAGAATTCTGAATCAGCATGGCTAGCTCAGGAATTCTGGGAGTTGAAGTCCACAGGTCCTAAAGTTGCCATAATTGCCCACCAAGGCCATAAGCGGAAAACTGTGAGTGGGAAAAGTGGACTTTCAGATCCAGCCAGAACAAGGACTCCCTTCCAAGCCTGGAACTGCTGCAAGGGGAGAGAAAGAGTGAAGGCAGCTTGGGAAGAATCGTGCTCTTCCTTGACCTGCATTCCTTCTATCAAAGCCTCTCTTTGTTCTTGTTGCAAATTCCTCTGTGTGGAATCTGTTCGGGTGAGCAGTGTTCCTTTTCAGTGCTGGGGAAAGTCCTGGCTCCCCCCCTCGCCCCCCCCCCCGTTAATCTTGAGCTCTTTTCCAAAAAGCAGCCCTCAAACCAGAGGTGGTGGTGTGGGGGTCCGGGAGAAGCCCACCCAGGTGGCTGCAGGTTGGGAGGAGACTCAAGGCAAGCCAACCCTTCCGTGCCCCCACAAACACAGGGAGTGTTATGCTCACGGCCGATAGCGGCAAGCCCCAGGCAGAGGCAATTGTGGCCTTTGGATGCAGGGTCATTGGGAACCCTAAAGCTGTAGACTTGGCCAGGAAGTTTAAACAATTTTGGAAGGAGGCAATGAAAGCACCTCCGTCTTATTGCTAAGAAAATTCATATTCTTGTCTACGTGGTCAGCAGACGTCAAGCTCCATTCTCAGAAAAGCTCATTCACTTTGCCCTAATTGCGAATGGACCTTCTGTTCTAGGAGAGCATCAGTCTTGCTTGCTTGAGAACAGGGTTGGCTGACACTCTCCGGGTGAGCCTCCAAGCAGGGCTGGAGCCCCTTTGGCAGTGCGATCAGCACCAGTCACTTAGCCTCCCCTCCTCCTTTCCGTGTCTTTTCTCGGCCTAATTCTGCCCTTTTTGCACAGGGCACGTGGGGATCCTGTTCCTTGGCACCTGGCGTGCCCGGCTGGGTCCGAGCTGGAGAGTTTATGTTTTGAATGCATGAGAGAGGACCGCCAACTGGGGGGGGCGCCTCTGCTGTGTTTCCGTAGAGTCTGCTGTTCTGAAAGGCTTAGAAGCCATAGAGAAAAATGAGTGGCCCTTTCGCTGCACATATATTCATTCCGATTCGTGTCTGTCCGTCAGATCCTTTGCAAGGCCATCAGAATTTGGAATTGCCCTGGGAGAGGTGACTAGCCAAGGTCTTAAGTTTGCATTCCCCTTAAAATCAGGCCGCCTTTTAGTGCAGTGTTTCTCAGCCTTGGCTTCAACTCCCAGAATTCCCCAACCAACCATGATGACTGGGGAATTCTGGGAGTTGAAGTCCTTCAGTCTTCAAGCTGCCAGCACTGGTCAACCTCTGTCCAGTGGCCCAACAAGGCATTCAGGCAGATGCTCCAATTTCGCCTCTCTGTGTGATTCTGCGTTTGCTTGCAGAAGGAAACAGTCAAGCTGCTGAAAGGCTCCGAATTTCAGCTCTGCTCTAAGTTGGGCTCGTTTCTCCCCCCCAACCAACGTGTGTCTTGCAACCTGCTCCTCCGGAAGCGGCAGCCAGTCAGCAGGCCTCTCCTGCTGATGGATGCAGCGGCGCACCACTTCCTGTTGCTGAAGGGAGGAAGCGCCAGTGGGTGGCTCACAACAGCCCCTTGCAGAGAGCTGCAAGCTTTAGTAAGACTTTCCATTGTCACCCTGAACGAAGAAGAAGAAAGAAAACTCCACCAGGCCCCACGCTGGAATCAATTCACTGGGCTAGGGAGATATTTAAACCAGCTGAGCTCTGGGGAATCGTCCAAAATTCCTTTTGTAGCTACAAAAGTATACATTTCTCATCCCTGTGAGTGGACAACAACGTCTTTGTGGGTACAGCTGCATCTCTGCTTAAAAGAAAAAAATCCCATTTGCAAAAAAGCAGGAATGTTAGGCAAGGTGGAACTGTGGTTTAATTTGAGTTCTTTATAGCCCCAGCGGAACCGGGGTTACGATTAATTTAAATAGTGACTTTTGTTTTGAAACAGTTCATGCAGAATTCACTTAATAAAAGGGGCGGGGGGGGGGGAATTTGAGTGGGTTTGATTCCAAAGGTGCTTCGTTTGTTCTAAATTCTCGGATGCAGGAGAGTGTTGCAGCAAGACAGAACTTACGTCTAATGTAACTGCCCTCCTTTCTATTTTTTTAGGAATTGACTTTAAAATCAGAACAATAGAACTAGACGGGAAGAAAATCAAACTGCAAATATGGTAAGTGTATCAGAACGCAACTGGCTTGCAGATACAGGCGGGAGCTCCTGAAACGGAGGCCTTCCTTTCTGAAACTCCAACTGCAAAACTGTCTTTGAAGGCTTGACAGCTGGGGCAACGCTGGCAGGGTATCTGGGCTGGCATAATGAAGCCTCCTTGGGTGTGGCAGTCGTTTGGCCTTCTTGGCTGTTTTGGACTTTGTCCAAGATATCTGGATTTAAGGCGAGTTTTAACCAGCATTGAATGGAAATCAGAGGAAGCGAGGAGAAGGTGCATGAGCCTAACACTGGGGGTGGGGGGGGGGTTACAGGGTGGAAGCCAAGGGTTGGCCTGCAAGCTGCATTCTAGAGGCTGTTGGCTTGTCAGACCTTCAGGTGGAGCCGGCCTTCAGTCTGCAACTAGGCTGGGTTCCAAGTTCTGCTCAAACAGACTGTGGGTAGAGTTGTGTGCCGGGGTCCAGCTGAAAGTCCAGCGTTGTGATGGGTGTTTGGGAAAGGCATGAAGCCCTAATTTCCCCCTCTGCCCCTCCCCGCCTCGCTTTGACAGTGTATCTTGGTTTTCAGGGACACCGCAGGCCAGGAGAGATTCCGCACCATCACAACAGCCTATTACAGGGGGGCCATGGTGAGTGAGTGTTCTCAGGCTCGCCTTTGTGACAGGTTCACCTAAGCTCACCCCCCCGCAGCCCATTTTCCACGGCAGGCCAAGCACTTGTGGGCTTTCTCAGGAGGAGCAGAGTCTGGGGCCTTGCCTTTCTCAGGCCTTCTACTCCTTCCCCACCCCCTATAAAAAAAAAAAAGGCCAGTAAGGATGACGTCATTAAGCAAAGTAGAGGTTTCACAAGCAGCAGAGTTGGCAGGACGGGAACTGTGAGCGATCTGTGACTGCGGCACACTCGAAGTGCTTTGGCCCCTCACTGAGGTTGCTGGGTGACTTTCCCTCTGGCCAAATATGGGAAGTAGCAATGCGCACACAGCAAAAAGAGCCAGAAATGGTTGACGCAGAAGTGGGATCTTCAGAGGAGGCCATTAAAGTGGGTGGGTGGGTGGGTTGGTTCTGTGGGCCTGAATGTATTTGGGAGGGGGAAAGAGGCTCTTCTGCCTTCCTTCTCGAGCAGCCTGGCCTTCTCTTATTTCTGGAGAGCCGGGTGGATTTGGGGGGGAAGTCAGACCCGGAGCCATGGGCTGTGCCGATGGGCAGGGTAGACTCTGTGGAGGCTGGGGTGCCCAGGGCCTTTCCAGCTGCAGCTGAAGGAGCACCAGGCAAGAGGCTGGAGCACAGAGGAGGGGAAGCATTCTGGGGGGTTTGCCAGGGTCTCAGACTGAGCCCAAGAGGCCAAACTAGATCTTGGATGAAGAAGCTGCAACAGAAGGAAAGGAGGCGATGGCTGCATCTGAAGGCTTTTTAATTTGCAATGAACATCTCGTTTAAAAAGCACAGTTGACCCAGGAGGGATAGTTGAGGCCTGTTTTAATTGGCACAGAAAGACGTATTGTGGCCACTGCGGAATGATGATGGCTGCACTCTTTCTTTTCCCTCCAGGGGATAATGCTGGTTTATGATATCACCAATGAAAAGTCTTTTGACAATATTAAAAACTGGATCAGGAACATAGAAGAGGTAGGTATGCCTGGAAGGGGAAGAGACAGCAAACCCACCTGCCACGTGGGGGCATTCGCAGGGTCCCACGTAGAGAGGACGCAGAAGGGCCTGGGGAAGAAACTGATGGACTGTTTTTCCTCAGGGGAGACTAGCCGAGGACTCCCATCGCAGAGCTAGCTCTTCTGTGGCCCAAAGCTAAAACAAGGACAAAGGGGGACTCGGAGTTTGTGCCTGCAGCTTCTCCGCGCTTGAGCTTCCATTGTTCCATTTTTTCTCCTTGAGTCACGGCCCTCCAGATTTCCTCTCCTGTTGGCAGGAGTCCTGCTCAGTTTTGGGCCTGGGCCTCGCTGGTTTCCTCTGCTCCTCCAATTGCTGAAGCTTTGTTTACCCCTCGGTGCAGTCTGTGAGCAAAGCAGACTTTAAAAGGGTGGGCTTTGCAAAGCTCAGCCTCCAGGAAGACAATCTGGAGCAGAAAGTGGGCTCTGGGCTCTTTGGACAGACTCCCTCCCTCCCTCCCTCCCTCCCTCCCTCCCAGGGCTTTGAGCACCATAAGGCTGCTCTTCTTAACTCGGTTCCTCCTCCCTTCGCCCAGCACGCTTCTTCGGATGTGGAAAGGATGATCCTGGGCAACAAATCTGACATGAATGAGAAAAGGCAAGTTTCGAAGGAAAAAGGAGAAAAGGTAAATCTCGTGAAAACAGAGTTTCTGATATCGGAGCTGCCTTTTTCTTGGGAGGCAGGCTGGGGGAGGGGGAACAGTGGCAAAAAATCAGGAGCGTTTCGGCACCACTTTTTCCAACTACTAAATGTGATGAAAAGGCAGGAGCTTTTCATAAACTTCGTTGGAAAAGGGCTACCAGACAACAACAACAACAACACCCCCCGCCCGAATTTGTCTTCAGGGGTGGTTTGGCAGATAGGTTTCCTCATTCCCCAGCTAAAGAACGTAAGAGCTTCAGGTGTCAAAACGTGTATTCAAACTCACCATTTATGAAATTGCTGAATCTGACTGATTGCTTGTTGAAATCTTCATATTGCAGTTAGCAATTGACTATGGCATCAAATTTCTGGAAACCAGTGCAAAGTCCAGCATCAACGTGGAAGAGGTAAGCATTACGTAGGTGCCAGCAGGGGTCGGACCTGCCACCATGAAGCTGATGTCTCGAGGGGGGGAGCGGGAAACCACCCACCCACCCACCCACCCACCCCCGCTTTCCGCCTCCCGAGCTTTTCAAGATGTCCTTGCTGCTGCTTGTTTGTGGACTGGAAAGTCTGTTCAGCCCCTCTTGGCCTCTTCAGTGAAAAGGGGACGGTGGGGGGACGAGAGCCAGCCCATCTTTGTCGCAGTCACCTGGCAGCTTCCTGAGTCTCATCAAGGGCTGGCACAAAGGGGACCGGAGCCCCCTCAAGGGAGGGGCTCTCTCAGGTTTTGCTTTGCCCTTCCATGGCAGAGAGCAGATCTCTCAACTCTTCTGGGGGGCAAGGCTGATGCCCACTGGGGTAATTGTACAAGTCCTCCTGGACCCGCCTTAGCAACCCCCTCCATGGGTAAATCTTTGCCACCCCTATCTGGGAAGGGTGGGGTGCCAGCATGGGTATTTGGCGAGAAAGAGGATTGGATTCTGGATTGGAATTCATAGCCCAAAATTTGAGAAAGGCACCTGAAGCATAATAGTTGCCTTCCCCTAAAGGACTTCATTCTCCACTCCGAAGTAATTGTCTGAAGTCCACTGGAGTTGGGCAGCCTGTTGGTTTAAATTTAATAAACAATTTAATAAATTATTTGGATCGCATAGATCTCATCAGATCTTTTCTCTTCCTTCCAGGCTTTCTTCACCCTTGCACGGGACATTATGACAAAGCTCAACAAAAAAATGGTTGGTTTCTCTTGGTACTAACCTATCCTGATTCGCGTGGTTTCTGCCCTTTGCTAGTCTAAGCAGCTCAAAGGTGGCTTCACAGCCAGCCGAAATTTTCCCTAAAGGGGCAGCTTCTGCCCATCAGTGCTGGGGAGGGACTGAATTGAATGGGCCAATCACAGCCTTAATGAGCCCCTCCCCTCCCGCTGCCTAGTAAGAAAAGAGAACCCGAGTGTAAAGCACCCACCCACCCAGGGTGCAGTCCAGCCACAAGCAAAATTAACAAGCAAAAACTAACAACAGTTGGCAAGGCAAAGGTTTGTTTGATCAATGATCAGGACAATAAAAAGTCAGACCGCAAAATGACATTACAGTAATAAAGCATAATAAACAAGTTTTTCAAACGACATAAAATTCTAATGGGAGTTAAAATTATACAAAAGCAATAAAATCAGTGGACACTATGATATATTTACATTACAGTAAAGAAACCCCATTTTCCTCTATTACTTATCTGTAAACTATAAACGTGATATCCCAGCTGTCAAACGACCCATCATCCCCACCGTCTAACTTCATCCCCTTTCAGCATCTGCATCCGCTTTATTTATTCAATGGGTATAATTGAAACACTTTGCAGGTGTATCTGAGGGAGGTCAGACAGTCCCCGGAGGCAGCCAAGGACTGCCAGCTGGGGAATCCGAACTCGGGGCTAGGCCAGCAAGCCTTTGGAGGAGCTTTGACAGGAGGCCTGGCTTGACTCTTAGCGGCCATTAGTGGCTCTTCTAATCTGCCTGGGAAAATCTTGGCTTTCCTTCCTGTTTGCCCAGAACATAGTTTAGGTTTTGAAGGTGAGGATCAGGTCGAAGCTCTTGCACAGCCCCTCGATGAGATCTCCTGCGCGACCCTTCTTGAAACGCGGCAAATAGCAACAAGCCTGGCCGCGCGAGCCTGAAAAAGGGTTGCCGGGCTCTGCCTTCCTCCTTCCGTTTCAAACCAAGGATTGGGTCCTTTTGATTTTCCCAAATGTCCTGGACTGACTGGTGAACAAACACAAACTTTTTTGCTTGCTCTGTTGAATTAAAGCGTGTAATTTTTTTTCCTGCCAGATAATCCCAAAGGCCCCGTCCAGAATCCATGTGCAGGAAGCATAATTAAGTGGGACTTCCTCCTGCCCGATTGAGACTTACATAAGCATTTTCCATGCCTGTTTTCGTCACAGTGCCGCCTAGTGTGTGCTTCAGCGCTTTCTGAGCCCCTGACATTTTTCACAATTGCATTTGACTTATCCTTCACCCCCGTTTCAAAAGAAAAAGGGGAAAGTTATAGAGTAAAAAAAACCCTCACCCGGCAGAGTTTAAAAAGAAACCTACAAATAATCTCTTGAATTCCCAGTGCTCTCTAAAACAGACGCTCCCCTTCCCTGTTGGTAACCCTGCCCTCGTTTTTGTTCTTGCCTCTCTCCCTAGAACGACAACATTTCGGCAGGTGCGAGCGGGCCCGTGAAGATCACAGAGAACCGGTCGAAGAAGAGCAGCTTCTTTCGATGCTTGCTGCTTTGATGAACTTCTCATAAGAGACTGCAGCATACCTAGAACAAAAAAAATACCTTTTCCTGCTTCTCTGAAAGCACAGGCTCCCCCAGCCTCAGAGCTGTTACCGCCCGGCTGCTGCTGAGGGCTCTGCTTGGACCTAGAACGGGCTAAACCGAGAGAATGGATGGGGCTCCCTCTCCGTTGGCCGCCATCGCCAGCCTCCCCACTCCGAGACATGGAAGCTGTGAAGTTGAGAGACTCCCACCTGCCGGAGCTCCGTTTCCTTCCTTCCTTCCTTCCTTCCTTTTTTCTTTCATTCTTTCTTTCACTGCCTGCTTCAAAAACTGCTGAGTATTTTCTTTGCACATCTCTGTTAGTCCTTGGTTGACAGTTAGGGCCGGGCCGTTAGAGGCACAGGGTAGTGGGTTGGTGGACTGGTCTTCTTGCAGGCTTGGTCCGTTCCTTTTTTTCCTTTTCAGGGACCACAAACCTCTTTGTTTGTCAAGGGACAGCTGGGGCCTCTAGGGCTGGGCTGGGGGGGCTCTGCTATCTGAGACAGCAGCCCACCCGCCTGCCCTCCTTTGTGTGCAGATTGTTAACCTGCAGTCCAGAAGGGAGGCTGGCTGGAAGACCCCCGGGCTCCGTGGCCTTGGAAGGGGAACTGCTACTGGTGGAAAACGGGGGCACACATAGGGCGGGCACATGTTCTGAATCTTTTTCCCCCTGGGATGCCAATAAACAATGCCATCATAATGTAGGCGTGGAAAACCCAAACCACTTAAAAGCTCCTGTGGGGCTCGGATGGTTTAACAAAAGACACAACCCTGTGTAGGTCAAGCTGAGTTTGCTTGTCTGACGGCAGCATGTCCCCTTTCTGGGTCCTGAATGTCCCCCTCGCCCTTCACTCCATTCCCCTCGTTCCTTAATCTGGCTCTGCTAAGGCTTGGGGTCTGTTTCTTGGGGCATCCGGTTGAACCCAGGACCCGGGTTTCCACCCTTCATTAAGGCGGGAGAGCAACCTGGGCCCCGGTCAGAAGGAAGCGAGGACTCACTGAGGAACTTTTCTTGGGTCTCCAAGACCCCCATCTGTGAATCAGCCATCACTGAAGCTGAGCTGCCTTTTCCTTTCCAGGCAACCGGCCGCCTCTACACGGGTGCTTTACTTTTATTGACGTGCCAAACCAACACTCTGCGCGGGGAGACTCCTGGCTTCACCGCCTGCCTCCCCTGGGAAGCGCCGCCTTCCCGCCAGTCCACTCTCTTCACCTGACAGTATTTCACTCCTGAGTCTTATTCGGGGACACCTGGCGCAGGTGAGCCATCTTGGCAGGTCGTGCCATCTTCAGCTTCGCCGCCGGGCCCTTCAGCAACGGCTGCAATGCCCTTGCGTGATTCAGCACATGGGCAGAGTTGGCCTCATCCCCACTTCAACCCAAGGGGTGCAAAGTGCTTTCTTTGAGGGGGGGGCTGCACCCACAGGGCATGCCCCCCCAAGTCCCTCCTGATTGTAGACCCCTTCGGCACTGTCGTGAAACCCAGACAGTCGTGCCCGTTGCGTCTTTCCTTCCCTCGGCTTTTCTCTTGGTCTCCTTTTCTTCCATATCTCGGGTTCTGCCAACCAACGCTTTGTCTCTGAGAAGGTTCCCTCGGGAGAGCCTGCAACTAGTCGAAATGTTATAAAGTGCTTTTTGAAGCAGCAGCATATTGGGGCATCTACTCTGTTTTATTAAAAAAAAATGCTATTTTCTTACTTCTAGCTGTGCTACAGTGTACATAATTTGAGTAAGACCATAGGAAATCCACTTTAAGCTTGGTGTTGTAAAGTTAACACACGATTAACTTACCTTTATAATGTTAAAAGTTTAGGTTTTGTTCCTGTCGGTTGTTTAACGACAGAATTATTTCTTCCCTGCTGGAATTTTTTTTTTAAGAGGCCATCCCCTGAAAACAGCCTTAGTCTTCAGGAACAAGGATGGCCTCTGCAGCCACAGGACGGCCAGGGCGCCTGCTGAGTTTTCTTCCCCGTGGCTTCATGGTAGGGAAGGCTTGTGGAGAGAGACCTGTTGCCTCTTGCCCTTCTCCAGTCTGGGTGCTCCAGATGTGCTGGGCTGCTCTTCCCATCACTCAAGGTTGGCTGCAGCAAAGCACATCTGATGGGTGGCCAGTTGGAAAAAGGCCATGGAGTAGAGTGACCGGTTGCAAAGGCTCTGACCAGGCGGTCAACAATGGCGTTGGGGTCAGTCTCCTCTCCTTCGCTTGAGCAGAGCAGGGGCCCTCAGAAGTCAAACCTCCTTAGTTTTGAGCACTGAAGCCCACCCCGGAGTGGCTCCCTGCCTGTTGGGCTGGGGCCTGGACTTCTGGCCCGTCTTTGAGGGGAGGGAGGCCCTTCGACCTTGCTCCCCGTAAGATCCAAATATGACTTTCCCTCACCCTGTTCCTGGGGAGAGCAGGCAGCCTGTCCTTTCATTGCCCCCTTCTTCTCCCCCATTTTAAGGGTTTTTAAGTATTACCTGCCCGGTTCCACCTTCAGGCTCCTGTGCTGCATGTGAGATCAGAAAAAGAAACTTCTGTATAGTACTTGTATAATACTTGCCAGCTTTTTTTTAATAAATGGGGTATGTACATGTACCAAGTGCTTTCACCATGTCTTCTTTTCAGATGTGAAAGAATAAAATCCATTACGATGGGTAGCCGCCTTGGTATGTTGCAATGTGTCTCTCACTCATTTGGTTAGCAGTATGCAAGGCTTTTCACTGCAATTAAAATGGACAAAGGATTTGGTAATTAGAGAAACGCTGAAATGGGAAATGTCGTAAGGTCAATTATACTGTAATAGATCTTTGCATTGGTATTGCCGTATTCTAACATTACCGTTTAATTTTTTTTTTAGTCAAAATAAATTACATTCTAGAAATAAATCACAATTAGAAGGAAAGTTGCATAGCTTCTGGAAAATGTGAGTGCATTCCTGTGGCCTTACAGGTGATCTTATGTGCAAATGAAATTTAATGCAATATTCTAAATTTGTATGATCCCAAAACAGACTTAATTTTTACCTAGTTATTCTACCATGTGAAACATATTGTGTCCAAAGGCCTAACTCCTTTATTTCTTGAAATCTCCCTCGAAGAGGGGAAGAAAGGCTGGGATGAGGGCGCCCAGAATCACTCCATGAAGGTCCATGGATGAGGATGGACCAGAATGGCTTCTCTGCAGCCCTGGTCCCTTCTCTTGACCAACATCACATTAGGCTCTTTGAAACCAAAGCCCAGAACATCTGGATAGCACCACGTGGCCTGTGGCATTCTTCCAGGGCTTTGCCTTGTGTGGGACCTCCTGCGGGTCTTGGGTGTACGTGGGGCAGGAGGGGGGGGGCTGAGGAATTCGGGGAGTTGCAGTCCCAGGAGGTTTACAAGGCTACTGGATGGACAGACTGACCGTCCTCTGGTGCCCACCAGGGGGCAGCAGAGCACTGATCCAGGCCATTCAGCTGATTTGGGACTAGTCTACAGTCCAGGCACTCTGCTAAGTCATGGTGAGGTTCCCTCCCTTTAAATCATAATGTGGTTAGTTTGTGGTTCAGGATGATGATGAGACTTTACTGTTGTGGCTTTGTAAGCCATGGATGAGCTCAACATTCTATAAGCCGTGATCCTTGGGTCTTCACTGCTGGCACTGGCAGGTAGGTGGGATAAACTGTCTTGCGGGAGTGTGTGTCAATGATGTGTATCACATGTACTGATTGTTATTTCTGCACAAAATCAGCTTTGCTTTTGTTTTGCTTGGCTTTTGAAAAGGATGAATTTCCTCAAAAGGGGAGTCCTTCCTTCCTAGTGGCTGCTCACCACCCTGGGCTCCTCTTTCCTCCCTTTTCTTTCAACTTCTTTGCCCCTTGGTTTTCTGCCTGCTCCAAATGTGAATCGTGGTTAGTTTCCACAAGACTTCCTAATCATTATTAATATTATTGTGCTCTACGTTAGTTAAATCCTTATAAAAACGCAGATGCATATTTTAAACCTTGGCTAGGGGGAAAAGGACTGCGAAGCCTGTATTTGTCTGGACCAAAGTTTTTCTTTAAGGCATGTGAACCGCAGGCTGAGTAATTCCCTAGAGGTGGCTGGGGAATTCTGGAAGTTGAAATCCACCCATCTTAAAGTTGCCAAGGTGGAGAGATACTGGCCTAGAGACCTACCTGTCCTTCAATCTGCAGTTGCCTTGCTTCCTTTTTGCTGGTTGGATTTGAAAAGGCTTGTGCTTCACCTTACACGGCTGAATGTCCCACCTTGTGGAATAAAGGAGCTGTCTTCATATAAAATGTCCAGTGGGGCAGCCCAGCTTCTTTGGCACTCTTGCCAAGTAAAATGCACCGACTTGCTTTGAAATGAGCCAGGGGAACAGTGGCTTTTACCCACCCCTTGAGAAACATGTATCCTGATTTCATGCAGATCCCTGAATTTTGGGTAATTCTGGAGAGAGTTGGAAGGTACTTATTCTGGAGGTGGCTACAGCCAAGGGTGTAGTTGTGTTGGAGAACTTTACCTTTCTTTTCTCACTGAGATCCAAGATGTGGTCTGAAACCCTTAGGTGACTATTTTGGTACCTTTACCTAACAATTCTGATGTTAAAAGTCTCTGTTGTGCTTTACGAGTGCTGGAGAACTTGATGGATAGTTCAGAAAATGCAAAGTGTAAATATAGTCTGGCCTTCAACCAAGAATAGAATTTCACTTGGCGTTTCTCAGTACATTTGTATGTGTGAGAGAGACACAAACTCAAAGGTCTTAATAAAAATATTTATTGTATGATGATACATAAAATTGCACATTATGTGTAGGACACTTTCATCATAATAGACTCTTCAAACCTGCAAATTCCTTATAAGTCACTGTAGGAAGGAAACAATGTATGGAGCCCTCCAATAATATTAGTTCCCCCTAATTTCAGAGTAGATAGTATTAGAGTATTTCATTTGATCTTCCTTTTGCTTGTTCTCTGGAGTAGCTGCCTTCAGCCTGGCACAATTCTTAAAACCTGAGTTGCTTGGTCTTCAGTTCCAGGGACCCAAGTACAGCACAGAGCCACAATTTTATATCATGGGATAATAAGCCCCATACATTTCTTAGAAGTCATGTTTAATATAGCTTATTTTAGACTTAAATAGAAGAGATTAAAAAGACAAGTAATTCCTGCTAAAATCAGTAGGGCTTCAAAGAGAACAGAACGATGGCTTTGCAAACTTGGCCACTTTAAGATTTGAGGACTTCAACTCAGCCAGCCATGCTGGGGACTGTTGAAGCCCACAAGTCTTAAAGTGGCCAAGTTTGGAGACCCATGCTTTAAGACGTTAACATGAACACTTAAGTATCCTAGTGATCTATTCCTTATATCAGCAGTAATTATTTTATGGGAGCAGGAAGGAAATTCAGCTATTCAGTAGATAAACAGTAGCTTTTCTGAGGCAGATTATTATGATTATTCATAAATGTCACATTTAGATGCTATAATCTTAAGCAAAGGCCAGAACCTCTCCTAGAATTTATTTGATTCTTTGGAGGGAGAGCTTTGTCTCCGCCCATTAAAATCCTGTACACAAGGGAGAAGAGCCGTCTTCTCTTTGCACTCAAGGGATCCAAAAACCCAACTTGGCCAATAAATAGAGAGAGAGAGAGCGAGAGAGCAACACTTGGCTCATCCAGCTGTTAAGGATATGTAAAACTTGAGCGCTGCAGAGGTTTAAGCTTTGGAGATCTCCTCCTCCTCCTCCTCTTCCTCCTTGGTGACCGCGGGCTTGTAGATTACCCCTTTCTCTTCCTTGGCCCTTTGGAGGCTGGGAAAGAGAAGCCTGGAGTTAGCCAAGGTTGCGAGAGGAGCTGGGCATCAGCAATTATGTCCCGGAGGTGGGGGGGGGCTGTTATTTCCTGAGCTGGAGTGGCCGAAGGGGGAGACAATAAGAAGGCAATCAAAAGGGCTTTTCTACGTTTGAGTGCAAATACATGTGCCACATGTATTCACACCACAGTTGGGGTCCCTTTTGATCAGGTGACCTGCTTGGAAAAACTCATGATGAGTGGACTTTGGTGTTTCTCTCTGGAGGTGGGAATTGTCCCTTCTGGCCAGGTAGTCTGGCACCTGATGCTTTCTCCCAACTTCTGCTTGGAAGAACAACAATCTAAGGATTGTTCAACTTTGAACTTGTAAAACCTGTGGTCCTCGACTTCAAATCTGGGAGTTCAAGTCCACAAGTCTTAGTTGCCATGCTTGGATACCCTTAATCTAAGCTGAGGATGATACCATTCCTGATGCAAAGGCTGACCAGATGCCTCCATCTGTCCTCGGCCTCCTTTGGAGCCTGAAACAGCATCAGCACGAGCAGATGTCCAAACAGCAAGCAGTGAGGTTGCTTTCAGACCCAGGAAAGGGTAGGAAGGCCAGGGGCTCCATAAAGAACACTTTTCTTCTGGATAGTTCAAGGCCCAGGGGGATCAGGTCTGCTCAGGAGGCAGAAAGGGGTTAACGGGGGAGCCAGGACCCCCACAAAAGGGGGAGTGGAGCAGAAGTCTTACCTCTTCCTTCGAAGCAGCCAGAAGGCTACCATGGTGACAAAGACGATGCCAAGGACACTGGCTAACACCACAAAGAGGACAAAACCTGCGGTGGGGTCAGGCGGTTGGAGGAAAAAACATTTTAGTAAGTCTTGTTGATAGGAGAACTTTCCTCCTTGGGCCAGGTGCTGTAATTAGCTCTTGAAGTAAAACCCCAATGAGATAAGTAGCTTTGCTGGAACATTTTCCCAGGTGAAATCAAATGAAATGGCTAGTGAAATTGTGTGACTGAATCATTTGCTCAGCGCTCTCATTATAAGAAGGATGTGTGTGTGTGTGTGTGTGTGTGTGTGTGCTAGGCCACCTGTCTTTAGACCATGCAAATGATATCTAAGAAGAAACTTTTGTAGTTTGTGAAGGTCTAGAACCAAAGACATGCTGCTTAACCGTTTCCAATAGGTTGATTCTGAATTAGTAAGGTTAATATTACTTGCAGGACAGGAGGTTATCTTGGAGAGGAGACAGGCAGGAGAAGATCAAGAGGTCAGTAGATTCCAGTTGTTATCAGAGCAATTGCAGTTGCAGATGGAAGAGATGGAAAGCCCACTGAAGAACTGAGGAGGGTACTTTGTGCCAAGCACTCTTGAGACAAACATACCTGGGCCGCCTTCACCTGGAGCTGGATCTTGAGAAAAGGGAGAAGCAAAATATAAATGCAAAATCACAACGGTGTCACTGAAATGACTCAGGACAAAGACAACTCTGAGAGTAATGACACTCCTGGCCTCTGAATGGCAGGAAGGAGACATTTCACTCAGTGCCAATCCTGGCAGGAGAGAGAAGGGCAGCTGTTGACAAACTGGCAAAGGTAGAAATGGAGGACAGCTGGGTCATCTTCTTGGCCACCCAGCCAGGTTTCTCTTGTTTTCCTAGAAGCTGGTGAATTCTGGGACTTGAAGTCCACACATCTTTGAGCTCCCAAGTTTTAGGAACACTGAACTATGAGGACATCACTTCCAGGATCTGTCCCTGTGGTCGGTGGGGCTTCCCAGCCAGGACCAGCCCAAGACCCTCGGCCACACCAAAGCAGCCACTGATCTGGGTGGCCAAGGCTCTTGGGCACGTCCTGCCTGGGAAGCCCCACCAGCACCCGGGACAGGTGAACCTGGAAGTGATGTCTTCATAGCTCAAGTGTTTCTCCACTAGCCTATGAGACCCCATTGCAAGAATCCTGCCTCGCTGCCTGGTTTGCTGTAGCACTTACTGGAAAGGAAACCCACAGCGTAGTCAACTGCAGAGCAGAAACCATATTCCCAAATTTCAGCCACCTCTGGGGCATAAAACTATTGGATCTGTTTGGATTTTTTCCATTTCTCCATTTTTTTAGTCCCGCTTATAGCCACGGTGCCCCTTCTACATGCTCTAATTCGAAGTGCCACCCTTTGCTGAGCTGGCCTCATCTGTTTCCAGTTCTTTTTTCTTGGGTTTTTCAAGCCAGTTCTTTCGGATTAAATAAATAATGAGGTCTCCACAGTCACTCCTTAAAAGCTGCCTTACGGCCAATGCAGGACGGAGAGACCCTGGGAAGCTGGTCAATGCCAGCGTCTTCAGGGTTTGTTCTTACCCAGTGCTTTTAAAACAAAGAAGTGGCTTGCCAAGGCAAGCAGAAACCAGTCGGAGGCACACAGCACTGGGAACGCTGTGGGTGTTGTCCTGGCACCAAAACCTCCCCTGGGTCTCAGAAGTTCCAGAGCTGGTTCTCACCTCCCACCTGTCCTTGGAAAAGGGTGGACCAGAATCCAGAAGGTGCCTGGCGTTCTTGGGGAGAGGACATCACTGCAGAATCATGCTGGACACGGTGCCAGGGAGTCACTCCAAGCCAAGTTCAGCAGCGCGGGAGGGAGGTGGCTTTGGTTGGATTCCAGTTTGGGCCAAAAAGTCAGTTTATCTGGGACGCACGTGAGCAAATAGAACGGATCCTCCTGATATCGGGGGCTTAAATAGGAGCCTTGCTGGCTGCTCTGAGACTCCAGATAAAACACAGACAGACCTGGCTTATCAGATGAGAAGGGGACGTCCTTCCTTAAGCCAGTCTCTTGAGCGGCTAGTTGGGGAAGGGATCCCTTCCCGGAAGGGATACTCAGGGTACTCCCTGAAGCTCATCTGCCTGTCCTTTCCCCGAAAATGTTTGGGCCCAGCCCTTCTGCTTTTCCCCAGAGCTCCGTGGCTGATTTGGACTTGGGTGAGAGCTGCTGCCCTGGGTTCAGGTTTGCCTCCCTGACAAAGCTCTATAATTTTAAAAGTCTGGGACTTTTAAAATATGACAAAATGCAGCTTTTCCCCTCCCCTCCCTCCCTCCCTCCCTCCCTCTCTCAGCCTTGCATGTGTGCTGGGTGTGTTTGTGCAGCGTCTTAAGCAGAGGAATCTCAGGAGGAATCAAAAACGTTGCCGATCAAAGCTGCCACCTCGCCTTTCCTCTCCCACGCAGGAGAACCCTGCTCTTACAAGATCACCTCGCCTCCTCCCAGATGGCCTCTGCAACATTTTCTACAGGCTGTGCAGCAGCTGTCTAATTCCACTTACACAGTGTGCCAGGTGTGTATAACACAATTAGGACAGCCATCAGTGCTCAGCCCAGGAAGGTTTTCATCACAGCCTGTGATACTTAAAGGAAATACTCTGTACAAGGCTAAGCTTAGAGCAGAATTTATTGCAATTTGTGAGCATTGCAAAAATAGAAAAGAATACAATAATCCCGGCGTCTGCCCCTCGGCTGTTCAAACCAGTTATTGCTTGTATAAACATCACTATATTTCTATATACAGATATATTCAAACTTGTTTCAAGAAAAAAAATTAGCCATCTTTGTTGCTCTTTTGTTTTGTAAATTACAACATACGTGCAACCCTAAGATTTCCAGTCTGTTTTGCCAACAAGCCTCTCTTGGGAGGGACTATAATTCACTTCTGACCCATTGCGTGCCTGTGCTACCCAGGTTGGCTCACTCTATGTTGTAGGCCTAGAAAATCAGTGTTTCTCAACTTTGGCCACTTGAAAATGGGTGAACTTCAACTGCCAGAATTCCCCAGAAAATCTGATCTTGGTGTACCCTTAAAAAGAAGTAACTCCAAAATCAGTCCCATCCCTCTTAGCCTAATCTGCTCAGCATCACTTGTAGACGGCTGAAGTGGGGGCTATTTATATAGTCTTCCTGCCCATCTCAAAAAAACCTGGCTTCATCACTGCTTATTCATCACTGCACAGGTCTAGCTATCGCAACCTTCCTGTGTTTTCCTCCCGTTTCTTCCATGCTTGGGCTCTTTTGTTTTGTTTTGTTTTGTTTTGAACAAAGGCTACTGCTGGGTCAGTCCTGCAACACCAACTAAGAGGCTTGAGGCTTGAGCGGTTAGAGCTTCCACTCCCCCATTAGATGGCTAATTTTTGCACCCATGACGGTGGATTTGGGCAACCCAGCGTGATGAGCCTTTCCTGCTGTTTACGTGTCAAACTCAACCTCTTGCAGGGCTTCGTCTGATCCTTTGAACCTCCCCAGAGAGAGTCTCCCTGCAAGGGAAAGTTGGGATTTCTTTGAGATGCACAAGAGATTGTCCCGGTGCTGCTGCTAAGGACTAAGTGGTGGCCTTGGTGACCCCGGGGAGACAGGGCAGGCTATAGGTCTAGGAAGAAATGTGCTAGATCCAGCAACTTAGGAGGGAAGAGTCTATCTCATTTAAGATCTACTCCAGTGTTTCTCAGCTGGGTCAACTTTAAGACCTGTGGACTTCAACTCCCAGAATTCCCCAAGGCTGGCTGGGGAATTCTGGGAGTTGGAGTCCACACATCTTAAAGTTGACCCAGTTGAGGAATACTGGTCTGATCGATGCAGAGAGCTGAGATGCATCCCTTTAACTATCAAGTTTTGTTCCTTGGGTAGCTCTTTTCTCTTAAGTGCCCCTCCCAATGTACAACAAACCATAATAAGACTTCAGTCTCCATACCGAATTTTGCTCAGACTCTCAAATCCTCCAAAGCAGGTGTCAATATTTTACTGCCCTCTGAAATAATATCTTGTTATAAAATGTTTACAGATCCCTCCCCCGCTCTTCCTCACAACTCCCGTGTTATAACAGAATCAGTGACTGGGACTGTTTTAAAAAGCAGCATTGGAGGGAAATGAATACATTTTTCCTTATATGTAAATGAAATCTACCCAGCCTATGTGGGACACCCCCATCCACCCCCACCCCCGAATTTTATTCCTGGTTTTATCAAATTTTCTGAAGGACCTCTGATGACCAAGGACTCTTGAGGCAGCCTGGGGGGCAGCCTTCCATCTGGGCACCTTTAATTCTAAGGTTGCTCTAACCGCTTTGTTCATTTCCAAATTCATCCAAAAGTACCTTGTGATTCTATGCAGATGTTGTTGTTTTGAAGCTGAAGTTGGAATCCGTATTTTTAGAGAAAGACTACGGTATAATTACCAGCCCTTGCAGACACAGCAGGGTGGACTGTGCTGTGTAGCCTCCCACATGGCTGCCCCCGGGGTGCCAATCTTGCCCACTTGGCCTGTAAACTAAATCCAACCCAAGATTCTCAATCACCTGGGTTACGGTGGTCCCCAAGGGGCTTTTTCCAAAAGGCAAATGGACCTTCACACTTTTTTTTCTTTTAAAACATTTTGCTTCTCATCCAAGAAGCTTCTGCCATTCTAACTGTCCAAACCGAAGAAGCTTCTTGGATGAGAAGCAAAATGTTTTCAAAGAAAACCCCCCAAGAAAGTCCAGCTGCCTTTTGGCAAAAGCACCTTTGGGGTGAGTCTATCCCAACTTTGCCTCTCATTCAAGTCAGCCTAAGCCGCCATCGTCATGATAAATCCTCTTGGTAGGGAGCATTTTCTCTGGCCTACCTTGTCGGAAGGAGACGGAAACCATCCTCTCGTCAAATTCCTGAACTCTTCGGAAGTTGTCCACCATTTCAAGAGGGGCCGGGTCGTTTGACTCAGTACAGTAGAGGGTGGTTTCCAGTGCCAGCAGCTGTGAAGAAAGTTTCTCCGGTTAGCAAAGGCACCTGCAGAAGGAGAGGGGCAGGCAAGTGTCTTTTCCCCAGGTGAAGGTTGCCACGGCTTACAGGGTGAGGTGCTTGGACCATTGATTGCAGTGGAAACAACTGTATAAAAAGGCTGTTTTTCTTAATTCTGCAAAAATCTAGAGTTAAGAAGAATCTGAATTGGTCTGATTCTTATGAAGGGAATGGATTGTGGAAAGTAGAAAGGGTGCTGCAATTATACAATATATTCATTCTATGGCTCCCAGTTAAATTAACTCGGATGGTTTTATTTTTGGGGAATTAAATCCTGAAAAGAAGAAACATCTGTTACAGGATCGGCCTGGAAAGCACTGGAGGGAATTATTTTTCCCTGCGTTACCTGTGAAATTGCTTCTGTTCCCTGAATGTAATTTGTGCTTTATGGAACTTGCCTGTTCCACTGAAACTTCTACGGGTTTTCGGAAAACTGTCCAGAGGACACTTGGGTAGCATGGGGGTGTGGTCAAAGACCCTTCGTAGCGGTAGTAGTCGTCCAGTCTCTCTGGGAGCAAATCTCGGACGTTGAAACCTGGAACAATCGCTTCCTGATCTGAAAGAAAGCAGCCGCTTCATCAGCTGGACTGAAGCAGTGAATTGCATCTTGTCAATTTTGATTCTGGATGGAACATTCCCTAAATATTTATCTTGCCCTTTTCTTTAAACTTTCAGATAATTCAATTCGGCCAACTTAGTCAGGGCTTTCCACAGCCAGCCCTGGCAGGGGGTGGGGGTGGGGGTTACATCCAGCCAAAAACCCCAGATGTTTTGTTGTAAAGACGAGGTTGGCCCAGCCAGTCCATGTGGCCCCTGCTGAAAATCCGCACGTGGCTGAACACTGCGGCTGAGGTGGTGCTTTTGTCATCTGGGCAAAGACTGGAGTTCAGAGTTTGTTTACTATCATTTAGGCAGAGAAAATCAGGACGGTGAGTCAGACAACCAGAGTGAGGATCAAACCCTGGCAGCAAATACCCAGTCTTGACTGCAGCTTCCTTGTAAACAGTTTAGTCTCTGCTGCCTCATTCTTGTATTTTGTAAGTCGGATTGGTATATGTGTGTGTGTATCTATCTATCTATCTATCTATCTATCTATCTATCTATCTATCTATCTATCTACAGATACACACACACACACACACACACATACCGCAACTGTCTATATTGCAAATTAACCTGACATCAAAAGCAAGGGATTAATCGCCCTTATAGGAACTGAGTATCTTCTCTTGGCTGCTCAGGGCTTTCTTCTCAGTCACAAATTCTTTCCTACCTTTGTATTTCACATGTTGAAAATGGCTGAAGATCTTTTCAAAGGATGGATTGAAATCTCCCTCCTGCAACGAAACGGACAGGGGTAATTTCCTATTGGAATAACCTTGCAGTCCCTGCCAAGCACACGCGTGGCCACCGGTGGGCCTCAGGGCAGGAGCGGGGCATCTAAACTGCAGGGCACAATCCTGCAGGAAAAGCCCCTTGGGCATTCACATGGGTGCAAATTCAGGGGCTCCGCAACTGATTGTGAAGTGACCCAGGAGAGGCATTTGGGTTTCTGTCTGGGAAGCCGAATCCTTTTGATCTCGTCCAGCACTTTGATTTATGCCTCCATTTGTTGAGAAAAAGAACAGCCAATTTTGTGGGCAGCAGTGATTTTATTTCAGGGCAAATATACCCTCCTGACTTCACATCCGCTTTCAGAGAGTCCTCAGCTGCTCTTGCTAGAATAATAATCATATCTTGCGCTGCATCATATCCTTGCCTACACTCAAACATTCAGCTGGTGGCTTCACGGTCGCGTCTATGAAACCACGTAGAGAAGGACCAGGGTCCCTTCAGCAGGACAGGAAGGAAGGGCCAGTTTCACCCATGGAAAGGATGTGCTTTGGACTATCAAGAAGTCCTGGCAGGAAGAGTCACCTGAAACCACCAGGGAAGAAGCAAGTCTTACCTCGACCAGGATTGCCAAGACTGCCAACCCGCTGGGCTTGTCAACTGCTGATTTCAGATCTAGATACCGGTCAGAGTTGTAATGGACAATATGCAGCTGCAAAGGGAGAAGGAAATGGTCACTGCGATTTCTAAGGCTTAATAGCTGGGAGAACCAGGGCCTTTGCAGCCAGGCCTCCCAATTCCCTTGCCTGAGCCCTGAGCTGAGGTCTTTTGTCTTTTTCAATGACCTTAAATTGTGACTTGGAGCATCCCAGGCCTTCCCTAGACTTATAATTAGTCTGAGACATGAAACAATGTTGTGGCTATGAATTGGAGGAATTGAGGATAATGACAATTTGTGGCTGGACTTGCCCATTGTGTCGGGGTCCTAGGGAGGCCATTCTCCGGGACGCCCATGAAAACTGGAATGATGCAACCAGAGACACAAAATGGACCAGCTGATCAAGATGACTTCCCAGGCTAGAGAACAGGAGTCTCTGTCTCCCTGCTGTTTGTCTGCTAATTTTATCCCATGCAACAATTCGTAAGTGGAGGAGGGGAAAAAGGCTGTTCTTGGATTTGCTTATCTGACGATTAGCTGTTTGCAAATGGGAAGCTTGTTGGAGGAAGGAACAAATCAGGGAAAAGAGTGAAGGTCAATGCAGGTTTTTGAAGGACAAAGGTTGGGGAAAGCCCCCAGGATTCTGTATTGGTCAAAGGGTGCTCAAGATGGCATGGAGAGAAGAAGAGAAAGAAAAGGATAAGGGAGCACCTATGGGGCAGTGTTTCTCAATCTGGGCAACCTGAAGATGGGTGGACTTCAACTCCCAGAATTCCACAGCCAGCAGAGTTCTGGAAGTTGAAGTCCACCCATCCTCAGGTTGTCCAGGCTGAGAAACGCTGCTGCCTGGACAGCCTCTCCTGTTCATTGACTTTGGACATCTGAGGAAGGAAGCCGGGGGCCACGGCAACCGAACCCCAAGGCATCTGGAGGGCACTAGGAGGAAGCCAGCTGCTATCTCAACCCAACAAGCCACAGCAGCTGTTCTGTTCAAGATGGAAACCGTGAACAGGTCTCGTGCAATGGCCTGCTGGATCCCACAGAAAGGAAAACCATCTCCACCTTTGGAAAACGGATGCCCTGTTTCCTGGCCTGGCCTTAAGTGCAGAGACAGGCATTACACCAAAGGGCCGGATTATCTTACTTCAGCAGCAAAATGCCTCCCGCTGATCGTGTGCTCGGATCCTTCCTGCTTGTTCCGATTTCCCCAGTGTAAGTGGAGTTGCGCTGCCGAGTACTGGAAGGAGAAATTCCGGATGCGCATGGCTGAAGAGAGATTCATTTTTACTACAGAAGAAGAGAGGAGGGAGAAGATGGAGGGGAAGCATGGCAGCGTTAGGTGCCCAGGAAATACCTCAACTTTGGACAATGCCAGTGATGGACTTTCTTTAAGGCTCAAATGTTGAAAACCAGGCTACCCCAGCTTTGTGCCTCCAGATGTGTGAACATCAATGCTGTGATCCCTAGCTAGCATGGCCTTTGAAGAACATCTGGAGGTCAATGATATGGCTTGATTACTCATGCTCATGGCCCTTCAGGTTCCCTCAGAATCTCCCTCCTCCATCACTGTTAGCTGCTGTTACCTGAATGCCCATTATTGGTCAAGAGGAACTTGACATCAGAAGAGACATTGTAGCCTTCCAGTTCCACTGGCAGAAGGGTGGAGTCGTAGTGGAGGATGTCATTGTGGAAGTCAATGGGAGACTGGAAGACTCCTCCACAAAAGGGGTACTTCTTTGGCCACACTTTTTCTCCATCAGGACCTGGGATAGCAAAACCTCCAGAAGGTCAAGTCAAGATATCATCCCATGGGTCCCTTCCCAGCCTCCACCCCCTGCCACAGTAGGCCAGCAGGCACCAGGGCTTCAAGCAGACAATGAAGACCCTGCAACTGGCAGCCAGCACAAAGACCCCCCTGGACTGAGTAACAATCAGGTACTTGAGAAGAAGCCAGGGGAAAGAAATGGGAAGATCCACTTTCAAATCCCCCCCCGCCCATCTCTTAGCCTTACCCACGTCTGAGGGAGATGGTGGTCAGGATAAAACGGGAGGATCAAGAGAAAAGCCTGGCATCTGAGTTCTTTGGGCAAGAAAAAATCTGAGGAGCAAACAGTTTCTATCTTGCCTCATCAGCAGAGTTGCATATTCTGCACTTTCGGCATTGATTCATCGTTGAACTGGGAGATACCTAGTCATGCCATTTCTAAGAATTGTATGTTCCTGCACAAACCCTTTTTTTACAGGAAGCTCCTTCTTTTAAGGCTACACAGTTTCTTATGTGAGCTGCAGGGAAAGACGCGTTCGGATCTGACTTGGGAGTGACCTTCTTTTACTAGCCAGGAGCCCCTGCTGAACTTCAACTGGCGTCTCCTCCGGACAACCACACTATCTTCAGCTGCACTTGGGTCACAATGCAGGGTCATTCAGATGAACCTGGGGTCCCCAGTGGGAGAAGCAAGGAGCAATCGCCCAGACTTACATTGTTCCCCTGAAAGGGTTTGCTTTACAGGCTGTCTACGGAAGGGGAGGTGATAGATGCATGCAGGTGAAATCTGAATTGGATAACTGGTAGCTTCTGGGCTAAGAGGGGAAGCCCCTTTCTCAAGTGTGGCCCCAAAGCTCTGTGCGCATTAGAGATGGCTGCAATCTATGGAACACCCTCCCTGCTCCAGAGCTAGACCTGGAAGACATCTTAGTGTCTTCCCTGTGGGGTCCTGAGACAAGGTGGGGATTGTGTTAGTTCCCCACATTCATGCGCTCAAACCCCAGCCTATACTGTCCAAGGTGGTCTAGAGAAGCCCCAGGCTCCGACATGCTCCATCCAGACCAGTCTTAATTCACCTGTCACCAGGCAGCAGCTCATGTCACCCACCTGGTGGATTCTGCAGGCAGATTCACCCAACTGGTTCACCTGGTAGGGACCTACATGGTAGCCCCACGTGACACAAATGCCACCTTCTGTGAGACCTGGTGGTTGGGCTCACCCATCACAAAACCCGGGTAGGAAAAGAGAACCGATCTGGTCTCTTAACATGCAACAGGTAACCCAATGATGCTTAGCATGGTAATCTGGTTCACCCAACATATTAAAATAACTCCTCGGTTCCCACAACACACTCAACCACAGGCTAGCCAAAAGCATCTTAGTGGGTTTCCCAAAGTGATTGCTGTGGCTTAGCCAGACTCAGTTACGGAGCCCTCCCCGCTCCCCTCCATTTGATCCCACAATGGCAAGTTTATATGAAGGAATGGAAGATTTGTGCAGATTGTGGCACCAAGTAGATTCGGCTACAAACCTCCCTGGATCTAATCAGACTTGGAGCCACCAAATATGATTTAATCTAATGAATTAAAGTGGGGACTTACCGATGTAGGACCACTTTGATCCTGGAAGGAAAATGAAAGGGACATGAGCTTCATGTTAAAGCAGCATTAAGCTTGCCCCTATTATACAAAACCAGAAAGGGAATAAAACCGTGAGGGAATATTTGCAGCAGAACTCTTGTGCCTGGAGGGTCTTTCTTTTTCTTTTTTCCCTGAAAACATTGTTTAGTGAATAAACCTGATTTTGGAAATTAGATGGCCACCATCCTTTCAGAAGCTGCCCCCAGGCAGGTCCTCCCATTTAAGCAGGGCGCAAGGTCTGTGTGCGCAGATCTCTGGAAGCAACCTCAGCTCTGGAAATGTCCCTTTGGAGGAAGAGGGAGTCGGAGAAGCAGCCAGCAGGTTGCTTGCGCCTCAACCCAGACCCAAATAGACAGATCAGATTACTCCCATTCACTGAACCAAAGAGTTCCTGGAGCGTCTTGGGGGTCTTGTCCCCCTGCCCTTTGTCTGCTGAGCCCACCTGCTCCCTCGGCCTCCCCCCCACAGCTCTTCCCTTCACGGGTCTCTCTTTGGAATCGGGACAGATTTCCAATTTGCCTTTAACCAGACTTCGCTGTGCTTCAGTCCTCCTCCCCTTGGGGTTCTGCTCAGAAACCGTGCCAGGAAGGTCTCGTGTGGCACCGGGCCTGGCGTGCACGAGGAAGGTCAAGCCTTCTCTTGCAGGCAGGTCTGGGAGGGAGACTCTTCAGGTGGTCTCGCTCCCCTCCTTCCCCCCCCCCTTGTTTCAGGACTCTCAGCTCTGCTGAAAAACGGGGGGGGGGGGAAGGACCCTATCCTGAGTTCTTCCTTCCTGGCCAACGTCTACAGGTTATTAAGACCCTCCGGGGGTCTCTTGGGGTCTCTGGGACTCTGCTCGAAGGATGCCACCATGCCTTCTGAGGCCGCTTTTGCACGCTTCACCAATCTCGGCTTAGGGACTTCTTTCCAAACAAGCCCTGACCGAGTTTCCTCCTTTGGAGGCGGTTTCGCCGACTGCCCTGGACATGGAGGTCCTGACCCACGGCGGGAGGGGAGCGCGCGGCACCTGCTTGGCCTGAACGGAAGGGGAGGGTCTCTGCAGAGGAGGGTCTCCCCCCTTGCAGTGGTCTCTCAAGACCCCCCCCGCCGGAGATTTGCCTTGTCTTTCTCCGGCTTCTAGCTGGTAGCCTCGACGTCGCCCTCCCCAGCGATCCCCTGGGAGGTTCCCGAAACCATCATCCGAAGCCGGAACTAAACCTCGGCAATAATCTCCGGGCAAACGGCGGTCCGGTCTGAGCGGTTTCTCCGCTCTCTTCCCTGGCGCGGCGGGGGGCTCAGAGCCGAAGCCCCCAAACACCTGCAGGGCCTTGCCAGGGGGAGGCAGCGCGAGCCGCAGCGATGGAAGGGGGGGCTGCACCGGCTGGCACGGGGAAGAAGCCAGGGCTGGGTTAGGGTCGCCTCCCAGCCCCAGAAAGACCCTCCCCGCCAAGGCAGGCATTACCGTTCAGCGGGGCCGGCCTGCAGAGGTGAGCGTGGAGCAGGAGGGCGAGCAGGGCGGCGGGCAAGGCGGGCATCTCGGCGTCCGTTGGCACCTGTGCGCTGCCCGAGCTGCGAGCCTCGCTCTGCCTGCCCGGCGCCTCCGCCCTCGCCCCGAGCCGTGATGTCAGCCGACGACCGGCCCCCCGGATGGCCCCGGGAGCCGCCCCTCTGCCGCCCTCCCCCTGCAGGGGCCGCACTCCCCAACCCATCACCCGCAGCCTTCGCTTCCTTGCCTTTCGGGGCTTTCCCCGACGGATCGCTCCGCTCCGCATTCCAAGCCATTGACGGGACTTTTGTGCCCCACAAACCCCTGGAGCATCTGGAGGGGAGCCAGCTCAGCGTCCGGGGACCTCCTCCACCTCCCCCCCCCCATTTTTGTTCCTTTCGTGGTGCCACCTTTTCCTGGGCAGCTGTGCGGAGATTGGGCCACTTCAGGGCCTGTTGTGTTGTCCCTAATCCGAATCTTCATCGGGAAGAGCCGTTGCTTTTTGGCCGGCGGGGTGTGTGCAGCCCGGGACACCACCTGCACACCTGCAAACGGGGGTGGGGGGGTACATTTCCCTGCCCTTTTCTTTCAGTCTCCTGCAGCTCTTTCTGCTGCTCCCTGCCTTGTCTGCAGTTTCCGTGGGCCCGCAAAGGATGGAAAAGTTTTGTAGGTGTTTTCCTTTGTGTCCCAGGCTGTGCCTTTTCCCCCAGATTTCCTTCTAGATCTTTCCCTTCATCCCAACACGCGAGCAAAGCTGCCTTGTGCCCAGAGAGCCTGTGGTTCTCTTCACACTTAATTGCTGTGCAAGTCTCCGAAAGACCCCAACCCATTTCTCTCCCTCCTTCAGCTTCTCTTTGTGCTGGGACCAGGCCTGGCAGGGCCTTTTGACTGCAGCTCCCACTTTGCTATTCTGGAATCTGCCCTTTCTGCTCTTTTCCCCAGAACTCTCATTTCCCTGTCAGCAACTGATGTGTGCCTGTTCCTTTTGCTCTGTCCCTGACTAGTTTTGCAGCAACAATCCGGTTTTATTTGTGTCGCCAGTGTACCCAAACTCAAATTTGGAAAAGTGTCCTGGAAAATAGAAGCAATTTAGCAGTGCGGTTATTCAAACATACCATTAAAACAGAAAACCATCAAATTGCAGTGTTAGATTCCCAGGAATAGGAATGGGGCGAAAACAAAGAGGCTGTGAGGCAGCTGTGGCCAGTCCAGGTGCTGCACTTGGGACAATCCCTTTTTCTGCCTCTGGGGCGGCTTCAGAAGATGCGCTTACCTGGGAAACTTGAGGTGCCCTTCCAGGATGCTGTTAGAGTAACCCTAACCTCCAGAGGGCCAAAAGCTTCCGTGCGCAGGAGTGGCTGCTGACCCACTGCCCGCTCTGGCTTCCTGGCTGCCCCCTTTCCAGAACTGTTTGATAAATTTTATTAAACAAATTTTTATAGTCACCCAACTCACACAAAGGTGACTTACAACATTTAAAAAACTTCACAAAGAGAAACTAGCCAAGTTCTGTGTATCCACTGTGGACGTGTAAAAGCAACGGGCTCCTGAACGTGACCAAATCCTCCTCCTCCTCTTAGCCTCTGGGGATATTTGTTTGTTTTTCCTCTCTCTGCTGCAGTTAATTTATATTTGCTCTGCTCTATCTGGTTATGGACCAAAATAAATAGCATCTCCGGTAGATCACTGCCACAGCATTCTTCTGAAAGGCTCTCTTCCAGACTCTCCCGTCGGGTTCTGTGGCCCTCGGTCCCCTCAGCCTTCCTGGCAAGGCGACTCTTCTTTCTTTCACCTACATTTTGTCCCTGTTTTGCGTTCAGTGGTTTTCCTTACAGACCTCTTACTCTTGTTCTCAAACCCGATTGTAAATAGGTTTGAGATACTTTACAGGAAACGGTATGGAAATGTTTTAAAACATAGTACAAAAAATGCCAAATGTCTTTCTTTGGCAAATAAAATTAATTTCCCTGGAGCGTTTTATGGAATCCGTGAAAATTGATCTCTCATGCACAGTGTCCCCTGTAGTCTTCTCCAGGTCATTTTCCAGAAGAACTGGACTACAACTCCCATCATTCTGACCAGCATGGCCAGAGGACTTGCTAGCTGATGTTATCAGTGTTCACAATTTGCCACTTGGAGTGAGCCAGGAGGGGAAACAATGCAGGGAGAAAATTCAGTATAATTCAGTCACCGATGTCCAGGCTGTATTTTCAGAATTTAAGTGGAAGAGGGTTCCTTTCTTCCTTTATTGTATTTATATTATTTATTTATTATTTATTAATTAAATTTCTATACCGCCCTTCTCCAAATAGGACTCAGGGCGGTGCACAGCCAAGATAAAAACAAAGCATACAAAATTTAAAAACAGTATTAAAATAATTAAATATTTTGGCCATAAATTAAAATAACCCAATTTAAAATCAATTTAAAATTTAACTCAGGCCAGCCCAGCTAGTTGAAATAAATAGGTTTTCAGGGCCCGACGAAAAATCCGGAGGTCTGTTATTGTACGTAACTCTGGGGGAAGGTTGTTCCAGAGGGTGGGCGCCGTCACAGAGAAGGCTCTCCCCCTGGGGGTCGCCAGCCGACATTGTCTGGCGGACGGCACCCTGAGGAGGCCCACTCTGTGCGAACGTACTGGCCAGTGGGAGGCTATTGGTGGCAGAAGGCGGTCTCGTAAGTACCCCGGCCCTAAGCCATGGAGCGCTTTAAAGGTGGTCACCAACACCTTGAAGCGCACCTGGAAGACCACCGGAAGCCAGTGCAGCTCGCGCAGGAGAGGTGTCACATGGGAGCGCCTCGTCGCCCCCATAATCCCCCGCGCGGCCGTGTTCTGGACCAGCTGGAGCCTCCGGGTGCACCCCAGGGGGAGCCCCATGTAGAGAGCATTGCAGTAGTCCAGGCGGGAAGTGTGTTTATATGCCCACAATATGACTCTAGATTTATTGGCACCAGGAAGAAGGAAAAACAGAAGAATGAAATAAACCGTATTAGCTGAAACAAGAAACAGCCATTAATCAAGGACACAAATGTGCTTCTCCGGACAGGAGTGTCCATCGGGCTGGCCCAGTGCCAGTGCCTGAGCCGGCTTTCCTGCTTCCTCAGGGCCCCAAGTCAGGGTGAAACGTGTGAGTTTTCTTCTGGCCCCGAGGCTGCAGCGTAATTGCTGGGGAGTGGATCAGGGTAACACAAATGTCCCAGCCTCAGCACCCTCAGAGGCATGCGCATGTATCTGCAAGTTTTTGCCACACCTCCATTAATCTCACACATGCGCACACTCTTTGTGAAGGTGACTTTGAGAAGAGCTGCTGGGCAGCCAGAAAGAGTTTTGGAAAATTTCTTGTCCTCCCCAAGGTTAGCCTCAGAGGGTCGCTTGGACGATGGCCTGACCCATACGTAAAGGCTGCACCAGGCGCAGCCCCCATTCCTGGTTACCCACGTGGACCTGATCCAGCGAGATTTATGGGGGTTCAGCATAAGCCTTCCCATGTGATGGCATTCCCTGGTTGACCCCGGGCAGGTCCTTCGCGAGGGGTGAGGGCTGCCCTGAGCTCCTTAGACCAAAACTGAGCGGGAGAACCACAATAATACAAACAACTTTCAACTGCAGCCGGTGGTCTCCTGAGGGGAGGGCCTCGGGTGCTTTCACTGGTAGGGTTTTGTGGGCAGATCCACTTTTCCCCACATGTGTCAAGGTTGCCCATTGTGTTCTATTTTCTGTGGAAAAACCCTGCAGAAATGTTGGACATCAGAAAGCATACATGGGGAAGACACGTGAAATTCAGGCTGGAGTCCAGAGCCAGCACACCAGAGGGGTCATTCAAATGAGATCACGGTGCTTGGACGTGACTTGGAGGCCTGCCAGGAGAGAAAATCCATGAGCTGAACAAACGAGAAATGCTTCTTCTGCGTGAGCCAGAGAAAGTTGCACAACAGGGCTGCAAATCCACCTGTGAAGGAACCCGGCACGTTAATCACAAGGCTGAATCAGTAGATGATTCAGCCCCGGATCTCTCTTGGCCCTTTCCTCCCGGAAGGCACCACAAGGAAAGGCCTCCCCTCTGAGAACCACAGGAGCAGCGAGGAGCCTCTTCGCAGACTTTGCAAGCATCTCCGCATCTTTAGAGGAGGGCTTCTCAACCTCACGATGGCTGGGGAACTCTGGGAGGTGAAGCCCATGTATCTTCAGGTGGCTGAGGTGGAGACATGCTGCTTTGGAAGGACTGGCATTAAATATTGATCTTGATTTTCAGCCTCCTTATGTGGAGCGCCTGCTCAGCTGCTCAGCAGTGCCCTTGCTCTGTCTCTTCGACAGCAACGGAGCCTGTGACACGCAGGAAGCCTTCCTAAAGTGCAAATGAGTCGGTAATTAAGTCCAGCTGCTCTTGACCCTTAACCTGATTCATTTTGGCTTTGGTCAAGCTCCCTCTGTCCATCTTGATGCCGTGACCGTTTATGAGGAAGCCACCGGGCCCCTCCCTGCCTTGGCTGCCCAGGCATCTGCCAGCTCCGTGATCTGGCCGGAGCGTTCCAGGCCCCACCAAGTGCAAGAAGGCCGGCCATGGGAAAGCCCGGCTCCCACTTAGCTTGATCCCAAAGCAGAGGCCAAGCATGACCCCTATCCAGGAGGGCCATCAGGTTCCTACAGCAATTAGCTGCCTCTGGTATATCTTTAGGGCTTCTTTACAGGAGGGGTTTTTCAGAGCCTTCCTTGACAAAGGCCAGGGGTGGGCTTCAAAATTTTTACCAAGGGGTTCTCTGCAGGGTTGCTGGGTGGGCGTGGCCATGGTAGGCGTGGCCTAGTCGGCTTCCTGCACCATGGCCGGGGTGTGTGTTGTTGCCCTCCCCAGGCTCCGGAGACTTTCCTCGAGCCTCTGGGAGGATGAAAATGCCTCCCCAGGCTCCGGAGGCCCTTCCCGAACTTCTGGTAGGCCCGTTTTTTGCCCCCCCCCCAAGCCTCTGCATGCACCCTGCACTTACCTGCATCCAAAATAGGCCACGTGGGGACTCCTGGGAGGGTCAGGGTCAGCCAGGAATGGGATTTGGGGGTTTTCTGAACTGCACAGAATCTTAGCTTCAATGTCAAATCTATTCCTAGGGTCGTCATAGACATTACAAGAAATGCCATAAAAAGAGGGCAACATTTTTAGCACTGAAAGCAATAAATCATTCTTCTTTAACCATTAAAAGCAGGCACTGTGTGTGTGGGGGGGGGGGCTTTTCACTGGCAGCCAGGAGCCCCAGATCTCAACTGTGAAAGGATCAGGAGTGTTTCAGTTGAGTTGATTTCTTGGTTCCTGGATTCCTTTGGATCTGGCTGGAGAACTCTGTCCCGAGCATGGGTAGGTGAGACTCTCCTGGGAGAAATTCTGTTTTTTGGTAGTTTCTTTGTCTGGGGTGATGGATCGTTTGCCCACTGCACCTATAACCATCTGTTTCAAAATAAGAGCCTGACGGAAGGTCTGTGGACTCCACCCAATTCCCATTTTATCTCTGGCCCTGACTGATGCTAAGGGGGATGGCTGAGAGTCAACTGACATCAGGCCATGGCTGAGGGGCGAGCCTGACGCTTCCCTGGGCCTTCTTTGCATTGTTTGGTTAAGCTTGGGGAAGATGGAGGATAGCTTTAGGCATTTGGATGTTAATTCTTTTATATCAATGCAGTAATATTTTTTTTATTGTGGATTGGAGATTCACCTCCAATACTTCCTTCCCATTCTGCCGCACGGCACAAGCAATGTGACTTGGCACCTGTTCAAACAACGCAGTCTTCCCTTACCCGATGCCCTCAGATCTGGGGCTGCCCATTTCCCAGGTGATGCTATCTCTGATAGGCTTTTAAAAGGATCCAGCAAGCGGATCCCTTGCAAGGATTCCTGGTGTTTTGGGATTGCTCTAAACAAGGGACCACAATCAGGATACCCTGCAAGCTTTAGGACTGACCTGGGCCCAGGAAAAGGGCCTCTGATGGGCGAGCAAAGGGCAGCCTTGCCAGCTGACCCTTCTGAATGGGGACCCAGTGCTTTATGTGGTTTTTAGCGGGCATTTCCACAGCCTGAGACCAACTTTGGCGGCTCCTCCAAAATAAACAAGGGAAACTAATTCTGAAGTTTGAAGCGTCTTTTTATAGCCTGGAGTGAAAATAAGGGAGGATCAGAAAGGTGGACAGAGTTATTCATTTGAAGGTTTGGGTTTTGGCCACTGTCATTAGCGGCCAGGTCTTTGGCCCAAGAGGTGTTTCCATGAGAGGCTGGCTGTGGGGGTCACCTGGAGCGCCGGAGGGGAGGCCAGGGCTCTGGCACGGGACCCTGCCAGGAAAATCCCGGGACGGCTGGGCAGCCGCCTGAAACAGCCCCGCCTTAGCCTTTTCAAAACAAAATCCCAGCGGCCCTAGAAGCAGCACGTGGCCTATCATTACAAGCCGTGCACACTGGAGGCTTCCAAGGAGAGCGAAGGCGGCTTCAGACCGCTGAGCTGCTCTCGGTGCGTTTCCTCCGCTTCCTTCCAGGGGCCCGTGCAGGGCTTGAGTTGGGGGGGGGCCTTGCTTAGACGGCCGGCCGGGGCGGCTGTTTTGGCCACAGGGGGCGCTGCTGGGGCAGAGTCGCCAGTGGGAGCGCCCCGTGCCCGGCCAGCCCTGAAGCGGCGGAGGGGCCCAGAGCCAGAAGGGGCCCTCGGGAACCCTGGCCCGCCTGCTCAGCGCTCGGCCCTCGGGGGGGGGCAACGGCTCCCGCCTCGGAGGGCTCTGGGACCCCCCCGCCCCCCCGCCCAGGCGCCTTCGGCAGGGGGTCCCCGGGGCGGCGTGGAGCGAGGCCTCGGGGCAGCGGCCTCTCCTGGGACGCCGCGGGGCTGGCGTGGGGCGGGGGCCGGCAGAGCCTCCGGGCAGCCGAGAGCCTTGCCGGGCGGCGGACAGGCTGACTGCCGGGGCGGCCACCGCAGCTCGGTCCGCCGGGGAGCCCTGCAAGACCCCACGCGAGGCAGAAGCTCCCCCTGGCGGCCACCCGGGAGCTGCAGCCGCCGCCCCTAGAGCGCGGCACAAAGCCGGCCGAGGGCGCGCCCGCAATTCCGGCGCTCGAGCGAACGCTGAGAGATGCGGGGCAGGGCGCGGGAGGAACAGGGAGGGGACCCGCGGCTGCGGCGGGGGGGGCGTTGAGGCGTCGCCCGCCCCTCGCCTTCGCTCCGCAGCCGGAAGCGATCCCGCCCCCTTCGGCCTGTCCCCTCGAGGCTCCGGGCCCTGATGGATGGGAGGGCGAGCGGAAAACCCGGCGGGAGGATCGGCCGCGGCCGGAAGGGAGGCGCCGTGCGGGGGGGCGTGTCCTTTGGTCGTGGCGATCGGAAAACCCGGCGGGCGGGCAGGCGGGCGAGACGGCGCGCGGGTGGGCGTGTCCGCGGGCGGCGCAGGCGCGGTGCGTGCGTGCGTGGGGCGACGCAGGGCGAGGAGCGGAGGAGGCCGGCGGGCATCGGCGGCGCCGCCATGGAGTGCCCGCACCTGGGCGGCAGCGTCTGCCTCGCGCCCGACTCGGCCAAGTTCCCGCAGGGCTCGCCCTCCTCCTGGTGCTGCAGCGGTGAGTGCGGCTCCCGCGCCCGTCGCCCGCCCGCCCTCCCTCCCTCCCTCCCTGCGGGGCGCCTCGTGCTCCCTCAGCCCGGCGGCGGCGGCGGCGGCGCTGTCACAAAGGGCCTCCCCATCGCCCAGCCCGGCCCCTCCCGCCGCCTCCGCCTCCCCCCACCACAACAGCCCTGCCAGGTGGGCCGGTCTGAGACGGGGGGGGGCTGGCCCAGCGCATCCCGGGCGGCGACCGCCGGTGACAGCCCTGGGGGGCCTGGGGGGGCTTCAGCCTCTGCCTAGAGCGGCCGGGGGGGAGGGGGGGGCAGGGGCGACTAAGGTTTGTGGCGTCTCGGTCCTTAAACGGGGCTCCCCTGGTAGGCAGCTGCTTTTCCTTCCGCCCCTCCGGGCTCTGCGGTCCGAGGGTCCTCCTTGGCCCAGGATCTCCTCCTCCACCTGGGCTGCCTGGCGCTTCCCTTCCTGGGTTTCGTTAGGCAGGTGGGAAGCGCCTCGGTTGCTCGCCGTCTCCTCCCAGACGGGAAAGTAGGCCGAGGCTCTAAGCGAACCAGGTCTTGGCTTCTCCCTTGCGAATCCCCAGCACAGGGAATCAGAGCAAAGACCTCCGGGCTGATGGGTTTTGCAAGGGAGAGCAGCAAAGCACAGCTTGGCCAATGAGTAGTTCAGCGTTTGCAAAGTTCATGTTTTGTGTTAAGCAGATGCGTTGGAGCAAACCTTTGTGCCAAAAATAGTTGTCTGTTAGAAATCGGCCTTAGGGTGAAAATAATCAGCCCGTTTCAGTGGCTGTGCTGCTCTTTACTCTTCCTTCTTTGTATTGTGATGTATTTTGTTTCTGTGTTTTATATCCCGTATACTGCCTAAAGTCCCTTGCCATTAAGGCAAGTAACGAATAAGTAATACAACATTCTTAATATCTTAGCCCATCAATTTTGAGAATGCTTATTAAGATCTACATCATCAAAATTTCATATTCAACATTTAGATAAAATCCAAGATTTTATTTAAATATGTTTTGGACTGTCTAAACAATGGTTGAATAGTTTGTGTACTTTCAGTGGTGTTTTGTAGCATAAGGCCATGACGTTCTGTTTAGGGAGTTTTAAAGTGAAATTTCACAACTCTTCTTTGAAAACCTTCTCATTTGTTCCGCAAGGAAGGAATTCAATGAGTGAAATTCCTGGATGTTTTCCTTGCTCTGATGACAAGGATGTTTTCCTAATGTGGAGAAGCTGAATTGCATTATAGTTTATGGAATTTTTTTTTAAAAAAAAAAACTTGTCTTTTTTGCTGTATAAATGTTGGAGTGGTTTTGCTACACTGGAAAAAATGTCAACAGATGGATTTAAATGATCCCATTGCTGGCTAAAATGATGTCCCTTGAAGTAGCTTAAGACTTGTCTGTCTTGTAACCTAGTCTGCTATCTTCCAAATCGATTAACATTTGCCAAGTGAAAACCTGGCCCAGGCGTGGTGAGGGGTCCACTGCAGGATATTGTGGAAATGAGCTTTTGATGAAGTTTTTTTTTTTTTTTAAGTAAGCCTCTGTGGGTGACTTTATGGACATCCATGTGGTTTTCTTGGCAGCTGTACTGCCGCTGCCACCTTCCGGGCCTTTCTGTAATCCGTCCCTCCAGCAGGGTGCTTCCCTCGCTGCCTTCCAAGCCAGTGCCAACTAGTCAGGCCAGACCTGCAGGGCTTCCCAGCCTGGCAAAGGCCACCCAGGTGCTTCTACCCTCAGAGATGAAAGTGTAAATCCCCCTTCCATCCTGCTGGCTGAGAGAGATTTCATACTTAGGTCAGAGTTGCAGCCTTCATTTACAAAACTAGAAAAGTAGTAATGGCTATAGTATTCCTGCCTAGTGTTTGTATTCCTATAGCAGAGAAAGAAAATCTACAACTACTGTGTTAGCTGATGGTGGTCTCCAATTCTGGAGATTGCTGGTCTATCTTAAACGTCATCTCCTCAATAGCTGCAGGTATTTTTCACCGATGAAAGTAAAAGGACCTAAGCACCACAGAGAGAGGGTCCAGTTCCTTCTCTGTCAAAGATTTTGGGAAGGACTGGCATTTCTTACTGCTGTTGCATATGTAAAAATTTTTGGCCACAAAGATTAAGCTGTTTTCAGGATGACTTCTTAATGCATTCTATTTGGCATAAGAAAGCAGCTGACCTTCACCTTTGTCCTGGCTCCTTTACAAGGTGGATGAATGCAGCCCTCATTTGGTTACACATTGACCTTAATTGCTCTCTTGGCAGCTATTAATGTTGCCTAGTTCAGTTTCCACTCAGCAGCATCACAATACTTGTCTTGTGAGGCCAAAAAAAAAAAGAACTTGCTAACCCTAACTTGCTCATAATTTGGCTAACCCTGCAGTGTCTTCCTCCTTTTCAGGGCAGAAGAGGCAGGTGAGGAACAAATGAAAGAGAAGCTTGGGAGGAGGTGGAGTGTTTTTCCCAGGCCTTGGACCCTGGATTCATTCCTAGCTGAGATTGCATCTCTTGATGGGTGAATAGGCCACACCGTTCTCCTAGGGATGTGCAATTTTACCCTGGCTTGACCACTCCATGCCACCTTCCGAGGCAGAAGTGGCATTGGTGGTGGTGACGAGGCAGAAGGCAGGGCATGTAGGGATTCCTCTTTTGTGGCTGCCGGGGGCTGTGCTTGTCCGCGTCAGCCTTTTGTTCTTGGGGAAATACTTGAGAGGCCTGGCACAAGGAAGTGGGACATACTTTCCTTCTCGGTGTGTGCCAGCACAACCCAGAGTGAGGGTTATAGTTGCCGCCACTGCCCAGTTTTTGTACCCTCTTGTTTGCCCAGCACAAAAGCCAAATAAAGCTTTGGTGATGGCTAAGGGAAGGGCAGGGCTTGAGATATCAGGATGAATCCAAAGGTTGAGTACCCAAACTCCGAAGAGAGGGAATGGGAATCTTGCATCGGGTATCGGAGTTTGAAGCCAGCAATTTTGCTCTGGCTGGTTCAGAATTGCCACTTCTGCACTTCCTCCCCTAGAGAGGGAGCAGCTCATTACGACAGCATATTTTCACCTTTTACAAGGGATATTGCACATAATAGGGGCACTTCATCAAGCACATTTGGGCACTTCTGAGTCTTGTAGAAACCGTGGCATTGTTTTTGTTCTATTATGCAATAGAAAATATACTTTCTGAATTACTCAGTTAACAGGAAGTTGCCGAAAAGGAGGATGTGACTCCAGGCTTCCTTACACCATCATGGATTTTATTTTTCACCACATCCCTCCTAGACAAGTATTTGATACTGTTCTTACACTTCAGAAGAACTTACTGCCATAGAGAATTCATACAGCCTTGGAGAATATCTGCGCTAAGTTCTCTGACAGAGAACCGAATAATTAAGACCAGTTAGGCATCTGTGAAAAGTGCTGTCTGTTATATCTTTTACCAGCACGCCAAGTTAATGGAGCTTAACTACAGTTTGGTGATATATAAGAACTGACAAATTGCCATTAACATCGGGGCTGGAGGCCGCCTGCACACTTTTAGAAGACAAGGGGGTTTCAACCGTTCAAAGTCAAGCCTGTTTTTTTTTGTTTTTGTTTTGGTTTTTTTAGATTTTAAGCGACAGTGGCTACAAGTCAAGCCCTGGGGCGGGGGCGGCGGGGGGCAGGTTTGTTTGGGGATTTAGTGAGATTTAGCCAATGGTTCATGAACTGTCCCAGGTGAACAGTAGCCAAAGGGCCGGGCCTGCTTTTTCCCTCTGTCCTTTCAATATGTTGGTTGCCCAATTAGCTGTGCATTAATCCGCCTCATGCTCTGCAGTTGTTGATATCATAATGAGGTATAAGGTCATTCTACTTTGTATATGCTCTGGTGGGTCATTTGTGACCAGCATTCCACTTGTAAATCTGGTATGCTGATCGCTTTGATTCCTCAGTTTAGCTTCCTAAATAACTCATAATCCACCCACTATAACTCTGTTGCACTGCTGATTATGTGGTTGGTTTTATTTTGACCATCGTACCGAGCATTAAATGCATCAAACCCAAGTGGTTAAAATATGATGAGGGAGGGGAATATGCAACTGAAAATATTTCATGTGGAAAAACTTACATTTATATCCCACCTTCCTGCTTATATAATTATTGAATATTTAATTTTAAAGTCCACGTAGCATGGTTCTTACTATGATTGTTTTTTCCCCATTAGAACAGAAATGTCATCTTGTGTGACTGATTTTTGTCTGATTTCTTCTTACCCCAATAGTGTGCCGCTCTAACAAAAGTCCCTGGATTTGTCTGACTTGCTCAAGTGTCCACTGTGGAAGGTGAGTGCGGGACACAAGCTCCTTTCCTGGAGGTGCTATTTTCACAGTCTCCCCACTTCTTTATGGCCTGGGACGACAACATCTTGAGAAGAACATTGGTGTAGACCAGCTGTCCTTCCTTTGTTGCCTCCACATCTGTTTGGACTCAACTCCTGCAGGCTGCTCCATAAGCACCTCTGGGGAAGGCTGGTTGAGAATCCAACCGTAGTCACGGCCCTTGCTTCAGAGTTGCCTGGTATACAAGGATTAGGCGCAGTCATGTTTAAGAACATATATCGCTGCCCACATTTGGTAGAAGGGTTTAAGGGTTTGGTCAAGGAAGAGCCGTCTGTCCCCAGTTCCCATGAGGCTGTCCCGCTTTTGCTGTAGGACAGACCCCTGTAGCTGCTTTGTGTGGCTGCTGAAAAACAGCCGTCCATTTTGCCTGCTCCTGGGGGCATCCTGAGGCAAAAAACACTTCGCGTTGCCACGTAAAATGGCAGGGGAGGCAAAACCATCTTACTGACTTTTCTCAAAATATTTGAAACTCCCTTTGTTTGGACCAGCAGCAGGAATATAAACCCAACAAAACTGACAGGAGAACCCTTCCAGTCTCGGCACCATTTATGCACACTTGCGGTGTTTTGAATCTATTTTTCAAAACCTGCTGAAAGAAATTGAGCAATATTAAACGGGAGCCAATGCAGTTGCCCCTCAAGCTTGTTTACAAGATAGAGAAAGCAGGCACTTTTGTGGGGAAGGCTTCCAAAATCTCACTTTTGTTTCTTTCTCTCTCTATCCTTTAAGGTATGTAAATGGCCATGCCAAGAAGCATTATGAAGATGCTCAAGTTCCTTTAATGAACCACAAGAAAGCAGAAAAGCAAGAAAAGGTTCAGCACTTGGTGTGCATGGATTGTAGTAGTTACAGCACCTACTGGTAAGTCAGCAGCCACCCCGCTGATATCGAGGGGTGTGTGTGGAGATTGAGAGGGGGCCCCCATCGTGGGAGGCTGAGAGGCTCCCGGCTCCCTCCTCCCCTTCAGGCTTTTCCCTGCTGCTTCTTTGTATGTTTATTTGAACCTCTTGGCAAGTAATTTTAAATGTCGTTTGGATTAAGGAACAGTCTGGGCCAATTCTGTACTTCTTCATATGGGATTCTATTTTGTTTAAACCTGGGCCCCAAATGCCCATCCAAGCAAGCTTTCTGAAGGTCAGTTTGACAGGTGAAGCCTTTGAGGGAAAGGCTCAATCAGTGTCTGACCTGCTTTGCAGAAGGAAGTTCATTTATAGTTCATAGTTTAGCTAAAACAGAAAATGGTGGTTTACCAAACATAAACATAAAGAGAAGAGGCCAGAAGTTCCACTTTCAGGAAACCACGCAAAGAGAGGAATTCCCCGTATGTTGAAGAACTGTGAAGAGGGTTCTCTCCCCCCCCCCCCCCTTTGCTTCTTACTTAAGTGTTCCAGTCTTCTAAAATGAGCAACTGAGCCTCGGTTTTTGCAGTTGACGGTACCTTTGATGGTTCCTTTGTTGCTGAGGCAGTTTCTTGCTCTTGGCACGGATGAGGTCTTCACCATAGTTGCTGAAGTAGAGCCTTTATTTGCCTCTGTGAACTACAGACTACAAAGGTCAACTGCATTAACGGGGTTCTTGCCTACATTTCATTTTTCTCTACAAAGTATTTGGTCTCCAGGGTGGGACAGACTTTATTTTAGGCTGTAATTAGGAATCAAAAGATACAAGTCTAAAAAGCGTTGCTAAAAAAAGTGAGAAGGAAAACACTTGGCAGTAACCAGAAAAAGGGGAACACTTGTTATTGTTGGGAGAACATTCTGCCTCTTGTCCACATCCCATAATCTTTGTTGGTTACAAATATTTCGTAAGTCCTCCACTGGCCTTTCCTTGCTCACCTTGAGCAGCTTCCGCAGTGCCTTGATTACTGTATCCAGCCGGTCAGTTTATGGGGTCCAGTTACCATTTTGGCCGTAATGTGGAAGTAAAATCCAAGTCCAGATGAATCACTGAATGACCTGCCAGTTGGAGCTGTTTGTGAGGAAGGAGCAATTTGGTTTCTGAAAATATTAGATTGGCAGAAAGACCAAGCAGGATCTTTTGCGGACTGAGCTTGGCCAGGAATCACAGGGTAGGGTAGGGTAGGGTAGGGTAGGGTAGGGTAGGGTAGGATTCTTTATTGGCCCAGTGTGATTGGACACCCAAGGAATTTGTCTTGGTGCATACGCTCTCGGTGTTCATAAAAGAAAAGATACATTCGTCAAGAATCATAAGGTACAACACTTAATGATAGTCCTAGGGAAACAATAACAATATAAATTTTAAGGATACCAGCAACAAGGTTAGAGTCATACAGTCATAAGTGGGAGGAGATGGGTGATAGGAATGATGAGAAGATTAATAGTAATGCAGACTTAGTAACTAGTTTGACAGTGTTGGTTGGAATTGGTTGGAAAAGGATTTGGGATTTGGGGAAGCCCTGCTCAGTGTCTGGAGGAAGAGGGTGGGTAGCGACACCTACACGATGGTGGTTTCCTTCTACGGTTTCAGCATTTTGTGCCTCGTCCCCATTGAAGGAGGCTGGAGGTGACATTTGCCTTCTGGTCCTCTTCACTGTCACCTCTTAATTTGCAGGTCAGAAACCTCAGGCTAGCCAGGGAACCAGCCGTGGCCATTCTTTGATAGTTCTACGTTTTCTCCACAGTTATCGCTGTGATGACTTCGTGGTAAACGATACCAAGCTAGGCCTGGTGCAGAAAGTCCGAGAGCATCTACAGAACTTGGAAAAGTAAGCCGCCTCTCTTTGCCTGAAGGTGGACAGGTGCTTCCTTTTGAGCAGCTTCTCCTTGGAAATTGTCTTCATGCATTGCAAATGGATCCAATTTTCATGGGACGCCGTCTGGGAGAAGAGTTCTAGGAAGTGTCCCTGAAATGAATGGAGGCAGCGGTTGCTTTCTAGCAGATGTTCCCGTCTGTGACCTGGGCCTCTGCCTGGGATATCCCCACAGGGAATGCCGAGCTGAGCTTCTCTTCTGTGGAATATCTTTGGCTGGAAAAGCGGCCCCAGATAGAGGAGTAAGGTTTGTAAGGTTCTGGGTGGGTGAGATGAGACCTGGTGTTTGAAATGGTCCTTCTAGGCCCAGAGGTGTGGCCTTGTGGGAGACGGGTTAATCCAATGTAAAAAAAAAAAGTTATGTTAGGTCAAAGGCTTTGGGTTATACTTTAGTGTGACCATCAGATTAATGAAGATATAATCTGATAATTGAAAATAAAATCAGGCTTGAGGTTGTTCTCTGGGGAATTCAGAAATTTGTTCTGAAACTATAAGGATGAATCTCTCTGTGAGTAAAGGAACATTCTAGGTGTAATAGGCTGTTTAAAAACATTTCTTTATTATAAAATGCATTTAACCAATCCTGCCTTAAGTGTTATATATTGTAACTAGCTTTGTTTGCTCTCTTTGTATTGTTAAACGTGTCTTAAATCATCCGTTTATTCTCTTCCACAGCTCAGGTTTTACAGTAGACCGACATAGGAAAAGAAAGCTTCTTGAAAGTGCCTCGGTAAACAGCAAGTTATTAAAAGTAAACGTAAGTGTGGTTTCATTGTTCTGTCTGCCCCGGACTTTGAAGGAGTAGCTTTGGAGTAAATCTCATTGATCAATGAAGATACTTTCCAAAAAGCCATTTCAGGGTTTAACATTTAATCGGCCCCGCAAGTGATGTTTTCAGCATTGGCAGCACTCGGTGCCCAATTTTGAATGCCAAAGGTTCTGAATAATTCACTTTCGGCTGAGAAAAATATTAGTCTGGAACAGGCCAAATAATGAGTTGCCCTTTAATTCAGCCTTGAAGTTCATGTGTGGCCTCGTCCTAAGCGAAAGCAGAGAGACCCCGGCTGTGGGGGGTCCAGGCCTCCATCATACATGCAGCCGGCTGGAGCCCATCGCTGGGGGTCCTTCCTACAGTCCCCAGCAGAACGGCTGGCGGTGTATCGGGGGGAGGAGGAGTCTAAATTTCCTCCTCGCATCAGAGAATTCAGCAAAGCTAGACTATGGGAATGTACTGATTGATTTTGTGTGATGTCAGGGGTATTTAATGAACAATCTAAAGTTTGAATTTAAATTATCATTTTCTGTGCTCTGTAATTGACTAACAATCATGAAAGACTTACTAATTATTTTAGAAGATGGCTAAGGAGTCTGTTTTGTGTCATGGTGTAACATCCCTTTAGAAGGAGGTTGAAGAAAATTGGGGATTTATTGTATGTCAACTCACAGTGATCTTCCTGGTTCGCAGGGGAGCCCCACAAGCTTGTGCGCAACAGGCCTTCGGAACTTGGGGAACACGTGTTTCATGAACGCCATCCTTCAGTCCCTCAGGTATCTCATTTGGGAATGGGGCTCTTGGTGATGTGCACCAAGACTCCTGGGTCCCCCGAGAGGGCTCCTTGCTGTGGACCCGTCCATGGCAGAGGCTTTGCTTTTGCCTGTGTGTGGCATGGCTATTCCTGCCATGCAGGCTTCTTTCCAGGATGGCCACCTGCAGGTTTAGAGTACAAATGGCGAAGGGAGCTCTTGATGGCTGAGGGGCCCTTCCGGCACATCTGGCTGATCTCTCCTTCTCCCCACAGTAACATTCCACAGTTCTGCTGTTACTTCAAAGAGCTGCCAGCGGTGGAACTTCGGAACGGGAAGACTGCAGGCCGGCGGACGTACCACACGCGGAGCCAAGGCGATAACAGCGTGTGAGTGCTTGAGCCGCCCGGGAGCGGAGGGTCCCGGCTGCGTATGGAGAGGGAAGGAGCGAGCAGTGCTTAAGTGACTAGCGGAGAAAGACCCCTCCATTATGGAACCAATGGCATCCTGATTGTATGCTGAGAGATAGTTAGATGTAGTGGTTAAAGCATCAGGCTACAAACCAGGAGCTTGAGTTCTAATCCTGCTTTGGGCATGAAGCTATGAGTTTGGGCCGGTCACTGTCTCTCAGCCCTAGGAAGGAGGCGATGGCAAACCCCTTCAGAGAAACCTTGCCAAGAACACTGCAGGGATTGGTCAAAGCAGTCTCTGAGAATCTGACATGACTGAATGCAAGAAAAAATACGTAGGGTTAAAAAAAAAAACCCTCAGTGGTTAGTTATCCAGTAATGTAGGGAGAGGGTTCATTTAGAGCTTGTTTTCTTTCTAAGAATAAAGGTTGCTTTCCTTTGGCAGTTCCCTGGTGGAAGAATTTCGGAAGACCCTCTGTGCTTTGTGGCAGGGAAGTCAAACCGCCTTCAGCCCCGAATCCCTGTTTTACGTTGTTTGGAAAATCATGCCCAACTTCAGGTAAGTCTGCCTGTTTCAAGGCCTTCTTTGGAGGGCGGCTTGGCCTTCAGGTGGATCCCCTCTGTGTGCCGGGAGGCTTTGCTCTGCCCCAAAGGGAAGGAGCAGGGCTGAGAGTAGCTCTCCTGGCTTCTGAGGCCGAGGGCTGCCGAGGGAGACCATGGGGCAGCTGAGCATCCCGGCCGATCCCGGAGCTCCGCGTAGTCTGGAGAAGCTCTTTTGCTGCTTTGGTTTCTTCACACACCCACACAAACATAGAGTGTGTCCCTGTCCTGCACATGTGCATTCAGGCACAGGTGTATATCTATCTCATAGTGCCCTGAAGTTTGCACATTGAATAGCCGAGAACTTCCCCAGGAGGGCTTTAGAAGCTCTTCATGTGGTCGGATGATTTAAGAAATGGCCTCCTTTCTCATTCAGGAGCTGGGCCTTCCCACCTTCCCTGTGCGCAGCGCGCATAAGAGTTGGTGGTCAGTCTATCGATTCCTGGATTTGTTTATGTTAAGGGGGTACCAGCAGCAAGATGCCCACGAGTTCATGCGCTACCTCTTGGACCACCTGCACCTGGAACTGCAGGAGGGCTTCAATGGGGCTCCTCACCCAGCCCTTGTTCAAGAGAACGCTGGTCTCACTGCCGGCGGCCGATGCTGCGTGTAAGTCTCAATCCTTGGGTGGCTTTGCTGGGCTTTGGGGCTGGGCTCATTTTCAGTGGGTGGCTGTGGTTGCCTCCCACCACAGAGGCACCTCGGTGATGAAGGGCAGCCTTGCTGAGTAGAAAGGAGGGGGAGGGGGACTTGGCACACCTCTCCCACATCTCTCTCCCTGAGGGTTGCCTTTGTACAAAGGTGAAATGCCCGAATAACAATAGAATGATTAGACTTTGTGGGCACAGGCCATTCTGAGGAGCCTGCTTCCTAACGGTTCTCCCCCCCCTCCCCCCTGCCTTTCCTTCAGGAATGGCACTTCTACCGTTGTCACAACTATCTTCGGAGGCGTCCTTCAGAATGAAGTCAACTGCTTGATATGTGGAACTGAATCCAGAAAGTTTGATCCATTCCTAGGTAAAGGGTTTAAAAATATGCCAGCTTGAAAGTATTCATGCAATGCTTTCCTTTGTAACTCAGAATCTTTTCTAGACTTTTCACGAGACCTTCGCTTTTTTAGACCTCTCACTAGATATTCCAAGTCAGTTCCGGAATAAGCGTAACAAGAACCAAGAGAACGGACCAATCTGCACGTTGCGGGGTAGGTTCTTAGGAAGTGGCTCTCTGGTCTCTGGGACTCTTCTTCCTCGGGGCAGGGACTCAGTCACCCTCTTCGTTGCTCTAGATTGTCTCCGTAGCTTCACTGACCTGGAAGAACTTGATGACTCGGAGCTCTACATGTGTCACAAATGTAAGAAGAAACAGAAGTCCACCAAGAAGTTCTGGATGCAGAAGCTGCCCAAAGTGAGCGCCACTTGATAAAGATTGTGGGATGTTCTTTGTAGGGAAAGAAAAGCTGCCGTTTCTTCTAGTGAAGGTGGTGGAGGGACTGTGGCATGAAAGCCATTTTTTGAGCTTTCATGCGGTGTCCTATAAAACCTGCGAATGAACATCTTGGCATCTAAAGGACATTTACTCCACTACTTTCATTGGTGTGTCTGTGAGTTTTTGTGTGCTGCTTTGAGATTTAATAGGAATGGGTGTAGAAATATATTAAATAATTGCTGCTTTTGTGAAATTGTTTTTCTTTCTCACAGAAATAATGGGTTTCTGTGCTCTTGTGCCCAAAGCTGCTGCAAAACCGTGCTTTAATTTTAGGGTTTTGACAACACAGTCCTTAAAGCCTTTTTGTGCTGTGTGTCCCTTTAATGCCCAGGTGCTCTGCCTGCACCTGAAACGCTTTCACTGGACAGCCTACCTGAGGAACAAGGTGGACACCTTTGTCGAGTTCCCTCTGCGCGGCCTGGACATGAAGTGCTACTTGCTGGAGGTAGGGCACCCATGGCTGGGTAGAGGAGGGAGTAGACAGGCCAAGGCTTCAGGGCACTCAGTTTCTTTGGCTTCCTCCCCCCCCCCCCCGCCCCTCCCTGTGCAGCCGGAAAACAGTGGCCCAGACAGTTGCCTCTATGACCTCGCGGCTGTGGTTGTGCACCATGGGTCAGGGTGAGTACTTGGAAGGATCTGGGTTGGGGACTGGACTTCTTAAAACCTGGCATGCATTGACACATGACGGGGAGGTGGGCAGACGGAAGCATCAGCTTCTCGCGTGGCAGGGAGGGCGGGGGTTCCCAAGGCCTTGCAGGGCAGGCGAGAACTGGTGTGGCTTCCCTTGTGGACTTCCTTCCCTTCCCAGAGTGGCCACCTTGGTTGGCTTTCTCTGTGAACAGGTGGCAATAGACTGGTGGGATTCAACCTGTGGGAGCCTTGATTCCTGGGGAGGGGAGGAAGGGCTTGGCACAAGCGGCCCGCATTGTGTAGAGGCCAAAGTGAGCGGCCTTTGCCTGGCCGCTGCCCTCTCGAGCTGCCCGCTTGATCCGGACGCAGCCCAAGGGGCCTCCCTTTCACGTTTCGGGTGCTGGCATTTTCAGGGTCGGTTCTGGGCATTACACAGCGTATGCGACTCACGAAGGGCGCTGGTTCCATTTCAACGACAGCACGGTGACGCTGACAGACGAGGAGACCGTCTCGAAAGCCAAGGCCTACATCCTCTTCTACGTTGACCAGCAGGCTAAGTCTGGATCCGAGAAACTTTAATGTCTCTCTCTGCCTGCCCTGTGCATATCAAGTCCAATGGACAAAACATTTCCAGTTCTCCACAGATACTTGATCCGAGACTCTTGATTTCATTGTGCACTTTTCAAAATTTTTTTGTGGGTTCTAGTTTTATTACATTGTCGGTAGTAGCATTTGACTTATTAAAAAATGGACATAAGCTAACTTTGTGGTTAGTTATACCGGAAAAAAAGGCAAAACCTCTGCAGATACTGATGTGCTGCTTAAACTCAAATTTTATACATAGTTTCAAGAGCGACTTTTATGTTTGACTTTCCTGTCTCCGTGTTCTGGTTTGCTTTCTAAAGGCACATTATTTCCACGAGGGAAACTTGAATCCTTTTGATGAACACGAGTCTGGGTGCTCTGTTAGGAAAGGCCGCAAGGGCCTCGGTGGGTCTCCCAGGATCAGGGACTCGACCCCCGGCCCAAACGGGATACAGGCACGGACTTTGGGGTCTCCCCTTCTTCCTTTACGGGGCTGAACGGGGCTGCATTAAACAGGCCATGTAACTGCTGCTATTTTTGTTTCTCCGAAAGCTGTTTTTTTAGTCTGTAGATTGTACTTCAGTAGATGGCTGCATTGTTTGTAATAGAAACTCTTTTTTAAAAAATACTTTATACGGATACGGAAAATTACTATTCTGCTGCAATTAAGGTACCAAAAATCAGAATTCGGGATCAGCTACTCATTTTGCTGGCGCAGTGTCTAGACTCACTCCGCAAACGTCACTCTTTGACCTCCTGGCTTGAGATTATTTGGAAGAAGACGAGAAGACGAGCATTCTACGCTTTTCTCGCAGAAACTGCCATCTTGGGCCACTGAAACTCTGAAGAGCTTTGGAAGAGAAGACGCGGGTGATGACTTTCCAGGCTGTGCTTTTCTTGAGACTCCTGCATGGAAGAGGCTTTTTTAAAGCTGGTTTTCCCCGAGGGAAAGAACGAAAGTCCCTGGTTGCATTTGTTCCAATCAGCCAAACGTGTAAAGTTTTGAATTCTGCAGAATTCTTCAATTCAAGGAGGGCAGGGCAGGGGAGCCCGAAAGGGACGTGGGGGGTGGGGCATGAGGTGGAATACGCCAGTAGCTGAACAGGAACATGCCCCCTCCCCAGCAAGGAGGAAGGCCCTCCCCTCCCCTCCCCTGGCATAAAAATCCGGGCTCTGAGAGGCAGGCGGTGTTTCCACAGTGCCCAGGCTGAGGGAGCCGGAGCTGCAGACTCACGGAAGAGCTGTAGGAACCTTGCTGGAAGTCTTGCTCCCCCTTCCCACACAGGTATAAACAAAATTGGGTGGTCCAGGAGAAAAGGAAGCCCAGATTCACAATGTCCAAGCTGGATTCCGTTTTGTGAGTCGGTTGTGACATCACCTTCCCATGTTGTGTATCATTGCAATCAATTGGACCCTTTTCCTGAGTTTTTCTTTGTTTGGCCGGAATGCAGTCATCTTCCCACCAGGGGGCGCTCTCACTGCCAGTTGGGGAAGAAGCTCAGCTTCTCTGCTTGCACCTGGGACCTCCTCTGCCCCCCCCCCCCCCCCGTGTGCCCACAGATGCCAGAGAGAATGGGTAGCCCTGCACAAGGCGGCTGCTCAAGGAGACGGCTGTAGGGATGCCAGGTTTTCTCCTTCAGGTTAGCCCAGCACTTAACTCGCACTCGACTCTCCCGGGCCTCCCTGTTACGAGCTGCCCTGCTCAAAGGCCGAAGGTCTGGCCAAGGTGCCTGTCTTGGCAGTGTCGATGGCCCTTGCCCCTGCAACGCCACTCTTCCCCCAGCAAGGACAAGGGGAGCCCTTCTTCCTTTCATCCCTGCCTGGCTTTGCCAATGGACAGATGGATCTGCAAGTTGTGGCAACACAACAGATTCCTCTTCCTGGTGGAGAGTTGTTGATCGGCTGGATTTTGCTCTGAGTTGAAGCAGCCCAACCCGAAACAGTATTGGATTTTTGCCCCTCTTTAAAGCCTCTCTTCTCCTGGGGTGGGGGCTTGTTCTTGGCCACGCCAGCTATGCTGTCCCCGCAGGGGGCCTTGGCAGGAATAGGCAGGCGGCCATGGAGATGCTGGCCTCCCCCTCCCTGCCCACCATGGCTGTTGTCACCTGAAGGGCTCCTGCAGCCAGCTTCCTCCGGGGCCCGCCTGTCGCCTGCTTCTGCTGGACGTTGGCATTGGCAAAGTGCTCCACTCAAGGCTGGGGGCCCCAGAAGGCCCCGTAGAGGAGGAGGAGAGGCTGGCTCCGTGCTCAGTCTGCGCAGTGTGCGTTCTCTCTGGTTCCAGTGTGTGTTGTGTTCTCGGGCTCATGTGCAGCCCAGGGGCTTCTTTGTTGGCCATTTAACTTTCATGTATACATTTGGTGAGTGGTTGTCTTCAGCGCATTTGTTGGTGATCTTGACCATGGTTGAAACTCCTAAAATATATTCCTCTCCACCTTATCTCTGAAGTCTTGTCTTCTCTGGGCTGGGGGTGGGGGTGGGGGTGGGGGGTGAGCCTTGCCTTGACAGGGACAGGGAGGCTGGCACTCGCTCTCAAGAACAGCACCTGGGAAATGGGGGCGTGGCTGCTTTGTTGGAGGTCGGAACTGAGCCAGTTGTGATTTGAGCTACCTTTGCACAGCTGGCAGGCTTCACCCTTCGCTCTTTCAGAGCTTCCTTGCTGGGTGTTTGGGCTGCTTAAGGGTTAGAGGATAAGGAGAATGAAAGCCAGACTGCCCCCCACCGACACAGGAAAGAAAGTGCCAAGAGCCCTCAGCCGGAATGGGTCAGGGGTGCACTTTTCCCTGCAGCATCGGCAGCCGAGGGGCACCCGGCTGCTCCAAGTGGGTGCCAAAGAGGACTTGCCGGGAGGCCTTTTCTGCAGTCTTACGACAGGGTAAGGGCCCAAGGGGGCTTCCTGCTCTGTCCCAGGCCTTGCACTGCAGCTGCTGGTGATGGCTGCTCAGGGTTGGGGCACGCTGAAGCCCAGCGTCCTCTTGGGTTGCAGCATCCAGCTCCTGTTTCTTGTCCCCAGCACAAGTACGCCGAATTTGGGCCCTTTTCCTGTTCCTGTAGATCAGGTTCTCTGCCCTTGAATTGGGTCCTGGGCGAGGCCCATTGACCTGAGCTGAAGCTGACAGGTTCTCCACAGAAGTTCCCAATCTGGGTCTAAATTATCAAGTGGCCCTTTTAAGCCCAGACTGGCTGAAACGAGGCCATGCGGCTGCCGCTGGAGTCCCTCCACAGGGAGACGAAAGGGAGGCTGGGGCCTTGTCCTTTTTTGAAACTTCTCTCCCAGCTGGCAGCCAAAAATAACTTCCATTCCACACCATATTTGTGCAAGGGATCTGGAGCCTTTGGAAGCTGATTAAGCCCAGCGCCCTTTGTGCAGTGCCTGCTGCCTTTGCTCCGCAGGCACCCGAGGGCAATGCGTTTGACGGAGCTGAACTGGGAATGCCTCCTGCACCTCTTCTCCTTCCTGGACAAAAACAGCAGGAAGAGTTTGGCCCAGACATGTCGCAGGCTGCTGTGGGTCTTCCAGGACCCCTCGCTGTGGCCTCTGCTCCACTTCCACTCGCCGGCCGAACTGACCAAGGACAACTTTGTCCTGGGACCGGCCTTGCGCCACCTCTCCATCTGTTGGCATTCCAGCCAAGTCAAGGTGTGCAATGTGGAGGATTGGATGAAGAACGAGCTTCAGAGGAACATCTGCAGCCTACACAAACACCTTGTGAATGAGTTTTTACTTCAGGTTTCTAACAGGTAAGAAAAAATATTGCTTGCTAGGCGGGTGTAGCCTACGTTATGCCCTGCTTGAGGGAATGGCTTTGGGTGCCCCCCCGCCCCAAAGAAATGAGGAGAAAGCAGTTTTGTTTACATGCACACCTTAACTACTTCTGTGCCCCAGGAAGGTCCCCAATGCTCCCCTCCCCAGGGATTGTTAAAAGCGTAAAATCAAGCATTTCAGTTTTCAAACAAGCTTGTTCTGTGTGTCCTAATTTGTGCCACCAACTGCTGCTCCGTGCTCAGGCATTCCAAGCGTATTTTCAGCAGAGATTTAGTCCCCTGACTGGAGACATGTGACTTCTATCCCCTTCTCCTCCTGCTCCCTCACTTTTGGGAAGCAACATTTAACTCTTTCACTGGTCTGAACAAAAGGACAGCACACACACACACACACACACACACACACACACACACACACACGATTAATGCTGAAGCTCTCAATCTTCTTTTTGACACTTGTATTCATCCTGGGCGGGAATGAAAACTATTTTTTGTCAAAAGGAGTTTACAAGCATCATAGTAGTTGTAATTTTTCAACATTTCATTAATTTTATTTTTAAAAGCTGCCATTAAACTAAGCACAATACAAGTATCGGGGACAATAGAAAGACACCATGAATCAAAAAATGAAATTGTAAAGTGTAATCCTGTTCACTGAAAACTACCTTAGTGAGTCAACATCGACACAACCGCTTAGCTTGTTTTATCGTTTAGATGTAACTAAAAATCCTCGATAGCCTGAGGTAGGAGAAATTACTCCAGGAGGAGTGAAACAGGAAGCAGATCTGCCAATCTCTCTCTTTCGGCTTAATTTAAAATTTGCTCCCGAGACAATGCAGCCATTAAAGTTCTTGCTAAGCATGAACAGCTTCCGAGGTGCTGAACATAGAATGAATTCTTATCCTGTGTTCAGGCTTTACCATCCCTCTCAAGTCAGTGCAATATTCAAAACAATTCTTACAAGCCATCATGTCTGTGCCTGTGAATTTATCTGAAGTCCGGGTGAAGGAAGGGGCTGCAGAGCTGGCTTTCGATTCAAGTGGCCAATTCCTCCCCCCCCCCTCTAAACCTCCGTGCTCCCACTTTCAGGTGCCCCAGCTTGCTGTCTCTGAAGCTTTCTGGATGCGGCCATGTCACAGACCATTCCATTATGCTGCTTCTCAAAAGCTGCCCCGGCCTCTGGACTCTCCAGTTGGAAAACTGCGTCCTGATCACTGACCAGACCCTGGAAGCGGTTGTTCTCCATGCCGACTCCCTAAAAACTCTGCATGTGGACTTTTGCAGAAACATAACAGCTGCTGGGGTGCAGCGAGTCCAGAAGATGCGCCCGTCCCTGACTCTCAGTGCAGAAAGAAGCGCAAACATGATTCCGGACAAGCGGCCAGGCAGCTGGGCCTTGGAAAGAGGCTTAAAGAGAATGCTGTGGCATTAGCCAAGCAAGCAGCCACGTTCGGGGTGGGGGTTTGCTCTGCTCTTTCTCTTTGTTGATTGAGATGCTGTGCGTGTTGCAAGAGAGATGTAAAATTCTACTCAAACCTGCCATGGAAGTGGCAAAGTGGCTGTTTGCTAACAAAAATTTAGGCAAATTTAGGCTATCCTTTTAGTGAACCATTTGATGAACCCCTGTGGTCTGTTCTATTTCTCAAACTAGCAGGGATTATTTTGTGACATGGAGCTTCTAAATTAAAGGACAATATTTGTACAAACCTTTCTCAGGTACTTCTTTAGTTAAACATGCTAGATTTTTAGCACAACTTAAATCCAAGAATTGTATATCTCAACTCATACCGACTTAGTTTTTCCATGTGTGTATAGTTCTCTAAATTATTTATTGTACATAAAACCTTCCTTCCCTCCCTCCCTCCCTCCCTCCCTCCCTAACTGCTTGGGAATGTCAATTTAATTTTGGCAATTGTGAGCAAAACCAAAAGAGAGAAAAATCAGAAATGTAGAAATTAAAAACAAACAAAAATAAAAGTGTTAGGGCACACAAAAAGGAGAACTATTTGTTTCTTGAATCTGCTTTATTTGAATAGGGAACCCTGCACAGGCATTTCAAATTAAAACAAAAATAAATATATGAATATTCATGTAAAACTGTCCTTTCTAATGAACAATTATACACAATGTACAGCTCTTCAGATTCACTGGGAAAGGGAAACAAGGCTCCATTCCCAACAAAAGTGCACCAGAAAGGCTCCATGCAAACTTATCAAAAGTGAACAAAAAGAGGGGGAAAGGGGGAAAACTTTACTGATCTCACTTTTTTGTATTTTTCTGCTTACAGTCACAAAAAATAAACACATCTAAATTTTGTTACATTTAGAGTAACTAAAAAGGTGGCCACTGTTTATATTCCTAAAACATCTACCTTTACTGTAAAACCATGTCAGCACTGAAATCCGGTGTGGGCATTCTGAGAGAGAGAGAGAGAGAGAGAGAGAGAGAGAGAGAGAGAGAGAGAGAGAGGATTTTTGTCCACAGTTAATAGTCCGTGTCGGAGCCCTCGGCATTGTCCACGTTTCGGGACAGCATATAATTGTCCATATCGATCGACCTGCAATTGTTGATTGCATAGCGCAGCCGCTCCGCCATGACAAGCTGACTGGAGTACGGTGGGAGACGCAGTTGAAAGAAGCAGGTCTGTGAGGTAGGCAAGCTGTCGTAAGGCTGGCAGGGAGAAGAGCGGGAGGGAGGGGGGCAGGTTAGGCCAAGCAGGGGGGACCCCGCTTGTCAACGCCTCCCCAAACCTGCTGAACCTCACCAAGCGGGTAGAGGAATGTTGGTGGGCCTTTGGCGAAGCTCAGGGTTCCCAGCTTAATAAACTGGCTTAGGGTTTCTCTCTGAGATTCCACCCCTGCTTTTTGTCCCCTTTGCTGAGCTTCATCCCAAATCCTGCCTGCTCAGCTTGCGGGGCTCTCCCTCCTTTCCTCTCCTCAGGTGAGGCCTTAGTTGCAGAGCCCGGCTTAAAAGCCAGAGAGTCTTGGGGTCCGCTCAGCCGCCCAGGAAGTGGACTAAAGGCGGTTTCAAGGGCAAGGGGTCCCCTGGCATCGTCCCTCTGATCAGGCAGCAGAAAAATCGGGAGGGGAGAAGCGCCATCTTACCCTATCGACCTTCATGATTTGGAACCGCTGAGAAATATCCGCCGTGTTTGCTGGCAGGCGAGATCTTCCGGACACAAACCTCATGAAAAGGACCCGCTCCTCATTGGAGAACTCTTCCAGCGTGTGCCAGAACCACTGGACCAGCTGGTGCTGTTCATCCACCTCGCGGTAGCGCACCACCTTCTTCAGCACATCCACCGAGATCTCGGGCATGCCGCAGACCATCTGCTCCAGCTGCTTGGCCGTCAGCAGGGACAGCAGAGGCACAGGCACGATCCAGGACATTCCTTCCCGCACGGCAGCCACCTGCAAGGCGAGCGGAAGAGATTCTTAGACACAAACAGGCAGGAGGAACAAACCGTCTTTGGGGACAAACTGGGAATTGGGATAAATATTTCCATCTCAGGGGTGGAGCCTATAAACTGTGTTCCTTCCATTATGCTAAAAGGATGATGCAGATTGTGCTGCACGAGGGCAAAACTGACCCTTCAGGCGGCACCAAGGACTGCCCCAAAGCAAAGCAGAGACACCTCTGAGCTTTACCTGGCGATCCATTTCGTGCAGCCGGTACTCGATGGCTCTTTCCACGTACTCCTTCCGGTTGGAGAAGGTGAGGGGGATGCTGTTCCCACCAGGGATGATGGGCACCATTTTCCCATCTGCACTCTGGCCAATAAAGGAATCTAGAGGAATCATCTAACAGGAAAGAAATGAAGCGGTTTCCTTTGGTTGCACTTTGCAAAGCGGTTGTTTTGCTTCTTCGTCACTGCATTGCTTGGTGCTGCCTTTCACACTGACTGAGCCCTTCAACCTCCTGGCCCACCCCCCCATCCCTCGGAAAAGCCCCTTCTGGAGACACCCCCCCCCCGCAGGAGTTCAACTGGCAAGAGCTGCAGACCCTTTTTGCTCTGCCACGAAAGCGATGGCCATAGCTGGGCCCGGCAGTGGGACTTCCCCCACCTCGTGGAAGTTCTCCTCGGTGATGCCGCTGTCTTCAATGTGAAGAATGCTGTTCAGGGTCTGGACGTAGAGCAGGTCCACCTCCTCCAGGTCCTCCAGGGCGAGCGGGATGCAGCAGAGCTGCTTCCAGACCAGGGGGGCCAGGTGGAGGTCCAGGGGCTTCTTGGTGCGGATGGCCACGCCCATCAGGATGCCCAGGAACTTGAACTGCGTCAGGTGCTCGTCCAGGCAGGCCGAGGGGTTCAAGAGAAGCCTGGCAAGACGCAAGGCCGCCATTGGCCCAGATCACTACCCGAGACAAGGTCCCCAACCCCCCAGGGAAAGTGGGAGGATCACCACGTTCTGTGGCCAGGAAGAGTCAGGAGAGGGACTGGCTGCCTGAGTCTGGTCCCAGATGGAAAGGAGGGGCAGTGCTTGGGTCACTAGGGGCTTCTGGCAAATGGCTCAGGACCAGCCTGTCCACTCCTGGCCCAACTTCCAAAGAAACACAAACTCCAAAACAAGCTCACTAAATCTCCCTCTTGCCTGGGACTGGTCAGAAGCCCTCCCTGTCTTTCAGAAGGGGGCCGGCTAACTTACCGATCCCTGTTGTAGCCAACTTCGGCTGTTGCATTTGGGGAAGGAATCAGCAGGTCTACAATTCCAGTTTCAAGTTCCTTATGAATTAAAGGGAGAAAAGGTTTTCTGAATTATTAAATGGCTCCGAAAAGCAAGTCCAGCAACAGCAAGAGGACAGCTGCGGCTGCTCCTCTCTGAGAGCCTGAGCAGGCGTGGGAGTCTTGCTCTTTCCAGTCTCCCAACAATCAACCGGCCTTTAAGAACCTGGCATATGACTGTAGAAAGCTACTAAAACCTTAGCAAATGTTTTATATCCTTTTTCCCAAGTTGGCATTACTGACTGCTGGCTGCCCAGATGCTGGACTGCTCTGGGTGAACGTCCCATGAGTGTGGGGGAAGCACACCAGCTGCCCTGGGAGCAGCTTCAGAGTTGGCTCAAGGACCGGCCACTGGCATCGCTTGATAGACTCTGCTCTAGGCCCAGAACGAAAGAGCTATTTACTATTTACGTGCTATATCCTACTCCAGAATTTTAATTGGGGAGAGCAAAGATGTGGCCTGTCCCCTCCATTGGAGGGGGGAGGAGGAGGAAAGTGCCTGATATCTAGCCAGGTCCTCATTCCCTTTTCTGGGGCCAGGCGTAAGAGGAGCCGCCTGAAAGGGAAGTGATGCCAGCTGGCATCCTGCCGCACCTGGCACATTTCTGTGATGGTGTCGTCGAAGACGCCCCCGGCATCGTCAGCGCCTTCGCCCACCAGCTTCACTTTCCAGGCCCGAGAGGGCAGCCGAAGATCGGAGGCGTTCAGCTTGACCACCTGCCTGGCGATCTGAACCAGGATGGGCTTGCACTTCCGGCCCCTTGGGAAGAGAAGGAGGAGAGGTTGGCCGCCCAGAGCCTGCACTGCCACACCCACCCTTCCCTGGGCCTAAATGCTGACCTGGTGGAGATCCTCTTGACCGTGATCTGGGGGCCGTAGTTCTTCCCCTGGACCATCGTCTTCCCAATGGAGCGCACCATGGGCAGCGTGTAGACTCGGGGTGCCAGCAGCGGCCTCAGCTGCCCTTGGACGATCCCCCAAGTGCCGGCGTTGTAGTGGGATGTGCTGCTCTGTAACAAGAGGGAGGCCAATAGCTTCACCCGAGATGGAGGGCAAAAGGGGAGGGGGCTCTGAAAGGGAGCCACCACCGCTGGGCTGGGCTCAAAGGTCAGCCTCCCCCCCCTTGCAGGGGCAGAAAAGGAGTGGGGCACTCTGCCACTTTGGAAAGCAACCCTTTTTCTTCCTTCAAGGGCCAAGCAGCCCCTGGCCTGGCCAGACTGACCTTCCTCACTCCCCTCCCAGGCCCTCCCAAAGCCCCCTTTCCCCATCTGGGTCTGCCCTTCCAGATGGCTGAGGTCCGGTGCCCACCCTCCCGTTCTCAGCCACATTGGCTGGGCCAGCACATCTGGAGGGCAATGCCGACGCTCGAGGTCCCCCTGGGAAGGCAGCCGCACAGCTCAGAAGGTGACTCCTTGCCCAGGGGAGCTGCCAAGGCTGGCACATGATGCTGGCTCCACCATCTGGCCTTGCGGAGAGGCCATCAGTGAGGCTGTCAAATCTCTGAGTGGGTTTCCTTGGAAGGGTGTGCTCATGGGGGGTAGGGGGAGAGAGGCAGAGGCCGGGACCTCACCTGGTTGTTGGGACTGAGGTTCAGCAACCTCCACGAGGAGTACATAAGGTCGGAGAAGTGGTAGAGCAGCCGGAGCCTGGCCCGGACGGTATGGATGCTCACTTCCTTCAGGGCCCCGTACTGAGGCGGAATGGCGTCCGGCAAGCCCAGCTGCAATGGCACCGACACCCCTGCAGAGAGAAAAAGGCCGTCAGCCCCCAACCCCACCCATGGGCGGCCCCTGCTCCTCTCGCAACGGCCACCCTAAGGCCCATCGCAGAAGGAGAGAGGCATGATCCTCTGGCCACAGCCCCCCTCCCCACCAGAAAACGGGGGGGGGGAGGGGAAAGCTGCTGAAAAGCCGATGTGAATTTATGTATGAGTCATTGGTTGCTCTTGGGGGCCCCCTTCCCTCTCGAGGGGCAACAGTAGTGAAGCTGGCCCAAAGTGTGTCCTGGCAGAGACGGCCGCCTCCCGGTGGATTGACTGGCTAAAGAGCGCAGCCTCCTCCCCTTGTACCTGGTGCTCGAGGGGGGGTGGGCGGGGCAGTCCAGGCAGCGCTGTGACATCGCCCAGCTGAGATCTGCCGGATGTTTTTCCCTTGCAGACAGGTGATCAGAGTGGGCTCCCGGATGTGGTTGGTGTGGCCCAACCCGAGCTAGATTCAGAAAAGGAAGCGCTCAGCCAGGGCGGCCTCAACTGGGCACCTGTCCACGTCCCCCTTCGCGTGTCCCGTATCCTGTGCACACCTGGCCTTCTGAATTGCTGCCCCAGGCGTAGACATCCCCGGCCGAAGTGAGAGCCAGCGTGTGCTCTGCTCCCACAGCAACATCCTCCACGAAAACCCCCGAGAGGGCCGGGACTTGTTGGGGCCGATTGTGGTTTCGGGCTCGTCCTTCCGGCAGGCCGATCAGCCGGTCTGGAATGAAGGAGAGTCTTGATGGTATTGCAGGAAGCCCTGGTGGGCACCGAGGGCCAGCTCTAACCTGCTTCTCGCAAGATCTCCTCCGGTACCCGAAGGCGGAGCGCTGGGGGCACTTCGGCTGGACTCACCTTGCCCAAAAGTGTAGATGTGCCCATCCTTCGTCAAAGCCACTGAAAACTGGGTGCCACAGGCAACTTTTTTTATTCCTATTCCACAAAGAATGTCTACTTTCTGTGTGTGTGTGAGAGAGAGAAAAATGAAAAAAAAAAAAAAAAAACAAGAACGGGTAGCATCAGAGATATTGCATTCAATGCCCTTCAAATAGCATTCATTTGTTTTTCATTTTTATTTTTATTCAGGAGGCCACACTATGCTGGGGACGCAGAGCGATTTGTACATGGATAATAGAAAACATTAGCAGAGACTCTGTGTTATTTCCCTGAGGAACAATTCAGGGATGCTGCAATATAACAGCCCCACACACCCCCCACACCCCCCCACACCCCTGGATTAACCCTCCTTTCAGCTCTCATGAAAGCTAGCAGGGAGGGAGACTTGGGAGAGCTGGGATTTCATCCTGGGAACAGACTCTCGGGGGAAGCCCATTTCTGAGCAAACCTGCGAGGTGGCTGAGAGGGCGGGAGGTGCTATTGCTGCTGCTGCGGGACTCACCTGTGGTGAGGACTTTGCAGTTGAATTTCCCAGGCCCAGCTTCCCGTAGTCTCCGTCCCCAAAAGCCCAAACCATGGAACCGTCGGTAGATACGACGATGGTGTGATTGAGTCCACAGGCCACCTAACGTTAAGAGAGAGATAAGCTTCTGCTTAAAGAGTCTCAAATCCCAGAGCCACAAGTCCACAGGAGGACTCGCTCGCCAGCTGGGGGGCTGAAACTCTTGAGGCAGACATGAAAGGAAGGCAACTCCGGCTTTTCCTATTACGCGTCTAAAGAAGAGATTTTAGTCTGAAAGTCAAACCTCTCCAATCTGGTACCCCTCGAGCGCCGTCACCCTCTCGGGAAGCTTCTTGTTGGAGGTGTTGCCTAATCCCAGCCGTCCATAGTCGCCGTTCCCAAATGTAAAGAGTTTGCCATCTGCAGTCACTACAGCCGAATGCTTAAAGCCACAGGACATCTGGAAGAAACAGCATCCACTGATTATGAGGGGCTTCCTGGAGACTTTCGGAGTTCTTTCAAGCCAGCTACAATTTTGGACTTTTAACCCCCTGGCCCGAATTCAGAGCCTGATCCCCCAATTCTTGCAAAAACCATCAAGTCGATGAGGGATCCAGTCTTGGACCCCTTTGCTGTACCTGGACCACTTCTTCTCCTTGCAAAGCTTCTATTTGCCTTGGCCGGCGTTGCCGGTCGCTGTTTCCGTGTCCCAATTTGCCATAATCTCCGTCTCCCCAGCTGAAAACCTCCCCACTCTCCGTCAAAGCCATGGAATGTCCATCAGAACCGCAAGATGTCACCAGCTGGGTGACAACAAAACCTTCACGCAAGTGGAAGAACCAAGACAACATTAATAGTTCCTTCCGTCCACTGCTCCTCCCCTCCCTCCCAAGGCCCAAACACACTCCCGGATTCTTCCCCTGGAAATCCCGTGTGGTGCCCCTTCTGGGTTCCTCTCCAGCTGGACCAGGCCACCCTCGGCCCTCTGGCCAGGGCTGTGGCAAATGCAAACCTTAGCCAGGCCCTGCTCTCCCGTAGATGGTCTGCCACAGGCTCTGCCGGGGAGCCTAGGAGGGACTCTGAGACCTTATTTCCCGATTGTTCCTGATTGTGGCATGTTGGACTCTATCTTGGGGCTGCCCCACTCTGGGCTCTGGAAATAATCCTGAGCCCAGTTTTGGGGATGGAGCCCTTCATGAATAAATATGACGAGGTCACTTGGTCGAATATGCGACGCTGGCCAAATCTTCTGTGCCAAAATACACAATGTACCCTGCAAAGCTGAAATGACGGTGAGCACGTGAAGATCATCGGAATTTCCTTGTCCCAGCCGACCGTAGCTCCCTTCTCCGCAAGCCAAAACTGTTCCATTCGCTTGGATCACAAATGTGCAGTTTTGGCCACAAATGACCTGGGTAATTAAAAGGAAAAAAAATTGTTTCTTAAGGCAGCAAAAATCTGCATCTGAATCAACGCAAAGCCAGGCGAGCTGAGAGAGAGCTCCCTCCCCTCAAGAGCCTCAGATCTGTGGGACTCTGTCTGTCTCGTTTGGGCCTGCTCTGCTCTCTCCAGGAAAACCTCAGGGGGAGACTATCCTTGTGTGTGTGTGTGTGTCTGAAGACTTCTGACAGTTACCTGTTGTGCTTGTGAGAAGGAGGGGGCCAAGACGGGCAACAGGACGTTCCTTCCAGCCTCTGCCAGCTGCCCATGCCTTCCTGCTCCCCAGAGGCACACGTCACATTTCCCCCCAAGGTGCCAGTCCTAAGGGACAACAGAGGTTTTTAGAAGCGGGGTGGGGGGCTCTTTTGGGCTCTTTCCAACCCACCACCTATAGCACTAACCTCCGGGCGTGATGTTGCCCAGGACATGATCTGCTCATCCATGCCATTGATCCATTTTCCGTTGTCCTGCAAAATACAATTCTTGCCTTACAGTCAAGCAGGGAGCGGTGCCATTTCCACGTCTCTCATGTATCTCGATCCATTCTACGCCTGCTTACTTGAAAGGATGCCCTGATTTTGTCTGGAGCAACTTATGCAATTATGACACCCCAACCTGTAGTTTCACACAAGGCAAGAAACTGCACCTGCAAAATCCCCTTTTCCTAGAGCTGCAGGAGGCAGCACTCAAACGTTCTGTCTCCTTTGCTACCTCCCCGCAACCCTAATCGAAAACAAACTGCAGGACCAACATCTCCAGGCGGCTCCACTGAGCAAGGCGCACACAAGAGCCCTTTCAAAAGCATCCAAACAGGCCAGGCTGCGTTGCCAGGCGCAATGCACGGTTACCATAAGGAGGGCCAGTTCTTCTTCCGGCACCGGTTCCAGGTCTGGGACAGTGAAGGACTCTGGGAAAGTGTCTCCCTTGGCCAGCGCTTCTGCAGCCTTGACTGTCATGGAGAAGCACTCCAGCCAGGCCCACTCGGTGGGGTTCCAGGCCGAGGGGTCTGGGAGGCAGGCCTGGTGATGCGGAGGGACGGGTGGGCTGCACAAGAGCCGATCTAGATGCAGCCCCACGGCCAGGGAAGCCAAGCACTGCATGTAGGGGCTGTGAACAAGCTGGTCTCCGCAAACCACGTAGGGCTAAGGGTGAGAGGAAGAGGACGGGTTACCCCAATGTTATCCCTTTTGACCCTTCACTTTATTAACTATAAGAGGTCATGATGTCCAAGAGAAATAGCTTCATCAGCAGCAAAACAGCTAGGATTACTCTGGGACAGAGTAACGAATTTAGTCCCAAATGTTTTTTCATAAGGAAATTGTGACAGCAAAGAGCTGTGGAAAATGCTGCCAAAAATGAATATCTAAGCAACATAATCTAGCACAACCCTCTGACCTACTCGGGGAACTCTGGAGGCATCAGCAGAACCCCAGAAATTAGGCTGAGACCAAGTTCAATCTTTCTCAGATGGTCTCCGCACAGTTCACGCACAAGCTCCCCCCCGTTCCAGGTCTCCCTACCTTTTCGTAGGTGTACTGTTCCTGCAGCATGATGGGCAGCCGTTCCAAGAAAGCCCTCATACATGGGGCCATGTTTAAGCCAAAAATGCCCTGTTGTTTCAAAGCGCTCCTACATGTCGCTAAGACGTGGTTGGAAGAGACCCATTCCGAAGTGCAATTCACCACCAGGACATCCTATCCGGAGAGGAGACTGTCACGCCTTTCGAAATAGCACCGCCACCATAATCAACCGTCCATCGTGTGGCACAAAGGCAGGTGAACCCAGAGCCAGAGAGAGGTCCCGCCGGCTAGGCTGGGGCCCCACTGAGAGGGAGGGCAGTGAGGACTTTGCTCAGAGACAATACCTTTGATCTACTAGAACAAGCAGCAACTCCAACCTCAGGGATCCAAACCACCGTCTGAATAGCTCCGGAACCGATCACCACGCTCTGCAGGACAGACCCGTCCTAAGCAGGAAGAAGCAGGAAAGCAATTACATAAGCACAGGTCATCTGTGTTTGTATGGCAGAAAAGGTATCACAACAGTAACGATGTATTTGATTTGGGGTCTGCCAAACTCCAGAACCAGGTTTCTACGCACCAATCAGTCCATGAATTATCTAAAATTATTTGCTAAACTTGAGCCTTCAAAGTTGTGTTATTTTGTGTTATTCTGAAGGGGAACTGAAAACTGGCTTTGACTTTTGGGAACCCTGCTTACCCGCAGAGACCAGATGTTGATAAGTCCCCCGAGTCCCCCAGAGACCAAGGTGAGTCCGTCAGAACTGAAAGTCAACGTCCGCACAGGTGTGATGTGTCCTTTTAGCTGATAAACACACTTGGTTTCTGCTACTTTTTGGTCGGCATCCTGGAAAGGAAGGGCGAGAAGAATCCCAGAACTGAAATGCAAATGCCTATTTACAGAGCCCAAATACTTTAAAATGTGGCTATCTGTCCAGTTAGTGTGCTTCCGCCAGCTTTCTTCACACGGGTGACCTCTGCAAGGGATCAGATTCCCTCATCCCTCCCAAGCACGGAGGAAAGCTGCGCGAGGCCTGAGTGCAGAGGCAGAACCTTTATTTCAAAAGCTGCCTTGAATGCCTGGGCTTATCTCTGCCTCCCCAGACCGGAGGCTGCCTTCTGCCCTGCACCGGCTCCCCCTAAGAGAGAGCACCGACTTGTGGTCCTCACCTTCCCGCCGATGTCTTCGTCCCACCACTCTTCAGAGCAGCTCAGGCTCGACTGCAGGAAGACCAGCTCGTCTTGGGGAACTGTCCAAACACAAACCAAGCCATTCTGGCACCCGCTAAACAAAAGCGAAGAGGAGAAGCTGCATTGAAGAACCACCATTCCGCACCGGGCCGAGCGGTGCTTGTAGGTGCTTGCGGCTCACATGGAATCCCCTGAGGGCTGCACACGCCGAGCGAGCGAGTGGAGCCTTTGGGGCTTGGGAACTCTAAGACCCTCTCAGCATTTCTCCCCCCCTCCCCAGATGGCAGCGATGGAAATACAGGAGATTGGGAGGGAGAGAGTGGAAAGACAAGAAACTGTAGGCCCAGGAACCTTGGAGTACAGAAAGGTGAGGCTGATTTGTTTTTTTATAGATAGCAAAAAAATCTGACAATTGCCATCACATGACCATTATCAATGCAAACTGATTGCCAAGCACCCAAATTATGATCATGTGATGGCAGGGGTAGTGCGATGGTGGTAACTTCGAGGATGGGTCATAAGTCAGTTTTTCCAAGGCTGTACTACCTTTGAGCTGTCTTTAAATGAACGGCCATACGTTGAGGACTACCCGTACAGAATGATTCCTCTTTTGAGTACAGCCAAATGCCATTTGAAAATTTTAGAAGCCCGTCAACCCCCCCCCTCCCCTCCCCCCGATTCTCTGTTCGTACCACGCAGCTGCCAAGAGAGGCATGAAAACTTCCAACTCACGTGGCCAGCAGCAGCTGCAGCTTGGGGCCTTTCCCCAGGAGGCTGCACCAGACCAGGGCATTCACCACGGCCTGGTGGGAAAGGCTGCACAAGTGCCTCCAGCAGCTCCCCAAGGAGCCCCAGAGCTTGACCGACTCTTCCTTCGCACAGGTCATGAGAATCTTCCCGGTGGGGTCCCACTTCATGCTGACAAGGGTGTCCTGGAGAAGGAAAGGAGCACAAAGGACCCACATTGGGCCATCTTGAGAGCACAGAGAGTCTCCTTAAGTTCCCTTCAAGCACAAGACACAAACCTCCCTCCTGAGCTGGGACACTGATACACACACACACACACACACACACACACACGCACGCACGCCTACAAGAACCTGCCCTCCTCATTGCTTCTGCCCTTTCTGGAGCTCGGGCCCTTCAGGAGGCCAAAGCAAGCGGGCTCTGCTGTACCTTGTGTGCGTCCACCAAAACAATCCCTCCGCTCTCCCGGGCTTCCCTCGTGCCTATCAAGAGCTTCCCATCCACGTAGCCGACAGCAAAAGGGCTCTCCTCACTGAACCAGGCAAGACAGGTCACCGACACTGGAGACCAGCAGAAAAAGATGGCTGAGTCACCCAAATCTTTTACAGCGCAGAAAGGAAACACACGAAAACACTGGGAAAACGACATCAGCTCTCTCGCTCTCTCTCTCCCCTCTCTCGGGTCAAAATGCCCCTCCCCACTTCACAGCCCAAAGACTTGCAGCCCCCAGGACCTGGCAGGAGCCTACCGTCCTTCCTGTAGCAATGTTCCAGTTCAATCCTGCGCATGGTGGAAACGTCCAGGACCTCAATCAGTCCCAGAGAGCCGTCCATCCGCCCCACCAGCAGGAACTCCGGCGCATCTCCAGTCCAGGCTGCGGAGGAACTTTCTTCAGGCCAGGCGAGGGCAGAGACCCAGTGAGGCTGGATGTCCAGGAGCCCCTTTCCTCCTAGGAACAAGACAGATGGGCGCTTCAAGGACCATTGCTCTCCTCACTTGCCCCGAAGGGCAATGGCTCCGAGAGTCCTTTCTACGGTGCGTTTGCCAGCCAGATTTTGCTGGCACCCTGGGCAGCTTGAATTTAGGGTGCTGTCAGAGAAACCCATTGCACCCAGACAGGTCAGCCCATTGATAACTACCAGCAGAAGAAAAGGAGCCAAAGAACGAGACTGGACTGCCAGTGCTTGACAAAATGGATCCCTCCACGAAAACGGAAGGGCCGCATGGCAGGTGATGGGAGGGAAGAGGGGCTGGAGTTTCTATCTTCTATCTCCCTTCCCCCCCATTTCCCTGCCAGCAGCTCCTGAAGTATCAACTGTTGTCTAGAAGCTTTGAAGAGGCCGTGGGCCTCCAGCAGAACTTCCCCCATATTGGCTCTCCAACAAACAAGGGTTTCAATCAGGTTTCCCTCATTCTGGCTAAAAAATAAACTGAAAGCGCATTGGGGGGAACTGAATACCTGATTATTATTGACCAGGACAAAGGCTACCGGTAGGTTACTTCACTTTAAAAAATAAAACGCCTGTCACAACGTAATTCTGCTTAGTTTGTCTTACTAAAAATGGCTGATGTTCAGCCCGATGTGGTTCGTACCGTTGACCTGCCATATGTTCACCATCTTCTCCAGGGCTCCCGCCAGGTACTTGCCACTTAGACTCCAGCAGGCGAGAGAGAAACCGGGGTCACCGGGAGACCCCAAATTTTCTTCTGCATCTCCTTCGCTGCAAGACAATACAGAAACAGTTCTCCACTAATCTCTATGGCCCAAGCAATAACAAACATCCCACCATCCCTCAAGCAGTTCTAATCCTGCGGAGGCCAAACCTTTCATGCGGCATCTTCTCTTTGCCTCAGTGACAAACTGAGAGGAACCCAAAACTCATCCCCAGAACAGTTTCAGCCACGCCTGCAGCGAAAGGGCCTCTGTTCGTAAAAGCCGACTTGCCCGCTGGCTCTGTGGCTCTGAGAGAGCCATTGCTCTGATCCAGCAGAGTCCTTTTGGCCCTTAGCTCGCCCATAAAGCCCTCCCTTTCGATCAACCTAACGGAAACGGCCGCCAAGCCACCTACAGTTTGCTGAAGACACAGGTCTGTTGCAGCGAGTACTGCTTCTTGGTGACGTTCCACACTCGGATGGTTCCGTCGCTGCCACTGGTGGCCAGGAGACCTTTCCTGTTGCACCAAATGCAAGTCATGACCTGTTTCAAGAAAAGACGGGGAGGCGTTTCAGCCGGGGTCCAAAATCGAAGGATTTTCTTCTTCAGTATCAAATGTTCCTATCCAGCCACTGCTGGAGCTCAGATTAACATCTGGCCAGGACACCCGATTTAAAAATCAGCTGAAGGAAACCTGAGCAGGAGATTGTTGAGATATTTCAGTCCTCCCCCAATTCCTGTTGGGCTCCTCCATATCCAGGTTTGTGCACTAGAACCAAATCCAGGGCTGGGAATTATGGGGGCGGATAAACCCCCCTCCCCCCAGAGGCAGAAGGCTGCCTGGGTGTTAGCTGAGATGGGTCTCTGGAGATACTGTGTGTGTGGGGGGGGGTGTTACCCTGTTCTGATGAGCCTCCAGCTTGATGGAGGAGCACTTGCGCAGGTCCCCTCCCACATCTGCCAGGGTCTGCGGGCTGCCTTGGTTGTCGCGGTCGTGAGCGGCGAGGGTCCGCACCAGCTGCTGAGCAGCCCACTGCCTGTGCTGCGAGGACAGCCGGGAGGAGAGGCAGCAGGCGGCCAAGGCGTTGGCCAGCTCCAGGGGCCCTAGGGCAGAAGGATCGGAGCAAGGCTGGTCACTCAAAGGGCCCACACCCCTGCTTGGACAAAAGAGGGGCACCAGGCCAACAGCATCCCCCACTCAAGACAACTACCTTTCTTTTCCATTTCCGCTTTATCGTAGCTGGGCCTCAGTTTGGCCCCCTTGTCGGCCAGCAAGGCCACCAGGGCCTGGGTGACAACAAAGTTGGGGGAGGTGATGAGTTTGTTCTCTTCGGCTATTCCTCGCAGAAAACTCGGCAAGAACTTTCGTTGCACGGGATCATCCACTGTCGTTAAATTGACCCCGGTAGCTGCTGAAATCAAGTTCTAAAAAAAGGAATTAAAGCAACAATCAAGATGGATTTTTTCAAACACGGAGGCTAATTCTCACTACATTGAGTTTTTCAACAAGACATAGGAACCTTCAAAACGTTTCCCATTAAAGCAGATGCAGCCTTTAAAGCAAAGTACGGTTTACAGGTCCATTCTGATTATGAATAATAGGAATTTATAAAACAGGAAAAATACACAAGGAAATAAAGTTGCTTTCAAAGAGGCTGAATTTTTTTCAGGTAGCTCATAGCTGTCATAATTCCCATCATCAGATATAATAGATTTCAGAGATTAAAGACGTAATGGACTCCGATGATTCAAATAGATTTACCCAGATTAAAATAATTCTAAACAAAACAAACTATATTCCGGAAGGTAATTGTTTGAAACTATTTGTTTTTCAGGTTCTGTTTAGGTAGATTGTCTGAATATATTGGGCTGAGAAAGGCTGTTGAAGCCTCTAGCTGCTTCCTCCATTTTCCTTTCAGAAACAACTTTGTCTTGCCTCAACTACCGACTGTCTCCTAAGTGCTGCCCGTGCCGAAGGGCTCTTGCCCAATGCGCTTGCTACCCACTTCCCCTCCGGTCTGGCCCAGCCAAAAGACTCTGGGATCTTTAGCCCCGAAAGCCGAGTTCCTCCTGAGCGAAAAGCAGCAGCTGCGCAGCTGGAACAAGCACAGTCCTCACCTGAGTGCACAGCTGGACCAGAAGTTTTGCAGCCCCGGGGGTGTTGGAGGCCAGGCAGCCGACTGCTGTGCTCAGGTAGGCCAGGCAGGAGATGGGCTTGGTCATCTGGCTCTGGATGCCTCTCGGCCTCTCGGAAGGGCTCAGCCCGGAGCAGGAGCCTGTGGAGAGGCCAGCTCTCCCCGCCGCAGCCAGGCACATCAGGCGGACCAAGGTACGGATGTCCGTCAAACCCAGGGACTCCAGCCCTGCTGCCAGGCTGCAGCTGGACCCGCTGCGAAGGGAAGAAAAGGTCAGAGCCATGGCCAGGCAAAGCCTCTCTCGCCCAGCCGTTCCCCCCAGGCCCTTTGGCCCTCCTGTGCTTCCCCCAGCCCAGTGGAGTCTCCTCACCTGACCGACAGCAGGGAGAGGGCTCTCATGACCATAGTCCTGGCCAGGAGGACCTGGGCTGCTGCCGTCACCCGTCTCAAGGCCATGATGCGGTCGTGGGGATTTAGCAAAGCAGCCGCCTGCTCCCCCAGAGTAATCCTGCCCGAAGAGCTTTTCTCCACAGAGCCTTGGCAACCTGTAAGGAGGAAAAGGAAGGCCAGGTCACCCATCAGAGAAAGAAACCCGACTGCTGCCTTGTAAGCCCCGAGGACTGCTTAGAGACAAAGGAACGGTAAGCGCCCAATGTGGTACGAGGTGTCCTCAGCGCTTCGTAGCCAACGCTGGGCCTCTCTTGCCACTCCGCCTCATCTCCCTGCCCCTGTTCTGTGGCATGGAGGCTGAGTGGCTACCGTGGATTCATTCCCTGAATACTTTCCCTGGGTTTCACTCCTAGCAGCTGGGTGTGAGATGAAACAGGGTATGGATCCAATCCAGAGGGCTTGCCCTGCCAGCCCGTGACTTTTCTGCTACTCTTTCCGAGGTCTCCATTCCCACAAGAACCACCTCTGCTTCCTGCCCCCAGAGATGGGATCTCAGCATTGGGAGCACAAAAGGACGGCCTATCAGGGGCCAGCAATCTCTCCCCCCCCCCCCGTTTACCTATTTGCATCAGCGTTTCCTCCATGCTGTTGATGGCCGTGACCATGGCCACAGAGGCTCCCAGGGGATCACTGTCCGGGAACTGGACAGGTTCGGGCACGATGCGCCGGTCATTCAAGCCCAGGGGTCCAGCCAGCAGCTCAAACTCCTCTTCGCCGGTCAGCTTTTCATCCTCATCAACGTCCAGCATATCCCAGTCTTCTAGTGTGAAGCAAGCAAACTGCGGTTAGGCCTTACCTTTCCATGGAGGCCCAAAGTCGATGCTCGTGTCGTGAGAAAGACGGCGAGAAGTACCTTCGTAGACGGTCTCCTGCTTGCCTATTAGATCAGGGGCCTGGCCTTTGTACCTGCACCCAAGAAAGAAGGAACCACAGTCACCTTCACATGCCCCGCATCTCCTTAAGCCGGACGTAAATAATTAGCTGTTTCCTAGTTGTTAACAGGAAGGAACAATGAAACCGAGGCCTCCTCCTTTTTTTGTAGCTGAATCAACTTGTTCCGCAGGGTGGGCAGAAGGAAGATGGTGGCAGAAGTCGAGTTAAGGTTTCAGGGGGGGATTTAGTAGTCTGAGGATAGATAGGTTAATTTAGCTTATGATTGTTAATTGAAATACCCTGTATTTTGCTCTGGGAAGTCTCGGGGGAGGGGAGGGAAGGGGGGGGAATATTGGGGGGGGAAATTCTTTTTTTATTTTTTTGTAAAACTTTTCAATTAAAAAAAAAGGAAGATGGTGGACGAAGAAGCTGCACCACACGACTCGACATCAGAAGCTCCGCAAGGGTTCTAGCAGGACTCATCTAAATGCTCCTTTTTTTTCACTGACGTAAAACTACTTCTAAAGTTCCAGTTAATGATTAGGCTAACTTAAGCTTCTCATGGAAAAACATACTAAGCCTACTAAAACTGAGCCTATTTTAAACACCTGATTCTGTACCTCCACTCTGCGTGTCCCTACAAGAGGGCACAGGGCATTGAACAGCACCTGTCAGGGGACGGTCTGAAGTTTTGAACCTGTCTTTCCTCTCCAAAGGGCTACATTGACTGAAGTCCGAAACGTTCTTCTCTCACAAAAGGAAGGGAGGCTGACAAAGATTTGCGGTGCAAAGGCGGGTCTTCTCTTTACCCAAAGCTGCCCCCTACCCAACCTTTGCCCATCCGGCCCCCTCTCTGCTGCCCCAAAGAGCTTCCAGGTTTGGCTGTTGAACTTCAAAACCAAGCGCAACTTCCAAGTGGCTTTTGCCCACAAAGGAAAGCAAAGAGGCAAGAGAAGCCTTGGGCAGCCTGAACACGCCACGAATGTTAGCGTTCCTCGTGGGGAAGGGGGCAAAACCCTCGGCCCCACTCCCACCCAGCAGCCCATGCAGGGGCTGGCGGGAACCGGGGGGGGGAACGACGGGGAGTGTGAGCAGGCCGCCCCACAGCCCTCCCGCCTCCTGTCCGATACCTTTCCGAGGCCGAGGACTTGTTCTTGCTCTTCAGGGCCAGGTATTTCTCCCGGCAGCTGCCGCACAGCAAGTAGTAAGGGTTCCCGCTTCCACACTCGCCACCAAACCAGCCGTCCACATAGGAGCCGTTGCTGCGGTAGCCCTGGCGGTTTGCACTGCGCCCACAGCCAGGGTGGTTCCTCTTCATATGCTGATTGAAGCTGGCCACGCTGGCTTCGCACAACTCACACACTACCACTTCTTCCCTGTCTTCAGATTCACAAACGTGCTGCACAACATAATTACACTGTTATTGTTTCATGTACAAGGAACAATCTCGTATTCCTACTTTTTCCACACCCACATTAAAGCAAACTGATGTCTTCTGCTCCAGCTCGGTGCCAGAGGCACAGGTGGCATTGCCCCTCTCCCTCCCAAGAGATTACCCCTTATAGTCGCCAGCCAGACCCGCTGACAAGGAGGGGCTGCCAGAGGCAGACAAGAGAAAGACGGTGTGCAAGAAAACAAGGCCAATCAACAGCATTGATATTGGTGCTCTCATTAGGTGTTGCTACTCGGTGGAAGAGTCCCCCAAATGCAGAGGGAGACCCCTCCTCCACGTGCAGCTTAATACATTATACAATCTCACGTGAGCAATTTCTACAAGTTCAGTTTCAAGAATTTTCTTTCCTGGAAGCCTTGAGGAAGAGGAAGAGGTCCCAAGAAAGCCACGCTAATTATGCACAAGTTAATTGCCTTCCTATCAGGCAGAACTGAGACCTGTGTCTAGGCTGCCCTCTCTGTGAGGAATTCTGCTCTGGAGCATTAACAAGCAACCGCTGGTTCTCCTTCTGGGCTAGGAGGGAATCAGCTCTGACGAGGCCAGGATTCTGCAGCTTTGGCTGGATCCTTGACCTGAAGGAGGTGACAGCATTGAGCAACAGGCTGAACTGCCCGAGTTTAACTCCAGTTTTAAAGCAAGCAGCATTTCTGTGGTAGTTCCGGCTGTTTCAGCTATTTTTTAAATTTAAATCAAAGGAAAAACATTAGGCATTTATTTCTGATTACTAAAGCCTGGAGTTACACCTATTTCTAAAAAGGCTTTTAAAGAAAAGAACGCCTGAATTGTTACTGCCCGCAGAAAATAGTTGGCAAATAGAAAGCAGCCGCAGTCACAGAGAGGAGAATCCCACATTTTAGCAACAACCACGTTAACTGAGGCGGCTGAGCGAGGCACAGAGTTAAGTCCTGTTCTACAGAGCAAGAAGGAAGCAAAGCAGCAGCCCCAGCTGCCGTCACACACACCCAGGTCGGCCAGTCCAATACCTCTGGGATCCACATTCCCAGAATGTCATTGTCCCCGGCAAGGTCCGGCCCAAACATGGCTTCCATGGCCTCCTCGTCCAGCTCCAGCTCCAGCTCCTCGTCCAGGTTGAAGTCGTAGAGCGTGCCGGGATCTTGCGGCAAGGAGATCCCTTCCCTCCGGCTCTGATTGCGGTGGGCCTGTACAGAGCGGTACAATCCCGCTTAAACCAGAGAAGAAAACCACAGGGTTTACTGGGCAAGTCAAAAGCTGTGTGTGTGTGTGTGTGTGTGTGTGTGTGTGTGTGTGTGTGTGTCACAAGGGCGCTTGGACTGCAGGAATGGAGGCCTGTCTGCCCAGGGTCAAGGGGGAGCCCATCATCCCCTCCTCTCCTGATACTATGATTGCTCATAAACCCTTCATCCCACGCCTGAGCCTGAGAAAGGCCTTCGGGTAGTGAATGAAGAGGATGCCCTTGAATGGCTGCTACCAAGGCAATGATCAGAGAAAGGGGGGCCCAACCTCCCCCCATTCTCAGGAAGAGGCAGCACATTCACCCTAGTAACAAAATTCTGTTACTAGAGCTGTTCTAATGAGCGTAGCTTTCGGTCTGCAGGGTGTCTGTTTCTTAGCCTGACGTATCTGCTATGGGTACCACAGGGAAACCCCAGGAAAGGCTACCCTGGGCTGACAGGGGGAAGAAGATAACTGTCAGGAAGGAAGCTGGCATCACATCAGCCTTATTTGCTTAGACAGAGCAGGTCTCCACCCTCAACTCTGGGACAGGCTTTACAGGGGCCCCACAAAACTGAAATATTCTCAAGAAATCTTAATAATTTTCCTTCAGCTTTGGATGCGCAGACTTTGGGCACATTTTTTTTTACAAATAGCTAGTTAGCAAGTGCTCTAAAATACGGCAAGCATCTTCAAGAAATTAAAGGAGGAGAGGGAAACGTGTAATGTAGTATTTGAAAGACTTACCAGCACGGGCCAGCAGCGTTCGAGCAGCTAGATCAAATTTGTGTCTCCTGGTTACTGCCGACCGACCCCTTGCCACGGGCCCACTGCCAGAGGCGGCATTTTCTGTGTGTTCCATGTTATCATGGCTGGAAGGACAAAAACAGCTCAGGAACGCTGGCATGGCTTGAGGGGGAAACCCAGCACTCGGTTGTGCTGCACCTCTGGACCAGAAGGTTTTTAATTTCCTTTAACAGAGCCTGAAATAATTTGAATCATACCACCTACTGACAGATAAGGTGGCAAACAAATACTTATATTCCGCAGTAGAGAGCTCACCTTTCACCAAAGCCTTCCTCCAATTCAGGGGCATCAGCTGAAGGCAAGTCTCCTGGAGACTGCAGGTAGCTCTGGTCGCTGGACTTGCCACCACCTCCTGGGCCTAAGCCTCCGTGTCGGGCATCCACCATTTCTTCTGACTGAGGCTCTTCGTCTTCCTCATTCCCAGGATGCTCAATCATCCACATTGCCAGGACAGTGATGTTCTGGGCATCCGCTTCTCCTCTTGCACCTGTGGGAACCGGAAACCTTCATCTGGACAGCCCAGCAGAGCTGCCTACTACAGCGTTGAAAGGACTAAAGAGAAGCATCTGTTTTGCCCAGCCCAGAATTCCCTGCTCTTATAATAAATTGCTATTGATGTTTCACCATCTGTAATTGCCCCAGCCAGTTAAGATTCTGGGCAGCAAACGGAAAAACAGGATAAAATCAAACACTAGACACAGAGACACAAGATGCACACGCATAATGAATTCGGGCCGAAGGAATGGCAGAATCCAGATTTTCATGCCTTGTGAAATGCAAGGAGGGGGGAGGACAAGGCATCCCTCGGGGAGCGCGACCCACACCCCTCGTGCCACTCGTGGACTCTCCCGCAGGCCCTCTCCAGAAGCTCAGGTGGACGGGCAGAGGAATCATGCCTGGCCCAGGTGTGTCTAGTTACCTGTGGTTTCCATTGCTTTAGCAATCTGCCGGAGGGAAAACCCCATTTCTAACAAGGGCACGGCCACAGCAGGAGGAGGGGGGGAGGTTGACAGGCGGCTGCTTGGGTCAGACAAAGCTGTAAGGGGGGAGGAGGGACAAGAATTAATGCCTGGGTTTGCCAAACACCAAAATTGATACAGGTTTAAGGAGAGCCAGACAGTTGTGGACAAGGCCCACCTGTGCGATTGGCAGGTCTGGCGGGCTGAGAATCAGGAGAGGTGAGTGACTGACGCCTGCCCACGTCATCCGAGGGAGAAGTCGGCAGGGAGGAGATGGGGGGCGTCTGTGCCCTTCTGGTGGGAAGGACAGCCGTGGTGGGGTAGCTGGAGAACATTTGCCTTCGGGGAGACAGGAAAGGAGGGAGTAAGTAACACAAGGCTGGCTGGCCAGCCAGCAGCAGACAGTCCAAACTCCACAAAACAACGAGGCGTGGAAATCAAGAGGTACCTCAGGAGACTGAGTGGCAAAACCCCTGGGGACTCTGAGGCAGGCACGGTTTCTGTATCGGTCACAGGGGTGGTGGCCGTCGTCGTATCTTCCAGAGAGCTGCTCATGAAAGACGTGGTGCTGGAGGCAGACGGGCTGGTGGTCACGGGGGTCTGGGCCTGCTGACTCTGGTCATTCTCTTCGGTCTGCTGGTCTATTTCTGCAAAGCAAAGGGAGCCCAGGAAGGCAGGCGTGACTCCTTGCAGGGTGCTGGCGAGGGGTTGAGTGCTGGGGCTGACGGGCCTGACCCATCGCAGGATGCCTGCCGCTTCCACTTGGGGCTTTAAACCAGCAGCACTCAGAGATGATACCCAGCAGTCCTGCTCCTCCTGGAAGCAACTCTTCGGAGGAGCAGAGGACCAGCATCCCTGCTGACCAAAAGGGCCCTGCCATGGACTGTTTTCCATGCCGTGTGTTATGTCAGGGCCCTTGAGGGCTGACTGATGAAGGAAGCGCAAAGGAATTTTACCTCAAATCCAGCCATCGCCCATAGTAACAGTGGCTGCTGCTGCTCCTGTTCTCTATGCCTTCCTTTTGCACTTCAGGCCCACTAATATTTTTCCTCCAAAACTTTTGGAGCCACCGGCTGCCATCATCTGATTTACAGTGACAGCCAGAGGCTCTCCTGGGTTTGGGATGAAAAAGCCCCATTTCTTTTTCAGTAGCTGAGCCAAAGGAGAAAAGGAGGGGTGGGGAGTCCTCAGTGCAACTACAACCAGCTGAGCTCAGGCAAAAGGCAGCCACAGACCGTTGGGCCAAGGCAGACACAGAGAGGAGGTGTGCAATTCCTTCGCTGCCACAGGCGCAGGCCTTGCACTAACCTTCCACCACCTGCAGCCTGCTTGGGACGTACCTTGCTTGGCTTTGGAGCCGCCCTGGTCTTCCAGCAGCCCATGCACAACTAATTTGTAGATCATGGCTTGTGCCCGCTCCAGGTCTGCCAATCCCAGCGCCCTCTTGATGGGTGAGCGCATGACTGCCCGTTTCACCATATGGCGCATCAAGAACTGCAAGGCCGTGCGCATCTCCACCTCTTCGTGGACAACGGGGGAGCTGGCGCAATCGGAGTTGTGGCCGTTCTCGGCCAGGACTTTGGGGATCAGAAGCAGCTCTGCGTACTTGCTGCAACTGAGCAGCGTGCTGAGGGACTTCATAGCTCCCAGGTAAAGGTAGGACAGTTGAATGGCCCTGATTTCTGACTGCGCGGCCTCGTAGTTCTTGGCGGCGTGTTCGTGGTTCTTTTTTTTGCCCTCGGCGTTCAGATGCTGGCACTCCATGCCCAAGGAAATGGCGTCCAAAGAGAAGGAGGAGCTTTCGCTTTCCAACTTGGCTCCGGGTCCTTTCGACTCCTCGGTGCTTGGCACACATCGTGCCTCGGACGCAGCGTCGCCTTCCGTCTTCTGATCGGGGTCTCCTTTATCTTCCAGGTCATGTTTGTGTCTCTTCTCGTGCCGCTTAATGCTCTGCTTGCCCAGGTCTTCATGGATGCCGGTCAGATAGGTGAGGTCCAGCAAGACGGTGGCCGTCAGTCCCCGGAATCTTGCAACATCAAAAGGCAGCGGTTCGCAAGGTTCCAGGTTATAGAGCGGCGTATCACTAGGCGACCAAAAAGTTGGGAAGCTTTAATAAAGATCAGAACGACACAGGAAGAAGCAAGTGAGGGATAGACGAGAGGAAAGCACAGGAAATCACACAGGCAAAATAAGATGTAAAATATATCACAATCTAAACGAGCTGACAATTTAAAAGTCAAAGTAAACCAGGGAAATGAGATTATGGGGAGGGATGACATTCAACACAAAAGTAACAAGCCATGTGTGTATCTCTCTAAAACAATGTATTTAATTCAAAACACCTGACATGGTTTACCCTTCACTAACTTTTCTAAACTGCTTTTGAAAAGTGCCTCTCAACAGGCACAGCTGCCCCCATGAATGGACTGCCGGCTGCCTGGCACCTCCCTGGGGTATTGCCTGCCCCCAGACAGCCCTGGCAGGGCACAGCCCAGCCCTATATTGGAAGAAGGCCTGGCCTCTGTGCGGTGCTGCAGTGCTCTGATGCAGCTTTTCCTTTGAGCAAATTGTGTCATAAATGATCGCCTCTCCCAGCACTTAAAATGCCACAAGCTGCTGTTCTGCCAGGCAACAAGCGCCTAGATCAGCAATGGAAACTCAAAACCCAAACTCCGTTTCCTGGATCTCAACCGCTGGCCGCTTGCTGAAGACCAGCACTGTACCTGATGGTGATCTCGGCTTCATCCCACTGGACCTTGGCGGACGCGCTGCCTTCCTTGACCACGCCCAGCAAGGTGGCGTGCCGCCCGGTTTGCTTGTGAACGCAGCGTCCTCCGACTCGAAGTCCGGCGTCCACCCCGCCAATCACCGCCAGCACTGGCCAGACCTCCACGCAGAGCATCTTCAGCTGCAGCTCCGAGAGGTCGGCCAGTCCGTGCGGCCGGCCGCAGTGCTTCATCTTCTCCTCTTCCTCGCGCACTTCATTCTCCTCTCGACTCTGCAGGGAGCGGCTTTTCTTCAGCTTCTGACCACTTTCTTTCAGGCACCCTTTGATTCTGTACAGCCTCTCCACCATCTTTTTGTTGATGCAGTGCGTCCACCGGTCGGTCCGGTGCAGGATGCGGATCAGCTGAATTGTGGCCTCCGCCAGCACCGCGGCCACCGGGCTGCAGATGGGATCCCCTGGCAGCAGGTCCCTTGGGGTGCCACGCATCTGCATGTCACAGATCTTCACCTAGGCAGACACAGAGACACCCAGAAGCTGCTTTGCTGCCTCTCAGGCTTTAAAAACCCCTCCGCCCAGCTCAGGAAAGCCAGGAAAGCCCCTTTCCCAATTAGAGCCCTTCTTCTCCTTCCAAACTGCCTCAGGAGTCGTGTTCTTAGCAAAGCCAGGAGACACAGAAGGACCAGCGTTCTCAGTGCTCCGGGATGGCAGAAGGGAGCCAAGACTGGGCAGGATTTCAAGCTGGCAGAGTGGGAAAATTGGTGGAGGCAGGCGAGTTTAAGCAGGGAGAGACCCGGGCTCCTGACCCTTTCTTGGCATGCCCGAGAGCCACAGAATTTCAGGCAGCAAAGCTCGAAAGGTTCCTGGACGAGGCTCAAGGTAGAATTGGCCAGACCAGGCTGCTTCCATGAGCCCAAAGGACTTGAACCCCATTCTGGATCCTTTCTCTTCCCCCGGTCTCCCTGCTCCCTCCCGGGCTGCTCCTTCTAAACCCGATTCCCTCTCAAACTGGCAGGGAGCGCTCATTGGCTCCAGAACCTTTGAAGTATCCACATTACCTTTTCTCCAGGGTTGCTACTGTAAAACATCACACACGGATACAACTCTCCGGCATCCACATCTTCAAAAGCCAGTTTGGGTTCCTAATGAAAAAAAAATTTAGGGGACATGCATTTACAAGGGAGCCCTTCTCCTTCTGCTCCAGGTTGGCTGTGAAATTCCTGCCAGCTTAAGATGAGACTGGGAATTCACTTCCCTTTAATTTTTGCTAGGTCACTGCATCCATTCATGAGATTAACTATCCCACGGGAACGCACCTGCTATATAAAAGAAATACACCCCGTGCCACTCTTCTTCCCTTTTGTTTGAAACGGGGGACGTACTGTCGCCACTGGGGGGATTTTTTAGCCTCTACCGTGAACCGCTTAGGAAGCAATATGCAAATCTAGCAAGGCAGGAATGGGTCAAAGCCTCTCACCTCCCCATTCTTGCCAAAGGAAACGGTTCTGGCTTCCATATCCAGGACGCAGGTGATGAAGTCCCCCTGGGTGAAGCTGGTCAGGGTCAGAGCCTGCTCCCCGTTATGGTAGAGGTTGCCACTGTAGGCTCTGTACAGCCACATGTCGGAGGTGGTGCGATGGTTGAAATCGTGAACGGGCCAACGAGACACTCCCACGCACGTGCCTTCGTTGCCTCGGTTCTCCTTCACAATGTAAAACTAGGAAGTGCAGATACGAACACATATAAAAATGGGACAAAAAAGAAACATTTGGGTTTGGCAACCCGCTCAAAATAAGAGACTCCCTCCCTTTTTAGCAAAGAAGCAACTCTCCATTACTTCTTCCCAAAATTAAAACGGGCAGTTGCAATATATTTATTCTTGGTTGAAAATCTCCCCATTTTGGGCTCAAATACCACTGAATCCATTATTTCTAATACACTTTCCTACATTTTGAGCACGATATCATCCTGAGGGGCCAGAAATGCCGAGAAGCAAACCAGAGTGCCCGACTTCCAGCTGTGAAAGTTTATCGTCCCCACAGGCCTGAGTCTGGAATGTTCTTTTCAGTCTACACACCTTCCACTGGTAACACCCAGAGGAGACGCCCGTGGATGCCAGCCCGTAGCCCTTTCCTCCGCTTCCATGAGTGAGGATCTGCCCGCTTTCCACTAGGCAGCACTGGGCCTTCTCAGGGTCAAAGGAGACCTCCTGGATAGGCAGGTTCTCGTCCTCTTCTTCAGACTCCCCCTGCTTCTTCAGGAACAGAGGGCAAAGCTCTGTCAGTGGGACGCAGCCAACAAGCACAAAGGTATCAGAAGTAGGTAAAATGGTACCTGCAGCTTTATTTCTTGTTCTTTCTCTTTGATCTGAAGCACATGTTTGGCTTGTGCAACTGGGCTCTCCCACATACAGTCGGCCAGGAGGGAAAACAGCCGTTCGATCACCTGTTGGGAGCATCAGCACAGCGCATTCAATTCAACGAACGGCAAGGGAAAGGCTACAACTATGCTTCTCCATACTTCTTTCAGGTCAAAGGCCACCTCTGAAGGCCACCGAGGTGGCTGTGGGGGTCCCTCCTAGGCTACGTAAGGGCTTCAATGCACACACACACATACACACACCCGTGGAAGGAACACCCTCCAACTGCAGCAAAATGCAAGGCAGCCAGAGAACCTCAAAGGTCCCTCAGGGATGACCCTGAGAGACGGGATGAGGGAAGGAGGTCTCTCTTGCTACCAATTGGTGGAAACCGTCCTGAGGCGGGAGACCCCTGATCCTGTTTGGGAGAAGGCAGCATCTGATGCACAGGTGAAAGGTGAACCTGGGGTGGCTGCTGGAGGCAGAGATGCAAATGCCACTCTGCAACCATACTAAATTCTCTCCAAAGTATCAACACCTGAGCCATCTGGTCATCCTCCACACCGGATTCACAGGCTGGCAGCACGGCTTCCAGGACATGGAGGGCGAGCAGCCTGGTCCTCAGTTTGCCAACCAAGGGGACACCTAAAAGGGAAATGGCACAGGAAATGGATCTGAGCAACGGTCAGCCTCTGCCGCACAGGCGGTTTTTACAACGTTGCAATAAAGCCCAAGCACACACCCCACATATCGAAGGAAGAATCATTTGATGCTAACTTTCCTTCATTGGTTCATTCACTGCCTCGGTGGACCGTACCTGAGCAGCACTTCTGGGAAGCTATGTTCAGAAGCACTTCTGTCCACTTTGGAGAAGCCATTTTGGACTGGATGGCTTTGGAAGAAACAACTCTTCTGAGGAAAACTAAGAAATCCCCTAGATGTAACTCTGCAGCATGCTGTTTTCGGAGGGCAACTGTAAAGTCAAACAACAAGAATGAATCTCAGCCAGCCAAAGGGCATCCATATAATAAATTCCGTAATCTGCAAAGCAGAGCAAGCAAGGGGCAGCAGAGATTGTTTTATTTGGAATGATCATAACCCAGGAGACGGGAGACCACCATCCTGCAACATCCGTCTCCTGCTGCTGAGGCCTCCTGACAGTTATTATGCCTTCCTTTAAAAAAAAAGTCAATGTCTCGTACCTTTGAAATCTTTCCTCTCAGTGTCACCTTTGGATTCTGTTTTTTTTTCGTCCTGATCGTCAACTTCTTTTTCTCCAAAGGAAGAAGTCATAAGCATCACACCCACTTGTGACAGCAGGTTCTTCAGCTGACTACATAGCAGGTCCAGCAAGGACTGTACCACTTTGGGGCTCAATTTATCTGCGTAAGTCCTATGAGGGGGGGGGAAAAAAAGGGGGGGGGCGCCCGGGTCAAGTGTGGGTGGTCACACAGAAGTGGCCAAGCCCTGGGAAGAGATCTAAGCCAGGCACTGGAGGAGGTTCCCAGGATGGGAATTTCCTGCTCTTCTGCCTGAACTAACCTTCCAAAGAGCTGAACTGCTAATGGAGGGAAACGCAACTTACTGATGCTGCCCTCGTTCACCCAAGAGCAGCTAGTCAATGGCCTGAGGCTGACCCTGGAGCACCCTCCATGCCAACCTCAGGCCCGGTTTATTCAACCACCAAGATTTGTCTTTCAACCAGGCTGGGCCTTCAGTGAGCACCTCCTGAGATGCCTGCAGAGGGTGGAGGGATGGTGCAAGGTGCATGTGGGTTGGTGGGGGTGGGGGTGGTCGGGGTCAGCATTTCCTGGTTTTGCAAAGGAGGTAAATTTGGGGCTCTCATCACAACTTTTCAGTATTTCAACCAGTCAATTTTGGGGAGTTAAGTTTGATCTCATTAGTCCTTACCCGGTGGTGATGGCGAGAATCTGTAGAAGTCTCGTGCTGGCCACTTTCAAAGCGGTGCTGAGCTGGGAAATGCCACTTTTGGGTAAGAGCTGCAGGGGCTGCCCAAGCACGGTGTCCGTCCCGCATAACTGAGAAAGGACGTTCAGCAATCCGGTGGAAATGGCCAAGGAGACGTCGGCTGGCTGGTAATGTACACTTAGGGCAAACACAGTCACCAACAGGAGCCGTTGTTGTGCCTCTAATACACGCACATGCACACGAGCACAAAGGGAAAAACAAGGATGTACTTTAAGAGGGTACCGAGATTGAGCCGGAGGAGTCTCTGGTTTATTTCTTCCCAGAAATAAAAATAATGCCGGATTCAATCCGTTCCTCTTACCAATGTGGTGTTTATTTGCTTGAAGGGCTCTTTCCAAAGTTGCTGACAGCTGTTGATAGATTTTGTGCACCGCCACTTGAATCTCGGTCTGGATACTTCTCTTGGCTGCTCTGATGCCATCCTACGAAAAACCCAGCGCAGTCAAGCTGACCCACCTCAGGGCCGGTTCTAAGGAAGAGTCACCTGCCAGTCTGGCATGATGTCGAGACAAGCAGATGTCCGCACAATGGCATCCTCTTCTCAGGGTCACAGCTCTTACCTGATAGTGGTGCAGCCGGATGCTCTCTCCTTTGGCTCCAGCGTGTCCCACACTTCCCAAGCCGAAGCAGCCGGCCAGGAACTGCAGCCTCACCGAAGTGAGAAATGAGGAAGACTGGAATCCCAGTCCTTGGCGGCTCCCGAGGGAAGCCGTGCCGCCCTTCTCTTCCATCCCCGAAAGCAAAACCAGGATCTGGTGCAAGGCCTCCAGGCGCAGCTAAGGGCGATGGAAAAGAATGGATTTGGAGCTGCTCTTTGGAAAGCAAATTGCAATGGCAGCACAACAACAGGGAAGCTTGAACCTAACTGCAAACAACAGTCCTGAAACAGAATGGCAAGTTTTTAACGGGATAGATAGGCTGTTTCCGCAAAAACCACAGAGGATCCTGCGGACAGGACTTAAACATGCATGATGGCACATCTCCTGAGATGCACAGAAAATATCCTGAGTCCAGGGTTTTGAAGAACAGTCACGTCAAAAGGAAACAAGAATGCAGAAGCTACAAGGCCATCATCATTGTTTGTGTGAAGGCAGCTATTCATGAATCCATTGGGGGCTCAGCTGCATCCAATGTGCTGAGGGTGCCAGAAGTCTCTTGTGGTGGGTGTTGCCTCTGATATTTCGTGGTGCTGTATTAAGGCCAGCACAGCTTGACACAGAGCCTGCCGTGCGGGAAGGCCATTCTTACATTTCACAGCACAAAGACCAAGCCAACCAACCTGCCAGAGTGGGAGAACTGAAAGGGCCCCTTCCCCAAGCAGAATGGCAGCCGACAACTCCCAAGGCCTGGATCCTCCGACAATCAGTACCACAAGGAACCACAACATGCAACACATACCTCTGCTCTCTGCTGCTGCTGCTCCATGGCAACGATGTAAGCCTGGGGGTTGGTGGACATGCTTTCTTCGGGCTCCTTGAAGCCTGGGGAGCTTCCTACATCCCCACTTATAAAGCTAATCATGTTCTCAATCAAAGTATGAATGCCAACGGATTTTGTGAAATCAACCTCAGACTCCCCGAACAAGCAAGAAGAGCTGGAGAGCCAATCGCGCTGTTTTAGCCGAGTCCATGAGTCACTGAGAGTTTCCATCGGGCTGTGGACCAAGCCTAGAAACACATAGCAGAATTCTGTCACTGGCAAGGCAACCGAGCTCTCCAACCGGCAGAAGTGAACACGCGGCTTGCCGTTCAGAACGGATGGAAATGGGAATTCCTGTCAATTTCATGCGCACAGTCAGCAATGCCTACCACACCAAAGGCCAAAAAAATGGGAGCTTTATGTTTTGCCGGCAAGTCTCCAGGAGACGGGTTTTGCCTTACCAGGAAATTAAAAGCACAAGCCACTCAAACTGTTTAGCTTAAAGCTAGAATGTTGAAAAAAGGTGATATGCAAATAAAACAACATAGAGGTAAAGGGAAAAAAAGAATATTTGCCACACACAAAGAAGAGAAACTTTTCTCTTGACATCCAATTGCAAAAAAAAAGGTTTGTGTTTAACTTGCATCAGTGTAAAGCAGAAGTGGGTGATTTATAGCTTTTCTGGAAGTTTATGTAAATAGAGGGATGAGTAAAGGTCAAGTAAACAGGGGCAAACGGTGGGCTTTCTGTGGGCCTGGATTGGCTGAGTTTAAGCAGCTACGTATAGATAGCCCCCCCCCCCCCCGACTCATTGCCATAATTAAGCCCAGAATTGTAGTCGTAAGTTGAGGCATCACATAACCAGATGCAAAGTTGACAAGACCCTGTTATTTCAAAAAGCTGTTACTCTTTAAGTAAATGCACAGGGACCAAAAGAAAATGAGCATTGAAGGGCGACCTTTGTCTGCACAAAAAATATGAAACTTGCAGAAACAGGGGAGTGGGGTAAAACCCATTTATTGCTCCTCAGTTTTGCAATAATTTTAGTTACTTGATTGCTCAAACTCTTATCAGTTGTAATTCTGCTGTGTTCTAGAGTTCCAGAGCAGCGATATGCCCCTTTTTGTTGTGAGTCTTAAGTCTTTCTCTAAATATCTAATTATCTGAGCATTAGGAGAGCCGAAGCACGAAAGCCGAAGGCAGATGCCAAATGCTGACCCATTCTCAGTGAAGAGAAAGAGTGTGGTCCGAGGAAGGGCAAGAAAGAGGCGGAGACAGAATCAGGGCGCGCAACCACCACCAACAGGGCCTGTTTCACAGTGGCTGACCAGGACACAGGCCAAGTCTGTCCTGATCCTCCCCCCCCCCCCCCCCCAGGGGCTTATGCTCCTCTGGATCCCAGGAGTGGAGACAGGCAAGCTCAACCGAAACCTGCTTTATGATCTTTCCCATGTATTGAGCGAGCTCAGAGGGGAATTCTCTCCATCTCATCTACCTGCTGGGTGGGTGAAAGAAAATGGAGAGGAAATGGGGAGGCTACCTTGAACATCCCGGGAAAAACCCTGATTTTAAAAAAGCAATGCAATTTTTTTTAAAACTGCAGAGCCCAGAAGAAATGCACTAGGCCAGAAGGGCGTGGGTCCAATATGTTCCTTACCAAAAATATTGTTTAGACAAGGGAGAACCCACAAAAACCACCCAAAGAAGTGACTGTTCACACCTTTCAGAAAAAGGAAAAGACTGCCAAAGAGGGGGGGGGGGTGTCTCGAGGGTCCAGCAGACTTGGGGTTTAAGCTATCTAACCTTTTCCTGGAAGCCACAACTGGGGAGCTGCTCTTTCTACCTCCCTTTGTGGAGCTGTAGGGCCCAGAGGGCTCTGCAATGCTTCAAGGAAAGCAGACAAAGCCTCTGCTAAACAAAGCCTGAAGACTCCACTGGTAGCTCAACCCTGTCTTTGACAAAAATGTGTGTGTGTGTGGGAGGACCACCAATGTTTACTTGTCCTTGTTTGCCACTTTTCAATAATGCGATATTTAAAATGAACGTGGAGCAGCTGCTATACATATTTTATGTTTTATAAAGTATGTAGCCGAACTAGAGAGAGAATATAAAATCAGAACATGCCATCGTGTACTTGCTTGAAGCTCTTCTTTTTCCTGGGGCTCAACTGGCCAAAAAGGAGTAAACACACTACCACACAAGAATCAGAAGACAAAGAGAGACATTGGGTAGAGAAGACAACATTCAATCTGCAATCTGTCCATACATGGAAAACGGGGGCTGAGGGGGGGCTGAGTGTTCCCATGCAAGCAATGGCCATAAAGGTGCACTTTCTGAAATCTGATAGGTTAGATTTACAGGGGTCTCCAGTCTTGGCAACTTGAAGACTCCTGAACATTCCCCAGCATAGCTGGCGGAGGAATTTGGAGGCCGAGAGCTTCCCCTCATAAAGCAACCCATAGAAACAGGCAGCCATTACTGACAATCTCTGGCCATCTGCCGAGAACTTCAGCCTGCTCTGGAATGCAGCTCTGGCCGCTGCTGGGTAAGGCTGTGGCCAGCAAGCCCGGCTAACATGCTGGTGAACCATCAGCTCAGGCCCCTTCTCAGAACCTCCCACACTACAATGGGGCCACACAACAGGCTTGGAAGGTTGTCCGAAGCTGCAAAGGGTCAAGGTCATTGCTTTAGAGCAGCAGTCTCCAACCCTGGCAACCTTTAAGACCGGTGGACCTCAACTCCCAGCTGGCTGAGGAATTCTGGGAGTTGCAGCCCACAAGTCTTCATGTTGCTAAGGTCAGAGATCCCTGCTTTAGAGAACGACAGGGCTATGAGGTGGCAATAATTAATGGTCTACCTTTCTTTCTATGCGATGATGCCAAATCCAGATCCACATTTCGCCTTCCGCTCTAAAGAGAAGAACAGAAAACGTTATTGGGTCCTTCTGGTACTTTCTCAGTCAAGCTTTAAAACCCTGGATTATGACTCAAAGAGACGTAACGTAAAAGGAGACAGAGGCAGGGAGGGAAGCAAAGACCAGAAACCCTGGTAGGAGAGGAATCTAAACACAGAAGGGGCTTCTGGGCAGAATCCCGTTTGTGATCGCATCAAGTAATGCTTGCGGTTCTGCTTACCAGCGAGTAATTTTCTTCATCCGATTCAGGCTGAGAGAGGTCGGATTCACTCCTCGATTTCATCAGTTTGTAACTTGAGGTAGAGTGGCCTGAACGACTTTCTGCGCTAAGACTTTCACTTCTGCCTCACATAAAGGTACAACAGAGAAAAAAAATTACACAACAATGCAGAGAGCTTTTCATTTGCCTGGATTCTCAGGGTCCTGCTCTGTATTCAGTTATAAGCCGTGACCATGAAAAGCCTCCCAATTCAGAGGGTTTCCTTCCATTTCCACACATGCAGCTTCCCTGCCTGGCCAGGATTCGCTCAGAGTTCTTCCACTGAGCAAACGCCCGAGGGCTTCTGGATGCATAAATTCAGCCACAACCTCCTCACATTTGATTAAATCTACTCTTCTGCGATATGTAAGTGCATCATACATGCAATAACACCAAGGACAACCCTGCAGGGAGTTTTTGAAAAAAATGCACCCCCGCTTTGACAGCCATAATTAGCGAAGCTCATCCAAGGGGCTCCGCTGGGTTCTCCTCTGGACCCCGGTCTGCCTCAGGTGCAGCTACAGCAGGGTCCCCGAGAGGGTGGAGAAGAGGGCCGAGCTGCTCGCACCTGGTCATGAGGCCGCCCCCTTCTGAAGTGCCGCCCGAGAGCGGCTGCGCCTGCTCTTCCTCCCTTCGCTTCTGCAGCTCTTCAACCACGGGGCTGACCCCCAAGATCAGCAGGGCACAGCGGTGGATCACCGAATTGCAGGCAGCCGTGTACACATCCTGGCCCTCCGGGAGGTCTCTGCTGACGCGACGCTCCTGCTGGGTCTGGGGGGGCTGATCCTCTGCTTGCGGCCCCAGCCCACCATTTATTCTCTCCCGGTCTCGGCTGCGAGCTACTTCACGGGCTGATAGGAAACATTGAAATATTTCTGTAACATGCAACACAAAAACAAAATGTCTTAACTGCTAGGCAGAGCTAAAGGACTGCAGTAATTCTTCAGCTGAACGTCTCGGCCCCTAGGCAAAACTCTGCCAGAGGTGCCCGGGCTTAGCGTCCACTTACTGCCGGCGGTCATCACTTCGTGCTCTCTCTCTTCTTCTTCCTCCTCCTGCTCTGCGTGCCCCTCCTCTCTTTCCCTCTCTGCCTGCTCTTCCATTTCGGCTTCCTCATCAATGGTCCGGGTAAAGGGGCTTTCCTGAGCATCGATGTCTGACGATTCTGGATTATCTGACAGCTGGAAAGAGGGCAAAGAAGAGGTGCTGTGAACGGAGCCCCTGCTTCAATTAAACAGGAATAATCCATTCCTTGAATGGAATATGGCGTGGCTAGCATTGCGGCGAGATGACGGGTCTCTTGGAAGTTCCAAGGGGCAGCGCTGAATCCACATTGTCAGAACAGTCCTCTGAGACTGGAATCGCCCTGGAGGGGTGATAGCGGGACTGAAGCTGGGGCAGCCACAGGAAGAAAGCTTTGAAGAGAAAGACTGTCAGTGTGATCGATCTGGGTGAAAGTTTTCCAACTTTGTTTTATCTTTGCTAGAAGCAGGGTAAAAGTCCCCTGGAGAAACAGCTGGTGAAAAAGTGGCTCTAAAAGGAGGTGGATTTGGTCTTTTCCCCCACCTCCTCTGAAAAGCAGCAAGGAGAGCTTTTGCCATTTTGGAACAGGAAGTTACAATTTTTAGAAAAAGAGTGAAAATATTCTGGACTTAAAAGCTGGACTGGGAGCCTCAAATATATTATTAAACTGTAGAGAAGTTTGGACCAACACAATATTTGGATAAATAGAGCTGCCCTTTTTGTATTATTATTTTTTTCCTTCCCTTTAAAGTCTAAACCGGAAAGAGAAAAAGGATAGGAGAGAGAGAGAGAGAGAGAGAGAGAGAGAGAGAGAAGCAGGGTCAGAGGGCCATCTACTGGAAAAAGTTGGAAGTGGAAGCTGGGAACAGCAGATTTAGCCTTGAGAATTCTGTAAACAAGGTATGAACTGACTGCTAGAATATCTTTGTTGACTTAAGTTGGTTAGATTGAAAATTGAGGTGGAGAGCGTAAGACTGAAACTTTTTAAAGTTTTATTTTTAAACAGTTCAGTTCTTGAAACTCAAACATAAGCAAGGCTTCTATGCGGTTTCCCCCTCTCCCCCCTTCCTATTATTTGTCTCTTTTTTCTGGCTCTGTGAACTCTCCTTTGAAGATTATAAAATAATTGGAGTTGGTGGGCCTATGTGGATTACAATTTATTGATACATCATCCCCTTTTGCGGGATATTAAAGGATTATGGTCGGAAGAACCTGAAGAAAATAATAATAACAACAAGACAGAGGGTAAAGGTTTGAAAATTTTTGGTTTCTTTTTTTCCCCTCTCTCTTTTGGATTTTTGGATTAAAACTTATTTTTGATCTCTTTTTTGTTCTTTTGACTTTCTTTTATTGCTTCAGCCATCGCTTATTTCAATAGCCTGCTGCAAGATTCAAATCTGAAATACTTCCATTGAAAAATGTAACAAACCAACTTGATTCAACACACGCAAAACGAGGAGAAATGCTCACATGAATTTCAGCCTGAGAAGCCCACGCAATCTTTCCCGTTAAAACACCTTCCCTCTTTAAGAAAAGGAAACGGCTGTTCATCAGGCTTACCCATCTATCCCTGGAAGACGAGCGAGTCGGAATAAGTTCCATATTCTTGCAAGCAAGCAAACGATTCCGAACTTTATACACGCATCGATAGATTTCTACTAATGTTTTTCCTGGCTGGTACCTAAAAACACAAACACCCCACACGGTTAAAGCCTGTTGTGCCCCAGCTATGGACCCCAAAGAACGCAGCACACACAAAGTCCGTACAAACCTTAGTTTACTAATTAAGGACTACTAATGAGCTTTCTTAGTAGTTGTTCGAACACTAAACAACTATTTAAATCAGTCTTTTCTGAACAAGGGCTGTTCAGAAAAGCCGACAAGAATTCAAAGAATAATAACTCAGTTCTGAGGCACAGTATTTCAGATAACCATAATCTTACTGTGGTTGGCAGAATGCCCAGAAGCAATTTGCAGGAAAACTGATAGCGAGAAAAACAAGAGCCAAAATCAAACGTTTCTGGAATCAAGACTCGAAGGAATGTGAATGAAGTTGTTTCCTGCAAATTGCCTCAGTCGTCGTCCTTCCTTAAATAGGCTAGTGGAGTGGCCAATTAGCCCCAAGCTTTACTCTCGAGGAGACCTCCTCCTGAGGAGCCACTCCTGCCTTTTGGCAGCTCTGAGCGCTCGTGCATCGAGAGGAGGCTCCTCCTCTTCTTCCTCTTCACTTAAAGGAGCTTCTGGAGGTTCTGAAGGCCCTGGCTGAATCCCCGCCTCTGGCACCACATCTTCTTCAGCCTCCTCACTGTCCGACTCAAGCGCCAACTGCGCAGGCTGCTGGCGCATCACCACACTAGCCTCATCGCTGTTGGAATCAGTTACTAGCTGCACAGGCCGCTGACGGGCCACAACCAGGCCAGAGACCACGATCTCAGACAAAAGATAAAAATGTCAGAATACGTTTGGGATACTTGCCTGCTTTCACCACTTGCTTGACTGAGCAGATTTGTGTGCTTCAAAAGGGCAGCAAGAACAAATCGGGAAACGGTGTCCAGCAGGGACTCGCTGCTCAAGGTTGCACTGTCCCAATCTAGGTTGGAGGAGAGAAACAGAATAAAATGCCCTGGAAGCATCCAAAGTGGAAACGGCCTCAAAGATTCCATAATGATTTCAATTATTATTCAATTATTCAAGGGCTCCAATTTGTCCACTCCCAGCCCAGCAAAGAACACATAATTTGGGGAGGGGGCTCGAAGGGAACATTGACAGTGTTTTGCCATTCCACAGGATGGAAAACTGGGCTGCTGCCTCTCCCCTGATCATGATCTGCTAAGGTTCCCTGGAGTTTGCCGAGGCTGCTCAGAGGCTGCCTTCCCTGCACTAAACGGAGCCAGACCCTCCCTCAGAAAGCCTTGGCTGTTTCCCCAATAGGGGCTAAGCCCACCCTTAGCCTTTCACCCGGGATACTCCCCTTCCGCCCCACCCCCACCCCAACCCCCGAGAGCTAGGCAGGAGGAGAGCCTCGGGCTCCGTCTCTCTCTTCTGCTCCCGAGAGCTGACCTTTGCTCACGGCGTAGTCCTGCATGCTGACCCAGAGGCTGCGGGCTGGCTCCTTTGCGCACCCCAGGGCCAAGTCAACAAAGGTGGAGACTTCCGGGCGCAGGCGGTAATCGAAAGGCTTTTGCTCCTCGTTTCCAGAGAGAGCCACCTCCAGCAGGGAACCCACTGACTTCTCTAAAAACAACAGAGACACAAATACAGTGTTACGCATTTACTTAGCTCAACCTTCCAAATCTATTCTGACTTTATGGGAGCCGCAGTTCAATACATCTGAAAAGGGAGCAGATCGGACTTGGTGATTAAGTGGAACCAACCAAGATTTGGGGGAGCCCCAGCACTGACCCCAATACGGATGGCTACCGAGCATGCTCGGCCTTCAACTACTCCCTTTCAAAGCCACCCAAGCTGGCAACGTTTCTTTGGGGCTAACGCCACCAACTGCCGGGAGAAGTGCTTGCTTGCTCCCATCTGTCCAAAATCCAGCACTGATGAATTTGTTTTCCACAACCCCAATGGGTTCTAATATTGTACAATAAGGACAATATTTTTTCTCTATTTTCTCCAACCCAGTGTATATTTTCATACTTCTCTTATTCTGCCCCACTTCCCCACTTTTCTAAGCTAAAAAGCCCCCAGCATAGCATCTTTCCACCCTTTCCTCCCACTTCTGGAAACTTATTGGATTATTTTAACAAGCATTATTACACTGTGACTCATTTCTGCAAATCTTTCATGCTGTTGACCAGATTACCTAACTGTGGAACGTCCACTTCTACTCCATCGCTGAACAACGGCGTTTTCAGCCAGTAAGCGGTGTCCTGTTCTTCGGGAGACATCGGCGACCCTTGCAGCATCCCACCCAGACACCGTCCAATCAGCAAAGCGACAGTTCTCTCGAGGTCCACAAGCCACACCCACACCTGGGCAGGCTGAGGTAAGGGTATTCCAGCTGGATCGACCAGTTCAGGACCGCCTGGGAACATGGAGCAATCAGTGTTTTAGAAAAGTGGGATTACACTCTCTTTCCATCTCTCTTTATTTATCTATTCGTTGATTGCAGTCTTTTTGTGTTTCTAGTAATCATTTGCGCCTTTTCCCTCGCTCCCTCTCTCTCCATTCTTTCTCTTTCCAATCTTCGCCCCTCTTCTCGGTCTCTTTTTTCTTTCTCCGTCCGCTGTTCCTCTTGCCTCTTGAATTCCTCTTCTTCTCTGCTCTCCTGTTCCTCCTCCAGTACGAAGTGTTGGTCGAAGAAATCCTTGCTTTTCCTACGTTATCGATTCTGTATTTTTTGTCTTCCCAGGAGATTAGTAGACCCTCCGGTATTAGCCAGCGGAACTTTATTTTAAATTTATTCAACTGTGCTGTTAAAAAGTTGTAGTTCCTTCTTTGGTCCCTTGTCCTTTTTGGTATCTGTTTGAGGGTTAAGATTTCTTTTCCCTTATACATAGCTGTATCCTCTCTCATCTTCCTATAGATCTCTTCTTTTAAAGATTTTTTTGTAAATCTGATGTGTATTTCTTTTGGTAACTTATTTCTCCGGGCGTAATTCGTGTGAACTCTATAGATTTCATCAATTCTCTGAGTCAGGCTTACCATGAAGAGGCCACTGTAACTCCTGGTCTTCTAGAAGCACCGCAGCCGGCAGGAGTCTGTTAAGGCAGTCCAGAGGTGGCAAGAGATCCAGAAGGTAGCTCAATAAAGATCGGGCTACCGATACAGGCAGCAAAAGCAGGGAATTCACGATCTGGCAAAGCATGCTTCCTGCTGCAGACACGTAGATGACATCTGGAATGGGGGGGGAAAGACTCATTAATGAGTGGCAGGCCTGGAAGGCTGCAGCAGGAAGGGGGGGAAAGATGCCAGGATTTATAAATGTATCCCCAATTACAATTTCATGGGCAGCCTTTCTCAGTCTGTGTGACTCCCAGAATCCTGGCTGTGGAATTCCTTCCTCTTCCTTCCTCAAGAATCCCAAGAATCCCCCTCCCCCCGACATAACCTTGGCATCCCTTGACCCGACTCAAGAAGCAGCCTCAGGGTTCCCATGTGGTCCCAAGACACAGGCTAAGCATTTGTAGCTGTTACTGCAAACCAGGACTATAACCAGCATAGCCAGACCTGACATGTATTTGGGTATTTAACCATACAAACATTCAGCAAACACAAGATAATTGGAGAAAAAAAGTCTGATAAACATAGTTCTATAATTGTAACTATATTCTCTATTGAGCGCAATCAGATAAACAGCGTGCACACACACAAACACCCCTACCTCTTAATTTTTCCCCTACGCTGCCGTTCCAAGTGCTCTCCTTCAGCAAAGTAGCTGAGCGGGAATAGATCTCCGTGGCATGAGGCAAGAGAAGCTGGAGGTGCTTGTGCAGGAGGGCCACGCTGCTGGAATTCTGCAGCCAAGAGAGAGATGTGAAAAGGGGCTCCACCAGGTAACCTGGCTGACAGGGAGTCAACTGACTCCTCCGCTCACATGATGACCTCTAGCCAAAAGGTTGCACCTAAGACTACCGTCCAGTAGGTTCTTTATTGTTTCGCTTACTCTGGGGATGGCTATAGGAACCGTGGCACTAACCTCGCCGACACTGTTAATGTGACAGTAGGCCAGGAGCTGTTTCTGCAGGGAGCAAAGCAGTTCGTGGAGATGAGCAGGCTGGCTGTTCTCGGAGGAAGACGTCCCAAGTAAAAATTTGTCACTGTTTTTCTCCAGCTCTCCAAACGCTTGATCCTACCGAGGCAGAAGATTCATCCCCCCCCACATACAAAGTTTAATATGCCTCCCTACGTACATTTCCCTTCCTTAATTTTAATCCCCACCCACATTCCAATAACTATAGGAGCCATGTTTCTACCGATAAATATACTGCTTTCTAGATCTGCTTTAAAAAAAACATTGTGTGCTTGCTACTAATACAATTCTCACTGATTGGGAAAAAGCACCCAGGAGTTAGATCTGAGATGACATAACCAAATTATTAATCCAATTTAAAGAGGGTGGACAATACTTAAGCTGTGAATAAAAACAGTTGTTCTTTTCAAACAGCTGTTCCCCCCACTGCACCCCTTCCCCCATCAGCCCTCTGATCCGGCCAGTGTTTCTGGACTAAACTATTCGGGGTTGGGGGGGGGGGCAAGAGTAGGTAAGGTAACCCAGGCAGTGAACTCACTGTATAGAACCCCAAATTGCGCAGGAGAGTCTTCATTAAGATTTCGGCCAGGTGAGTATCAGGGTGGTGACTCTGGGCCCCATAGGCTGCGTCAGAGAGATTCCCATAAGCGATGCAGAGGGAGGAGATGTCCGTGGCATCAGAGGGGGAACTGTAGCCGAGCAAGGAGGCGACATGAGTGTGGTCTTGTAGGCTGGTCAGAATAATATCCAACTGCATTCTCTGAAGGAAAAGAAGAAAAATGATTTCCTTCACTTAGAAATCTTCTGACAATAATGGCCAGATAAGACATCAAAGCAACATCACTTGCACATGGTTTTCAGCAATATTACAGCTGATTTTCTTTTGACTTAACCTTCACACTGCCCAACAGTACAGAATTTCTCTGAAAGACAAATTTCATCTTCCCTTTTCAGCTGTTCCAAGAACTTACAATTCAGAAGCACACTAAACATCAGATCCTCTGCAGCAGCAGCAGCAGCAGCACCCCGTAAATGCTCAGGACTTCTTACCTGCCCTTTGGACAAGCTCTCCCATCGGTCAGGGCCCTGGGGAAGGAGGGAGTGCAGCAGCTCCATCCTCTCCCTCAAAGGAGGCAGCAGCATCGTCGCCCCAACTGACAGGGTCTCAATCACCACCTAAAATTTGGAGGGAGACCAAACCACGTCAACATTCAACTGAAAGCTGCAAAACGGACTTGATATCATTTAGCAAATGTATTTTGAAATGATTGCTCCTTCCTACTTTTTGTCAGATTTCACCTCAAGGCCGTGGTGAAATTCAGAACTCAGTGCTGAGCAACTGCCCAACTGGTGGGATGAGAGTCAAAGGATCCGGACCTGAATCCCCTAGAGCTACAGTCTAAAGGGGCTTCCCAACTGAGACTGACCTCCTGTATTTCATCTGGGACAGAGGAATCCATCAGGCGAAACAACAAATTCCGCAGGGGTCCTGCCTGCCTGCCCAGGATGCTGGTGGCCACTCCGCCGGCCAGCGCCAGAGCCAGGTGGTTGGAGAGCAGCTTCAGACAGAGCTTTAAGAAGGTGTGGTGCTCCCTGCAAAACCAGGAGTCGCCATTAACAGAAGCCTCTCCTACCTCCCTTTACAAATGGGGGAGTTTGACTGTTTGACTTAACTGCTGAAAACACGAATGGGGGAGCCCTCCCCCCAAAGCCCCTACGTTCTGTCTCATGCTACCGTTGAAACAGAAATGAGCAAACGTTCTCTCCCGCCCAGCAGCAAAGCCTTCAGTTGTTCACAGAAAAGTCCATACATTATTGCCACAAAGGATTTCCATGACTTAATCAGAAATCTTAAAAAGGAGGTATTTTAGTTCTGCATTCATGATAAAACAAGATTAACTCGTGCTGAAAATACCATCCATATTTAGTAACAATAATCACAACAGAAGCAGCCGAAAGGATTTCATACCCCCCATGAGCAAGTAAGTACCTTGAGGAAGGAAAAGGAAGAGGAGGAATCTCACTATTAATTTTGTCACAATACTGCTCGAGGAAAGAACGGAGGTGGGAAAAGGTGCTTTCTTCAAGATCCACACAATACGGCCTGTGCCAGGCCACAACTTGCCTGCAATCGAAGAAGGAAAGGTTAAGGAACAAAGAGGAGCAGAATTAGGCAAAGCCAATAAAAGGAGACCTGATATGAAATGCACCCAAGTTCCTTCAAACTGAGCTCGTCTTCAGGGGAACGTCCATGCGGCTTTATTGGCAACATGGCAGCAGCGAGTACCACGGCCATCCTCCAGGGGTTTCAGCTGCCTCCAAACTGACCCTGCTGAGTGTTTTCACATCAACCCTAGTTAGCCAAAGCTTGCCCATCACAGCAAAACCTAAAAGCCTCCTTTTAATTTTTACAGCCATTTCTGTTTCTCTTTTATACACACTGCTAATAAAGTCCTTCCCGTTTATTCCGATCGAGATGCTGTGCTGGAAACAGGTGCTTTTTCAGGGGCTACCACTTTTTCCCTAATAGCCTTACTTTATCTTTCTTCTGTGTCCAATACGCAGGAAGAGTGATTCAGAAATAAATAAAAGCAAAACTGAAATCTAACTTAGTTTAAAAGAACACAATTAATGCAAAATCACACTCTATCAAGGTCCCTGGTGACGAAGGGCCCCAGGAGGAAAAGGCCCAGTGCTCAAAAACATCAGGCACTTCAATCAGGTGTTGGCAACAAAAACAACACGGCTTTATTTATCACACGGAAACGCACACGTGCACGTATGACTTGCCTATCTCTGGGAAGGGCTGTCCAAGCCAGGCTGTGGGAAGTTCCAGCTGAAATCTGCTGAATGGCAACTCCATCTAAGCCACTCACTTTCTTTGGCTTAGTGATGGGGCCGGTGGAATTCCCTTGGCCACACTGCCCCATGGAGTTGTTGCCCCAAGCATAAACTTCATTATCTAAAGAGAAGCAGTTCAAGATCACCACAGAAATCTCAAAGGCCAAGTTCAATTTACCCGGAGGACGAGGGGCCACATTCTCTTACCGTGGGAAAGGGCCAAGCAATGGCTGTCACCAATTGAAATGTCCACGATCCGCGTGGCAGCCAGCTCTTCAATCAGCTTGGGCCGGAGAGCCGTGGCTTCTGAGGAGCCACATCCTAAGCACGCCCCGCAGCCCCAGGCAGACACCTGGATCAAAGGGGTACAAAGAAGGCTAAACCTCACAGTCCAGACTCCATAAGCCCCCAACTACAACCCAGATAAGAACTCTGACACTTTTAAAGAAATCTTGCTCATTTAATTGACAAGCCGGAGCTGATTAAATCCGTATAGATGCCCACATCATGTTTCCAGACAGAGTCTGCCATTGTCCCCTGCAAACAACGAAGGCACATATTGACCCCTTAAAAGCAGGAATAGGAGTTGCTACACTTGGTTCTCTTATCAATGAGTCTTTGCCTATTTTTGGAATAAACAAACATTAAGGAAGCTCTTTATCAAATTATTTCTTCCCTGTTTTGCAAATAGCTCCAACTTAAAGTGAACAGAGAAAGAAGCTTTAGGAACCCAAGTACAGTTTCTCTTTCCCTCAGGCTGCTGCTGAGCCACAAACTCCTTCAAAGAATTAGTGAAGCTGTTTCTGAGCATAGTGTGCTCAGTCTCAGCTTGTTCTGCTTACTTGTCCAGTTGACGTTAGAGCCAGTGAAGACTGGCTTCCGGCACACACTTTCCGTATGAACATCCCCTGTAGAGCTTCTATCACTTTGGGTTTATACACTCGGTTGGTGTCTCCATGACCCAGTTTGCCTGTTGGGACCAGACACACAAGGGAATTTACAATCTGCAGATCGAAGGCTATGCAACTGACATCCATGTAAAATAAACTGCCAACTTCAATCACATATATTTAATCATAACATTACAATTTAGCAGCAGCAGCAGCAAACGGCAATGATGCTGCAATGTCCAGAGCCAGGGTTGTTCCCTAACCTGTGTGCCAAGCTCCTCCACAGATTAGCTGCACTGGCCGTCTCAGCAGTGGGCAAGTGCCACGGCCTGCTGCTCTCTAGTTCACGTGTCCTCAGAGTTTCCACCTATCTCCCAAGTGGGCCTTTATGGTGTTAGTGAACCAGGATAAGGTAGGCCCAATATTAACTGATCTCAAGCTGCCTCTCTCCCGTTTGGCTACAACAGGACCTCTAGCTAAAGATCCATCTGTTCTGCCAGTTTGAGACAGAGGAAATCTGTCTTTTCTAGAGAAAAGACTAGGCAGCTACTGTATTTATTCACGTGCACATTGCTCCATAATAAAACAAATGTTTACAATTTATGATGGCTTAAAGCTTGAGCAAACATTTCTGCAGATGAAGGCAACAGCCCAAATAGGATCGTGGGCTTTTTCAGGCTGGTCATTCCTTGCCTCAAGCAAGGCTGTCACCACTCAGCCAAGGCTCTTACCATTATCTCCTCCTCCAAAGGACCAAACCGTTCGCCCATCTTTGGACAACGCTATGGTGTGAGAGCTGCCACAGGAAACCTCCCCAACGTTGCTAATATCTTTGACGAGAGTTGGGATGTTACGGCTGTTGCTGTCACCATGACCTTGTGAGAGAAAGCAGATTTATAGGGTTTTGTCTCTTTATGCCTCGCCATTCTACCAAACGTACCCTAGAACCAGTTTTTACCCTATTTTAAATGAATTCTTTTTAATTAGCGCTGTTTAAAGAATGTGGAAAATGAGATTATTCCTGTTACCTAGCCGGCCAAAGTCTCCTTCTCCCCAGGTGTATAATTCACCATCCTCGGTGACAGCAGCACTATGCCGGTACCCGGCTGATACACAAATCACCACCTGGATAAGAGGGCAAGAAAGTTCTCCTTTTAGATTCCAGCCCCAGATGGAGAAGCTCCTTAATAAACTGGACTACAGAATGATGACATACACGAAAAGGCACAAAGAGAGAAACAAAAACCTTAGTGATGTGAACCTCAAAAAGAGCCTTGGTAGTACAGGGGTTTAAGGCACCCTGTTATTAAGCTGGTTATTAAGACCAGCTGCCTGCAATTACTGCAGGGTTCGAATCTCGCCAAGGCTCAAGGTTGACTCAGCCTTCCATCCTTTCTAAGGTAGGTAAATTGAGGACCCAGTTGTGGGGGCAATAAGCTGACTTTGTATAAATATACAAAGGGATGAAGGCTATTGCTGAGCACATTGTAAGCCGCCCTGAGTCTTCGGAGAAGGGCAGCATATAAATAAATTAAAAAAAAAAAAACCCCTTCTGAAAGAAGAAAGGCAGACAGTTGGTTAATTGGCACGGCATACCTTTCCTTGCAAAGGTCCCTGAATAAGCTTAGGGTATTTCTGTGTGGAGCTATTTCCGTGGCCCAGTTTCCCATAGTCGCCGTCCCCCCAGCTGAAGACTTCTCCTTCAGTGGTGAATGCCAATGTGTGGCCATCTGAGCCTTTTGAAGACGACACTTTTTTGATTGACCGGTGAGGCTCAAAAGTCAACTTCTTCAGAGTGGACTGATTGTTGGAGTCACCCAATCCTAACCGGCCGTAGCTGCCTTTGCCACAAGCTCGAACAGAGCCGTCCGTGGATATTACAAAGGTGCAATACTGGCCAGCTTCAATCTATAGCAGGGAGAAAAAAACCAAGAGTCCCTCAAACATCAGCAGCTGATCCTTTTTTTTACTACGCCAAGCAATCTACCCTCACTGATCAAAGATACTCACTGTCTGCGCATCAGAAAAACTTGGAGCCAACTTAGGCTGAAGGATTTTCTCCTGGGTCCCTTCCACAAGTTGGTGGCTGCTGTTGCTGCCCCAGACATACACCTCGCAGGTTTCAGAAACAATGGGAGTCTCTCCAGTCTGGATGCTATCGGGACTGGCACATGTCCTGGAGTAGTCCGAGGCCATCCGGCAGACCTATTAAAACAAGCCGGCCTTTCATGAAACAACTGTCGGCAATTATCCAGCTGTCTCATTAACTCCATTGAACCTCACACCTTCCCCAACTTGGCACTTGCTGTATGGTTAGATTTCAGTTCCAGGAATTCTCAGACACAGAACTAAAATCTGGGAACATCTGGGAAGTTGGATCGGGGGATTCACTTCAGCCCACTTTTCCATCTCATGCATGGAAGCCCACCAACCGCATTAGATATGAGTCTTTTAAGACAGAACACTCTTTTAAGTTTCAATCGAGATTTCTGTGCCCCCAAGGCCGTTCTCCAAAAGGAAAGATCAAGTGGCGGTTGATACCCCCAGACTTATTGTCATGGGGGACTTCAACCTACCATCCGTTGGTGAGACATCAGAGGTGGCTTGGGAGTTCATGGCTTCCATGACGGCCTTGGACCTGACCCAGTTAGTGCAAGGCCCCACTCACACAGGGGGACACACTCTGGACTTGATTTTCATCTCTGGTCAGTGGCTGAATGACCTTGGTAGAGGGGACCTAGACATTAAACCCTTGTCATGGACAGATCATTCGCTCCTTCACTTAAGACTTTCCAGCCGCTTCCCCCCGCCGCAGGGAGACGGAACCGACTAGATGGTTCTGTCCCAGGCGCCTGATGGATCCCGAAAGGTTCCAGATGGAGCTTGGGCCATTTCCTGAGACTCTGGCACACGACTGGACTGAAGACCCGGTGGCTGCCTGGGATAGTGTGGCCGCAGGGGCTTTGGACCGCGTCGTGCCTTTGCGGCCTCTGACCCGATGCCGACCTCAGTTGGTTCCTTGGTTCTCCGAGGAGCTGAGAGAGATGAAGCGTCGGAAAAGACGCCTAGAGTGTTTGGAGGACTAGTCAATCTGAATCTGACCGGACACAGGTGAGGTCTTATATCAAGACCTAGCTAGTGGCGATAAAAGCGGCAAAATCTAACTATTTTTCCGCTCTTATCGCATATGCAGAGAACCGCCCAGCCGCTCTGTTTAGGGTAACCCACTCCCTCCTTCGGGGGGGAGTGCGGGAAGATCCCTTGCAGGGTAGAGCTGAGGATTTTGTGCAATTCCTGCATGATAAAGTTGCTCAGATTCGGGAAGGCTTGGACTCCGACTGGGTGAGTCCGGGGAGGGAGACGGGGGTGAGTCTTGAGAATATTATCTGGGAAAAGTTTGACCCCGTGGCTCCTGAGGGCATGGACAGGATTCTGGGTAGGCTTAGTGCTGCCACATGTTTATTGGACCCGTGTCCCTCCTGGTTGGTACTGGCCTCCCGGGAGGTTACACGAGGCTGGCTCCAGGGGATTATAAATGCTTCTTTGAGTGAGGATGCCTTTCCTGCCGCCCTGAAAGGGGCGGTGGTGAGGCCCCTCCTCAAAAAGCCATCCCTGGACCCGGCTATATTAGCAAATTATCGTCCGGTCTCCAACCTTCATTTTGTGGCAAAGGTTGTCGAGAGTGTGGTGGCACGACAGCTACCCCAGTACCTGAAGGAAGCTGTCTATCTGGACCCGTACCAGTCGGGCTTCAGGCGGGGGTACAGCACAGAAACGGCATTGGTCGCGTTGGTTGATGATTTCTGGAGAGCTCGGGACAGGGGTTGTTCCTCTGTCCTGGTCCTATTAGATCTCTCAGCGGCTTTTGATACCATTGACCATAGTATCATGCTGCAGCGGTTGAGGGGGTTAGGAACTGGAGGCACCATGTTACGGTGGTTCTCCTCCTACCTCTCCGACCACTCGCAGTTTGTGTTGGCAGGGGGGCAGAGGTCGACCTCGAGGCGCCTTGCTTGGGGGGTGCCGCAGGAGTCAGTCCTCTCGCCCCTTCTGTTCAACATTTATGTGAAGCCGCTGGGTGAGATCATCCGTGGTTTGGGGGTGAGAGTCCACCAGTATGCTGATGACACCCAGCTGTACATCTCCACCCCAAACCACCCCAATGATGCCCTTGGTGTGATGTCCCGCTGCCTGGAGGCCGTGCGAGTCTGGATGGGGAGAAATAGGCTCAGGCTCAACCCTTCCAAGACTGAGTGGCTGTGGCTCCCGGCGTCCCGGTATAGTCAGCTGGTGCCATCGCTGACTATTGGGGGTGAATCTTTGCCCCCCCACAGAGAGGGCCCGCAATCTGGGTGTCCTCCTGGACTCACGGCTGTCTTTAGAAGAGCATATGAAGGCCGTAGCCAGGGGGACTTTTTATCAGGTTCGCCTGATCCGCCAGTTGTGTCCCTTTCTGGACCGGGACGCCTTGCACACGGTCACTCACACCCTCGTCACCTCCCGTCTGGACTATTGTAACACTCTCTACACGGGGCTCCCCTTGAAGAGCACTCAGAGGCTCCAACTGGTCCAGAATGCGGCTGCGTGGGTGATTATGGGCGCACCTCATTACGCCCATGTAACACCTCTCCTGCGCAAGCTGCACTGGCTCCCAGTGGTCTTCTGAGTGCAATTCAAGGTGTTGGTTACCACCTTTAAAGCGCTCCATGGCATAGGACCAGGATATCTACGGGACCGCCTTCTGCCACCAACAGCCTCCCACCGACCAGTTTGCTCCCATAGGGAGGAACTCCTCAGGGTACCGTCGGCCAAGTTATGTCGGCTGACGACACCCAGGAGGAGAGCCTTCTCTGTCGGAGCTCCTGCCCTTTGGAATGAATTGCCCCCGGATATTCGTAACATCTCTGACCTCCGGGTCTTTCGCTGTGCCCTCAAGACCCTACTGTTCCGACAGGCAGGGCTGTCTAACTGAATGATTTTAAATTGGGTTTTAATTTTGGGTTTTAAAATTTGGCCAATACTATTTAATGATTTTAATTAATTTTAACTATGATATTGTATATTTATGTTTTAATTCTGGCTGTACACCATCCCGAGTCCTTCGTGAGAAGGGTGGTATATAAATAAAATTATTATTATTATTATTATTATTATTATTATTATTATTATTATTATTATTATTATTATTATGCAAATTCCCTTCTCCTAGCAATTTGCATAGGCTAAGCAGAATTAACTGGGCTTGTTTTAATACTTTTTAATTTAAAGCCGGGCCAGAATTCAATAAATATAATTTCTTCAATATTCTGTAACAGTTTATTACGTTGAATCTTGGGAAGAAGGAGGACAGAAATTCAATAAATATTGAAATAGAACCAAATAGTCCAATACACAGGATCAAGGACACATATCAAGTTTCCTTCACACTTTCAGAGGAGTGAGAAATTCAAGACTGGAAGAATGTAAAACAGGCTTTTTTCACCCTTCATTTATGGCTAGGCAGACAGACGTACCTCCTCAAAGAGACACAAGGCTGCCTCATAGAGCGAGCACAGCCCTTCAGAAGTCCTGGTTGGTTCCCTCCACTGACTTCGGTCTGCGGATGATCCCTGTAAAATAAGTTACGGAAGAGTAATGCCTGAAATATAACTGCACATATATAAAAGTATATTAATATACCTCACCAACCAAGCAGTAGAATATTTCCCCAAATGAAACAGACTTAAAAGGAATTTATTTCCTCAAAATAACAGCACTTTATGGCACACACTCTGCTAGAGAGAAGCTCCCCGAGGATGAGCTCCAGCACAAGTCCAAACAGTTGGAAGACTAAACCTCTGGTCCCGGTGACTGACTCAGATTGGATTCAGCTCTTTATTTTTTTTGCAAATCACTGTATGCATCTTTTTCGGCATTCTACTTTCAGTTTATTTTAGTTTTACACCAGAACGACTGTATTTTCATTTGCTTCTTCTAAACAAGAGACAGGCAGTACAGGTGCCAATGTTTCAAGCTACTAATATTAAAAGAGCATATTTTTTTGTAGCTGCTATTAACTAGAAGATAAGCAGAGGCACCTCTCAAGTAATTAGGAGTACCTAACACAGTTCTAAGTTGCTGATTTCTGTTTTGCCTATTTTACTTAACATTTTATTGTGATTTCCTATGTTCAAATCAGAATGACTGATAGTAGAACCAAAAGCAAACATTTAAAGTGAGGGTTTAAAGACGATCAACTCTTTTCAAAACTGTTCAAATGCCATCAACCACAGGTGCCGACAGGACGGAGAGACATCCGATATTATGCCACCTCTAGTTGCAAAGAAGCTACAGACTCCTAGATTTCCTTTCCTTCCCCCCCTCCCCCACGAGAGCAGTGCATACGTACCAAGGACCGCCTCATTTGCATTAGAATCATCATGAAACAATCAAAACTGATCATGCCTTCTGAGGTCTGCAGCAGCTTGGTCTTCTCCATGGTGTGGACTACGGCCGATGCGCTGAGGGCCATCTCGATCCACTCCAAGAGGTACCGCAGGGAGCCACGCTGAGCAGCCAAGCCCAACAGCAGCTCGGAAGCCAGCCTTCGCCCGAGCGTATCCGCCCCGGAGTTGGGGATCGTTACTCCTTTAAGAAAGACTGTTACTTGAGAGAGGCAGTCCAGGCCCATGGGGGGGATCTTGCTCTCGTTGGCTAGAGATAAAGGAGGCAAGGAACTGACCACCTCAATTGCTGTGTGAATGACGTCATTGCAAAGGCTGATCCCGGGCCCCGCAGCCGGAATCATCCAGCTTTGCCTCAGCAATGCAAAGAGCAGGCTCAGCCCAGTCCGCACCCCCATTTCGATCAGCGCATCAGTGCTCGACCTGGGCCTCTCGCTGACCGAATGGATGTCCGTGGAGCCTGAGTTGCTTTCCGGAGAGTGCTGCTGCTGCTTCACCCGGCCTTTATCGTGGTACTTATTGGAAAGGGCGTAAAAGATGCGCTGCAGGACCAGAAGGCGCTTGCGAAGCGCCCCGGCGAAGGGGGAGTCCGAGCACACCATCTTGGCCAGAGCCAGCTGGCTGCTAAGGAGGGCGTCCAAGTAGTGGTCCTGCTCATCGCTGGACAGGGACTCGCGTTCAAAATCAGGCAGCTGGGGCCCTTTGAGGCAAAAGACCTGCTGAGGCAGGGGAACCACTTCTTTGTTACTGACAAGCTTCGCGTAGAGGACGGAGACGCCTTCCCTGGTAGCGATCGACTCGCTGTCTTCCGTGATCCAGGAGCTGTTCAGGTGCTCCAGCCATTTCAATTTCACAGGTGGAACCATGGTCGCCATGCTGGCCTACTGACTGGCCATCCGTTCTAGGATGGAAAAGACACGCATGACTGAACAGTGGACTTATCCTACCCCACCTATAGGCAGCAAGGTGGGTGGCACATAAATTTAAGTCACAAATCTAAACAAGAACAAACCACAACTTCTTGATGTGTGCATTAACAAGGAAAATCAAAGCCTGCCTCTCGCTTCCTGAATTAAGACCCTCTTTCCCTCTAAAAGAGAAAATATACCTGTGTGTCTGCTGCATTAAGACCACAAAAGTAAAGCTGTGTGAAGGACCCCGGTTGCCTTTGACTCCTGGCAAAACGACAGAGGAACTAATTTCTTCACTCAGAGGCCTTCTCTGCTTGTCAAAGTCCTACTGCAAAGCTCTCTAATCTACTAAGTCAGGGATTCAGTGTTTAGACCAAGCAAAGAAAACCACCTATTTTGCACGACTGGGAATCCCAGCACACATGCAATACCTCTTTCCTGCAAATTGGGGATTAAGGATTGGCTGGCTGAATTGTTGCACAGACAGGAAAGTGGTTCCGTCAGCAAGTCAGCCGCCGCCACCACCAGCCCCAACTTCTCTGCGCTCACTCTCTTCTTCCAATGGTCGGCTTTCCCAAATCCCTCTTCACTAACTCCTTAGAACTGGATGCTCACTAAACACTAATTATTCATGAGCCCGGTATGTTAAAATGAAAGGGAAAGTGTATGTCCAAAAAAATCAGAGTTTCTTTTATTAAACTGCATTTCCAGGCCCCAATCTCATACCTACTGGATTTCAACTGCCACTGGTGAAATACTGACGACACAATTGCCAGGGGGAAATGCCCTCTGATCGCAATGGCTAGATTCCCAAATTGTCATGATAAGGCTATATATTATTCTCCCCAAATAACCCCAGAACTGGGCCTCCTTCATGCAAACTCATGCCTGTGTACAGCAACCACACTGTCCTCAAAGGACAGAGCCATTCCTCTGTCCAGAGGAGCCGTCTTCTCTCCTTGCCCCTTGCCTTGCTTGGATTAAATTGCACTGCGTTTGCACATATTTGTCCCAAATTGTCAATATCACCAAATGGAGAGTTTTATATGCACTTCAGCTCAAAATCTAAATGACTCCCCAGTTTCCACTAAAACTAAAAAAGTAAAAGGGAGACTAGCAATGGGATAGAGCCAAGTGCCCAACCATCGTTTTCTGACACCATGGTGAATGATATGCCTGAGAAATTCAAGGGAACCAAGAGTTTGCCTCTCCTCTTTTCCATTCCCTGCCATATCATCTGCTTTAAAGCAACCGTATCCTAAAATGAGAAGTAAATCAGATTGGAATAGATCCACATAATCAGCATAACCAACTGGCATTTGGGGAAATGAGTATGACTGATCACTTGGTGCACTGACCAGAAAACAACATCTAAATTAATTTCCCCACAGGTGGCCTTATTATATGGATGGGTACAATGAAATGTGACAACCCTTTATTAAAACTCACACATACAACTTTATGTATGTACATGAGAAGGTCTATATGCACATGTACATACAGTTGCTTTGATTCTTTTAGGGCGTCCTTTGCAGACTCTGCCTTACCTGTCAGATTCTCATTTTCTGGACTAAGAAGACAACAGAACAAATTCCAATTGTGTTACTGTGGCCATTTTAAAAAGGCATATCAAGATTTAATTAGGGATACACCTGCATGCCAATGCAAACATACACAAAGCAACAGGGAAAGAAAACAGTAACAGCTGACATTAATACAGGAGGAAGATTTATGCTACAGATTGCACTCTTTCCCCTGCTTGTTGTGTGTTCTGCATACCAACACCCATGATGAAGACTGCAGAAAGAACCAGTCACACGTTCATTGCTATAGCAACAGTGCTGTAAGGAATCAGCCTGAAAAGGCTCAAACAGGACAAGCTTCATTACTCGTCCCCAGAGGGATACAGGGTGGGCACAATCAAATATCCAATATTTCCCAGGGTTAAAGGGTTAAATATGATTCAGTCATCAATATTTGTGTATGATACTAAGAAATGTCCTTATTCTTTGGGCAATTAATATTTAAATTATTTTCCTTGGTTACATTGTTCTTTTTAGAAGGACAAGCTTTCCCATAAAAAACTTTATTTATAAACAATATTTAATAAATAACTTCTTGCTGTACACTATGTGCAAATAAAGGGATTATAACCTAGACAGAGAATTTTTGTCCAGAGCTATGAATTAAAAAAAAAGGATATTAAAACCCAAATATGACTCAACCATGAAATTCATAACTCAACAATAGGCAAAGATATTGCTGGTATTTTATAATCAAACAGAATGACGCTAGACTGCATCTGATGTCCCCAAAGGTGATCCCTTTATGACATCTCAAGCAAAATCTCAGGAGCCAGAACCTCACCTGCAGGGCAGGTGCTTAAAACATAATCCAGCAACTGTGGGTTTCTCCCGTTTGCCAAAGGACACAGATAACAATGTAGGGGCAGAATTGAAGAGCTACAGGATTACAGCTTCCAACCCTGCAGCAGCTCATTCATGACTTTTCACAGCCATATTAATTATTTAAAGGGTTGTTCCAAAGAAAAGAGAGAACTATGGAGTGAGCACAGGCTAGACGTCAGGAGGAAGGAAATTTTTAAAGAGACATTTTAATTTAAAAAATATTCTAATAAACAATGGATAGTCGAGATATGCTAATGCAGTATAAATCCTATTTAGAGCTTGTATTTCATTTGGACAGACTTGGGCTCTGGTCTAGCTAGACAGCTCTTTGGATTACAGCATTTCATGGACTCCCGAATGGTCGGGATGGATGCTGCCCAATCCTCTACATTTAAAAAATATCTCAATATCTAAAGTGATGCAGGGACCACTGAGCTGAAAGCATCAATCTGGCATCTTTCCCCTTTCCACCAAAGAACAAAGCAGCCAACATGATGTCATCACAACGAAAATCCACCCTATATGGATGTTTTATCACATGCTGAGATACAGAAATTCTCCGAAAGAAATTGTAGCTGTACATTTTCTGAATTATCTAGTCTTACTTCCAGTTACCTATGATTGCATTAGCTCACTGTCATTCTTTATATCCTTAGCTAGCATTTTTTTTTCTCTTTCTTCAGCCTATCAACAACATTTAGGTCAAAACAAGGAACCACCTGCCTACATTTTGCGAAATTTCCTCTACAAAAAGGACACTGCATAAATGGACAAAATTAATCATAGTTACCAACCACTACTAGGGTATTTTTTATTGGATCAACACATTTCTAAAGATGCAAGTAACAAATGTCCTAATCGATACTTCACCAATTAGGATGTGAACAATGATTATATTTTCTTATAAAGTGTTTATTTTCAATATGCAAAAGCTTCTCAAAATTAATAGTCTTTAAATCTTTTTAGTGCTCAATGCTGCGAACAAGATGGTTCAATCGCCATCCTTGAAGTATGAAATTTAGATACTACATAATACAGACATTTTTGGGGTCCATTCAGGACAAATGCACAACATTGCAGAAGCCCAAACCAGCCGTCATTTCTGGCCAGATAACTATTTCTAAGACTACAGAAGCAGAGGAGAGAGGAATGAATATTCAAGGCTAGCCACCATGTTCTAGCAAGTCTCAGCAGCAGCAGCAGCAGCAGCCACAAAGTCAAAGCTTGTATTGACTTCATAACAGAAGACAGGATTTTACTTTAAGGTGAATTCAGCATTTTGATATTGTATTTTCTTTGCTCTGAATTTCCAGTTCTGTATATGCTGAAAGCAATTTAAAAATAGAGACACAAATTCAAAATTAAACTTCTTAAAAATGGAGTAATTTGATTTTAAAAACTATAATTTGTGTTTATGCTAATTATAATTTTCAATGTGCGGAAAGAGTTCAAACTAAGCACAGATTACAGAAAAGTTGGACTTGTGTCATCAGCAAAACAAATACTTATTTAGAATCTGATGTGTTGATAAGCTAAGAACATCTGACACTCTTTCAGAAGGTTAGAAAATATATTTGCGGATATATTCTCTGTGAAAACTGCAGTTACAGGCTTGTATTTTGAAGAGTACAAGAAAAAAGAGCACTCACTTGTGCTTTCTCTTGCAGATATGCTATCCTGCTGTTTAAGACTTCTTACACTGTATGTGTACACCAGAAATGTGTGTATGTGTGTGTGTACACACGTAAAGATTATATTTGCTGTGCTATCATTTATTTATTCACAAGATAATCAAAATCGTTCCTTCAAAGAACAGAAACAAGGGCAATCTGTAAGACACAATGAAGGTGAGAGAGAACGTGGAATTCCAAACCAATCTCAAATGAAGGCAAGGGAGTGACTTACAAGGTAAATAGGAAAAAAAAACTATCCCCATGGAATGCAGCTATATTTATGAAGGGATTAGGGCAGGGATGGGCAACTGTGGCCCTTTTACAACCTGTGGACTTCAACTCCCAGAATTCCTAAGACAGCCAAGCTGGCCACCCCTGGATTAGGGGCATGTGTGAACTGTGCATAGCAAATCAGATCACCGGATCATCTAGTCCAGCCCTGGCTGTATCTGCTCTGGCAAAGTTGCAAAAGAAGTCACTCCTATTTATAACCTTTGACTGTTTCAGTGTTCTGCCATTTAAATAGCCAACAAGGCTCCATAAAGACTTTCCCATTGAGCATTTGTGTGTATTTCATACTACGTGTGGATTTGCAAAGTTTAGTATCGGTTGCTAAATTTATGTAAAGCTGATTTACATACTTAGCAATGCTTTTAAACTATTACGTTCCCAACCAGCCAATGTAAACCAATGTGGGCCTTGTAAGCGCTTTAAATATTATTGTCCATTACCTCCAATGTTCCAGAAAAGAACCCTCTTACTAGGGTTGCCTGGAAACATTCCAGTTGGCTGGATGACCCTGGATCAGTCACAAGAGGCAGTCATAGAAGCCAGGCTGTCATTGGCCAAGTCCCAGGCTTCCAATGGTCAATCAGCCCGCAAAGCTTCCAGGTTCAAGGCTTAATGCCGCCTGTGTCCACGGAGTCACCAGAGTAAAGTTCAACTCCAAAGGGTTCTGCCTTTCGGTTCTCTCTTACTACCCCAGGAGGAGAGGAGAGGAGAGGAGAGGAGAGGAGAGGAGAGGAGAGCTACGTCTGGCACCCACAAAAACAAACACTTGGTCAGACTTCGGCCACAGACGGCCCACCTGACTTCAGGGCTGGCGGCAACTGCAGCCTCCAGCAGGCGCTTTCTTAAGCCGGACTCAATAGCGAACCTCCACTCGGGCAGGCAGGCGGGCAGGCAGGGATGGAGCGCCGGTGCTCCCACGCCCAAGAACTGTCCCCAGGACGGAAGCACCGGCGCCTAATCCCACGGCCTGCTCTACGTCGGGCGTCCCTCCGCTTTCAGGCATTGCCTTTGCCCCGAGGCTTCCGCGCCGGGGCAGAAAGGGCGGCGGTCTCGCCTAACTGAGCTGAGGGACCCTGAAGTCAAAGCCGCCTTCTGGTTCCGGCCACACGGGGAGCCACCCAGCCGCCCCTCGGCTGCCCTGCAGGGCCCTTCCCCTCCGCTCCCGCTGGCTTCGCAGGCCGGAGGCCGGAGGACTCCGAAGAAGGAAGGGCGGCAGAGCGGACGGGAGGGCCTCCCTTGGCCGAGCCCGGGCGCAGAAGAGCCGCTCCGCAGCGCAAAGCAGCCGAGGCCCCCGGGAGCCCCGCGAAGGCGGCAGGAGCCACCGGGGAGCTTCCGACGGCGCCGCTCCCACCCAGGCGGGCCCAGCAGCTGCCCGGAACCGCCCTTCGCTCCGCCCGGCCCAGCGCAACGCCCCCGAAGGGCCCGGGCCGAAGGGGCCGCCCTACCTGTCCGCTCCCGGGCGGCGGGCGGGGGGGCGGGCGGGTCGGTCAGCCGCGGCGAGGCTCCTCGGAGCTGTCCAGCGCCGCCGCTCCCTCCCCTCCCCTCCCTCCTCCCAGAATGCCTCGCGGGGCGCCGGGCCGACGGGAGTTGCAGTCCGAGCCGCGCTCCGGCCCGGCCGCCGCCTCAGCCCCGCCGCGCAGGGAGGGGCCGCCAGGGGGGCGACGCTCCCGGCCTCGCGACCCGAGAATCGCCCGCCCGCCCGCCCGCCGCGCTCACCTGCCCGGTCCCGCCCGTCCGCGACGCCTCCCGGCTCCTCCCGCGGCTCGTCAGGCAGCAAGAAGCATCCCGCGCGGGGGGAGGGCAGCCCAGCCAAGCCTCGCGAGACCCGCCGCCGGCTCGCGCTTCCGTCGCGCGGCAACACCGCGGGACTGGGAGGCGGGCCGGAGGAGACCGCTGGCCGCTACGGCGCCCTCTGGCGTCCGGCGCCGGGAGTGGCCGGGGGGAGGATGAGCCGGGGACTTCGGTTCCCATCCATATAAAGGGAACAGCGCCGTCCCGTCCCTTAGCGAGAGGGAATGGGAGGATGGACTTTGTAGTCGGTCCCTCCCTCCTGCCTCCCCCGGGCAGGCTGGGGCAAGTCCATCTCCCATCAGCCGCCGCCCAGTGGCTGTGGGTCATGGGCGCTGGAGTGGGCTGGGCACCCCTGAGCGACTCCCCCCCCCCCCCACCAGCAATTCGGCTGTAATTCGGATTCCGAGTCTACGTTCCATTTTATTCTCTTTCGCCTCCTTTGATCCTTTTCGGAGGCCGTTTGGCGGCTGCATTGGGAGAAAAGGCAAGACTCGGCGGTGCAAAAGGAGCCCGTTTGCCCCAAACCCCCCAGTTGGACCCCCTCCCCTCGGGAAGAGACAACAGGACTGTTGGGTCCAGCCCTGCATCTTTGGATCCCATTTTTCAAATGTATATATTTTATATATGTATTCTATACACTTTCCAAATGTATTCTCTATTCTGTATATATTACAGAGATGAATATAATTTCTGTCTGGTGGAACCACCTGGGTTTGTAAATAGGTGAGGAACGAAGAATCCAGGCTGATAAGTTTGGCAAGTTGCTTTCCTGGGAATTATTTCTCCATTGATCTTCTGTGGGACACAAAGGATTTATTGGGATTTCCTGATGATGGGATCTGTGGTCCCCAGGAGACCTGGCCAAAGAGGGAAGGGAGCCTCCTTGCCTTCTCCTGTCCGCCACTCTCCTTAGCTGGATGGTTCCAGAAACGGCCGGCTGTGCGTTGCTGCAAACATTTGCTGGTGGGCCAAATTCAGCCCAGAGGGACGCAGTTGCATCAGCACGGGGAGGGGGCAGTGGGACTGTCCCAAGGTTCCTGGCCTAAAATCCAGAATCTGCCACCAAAGTTCATCCTCTGTTTCAGTAAAGGGGATTCTCAAAAGAAGACGGAGAGAAGAAAAATAAAGCTAGTCTGGTGGGCCGGTGTCTCACCACCAATGCAGAATTAATCCCAAGTGTGTGGGGGGGGAGGGGTTCCTATGCAAAGGGGCCTCCCCTACAGAACTACAAGACCCTCAGCCAGCCTCCCCTCCCCACTCCTGCCATAAAAGAGCTTCTTTGGCTGAGGAGAGGCTGCCTTCCCCCCCATCCCATCTGCTGGCCACCTCCAGGAGCTGAGCCAGCACTGCCTCCAAGGGGCAGTTGCTGGCTGCAGAGAGCATTCCCCCACCCCACCCCACCCCACCCAGCCATCAGCTCAGACGTTCTGCCTGTCTTTCGGGCAACTCTTCAACTGCCAGGCTCACAAAGGGGCAGCATTTGCCAGCTGGGACTGCTTGGAAAGGCAGGAGGGCAGCTCTCCGTCCTGCAGATGGCACAAGGTTAAAGGAGGCCACTCGGACCACCTTTCGGTCATGCAGATTGGGCCGGCGCTCTTAAAGATGCTTCTTTATCAGTGCAGAGGACCTGCGATGCACAGCCTATCAGGAAACCCAGGCGTTTTAGAGCCGTGATGCTAATAACATTGCTGAACCTGCTACCCCATATATAACTTTTATTTTTGGAGAAGCCACCTCATTAGAAGGAGAGACAGGACGGGGACACACACACACACACAGAATCAAGAATGAAATCAATGTGGGGAAGATCCCAGATTTGAAGCATGAAGCTCACCAGGGTTATGGAAAAGCCTGGGGGTTGCACTCTTTCCAAAGGTGGCCGAGGGGATTCAGCCTGCTTGACTGGTCACCCAGCTGAGGGAGTACAGCCAAGGTTCCTCTCCCCCTCCCTCCCTCTTTCATTCCCCCCTTCCCTTCTCCTCCCCATTTCTCTCTCTGTCCCTTCTTCCTTCCATCCAATGCCCAACATTGCACCATGTGTATTTTTAGCATTTAGGCTGCTGGCAAACGGGAACCGGAGCGATCCCGTGGAATCCTCATCTCTTCAAAAGGTCAAAAGAAAATGAAAGCAGGTTGCTGCCATGAATTCCCTGGCCTGCCTCTTACTTCTTAGGTCCGCACTGCTTTCAGGGATTTCCAGAGCCGGCTATGAGAGGTCAGCCTCTCAGCACCACATTCGCTGCATCTTTTTGGCTCAGGGTTTATCAGCCTTGGCAATTTCAAGATGCTGGCTGGGGAATTCTGGGAGTTGAAGTCCATGCATCCTGAAGTTGCCAAACTTGAGAAAGACATCTGGGGTGAAACAAGGACAGCGGAGCATCGCTGCCTTGACCAAGCTATTGGCAACTCCTCCAAAGATGGTCTGCTTGTTGCCGGAAGAGATGATGGCAGCCGGATGGCCAGGTGGCACTGCCCCGAAGGAAGAGGCGGCATTCATCTCCTTTCCTGCAAGAACATCTGGGCTCCTCCTGCCCTGGGGCAGCTCCTTCCAGGGCCTCTTCCTGCAGGAAGCTTTGGGTCCCATATTGTGGCTGTGTGGAAGGCAACCAGCCCATCCCACCAGCTCGGCTCTTGGCCGCTGCAGTCCAACTGGCAGATCCCAGTTATGAGATGCTGCTTCTCCGCCTCAAGAGACAATGGGACGCTGCCGTTCGGCCGGGCAGGTCTTCTTCGTGGTCACTTTCGCAATGGCGCTGAAACAGAGAGCAGTGTGACCTTCAGGGTGGAGATCTGCTGCCGGTGGAGAAGAAGTCCTCTCTTTGTGGACAATCCCAGCCGACGCGCACAAGGACCAGCCCGAGGGTCTCTTCCTTGGCAAGACCAGCAAGGTGCCCCTGAGCAAAACTCCTCACCAGGATCATGCCTGGGTTGCCGCTGCTGAGAGAGTTTTGCTGCAGGATAGTCTTGCACTACAAGCTTCTGTGACACGGAGGGGAAATGTGAGTTTCCCAGGAGGAGCTGAACGGCACTCAGGAGTGCTAGGAAGTGCGGTCCAGCCATCCTGGGGCAATGAGGTTCCCAGGCCGGTCCTAAAGTTGGCCGGGTCCTTGCACCTCTCAATAGAGGAGGAGGAGGAGGAGGCAGCATTGCCAGACCCTGGGAGCCCAAGTGGGATTCTTCTCTTGCCAACTCTTTGCGCTCAATGTACTTACCGAACTGTCTTCTTGCATTAAGCGAACTTTTCGCACCAGTGAGCGAGATAAATGGTTGCACAGAGCCACTATGCTGTAGGTGAGCTGGGGAGAAAGAGGCACTTGGTCACACACTGGAAACCCAAATCAGGGATGCCCTCATGCTAATAATCAGGTTCCTAGAAATGGCCACCTCTGGAAGCCACACTAGGAAGGTTTATGCCACGTTCCCCCAACTCTTGGCTGCCTCTGTTCCTTCTTCTGAAGATTCTCCTCAATACTCTAAGCCACCCAGGACAAGGGGCAACCGAGGCTGTTTTCCAACATGGCTTGAGTTCAGAAACATCCCGCCTCCCTTTGCAGCAGAAAAAATACCTAGGAGGAGGAGAGCAAGCCCATGCCCTTCTCAAGGCCTGCTCTTGCCAGTTCAGACAGGATCCAGAGGCAGCCTCTACCCGAGGTCCCACGGAGCAGGAATCAGGCTGGTTGGCTGACCAAATAGGCCTTGACCATCGCTCCTGAGCTTGGGGCTTCCAGAGAAATCCTCCCTCTCTTTTGATTGGGGCCATTCCCTTGCCCCTAGTTCTCCCCAAAGGGTCTTTACAAGCTCACAAGGGAAGCCACATGGCATGGACTCCCTGGAGCTCTTCGTGTGTCCATTTCTGTTCCCTGATGTCACATCTCAGGTTCTTACCTTCCACCGCCTCCTGGCATACTGCTTTTTGAAGTTCTCCAAGTTAATGACCGATTCCCGCCTTACCATGGCTTGGTGGTTGTCCATGGGCTGGAGACAAGAGGCGACAAGGTCAGGCCCAGCCTCCCCTGCCCCCCCCAAGGAGAAAGTGCTCAAATGCGCCAGGCGTATTGCCTGGTTCACATTTAGGCTGGCTTTTTTCTTAAGCTCAGCCACCTTGTTCACCTGTTTTCTCTCTAGTCCTTCCTATGCAGGTGTTAGATTTTAGTCTTCTAGTTCCTTAGAGTAAGACCCATCGCCTTGTTTTTGAATCCCGTATAAAATTATTGTAGGACCATCACCCTGCCCTAACAACCCTACAGATTCAAATGTTTTGCCACTGAAATATGAGCTCAGATTCAGGTATATAAATCTTGGCTGAGGAAGAACCACAAACAGCTGACCAAGCTGCTCTCTCAAAGATTTATTTACTTACTATGTTTTTATTTATTTACTATATCTGCTGCCCAACTCCGTAAGACTTTGGATGGGGTATAAATGTTTAAAAAGTAGTACAGCACTAAGTTGAAAGTTTCAGGCCCAGGGAGACATTTGCCTCGGTTCAAGATTGAGGAGGCTCAGTCTCAACTACAATTGAGCTTCTTCCTTCTGTAGTTTTCCTGGGCTTGAGAAGAAGAGGGCCCACCAAGCAGCTGGCGTCTGAGTCCTGTTCCCCCCCCACACACACACACCCCGCTTATTTCAGCCTCGGTTCCTCCATTTTCTGATAAAAGTCCCCTCCCCTTCCTTTTCACCTCCATCAAGCAGCTCTTAAACCTTTAGAGTCCACTACAGCTGACCTGAGAAGGAAATAATTTCTGAGTGAGGAAGGCCCCTCGCCTAGGACCAAGCAGAATTCGCCAGAAGGAGCAAGATCATCTTCAGGGCATCTGAACACAAGCTCTCTCTAGAAAGCACATTGCACTAAACAAATATTTATTGAGTCTCGTTCTGAGATTAGTTACAGAGTTGGCAGAATTTAAGCTCTCTGGAGGAGATACCAGATAGTGCATCTTCCATGTCGTTCTCTCGTTCATTTTCCAATTATCTGTATACAAAAATTAGTTCTCCCGTTACAGAGAGATCTGATGTCTTAACTGGGAGGAAGCGGTTTGTTTCTTTGGAATGAGATAATAGTCCAGGCTGAAGGTCCTGCCTTACGCAGCAGCACATGTGAGGTGACAGGGATGTGTGCAAATTTATTCTGAATCCTCTGTTTATTCTCCAAGGAATTTGCAAGATTGACTTTCACCCAGAAAGCCTGCAGAGAGTGCTTTGCAGAACCCAAGAGACTTCACATCTGGCTCCATTATTAAAAAATACTTTCATACAGAATTTCAAAACAAAAGAAAATCAATGCCTATTTACAGCGGCAACTCAGCAATAAATAAAAAGCTTTTAAGGTAAGGATGCTGAACTACAGTCAAGTCTTGAGGAGGCCTTCAGTTGTGAGGGTAAGCTCAGGGCATCTTCCAAAGGATAAAAATAGGGCAAGCTTTGAAAAAAAAGATCCAAAGCCTTATTAGAAATTAATTGGGACGCAACCAAGGGAGGCATAAATATCCAGAACCCAAGGCATCTCCACCAGGACGTATTTTCACAGGGACAAAAATATATATAAATACGGTGGTAACAAGGGTCTGTCAAATAACATTGTTCAAAAATAAATCCAATTGTGTGAGTTCCGCATGCAGGCTTCCTGAATGGGAGCAGGCTCCCGTCCAAGCAATTCCTCACCGATTTGGACTGAAACAGCAGCATAAATATCTTTGTTTTCAGCAGCATCACTGACTGGATTTTGTCATGCCCAGATTTAAGGCCGCCAGGAATTCTTCGTAGCAGGACCTGTTCAGCAGCTCGTTGAGGTCCTTCTGGAAGACGCAGCCGAAGCTGGCCGGCGCATAGCCCTCGTCGCTGCCCTCGGACCAGAAGCTGCCCATTAAGTCTTGGATCCACTGGAGTTCTTCCGACAGTTCCTTGCTCAGCTGTTCGTAGTGTGACTGCAGGCCCATGTACCTCCCCGCGACCCCAGCGAGGTTGGCACCCGCTGCCTGGACATCCTCCTTCAGGTGCTTCTTCAGGGAGTCGATCTTGCGATATTCGTACTTCAGTTGGGAAAGCTCGTGCTTCACGCTTTCATGTTCCTCCTTGTACCAAGCTTCCTTCTCGTTGTAGATGGAGACCAGTGCATCAATGTCCCCCTGCAAGGAGTCGTGGGAGGCTGCCAGGGTGCCGACGCTCTTCTCCATACCAGAGATCTCCTCCACTACACGGGCAAAGCGTTCAAAGGTGGCATAGGTGTTGTTTGGAGGAATGCTGGAGTGGTTTTTGATGGTGTAATCTCTCAGCCATTTGGTCTTCAGCGGCCTGTGCTCGGTCCTCCTGTGGCCTTGGACTTTGGAGCCTTCTTTGGACTGGAGAGAAGCCGGAGGATGGTTATTTACCAAGAACATCTCACCACAAGGGTCTAAAGACACCACAACACCAACATCATCACACCAGGGTGCAAATACACACACATGCAGCAGGTGCCGGAAGCAAGCGCACGTCCTCTCTCCTCTTCATGCATTTGGCATCTTCCTTGCAAAACGTTTGTGAAACAGGAGCGTTCCCACAAGGAAAATTACCTCACTACGTGCCGACATCCACATCTGTACACAACTCTGGACTAACCTCTGTCAAAACAGAATCATTTCTGGGACAGTCCCACCAGCATTTATAGGAGGAGGCATAGGAAAAGTTAAATTCCAGCACTGGAGAGGGAAAATGCATTGGGGGCAGAGCCTGCCTTACACGGGATGCCCAGCAAAGAGAGAATTTTCTGCCAACTCATTTCATGGATATCAAAAAATAAAACAAAAATTCAGATCAGTTTACATACGACTGCCAGCGTTCATAGGTTTTTGATATTCTACGATTTGGAATTTCCAAAATTCACCTGGGAAATGCTAACCTCAAGATGCCCCTTCCGGCTTTGGCATGCAGGCCACAAGGAAGTGGGGACTGATCCCCGAGGCGGGTCTCCCTTCTCCTCGTCCTTCCTGGAAAGTTGCACTTACAAGCAACCACTGACTTCAAGAAGGGCAGAAGGGAAGGATTCTACATTCAACAAGACCCAAACAAGCAAAGCCGAGATAACCAACTGCTTCATTCCATGCCGACAGCAGAGATGGGTACGGAGAACTCAGTGTGTGCCAGGACAGAAAATTGTATCTCAAATATGGAATAATAATATGTTCGAGAGAAGAAATGTTTTTTTTAAAGCTAGGCCTGATTGCTTTATTCCTTTCCTCTGAAAAGGACCTCAGAAATAGGCTTTGCAGTGGAGAACTAGAGTAAACGGAAGGATTCCCCAGAGGAGCACCTGATTGACCTCATGCTGCTAAATGATGAAAATCAGGGTATGAACCTGGGTGGGGTGGAGGGCTTCCTCTGCCCAGATAGGGAGGGCCATACGAAGTTCTGTCCCACTTCAGCAGCACTTGGCTGTCCTCCTCCCATCCATTCACTGTGAAACCTCTTGACTTACCTTGATCCAGGGGTGCCTGAGCGCTTCCTGGATTGTGAGTCGTTTCCTAAAAGGGGAGAAAGTCCTCAGTGAATTCCCCCCACCCCACCCCTTGTGGGAAAGAGCTGCCAGTCAGAGGCATGTTCCAAATGCCTCACGCAGGGATGGCCCGCTCACTCCTCCATCCGTGGAAGGGATCAAATCATGAATATGAGTCCCACCTGGAGCCTCCCTGTGCTTCAGCGGAGGCAGCCCAGGAAGCACTTGGGGGGGGGGGGGGGGCTGTCGTAAGCCTGTTTATCTACAATCAATGCACCTTCTATGCTTCCTTTGAAGAGGCATATCTGAAAGCTATATAGGCGCTCACAGGAAACTCATTCTTAGATTAGGGGCCCAGGAAGAGCACCCCATAAATGCCCATTTTTTCCTTTTCGGAGGTTCTCTGACAGCCCCGTTAAGCAGGGCCCTGCGGCCCCTAAGCCAAATTGTGCTGAACCGAAACAGCCTTCCCCTTTCCTCCTACGAGTCCCAGTGAGGTATCGTGGGAGCCCACAAAGGTTTTCCCGCTTCTTCTCACATGCAGTGGTCATCTGGGCACCTCCTGGGCTAGACGGAGGACCGTCAACCCTGGCAAGACGCTCGGGACGACGTACCGTGGATCTTTCACCAGAAGCTTCCGGATAAAATCTTTTGCCAGGTCACTGGTGTGGCTGAAGAATTCTTCATCAAATTCATAGCTGACGGCAGTGATGTTAGCCAGCGTCTCTTGCTTGGTCTCTCCAAGGAACGGAGAAGCACCACTCAGCCTGCATGGGGAATTGGCGGGGAGGGCCAGAGTATCAGGAGTGGATTTGACAGGCTGGTGGAGACAGAAGACACCAAGGACCCTGGGCCAGAGCCCACAGGAAAGGGCCCTGTGAGAATCCGGTGATAAAACCAAGACAAGCATTTGTGTTGCCCAGGAAGGCTCCTTGGTGGCTCAGTTGCCACAGGGAGGGAGGGGGGGAGGAACTGGAGCTATCTCTCCTCTTCCTGCCTTGGTAGGAATGTGGGCGCACACAAAAGAAGCCAGGAAGAGGGAGCAACTGCAGCCTGCTGGGTTGTGGGGTGGGAGATCCATGCCAGGGACCCCCAAAGCCTTGATGGGCATCAGAGGTTCCTCCCCCTGGGCTGCAGCCTTCCCAAGACCAGACAGCTCCACACTGCCACCTGGTGAGCGGCCTGTGCAACTGCTGCCAGGGATTCCCAACAGCCTTGTGCGCTCACTCCACTGGCCAGCTTTGGGCATTTTGCTGGGGTAACTGAGAAAGTGGGCAGCCCCTTTATGGATCATCTTCTCCCTCCCCTGCCCACGGACACCTGTGGGGCCAGCCTTCACTTCTCCATTTGCTTGCTTTCCGCCACCTTGCTAGTCAATTAGAATGTTTTTAATCGCAACAATGAGTTGCATGCAGCTCCATTCCAATCTATGTAATACTCAATTACGGCCTCACACTCTCTTCTGATTTGCAGCTCAATTCTTGTCGTTCCCCCCACCACCACCAAGTGCCGATGCAACCTCTTCCCCAGGAGGGGCTGGGGGAATGAAGCCCACCTCCACTTTTGCCACCAGCTGCCTGAGACAAGTTTCTTCCTCTCAATCAGGCTGATTTTACAGGGTCGTTGTGAGGATAAAGTGAAGAGGGGGCACTGATTGTACCTCTTGTAGGAAATGTGGGGTTGAAAATAGGAGGGAGCAGATAAAAATAAATAGATGAATAAATAAATAAAGGGAACTAATAATCCAGTACTTACAATATGTAAGTGATGACTCCAATGCTCCTGAGAAAAAGGGAAAAAAGAAAAGACACCCACAGATTTGTGCTAAAGCCAATCACTCGGTCAGGGGGACAGTAGGGAAAAAAACAGCAAACTTGTCTTCTGTTTGCTGATTTGTTCTCAAAGGCTGATACAGCACACAAAAATCAGCTGGACCAACCCGCAGCCCAACCGAAAAAGACCAGGTTAAGGAAGGAGGCTGGAGGGACAGCAAACGCAGGCAGAAAAGACTCACCACAGATCAGCTGCCAGTCCCAGTGGCTCGTAATTGACGATTTCTGGAGCTGGAAAGAGAGTGTGGATCCCAAGATCAGAGAGACAAAGGCTGCCTGCCCCAACTTGAAGCTTCCCAGACATGTTAGAGACAGCCAGGACCCATCATCCTCAGCCAGGAAGGAAGCTGCACTCCTGGCAGACAGTGGCAGGGCCCCGGACTGAGAGACTCTGCCACCCTGGGCCCTGGATAAGTTGAGGGCAAAAGGGCACCAACTTACCCACGAATTCTGGTGTCCCAAAAATATTCTTAAACTCCACTCCATCTTCTATTTCATGGGCCAGACCAAAATCGATCAGTTTTATGTGAGGAATGGGGAGGGTCTTGTCCAGCAGCATAATATTCTCAGGCTTTAAGATGAGAAGGAGAGCAGAGAAGAGAAGAGCATCAGCCCTCAGGCTGAGCTGGGGGGGGGGAGGGGGGGCTCAGGGGGCTGCACCCCCAGCTGGTCTGTCTGGACAGGAGGAAAAGGGCTTTAGCAGCAGCTGCTGCTCACCTTTAAATCAAAATGGGCGATCTTCTTGGTGTGCAGGTAGTTGACCCCGTCCAGGATCTGCTTAATGAACTGTGTGGCTTCCTCCTCACTCAGTGACTCCTTCTGGGCCAGGAAATCAAAAAGTTCCCCTCCGGATACTCTGCGAAATCCGAGGAGGAAGCACATGGTGGTCCCCGTGTTCATTGCCTATCTGACGATTCATCCCAAATGAAATAACATCATAACCATATGGGGAATTATTTATAAAAATCTCAGTTGTGGGAAGGAGAACAGCCAGGATGCCTTCCTTTGTTTTCCCTTCCCTGGGCTGGGAGATGCCCTAAAATGAGCTGCCCTCATAAAAAAAAAAACAGTTGGAAGATGGCCTCCCTTTCAGCAAAGTGCAATTTGGATGAGGCTCCTCTTGTTTACTGAGTTTGTTTTGTTCCACAAAGAAGGATCGAGTTGCAAACTTCCAAATTCGCTTCTTTCCTCAACTGAGCCCAGCCTCCATCACAGCTCGTCCGGATGTGCTGGGACTCCGTTCTCTGATCAACCCGAGGCTCCTTCTGCAGCCCCCCAAATTCGCAGCCTGCCTGTGAGCACAGGTCTCTCAAAGGACACCACTTCCTTCCACAAATCAGGCTGCTATTTTGTGCTCCGGTGTGAGGCTTACGGTGCTTTCTCATCCTTTCTGCCCTCTTAGAAATGAACTACAAGAATTTGGAGAGTCTCATTTAGTCCCAGAACCACCGAAACAAACAGAAATGCCCCCAAATGTTCCTGCCTGAAGCAGAACTGGGTTGTGTGACAGATCTGTAACCGTGACAAGAGACACAACTTTCCTTTGCATGCTGTCAAAATCCAGCAATAATGGTGACCCGGAAACTTGGATGGAAGAATTGACGCTAAGCTTAAGTGAGTGAAGTTTATTGCAAGGCGGTGCTCAGTGTTGATCCAGGCTTCTAGAGACCCTCTCTGAGCATTTCAACACTTGCAGAGACCCCAAATCCATATTTACATGGAAGAGCTGAGTAACTTGAGCGTTTTGCACTTAAAAGGATGGCTGGGGGTTTTGCATCCATGTTTAGTTTGTGTTTGTAGCTTCATCTTCCAAGCTCCAACCATTTGGGAAAGTCTGTCTTTGTTCTGAACCAATAACTTGGAACAGTTTCCTTCTTGTTCAAATAATATTCACTTCATTAAAACTGGATTTATAAATAAACAAGGAAAGGGCACATTCACTGTTATTATGCATGAAGAGCTACCTGTAGGCACTATGTGGCTGGTTTCATCTGAGCCCAGGGGTGAAAGATGAACCGGTTTCCCACCGGTTTGCTGGCCGTGCCTGTGTCGTGCATGCCAAAAGGAGGCTTGGGAAGGTAAGTAGAGCACGAGGGAGGGATTAGCTGTGTCGCGTGATTTAGCTTTGCTACAAAGCAGGATTCCTAGCAAAACTAAACCGCCCGGTACAGCTGATCATCGGAACTACCGGCTGGGAGGAACGGTTCAATTGAATTGGTAGCCTTTTTTTTACTATCGTTATGTGTGAATAGAGAATATTTTGATAAGCAGAGCAGAAACCCTAAACTGATCTGCAGGTAGATTAATTTTTATTTTAGGCAAACAAGATAGCAGAGACCCAGAATCGCCTCATAAACTGGAGGATTCTGTGTTGATGAAATGGATCGGTGTTTCTCAAGCTGGGGGGCTTTAAGATCCGTGGGACTTCAACTCCCAGAATTCCCCAGGCAGTTATAAAATAGTTAATGCGCTCCACCATTCCCCAAAATTCCTCTGAAAGGGGAAACCAGCCAACCCCAGCGGACCCCCTACTCACAGCTCGAGGATAAGGACCACATCGGTTTTGTTCTCGTAAACCTCATGCAGCTGGATGATGCTGCTGTGCAGAATCTGCTGCAGGATGTTCACCTCCCGCTCAATCTCCTCTCGCCGGACCCCGCGGCGACTGGCCCGGCTCTGCCGCTTCTTGATGAACTTGGCCGCGTAGTGCAGCCCCGTGGCCTTCTCCCGGCACCGCTTCACAATGGCAAATTGCCCGCTGCAAGCAAAGCGACCGGACAGGGTTACTCAGGAGTGAGGTGGTGGGGCGGCGTCTGGTGCGGCAGAGGGGAGGCTCCCTGGATGCTCCCTGGATGCCCCCCGTCACTCCCGGCTGAGATACGGGAAACGGGTGCTGGATGAGGACTGGACAAGGGGGGGCATTCCAAGATGTAAATGAAAATTCAGTCATCCGGGCCAAAAGCATCTAAAAGGTGAAATCATGGCAACTGGACCAGAGTTTATTAAAACTGAGATGTTTCACTACTCATCCAAGTAACTTTTCAATCAAAATGAGAATTTGGGTAGTCGGAGAATTTTTTTAATCAACTTTGGTCCAGTTGCCATGATTGAATCTTTTTAGATACTTTTGGTCTGGGTGACTGAATCTCCCTTTACATGTTGCTTTTCATTTTGGGGAGAAATGCTGACAAGGCTTGATGAGGCAGCCTTTCTGTACAGCTGGCCATCGGAGTCCCAAGGTCGCCCATCCGGCCGGGCCTTCCAAGGTCAGAAACAGGAAACAGAGGCCAGATGAGCCAATGTCACAGCCTGAGGGGTGGGGGGCTCCCCCAAGCTCTCTTCCCTCCAGGTGTGAAGAAATCTGCCTCGAGGGGCCTCCTTGCAGGAAGCTCTTCTGAAGCTTAAAGGGAGGGCAGCCCAAACATGGAGGAAGCAGATGCACAAATCCTTCCTCAAATCCTTTCAAGGATGGGCTCCAGAGAAGGAGAGGCTGGAGAACAGGCAAAGCCCCCCTCCCCCAGCTGCGAGAGATGGACCCCCTCCAACCCCTTCTCAGAATATCCCAACTCACAAAGGTCCCAGGTGCATGAGACGCTGGCTGTGTGGATAGTGCAGTGATGCAACTGAGACACCAGATGGCGTTAGCCTTTGTGGCCTCTGGGAATTAAACAATGGGGTGGGGGCTCTTTCTGGCTGAGAATAAGCAGAAGCCTCCCCCCCCACCCCCCGTCTTGTCTGAAACTGGGGAGCTTGAGCGTTCTCAGCATTTGAGACCCAGGTTGCAAGCCCATCTGAACTGGAAAAAGCATATTCAGATGATAGGCAGGCGAGAATGTATGGCATCTTGCATGCCATCTAAACATTGGCATCACGTCACGTGCTGGGCCTGGCGGGCAGGGGGTATTTTTGGAGGTGCCTTAAGAGCCCTGATGCTCAGCAGAGGCAGCTGCTCCGAGCTGGGAGCGCAAAAACGGGCCCGGCTGGGCCAAAGTGATGCTCAGCTCAAAAGCAGAGGGGAAAGTTGGGCAGGGGAGAAAGGGGGGGGGGGGGGGCTCCTCTACTGGCAGCTGCAGCCAGACTTGGTGGCACCACCCAGAGCCTGTCTGAGAGCCCCAGGCGACAGGAGGAGGCTGTCCAGCTGCCTGCCCTCTTTACGCTGGCCAGATGACCTCAGCGGGAGAGCATTCACATGCTGCAAAACAGGCTTCTTGGCCCACCTAGGCTGGCTGGGGACGCTGGGACCCGTTATCCAACACAGCTGAGTCACTCAGAGGCCCCTGCCGCAGGAGATGGCAGGACTTCGTACATAAAGGCGAGCCGTAAGGGACGGAGGTGGGGTTGAAGTTGGACTGTAGATGCCATCCCCAGCATGGAAGGCTGAAACCATCATTGTGGCTGTGTGAATCCAGTAAAAGGGTTGTTTGCTTTTCAAAATGTCAGCCAGCCGCCCAAAAGCAAGTTTCCCAGGCCTGTTGGGGCAAATCTGTTTGGGCTGCTCCTCTATCAAGGGGGGGTCCCCTAAGATGTCCCCCAGATTGATTGGTCACTTGTTAAGCGAGGCTGCTGGTTCCTCCCCACCTTACCCGAGTGTGAGAAGTCCCGAGCTAAGCAGTGCCCAGACATCGAGGCCCACCCAACGGGCTCTTCTCAGCCGCCCTTTCTTGATTCTGCAAAATTGGACTGGGTCGGCCCTTGTCCAAGGCTGGTGCCCCGTTGCAAGCCAGGCTCCCTGGGTGCTGCACAAGAGGCCTGGTGGGGGTGGGCAGTTGATCCGGCCGGCCTCCTGGCCAGAGTGACCCTCCCAGAGGCTAAAGATAGACAGGGAGCCGGAGCAGCTATGCCCGGAATGAGAGGCAGCCTCTCCTTCCGAGGGTCCCAGCAAGGGCCTGGGGCAGCAAAACGGAAGGAAGGCCGGTTCCTCTGGGGGTGCCACGGCCGGACTGTGGAGGGTGGCAAAGGACAGAATCCGGAGAACAGCGAATAAGGCCACGGAGGCACCAGGAGTAATTGGAGGGAGGAAAGCCTCCCACCTTAGCTGGGGATCATGGGATCTGGAGTCCAAACCCGGTGCCGGTTGCCTGTGGGGCTGCTTTTAACACAGGAGCCTCTCTTTGGGGCCAAGACAACCGCTTCTGTGGGGCCAAGCAGCACCCTTTATTTCATCCCCTTAAGAACGACCCTGCGAGGTGGGCTGGGCTGAGAGGCCCCAAGTCACCCCATAGGGGGGCTGCCTGTGGAGAAAGGAGGGGCTGCCCCCCTGTGACTCCCTGTATTTTGTTAAAAAGCCAAGTTTTGCAAGGCAAGGAATGCTGCCCCCCGATTCCCCTGGGAAACCTCCAGAAAGAGGCATCCCAGGAGAGGCCGGCCATCCCTGGCCCCTTCCCTCTGGACACAGAGGAGTAGCAGCAGCAGCAGCGAAACTGGGGGGGGTAGGGGGCCCCTCTTTTCTTAGTCCATTCATTGGCCCAAATGCTGCCCACAACGCACCCTTTGTTGCCAAGACGGCTGTCTTCTAAAGAGAAAAAGGGAACGAAGGGACCCGCCCGCAGCACAGCAAAGCAGCTCCTGTGAGGCTGGACGGGCACTTTGTGGGCCAAATGCCAGGCCAAAATCCTACTCCGACTTCCAAAGAACCAGCCCAGAAATGCAAACACCAGCTGAAGTGAGCAAATCTGATTCACCCATGGCTGGGTCGGCCCCCTTGCTGGCCCCCTTCCCACTGGGGGGGGGCAAGGGAGGGGGTGGATGGGCTCCAGGGGCCAAACCCTGCTTGCTGTGCTCTTTGCGCGTCTCTCAGTGGAGCGCAGCTGCCTTTGGCCCTTTGGCCCCCTTTCTCCTGGGCCAGGCCAGCCACTGACCCCCGAGGCTCCCTGGGCTGACAGGGGCTCCCCTCGGAGTCAGTGCTTGCAGGGAATCTCAGCTGGGATGGGATGGGGAACCCCAGCCTGCCCCTCCCCCCGCCTCCAGACTGGGCCGGCCTTCGCCTGCACCCGTGAGAATCAGCCTGCTCAACATACGCCCAACCATTGTTTGGTGGGACACAAGACTCATCCAGGTGCTTCTGCCTCACCTGGGCACCCAATGACTCCTCACACCTGCTTTTGCACAAGCCACTATTGTCTGGGATCCTGGAGAGAGCCAACCGTACTTGGATTGGCCTCACACAACGCCAGATGAAGCACCAAGCCAGACCCAACGGGGGCTTCTTCAGAAGCAGCCCCTTGTCTCTCCAACCGCCAATGTAAGCGCCCCAGAAACCAGGCTCCTCGGGTTGGTCCTTAATCTGGCAAGGGTGGGGTGGGTGATGGGAACTGCAATCCCATCGCTTCTGGAAGCTCCTGCCAGGTGTTCCGACTGCTGCCTGCTTATCGCTCCTCTTTGCCCCAATTCAGGCCAGCGGCCCTCGGCTTCCTTCTGGCACAGGCCTCTGTGCTCAGGAACTGGCCAACGCCCAGCGTGACCTTGGGCCCCATTGCAGCCTCCGCCCTTATCATGAGGTTGCTTGCCCCTCCCTGGGTCCTCTGACAGGGGCTGAGTGGGGAGGGGATCTGCCCACCAGGATCCTCCCAAACCATTGTGCCCTTCCGACTAATTGATTATTCACCGGATCCACTGGAGCTCTTCGGGATGCTAAGGGCAGAAAGAGCTTCCCAGTCCCCAAAGGTTCTTCCTGGGGCGAGAGAAGCCCATCTCATGGGGGAGAACTAGGGAAGCGGCTGCTCATCCCTCATTTTCAGAAACATGAAGTCCAGCCCGTGATTGCAAGGAGGAGAGCTGGGCAGGCTGGCCAAGCCCCCCCCCCCCCCTTGGTCAACTGTTAGTAGCAAAGACTTCCACAACAATGACACACCCAACTTCTGACTGCAAACAACCCCCGCTGGAGCCCGTCCAAAGTGAAGCATGAAGTCACCCGAATGGCTGCTGCCCACAGAACCAGGGAACTCTGACATTGAGGGCCATTCTGGGCAACATGATCCTAGTGCTCTGCATCCCAAGTGCCCAGGGCAGCCAGCAGCCGCTGAGGGCCCAGGAAGAGCCGCTGCCCCCAAAAGCTGCTAAATCTCCACCAGCCACTGGCTGACCATGTGGCGGCCTATCTGGGCATCACTGGAGGGACCATCACAGTCCTAAGCAACTGGGACAGCCCTGGTACTTCTCCAGGTTCATCCTGGACCTTGTGAGGTCACCTGCATTGGGGCAGAATTGCAATTCCAAAACCTTTTGGCTCAGGAAATTACGTGACTGGAACAAGCTTTGATTCATGCCCTGAGCGGCTTCCTCTTTCCACCACTTGACAAAGGCACACAAAGCTGGCAGGAGTGCCAACAGGTCACGAGCACCCAAATGCCAGGCCAACTTTGGGAAAGGAGCCCCAACCGGCTGCTGCCCCAGAGGAAGCCCCTGCTGGGGCCGCCCTTCCATGGGGAGGCAGGTTGGGCTGAGGGGCCCAGCCAGGTATGGGCTCCTGCGGGGCCGCTTCAGAAGCATCGGAGCCAGCTGCTGTGCCAGGAGAAGGCAGCCTCCGGCTCTGGTGCAAGGAACAAGGCGGGCAGGGCAGTCACCCCACTTCCCAATCCTGTCAGCTGCCGGCTGAAATCCACTTTGCTCTGGGACGGCCCTGGCAATCCCTTCGCTGGCAGACGCAGCTGTCACTGCCTGGAACTGCTGCATGTCTGTCAGAGAGGCCCTCAGAGGCTCCCTTGGCAGAACCAAGCAGGAGGCAGGTCCCTGCTGCTCCCGAGACCAGGCGTCTGCAGGCGTTTTTCTGAGGCTGGCTCCTCCTGACACCATCAGGGCTCTGGCCCCCGAGAGCCGCCTTCTGCCCCCAAACGTCCAAAGTGCTCCTGCTTCACACGAGGAGAAAATGCTTTTCCATCTCTGCGCAGCAAGCAGCCAGCCAGGGTGTGGGATCCCGCAGCCCAGTTCAGGCCAGCGAGTGCCTTCTCAATCTGTATTTCAGGCATCTTTCAGCACACACACACACACCCCGCCCCCATCAAAGTGTTGAAATATCAGGCAAGAATTCAGCAAGACAAAAATGACCTCTTCCTGCCAAGCTTCTGCAGTCCCAAAACTTCCTAAATGGACCAGCCAGCATTCCAGAGAGACGACTCTTCTTCCTTTCGCCTAACAGCCTCTCTGCCAGGCAACCCCCTAGAAGCCCACCCTGGGGGGTGCATTTCCATGGCAGAGAAACACAACAGCGAAGAAGTCACTGAATTGGGATGAAAGTTTGGAACCGGATGGGGCTAAAGGGAAGTTGGGGATTACCTGCCGAGCTCCTCCCCGATTTCGTACAGGTCGTCCACCTTCTGCTGTTTAAACACGGCCATCCCTGGAGTCTGCACCCCGCAAGCTGGGAAGCGAAGGCAAGGAAGAAATGGCCTTTTTAAACATTTGCTCATTTCTGTCTTCCTTTGGTTAAACTTCTCTCCCGCATTTCTGCCAGGTATGGCCCATCGGGCTCCCATTTAGATTTAATTTCCTGGACTGGTACACATTATAAGAATTCAGTGTCACAAAAGCGTGGATTAGTATAATAGGGGCACGATAGCCTGCTTTACATGGGACCCAAACTTAACTGCATATGTGCTAACCCCCCCGAGGCCACCCCACAGCCTGGCCTGGTGGGGCTGGGCCAGAAGCCAAAGCTGGCGTCTGAGAGCAGGAGCCCTGGCCCACCCTCGATACATGCCACTTCCTCTCCCAGGGTCTCCCTAATTGGCCCTCTCACTCCTGAGCTGCTCTGGGCCAGGACAGGCAAAGCCCAGCCCAGGAGAAGCAGAGATGCCTGCAAAGGGAGGTCTTTTCGGGGGGAGAGCTGGACAGATGGGCCCCAGGGAGGCTGCTGGCCGTACGCTGGAAAAGACCAGAGCCACAAAACAGAATGGGCAGAATATTTTTCTGGGCACCACCTGAAGCTTTCTAGTGTCAGTGAAGCTTGCTTACTTAGCCTCAGTTTTCACCCTGTAAAATGGGGACCACCTAAGCAGACTTTTGAAGGAAAGCTGTCTGAGAGGTGGTGGGGAGAGGGTGCAGGGCCTCTGAAGGACCAGGCATTTCTGCCAAGGTGGTTTTAATTCAGGGAGTGTGTCTCCCTGCAGCAGCAGCATAGTTGGTACTGATGCCCCTCCTGACACCCGGATCCCTTGAGCTTTTTCCAACCCAGTTCTGACTCAGTGCAACCAGCCCCCCCCCCCCCCGGTTCACTTGCCTGAGCACCACCCTCTCCCCAATTTACCCAGAGGAAGATGGGATGCTCTGATCTGTTGGATCTCTACCAAAAAAGAAAAAAAAGGTCTCAGCCAGATTGGAGGACACCCTTTAAGCCCCCTTTAAAAAAGGATTTTGTTCTAATCTCCTTAAAATGTGGCCTATCCGCTTTTTGAAACCCTAGCAGAATACCTGAGATTATCTTTGGCCGAACCAAAATGAAGCCACAAGCAACAAAAGGCAAACCTAAAGCGAGAGACAAATGAATTGGTGGAGGAAATGTCCTTGGGGCTTCCAACCAGGAATCAAAATACAATTAAGGCCAAAAGAGGAACCCCAGAAGGACTTGGGTGGGTCCTGGCTGGAACAAATGGCACCTTGGCTGAGATGCCTTTGAAGCGGCAATGAGAAGGGGGTGAAAGTCCCCTGAGAAAGATCTCAAGGGATCTGGGAACCTCTTTGGGCTGTGATTCTTTTCCTGGAAACTCTGCTACCCAGACACCCCGATTCTCCTTCCTGAGACATTCAGTCTAGAAGGCAAAGTGAGAACCTGGTGGCCCCTTCAGTGTCCACCCGTTTCACGGACGTTGGAAGGAGATGGCTTCAGCCCACAGAGCCTGTGCCAAACTCAATTCATTAGGCTCCCGGCAGGCAAAAGGCTGTCCCAGATCTCTGTTTGCAAGTCAAGACATAATGAAATTAATTAACCGCTTCTGAGATCATCTCAGCTTCAGCAGAGGTGCCTGTCAGGACAAACGGCCTGGGCAAGAAACAGCAGCTCCTTTCTGACCGTTTGTCAAAAGCCGCCCTTCCCTTTTGGCAGCCACAATTCCCCTTGGGGGGCCCTGAGGGGCCTCCTCCGGCTTCCTTTCCAGGGGAGTCCCAGCCACTTTTCATCAGTCTGCAGGGTGCAAAACCCTCACGCTGGGAGGTCCTGCAGCATGCGAAGCCCCCAAGGGTCCCTCGGTCCGGGCACAGGACGTCACCAGAGCCGGTCACCACGGGGCCCGAGTCCAGCCTGCGCGAACCAATCGAACCGATGGTGCCTTGGGGAGCAGCGGGTGGGAGCAGAGCCCCCGAAGGGCTTTGAGGCTGCTCCAAGGGGCTCCGGGCCAAACTCTCTCTCACCCCCGAAGAGCCTGGGCAGAAGGCACACAATGCCCTCAGGCCACACGAGTTTTACAGCCAGCAGGTCCTCCTCAGAGGCAGACAGCGGGTAAGAAACCCCTTAGAAGGCAAGCAGACCAACTTCCCTTCGGGGAAAGAGGCAGTGCTGCGCTGGTCTCCCCCTCCGAGGGCCTTGTGGGTCAGCCGTGAGGCTTCGGCCCCTGGGAGGAAGGACTCTGGCGATGCCCCCGAGGCTCTGGGGGCCCCGCAAGTGCGAGGAAGGGCTTCCTCCCCCTGGGCAGCCAGGCATGCCAGGACGTTGCCCTCTTCCCCAGCCCTGGCAACGCCGCTCTCTTCTGGAGCCTCCTTCGGCACTCGGCTTTCCGGAGAAGCCCCCGACTGAGCAGCCCCCTCCCCCCTCGCCAGGCGTCAAGGGATTCCCACCAACCGAGCTGCATCGCCGCCCGGAGAGCCTACCTGCGCGGCGCTGCGAGCCGACGGCGCCCGGAGCAGCGGCGGCGGCTCTGCCGTCTGCCTCCCCCGCCTCCGTCTGCCGGGCCGGGGAGGAGCCGCGGGCGCCCCCTGCAGCCCCGAGGCGGAACGGCCGGCCCGCAGCCCCCAGTGGGCGGGGGTCTCCTCAGCGGAGCCTCCCCCGAGCGGGTGTCGGGCCCTCCCCGGGACCCCCAAGCGAGGAGCGGCCGGGAGGAGACGGGGCTGCGGCGGAGCTGTTGCCTCGCCCCAAACAACTTTGGCCCAAAGGGAGATTCTGAGGAAAGCCCCAGGCGCGGAATGCTGGACGGGAAATCCCGCCCGAGAAGCCGGTTGCTCCAGCGAGTCATTTCTTGCTCCAGCAGGTCTTCCTGTTTCAGTCCTGGGGAGGCCAGGAATTAGACAGCAGCAGTTCTGAAGGCTAAAAAGCCGCTTTAGTTTTAAACCGCAGAAAGCCTGCCCTGGACCCCCCCCCCCTTCTCTTCCTTAACTCAATAGGGTTAGGGTTAGGGTTAGGCATTAACCAGGGAAGCGTCCTGACCTGGGTCAAGGGGGTTTCCCTCTCCTAGTCCCACCTTAAGCATGAAACTAGAGGGGCGATTTTAAGTCAGTCACTTTCTCAGCCCCACCTCACAGGGATGTTGTGATGGGGAAAATAGCAGGCATTAGGGTTAGGTATGTTGCCTGCCTTGAGTTTTTTTTTCTCTCTCTGTAAAAAGGCAGGATCCCAAAATACCCGGAGCACCACTTCAGCACCCTGGGCATTGACAAAATGGTCAATGTCAAAAGGCGGCTTGACTTGGAACAGCTGCCATCCTGCAAAGCCCCTTGGAGCCCCATCCATCATCCACATCTGCCCATGCCAGCTGCTTGGAAGGATTCCATAGGTGGGCAAAAATGCCAAATCCAGCCTAAATATCAGGCCGACTGTTTGACTGACCATCATAACAGCTGCAAAACAAAATGGGGGGAGGCTTGTAGGTAAAAGGCGCAAACAGGAAAAGGCCCTTTCTTGCCTTGGCCAGAAAATCCCCCCCCCCCCCCAGCTGCTATTTCCTGCCTTTTGCCTGGACTGCAGCAGCCACCACCCAGCCGGAACCCCTCTTGACCCCCCCAGGGTCCCCTGCGCAGGAAGGGGGAGGCAGTTGGGCCTGTTCTTTTGCATCAGTGGCCCCAGGATGATTGGGCTCACAGCCCACCATTGTTCCCTAATGGGCCCACAGGAATGGGGGTCCTCCTAGCATGGGTGAGCCTCCCCTGGCTCCTGGCAACTCTCTGATGGGGCAGAGGCCGGTTGGGATCCTCAGATGGACGCCACCCTCAACTGAGACTCAGTGGCCACTAGCAGGGCATCAGCCCCCTCCACACCCCCAGCCGAAGGGTCTCCAGTGGCAAAGGCTGAACCGGGTCAGGGCAAAGAGCTCAACTTTACCCTACGGACACTGGGACTCCCCACCCCACCTCACCCCACTCCGTTCCTCCTGGTATGTGTTCTTTCGGCCCGCAGGTGCCACCCACTTCTCTGCCAAGGCCGCAAGAGAAAGCAGCCCGCTCGGCCTCCAGGGCGCAAACAGAAACGGCAGCAGGTGGTCATGTGCATTTATTTACTAGGATTGGTGAGACAAAACCAAGATCAAAAGCCTTTAAAAATCAAAGACAGGAAATGGTCTGTTTTCAAGAGGTTGCAAAATTTGGCAAATGAACTCAGGAGCCCCGACTACACTCGTCCTATGTGGAAGAGAAGCTCTACCCCACCCCCCTTCTGGAGCCTGTGCCTGGGGTTCCACCGGCTGTGAGCCCTGCGATGTTCGCAGGATACGGGACCTCTACTTGCGACCCCACCTCCAGAGGGGAGGGGCCTGTGTGTGTGTGTGTGTGTGTGTGTGTGTGTGTGTGTGTGTGTGTGGTTCTAGGGCCTCCAGCAAGAAAGGCAGAAAAATCGACGATCTCGGTGAAGCTTGTGCAAACTGCAAAAGTAGGGGTGGGTGGGTGGGTTACATTCTGCTTGAATAGACACCATGCATAAAATACTTTGCGTATATAGTACAGAGCAGAGTTTGGGGTTCTTTATAAAAAGGGAAGGAAAACCTGATAGCAGGAATTGGAAATCCGGTGTTCCTCAATCTTGGCAGCTTGAAGATGGGTGGACATCAGCTCCCTGAACTCCCCAGCCAGCAGAGCAATTCCGGGGGTTGGCGTCCACCCATCTTCAAGCTACCCCGGGGCTGCGTGTTGGGGTGCACGTGCGGCTGCCCATCTCCCTTTCTTGGTCTCTCCAATGCTGACAGTCTGGGAGGCCTCTGGATGATGAAGACGTCCAGCCGTTGGGCTCCACTGCAAGGAACGCAGGGGGAGGAACCCTTGCGTTACACGACTTGGGGCACCCCACGTAGCCCCCCCCCCACCCCCGAGGAAGCCCACTGAGGACACGAACATTGATCCAGGGAGCCAAGTCAGCCAAAACCCGCCAGGGAGGATTCACCCTCCTCCTCTGCCACCCTGTTATAGCCTAGGATTCAAGGTATTCAGATACCCACACCCGATCTGGATTCTCTCTTTCCCAAACCGACACTGGGCTGTGGGGCGCCTTCTTTGCCCCCAAAGTGGCTTGGGTCTGGCCTGAGCAGACATGTCCTGGCTGTGAGGAGGCAGAGCTCCTGGCCCCTTGGGCTCCCAATCTCTTCCCCGAGGAAGATCTCCGGGGTGGAGGGGGTATTGAAGAACAAAAGCTGTAGGGAAGGAAGGCAGGAAGCCAGAGTGGAATGACTGGATTCTTCGGGGATGAACTGTCCCCCGGCTCCCCAACAGGAACTTTGCTGGGGTTTGCCACCCCCTCTGCTGTCTGTGGAACAACAGGCTCTCACCGCGAGGACCAGGGAGGCTGGTGCCGGAGAGATCCAGCCGGGCGTGGATGGGGCTGGCCATCTGCAGAGAGGTATGGCACTTCCGAGAGCCCCAGGCCAGGGAAAGGAGCACCTTCTTGGTTTCCAACAGAGACGGGGACCCGAGCCCAGAAGGGAGATGGCAGCCATCCGGAAACCCTGGTGCTGCCCCAGGTGGGAAGACCGAGCGGTGGCCCCGTGGAATGTCTCTGAAGGCGCACAAAGCTACCAGCACCTGATGAAGCACTGTGACTTGGTTCATTTGTTTAAGATGATGAGGAAACTGTCTCCAAAATGGCACAATTTAAAGAATTTGGCATAAAATGACGGGCCTTTCAGTATTGTGTCAGACGCTTTGAAAGGGAGGAAAACACTCACAGCTCAGCTGCACAACTGAAAGGAAATCTGAAGTGCTGGGTACATGGAACGATGACCTGAGCAGGAACCGCCTCTCTTGTGAAACGCTGGATTTGGGAATCTGCCCTCGAATCCCCACGAGGTTCTGCGCTGTGGAAGAAGCTCCCCCGAAGGGATCCCCCAAGGTCCCTTCAGCCGTCTTCCTCGTCCTCGCTGATTAGGTCCCTTTTCTCTGGGTGGGTCTCCCGTTCGCGCAGGAAGTCCTCGCGCATGGCCTCCAGCTCCAGCAGCTCCAGGCGCACCTTCTCCAGGTGGAAGGCCCTCCGGTTCCTTATCTGGCGCAGGGGGAAGGGGTTGAGGTCCCTGAAGGCGATGCCCATCAGCTTCCTGGAGGAGGAGGAAGAGGAAGAGGAGAAGCACCAGATAGGCCCCAAAGAGCCTGTAGTACAGTGGACTAAAGCAGTTATTAACACCAGCTGCTTGCAATTACTGCAAGTTCGAATCTCACCAAGGCTCAAGGTTGACTCAGCCTTCCATCCTTTCTAAGGTAGGTAAAATGAGGACCCAGATTGTGGGGGCAATAAGCTGACTTTGTATAAATATACAAAAGTATGAAGGCTATTGCTTAACGCACTGTAAGCCGCCCTGAGTCTCCGGAGAAGGGCGGCATATAAATTAAAGCAAAAAATAAAATAAAATTGTGGGCCATGCAAAAGAGCCGACTCAAATGTATCCTGTGGAACTTTTGGTTAAAGCAACTGGTCCCGGCAGCTGGAAGCCCTGATCAAAAGCTCCGGCAACAGAAAGTGGGCTGGGTTTCAGCAAACTTTTTTTGCCCTTAATCTCTTCCTGGAACCCCATCAAGTTTTTGAAGGAGGCCAGGCTCAAAACCTGTTTACCGCTTGCCTTGTTTTACTCCGTTTTTCTTTCCTCCCATAGAAGATAAAACCAGAAGCTCCTTCTAATAACACATCCTCACCTGGCATCCAGGACTGTGCGAGTGAAAGACCGCAGGTACTTGAAGATGGACGTCGAGTCCTGGAGCTTTAAGATCTCCTCCTCTTTGTACTTGAAGAGAGCCAAAGCAAACCGGAAGATCACCTGAGCATCCAAGAAGCTTTGGGTCACAAAAGAGAGCGAGAGGCACGGAGGGCTCCCCTCCCAACTCCAGAAGATCCCCGGGGAATCCAACTAGCGGGAGAAGATACCTTTGGTCCCTCGTAGAGAAAGGAATCCCATATTTTGAAGAGGAGGTCGCTGACCACGCTGTCCACGAAGACAACCAAGAACCAGTTGAAGGTGATGAGTGAGAAGTCCACCCGGTGCTGCTCGAAGTGGGCGTGCAGCCGGGGCAGCTTCTCGTTCATCAGATCCTTGAAGACACGTTGGTCCACCTGGAAGAGGAGGAAGGCAGCTGGAGAGGGGCTTTCAGAAGCCCTGAAGGCCTCCCTCCCTCCCTCCCTCCCCCCTCCTGCCGCCTGGCCAATTCATCTCCAAGGCTCTCTCCAGATTTTTCGGGGGGGACCCCTTTTTCTCCAACTTGGGAACCCCCCCCCAACCAGCTTTACGGCCTCCAACTCCAGCGAGGGTTCTTTCCACACATACCTGAGAGCCAAGCAGTGTTTTCGTGTAATAGTCCCGGGGCATGAAGACCTCCACGATGGTCACAAGACACCAGAAGGCGTCTTCCTGCTCCAGGTAGAGGAGAGCGATGGCCGCCAGTCTGGAAAAGAGGCCACATCAGAAGTGCTGCTGCCCACACAGAGTCAACAGACCCCAGAGAAAGGCTTCAAAAAGGAGAGAAGGAAAAGATGGCCTTGTGCTCCTCCCTCCCTCCCCACTTCAAACGAAACGCTCTTCACCGCATCAGGTCAGCCTTTCCAGGCAGGAAACACGACCAAATGAGCTACTCCTACTTTATTGTAAGGCGACATTAGCAGAATTTTGCAGATCTGAAGATGCAATTCTCCCTCCCCGCCTTTACAGCCTGAGAAACTAGGGAGGGTCCCTCCTGAGCCTCTTGATGGACCCTCTGGGCAGCTATGGGGCTCCTCACCCATGGCTGCGTCTCTTCATCTCCAAGGGTCACTAACAACACCATAAACCTAGCTGCCTTCACAGGGCCAGGAGGTAGAAGCCAGAACCAGTTTCCAGAAGAAACAGCAGCTATTTCATTTCTCCCTAGGACCTATAAAGCAGGCTATGAAGCATGGAGGGCCACCATAAAGGGCCTCCTGGCGCAGAGCCAGACAAGCAAGCCACGCCTGCTCTCTCACACAGGCCCACTTGGCCCTGGAGGACCAGCAGCTGAGGGGCACGGGTCTTCCTCTCCTGGGAAGGGGAAACACAGAGGGGGATCCATTCCTCAACAGCCTGCCACCCACCTTGCAAACGAATCTAAGCGTGGACTTTGGAGATGGAAGGAAGCACGAGGGAGGAGCTTGGGTGGGACGGACAGAAACGTGGACAGGTCGTCCGGACCCCATTCGTGGGACCAGCGTCCTCTCTGCTTCTTGGCCTGGCTGGCCTGGAAGGGCTGCCTACCTGTTGAGCCCCTGGCAATAGCCGACGTCCGGGTTCCGCCACGAAAAAGCCAGCAAGACGTTGCGCAGCTTCTGGATGCCCTCGGAGGTGGGCGAGGAGTAATGCTTGTTGTTGGGCAGGGTCCGCAGGAGGTCCAGCTCAATCTGCTTGGAGGCCGGGTTCTGCTTCTTCAGCGCGTTCTGCAGCAGGCTCTGGAAGTAGTCTGAGTCGCTTCTCTCCTTGAACTTCTTCACGTGAAGGCCAACGCACCACTTCCAGATCTGGCAGCGGTGCTCATGGGGGACCCCGGCCCGGACAAGGTTCTTCAACTCCACTGTCCGGACCATCTCCCTGTTCACGCTGGCAGCCAGGAAGTTCTCCCACTTCACGCCCGTGGACATCTCCTGGTGCTCCGTGAGGGACAAGGACTTCAGGTCCAGGGCTCGCACCTTCGCCACCAGCCTCTCCTCCTCCTCCTCGTCCTCCGGGACCGTCTGGAACCCATACAGATCGTACTCACTGGGAAGGAGAGGGAGCCGGTCACTTGCCGGAACCGCCAGAGGCAGAAAAACCTTCCAGGAAAGTCACGCAAGCCACCGTTGGCGTCCAGGTCAGAAAATGCACCAGCCTCGTCCACCTCGGATAATGCTGGGCAGAATTCCAATCCTTTGGCTGCACCAAGCTAGACGTGGGTCAGCTCGACCAATGGGGGAAAGGGCGCTGCTGCCAGCTCGAGGAGTACCCAGGATCCATGCCCGAGAGTAGCCAGCAGCCATTCTGACTCATACTAAAAGCCGGGATATGGCTTGGGCCCACGTCTCCCTCCCTGAGCCACTCCCGCAGGTCGGACTGAGGCTTACCTGACCATGTGGGGCTTGAAGTAAGCTTGTTCGGGCTGCTCACCGCTGTCCACCTTCAGGGCGTCTTCCAAGAGCCGGGCCACCAGGTCGCTGTTGGGGTTTGGCTCCTCTGAGCACACCGGCATCTTCCTCTCCTGCAGCAGAACCAGGTACCTGCTCTCCACCTGGCACATCCGGGCTTCCAGGCTGGTGTGCTGTGTGGGGGGCACCGAGAGAGGGGCTGAGGCAGGCAGCAGCGCCAGGTAGCCCGAAAGCCAAGGGAAGACCCCGTCCCAGCCCTGCCCCCCAACCCCAGCAATGTTGCAGCCCCTAAACCACCATAGAGAGCAGCACGAACTGTGGTCAGTCAGCCTCTGCGGGGGAGGGGCAGAAAAACTGGTCAGCTTGGGAAGCGAAGCGCTGGGTCTCTGTCCCCTAGAATGGGGCACCTGTCAGTGACTCTGACCCCCTCGAGGGGAGGGGAGCTGAAAATGGGGAAGGTTTGACGATGGGCTGCCCCTTTAGCTGACCTTTGCCAACAGCGCCTTCTCCCTGTTCTCAGCATTCCTCCGTAAAGCAGAAAGTTCCAGGATCTCCTTGTTTAGAAACTTGTTCTGGGTTTTGTAGCCCTGCAGGCTGTCCTGTCAACAAGAGTGGGGCATTTGGAGAGGAGAGGAGGAGGGGGCAGCTGGTTCTGCCTCCCGGGAAGGGGGCAAGGGGGCTTTGCAAAGGGTTTGGCCTCCTGGCCTTGGCTGCGAAGCCCAATCCGACTCTGCCTGATGTGCAGCTCAGTACCTTTATGAGCAGCCAGTAAACACTGTGGTGTAACGTGGGAACGCAGCCACCTGTGGCTTGTCTAAGAAATTGTGCTTTATAAAACCACAACTGCACAACGCAAGACCCCAAATATTCCCATCTCTCTTGCTCAAGGCCTTCCTTCTGCTTCCAGAAAGTGGCCAAACCAGCAGGCTGCAGCCGCTTCAGCCAGCCCCCCATTTCCTCGCCATTGCCCTCTTCCCTCTGACTGGCCCACACTGCAAAGAAGCTTTCCTCCTCATCCAGGGCGTCCTCCAGATGGGCTGGTGGGCTAAGACCCCGAGCCACCCAGGCCCCGAGGAGGCGAGCGGGGCCCTTACCTTCAGCTTGTTGAGCTCCTGCTGCTCCTTGCTGATGGGGGGGGAGGCGTCGGCCGATCCACTTTGCCAGGAGGATTCACACTCGCTCAGCTCCCTGGAGAGCTTCATGATCACCTCGTCCTTCGCCTGGATTGTCTCCATCAGCATGTCCAGCTGCTCGCCCAGCTCCCCCACCGTGGACTTCAGGCCAGCCACCTCCTGCTGCAAGTGCTCCTTCTCCAGGTTCAGCTTCTCCAGCTGATGGTTGAGACCCAAAATCTGGTGGTCTTTCTGGTGAAGAAGCTCCAAGTGGCCCTTGGTGCTCCCGTCGCAGAGGGGTCCCGCTAGATACCGGTCGTACTGGGAGGACCGGACCGTCTGCTGCAGGAGCCGCACCAGTTCCTGGGAGGAAGCGAGAAGGCTGATGAGGAAGATTAACCGGCAGGCCGTTTCGGAAACTGGGGGGCGGAGGGGGGGCCATTCGCAGAAGCCACCGTGCTGCAATGGACCTGGCCTGAGTCCCCTCACCCAGGACCCACATGCCTGGCCCCCCTCCCCCTGGCAGGGAAGCACCTCCTGTGTCAACCCCAAATGCTCCCTCAGTTCCCAGAGAGGGACGAGGGAAGAAAAGGCGTCTCATTAAACTGAGGGGCCGCTAGCCCTTCCAGGGCTGCCAAGCCTGGAACCACCTGCCACACGTTTCCTCCAAAGCATTTGACAGCTGCTGCTGCTTGTTTAAAGAGAGAGCCGGGTGGCCTTGTGGTTGAGGCGCCAGAGTAGGAGTGGTCAGAACAAGGTTCTAGTCCTCACTGTGGGAACTAGCTCCAGAGGCTCCTGGGGCCGCCCTCTTTCCCTCCCTCTCAGCTCCGGCCAGCGTCAAGTTCTGCGACCAATGCCGGTGAAGCCAATCGCTTCTCGCACTCTGCACCGAACGTAGGGAGGGAGGGCGTGTGGAAACAAGCAGGGCCTCAGCCAGGTGGGCCAAATGCAATGGAGAAGGCGCCTCTGCCGCCCCATAGGAAGGGCTTTCCTGCCCCTTGGGCCCTGGGTGCAAATGAGGAAGGCAGGGAGAGTGAGCAAGCCAGGGGCTTCCTGGAGGGAAACAGGGCCCGGATGACGGGTGAGCGGATGAGCCTCCGATCCAGACGCCATCATGTCCTTCCCCACCATAGCAGGTAGCCAAAGCCTTCACACCTGCCTACCTTCTGGCTGGCCAGCTCCGTCTTCAGCTGCTCCAGGTTCTCCTGCTGACTCTGCAACTTCAGCTGCGCCTCTCCGGCTGGCCGGCCTCCATTCCACTCCAGAGGAGAGGCCTCCAGGCTGCCTTGGCCTTTGCTGGAAGCCATGGGGTCCTTCAGGGGACGCCTGGCCTTTTGCGGGAGGCGGCCAAAATCAAAGGGGAAGGTTGAGCCGGTCCCACCTGCAGCATGGGGGGCAGAGGGCAGAAGGTTGGCCAGCAATACAGAGAGCCCCTGGCCAAATTCAGAGAGCCCTGAGCACTCAACCTCTCCAAGGAGAAGCCTCCTCTCCATTCTCATTTCCAGATTCCTCCAAATTGTCAAACAAACTTAGCAGCAGCTGTGAGAGAAGCCGCGATAGTAAACCAGGCATCGAAGTTAACACCCAGCTGCTGTTGTGAGCCCTGACCCCAAACCTCCCAGGAGTAGGACGCTCTCCAATGCAGTAGCCAAGATGAACTGGGGTGGGGGTGGGGGTTCAGCCACTGTCTCCCCTTCCAGCTCCCAGCTCAGGGGGAGCAAAGATTCTTGCGGTGCTCAGAAGTCAACCTGGGATCTTGCCACCCTTAGGGACCTCCGCTCACAAAGGGGGGCAAAGTGTCCCCCCAAAGTCTGCAAAGCCAGAATGATTCTGCAAAAGCAGAAAATGAGGGAGTGGCACCTTTGCTGGACTCAGCTGCCAGCCTTCGCTTTTCTTCTTGAGCCGCTGACTCCTGCAGGTCTTTGGGGGTGGGGTCCAGCATTTCCCATTCTTCTGTGTAAAACACACTCCTGCGGTTTTCGCCACTTCCTTTCCCGGTTCTTAAGGAAGACACAGAATTCCTGCAAAGTACAGATGTTCGAAATGGTTGGGAGGGCAGAGAAAAGCTGGCTGAACTCACAAAGCTGCAAAAGCCAAGAACCCAACGACTTCTCTGAGGGCCTTAAAGCAGGACCAACACACACACACACACACACACACACACACACACACACACACACACCATCAGAGGCTGTCCTTGGGCGCCCAGGACAGGAGAGCTCCGTTTTCCCTCCATCACAACCAGCGGTGAAATCCGGCCATATCTATCCGGCTCACACGAACCGGTAGCGCCGGTGGCGGTAGGTTACGCCCACCCGGCAGGATGTGATTACCCTCTGGGCATGTGCAGAAGAGGCACGTGTGCATAGTGCACTCCCGTTCCCGAACCGGTAGCAAAGCTATTTCACCACTGATCACAACCCTGTTCTCTCTGGAACTGCCTGTGGAAAGACGCCCACGGTCCTCAGTCCTGCTGCTCTTCCTTCCCAACAACCAAATACCAGAACCTCTGGACTTCCCTGCTGGTCACCCTCCTGCCTCTTTGAGCTAAAACGTAAACAGCAGGCAGGAAATGGTGCTAGCCTGGCCCTCCGATGGCCGCCTGTGGTCAAGCTTGAGCCACTAGGCTACTGGCCTTCTGCAGTGCCAAATCTCCACTTCCCACCAGTACGGCTGGGGAAGAGAATAAGCCAAGACAGGGACCCTGATGAAAGGAGGGCTTTTAAAAAGACCAGTGCTGGCTCTGACCAGCCCTGCTGTGCGCAAAAGCAGTCCTATGTCAGTCACCCTGAGAAATCACCCCCTTCCTCAAGGAAGCCCCGGAAGCCGAAGGGCTTTTTAAAACCAAACTAGCATGTCCGTATTTCTCTGTTCAAGGTAGAATTCTCCAGCCCCCCCCCCCTCTCTCCTTCCAAGGAGAAAGCAGTTCAACACGTCTGCCCCAAACCACTAGGAATGCCCGGTTGCAGAATCCAGCCTCTGTCTACCCCACAGAAGGGTGCACTGCCGGGCAGGCTGTGAGAAGGATCAGCAAAACAGGGAAGCTCGTGGCAGGCAGATGCTCAACAGGGAAAGTACAAGAAGGCATTCTTTGGGGGGCAGCAAATGCTTCTCCCTCTGCGGTTGCTGTCCATTTGCCGGGCGCCTGCAGCTCCTGTAGCCACAAACAGCTGGGCTGCTTGTCCAGACAGCAGCTCAGGCAGCCCCGGGTGCAGGGCTTGGGCTTCTGAGGAACAAGGAGGAACTTGGTCTCACCCGGGAAGCAGAATCTGACTCACACACATTTGCCAACTGTTGTGCCAAGAGCTCCTGGTCCACCTGGGGCCACAAGGGCCCGATCCTTTCTCACCTCCTCCCAGGCCACCTTGAAGGCTACCTCCCTTGCCAAATGCCAGGCAGCAGGGACACCAGTTGTGCTCTCTAGCATCTGGCACGGCAGTGGGCAGCCTCTGCGGAGCAGGGAGGCCCCTGCTTGCCCCAGACCAGGTGGAGAGCCAATGGGGTTTGGGGAGGGGAAGGGAACCTCTGTCAAAGTGGCTGGATTTGAGGGTTGCCATTTCAGAGGCTTTCGATGGCTAAGAGCTCAAATGGGAGCAGTTCGCCTGCCAGAGACCCCTGGCATCCATTCCATGTTTATTTTTTTTAAGAAAACACCAAAAGGTCATTTTGCCACCACATTTTCAAAGTCTGGTTTAGTGGTGGCCCTTCCTCATCGCCCTCCTTCTGGATGGCAGATTCTGCTGCCCAATGAGGCACTTTGAGTATGACAGCATAACAGAACCGTCTTTGCGCTTCACAGAACTTCTCTAGGGGTGTGAGTTCAGAACGCGCTGCATCACCTGGGGGATTTGCCACTTCCAAAGTCTGCTTGCTTGCCTCAGCGCCGCCAGCCTTAAGTCCAAACGGACCCTCCGAAAAGAAAAGCGCATTCATGGCTGAGTAAGCTCTCTCGCCGGCCCCCACCAGGACTCACCTGATGTCAGTGCCCAGCTGCCTCAAGGAGAAGTTGATGGGGCCGGGATGGCCTGGGGCAGGCAGGCAGGCGGCTTGCTCCCCCACCAGCTCCGTGGGGGCGATCTCGACGGCGAGGACGTGGCGGGCTTTCTCCGCCGAAGCATTTGTGGGCAGCACCGTGCAATCTGAAGAACAGCAACCCCACGAGTTATCTGCCAACCGACTTCCACCTCGAGGCTTACAGGAAACAGTCCCAAGAGGCCCGGGTGTCACAACGGAGGCCTCGTGGGAAACTATCGAGCCTGCTGATCCCCTTGGCTCTTCAAGGACCCTCGCAGGAAATGCATGCATCAGCTGCCACGGCCACACTTCCTCTCTGCTCTAAGCTCCTAGCAGGAGCAGTGCTGGCAGCGCACGCCCAGCTGGGCAAACCCCTTCCTGCTCAGCGGACGAGCCCATAACCACGCTGCTACCTATCCCATGCAACGGCCGATGCCTTCTGTCCTGGAGAACAGCATGGCCACTACCAGGGTTCCTCTCTGGGTTGGTGGGAGCGCTTTGCCCGTCCCTCCAAGACTTTCCCCAACCTGTCTGCCCGCAGAGCAACCATCCCAGAGAAGCTGGTGGGAGGACTTGAAATGGTTTCCTGTAACTTTGCATAGGCTTCCCCGGAGGAAACCGCAGCCAGTGAGAAGGGCAGGCCCAGCTTTTGCGCTGCAGCTCTGTGGAGGAAGGAGACGGGCTGTTTATGGCTCTTCTGGGGACCACGTCTGTTAAGCTGCGTTGGCTCCTTGAGGACGGAAAGTGCAAGGCAACCCCTCCCCACTTTAGCCGGCCCCTCTTTTCTTCATCGCCACCATTCCTGAGCTGCAGGAACGGCCCTTGGGGGCAGGGGTGGGTTTCAAAACCCATAGCTACCAGTTCACTTGTGGGCATGCACACGCGCAGAAGTGTCTGGATGGGTGGGCGGAGCCTCCCGCTGCCACCGCTACCGGTTTGCCCAATCCGGGGCGAACCGGTAGCAACCCGCCACTGTTTGGGGGGCACCGACAACAGGCGGCAGAGACAGACACACACACACACAGACACTCTATCACCCTCACAAAAGCTCAAACAGCCGTCTAATCAGAGCAACCCAGCAAATGCCGACTGCACAATGGTTCCCTTACCCATAAGGGTGCCGTATGTTATATTTACTGCCCACCTCTTTAAAAACATGGCTGTTAAAAAGGGGGAAGCCATGAATGACATTATTGTTGCAACTGGATATTCAACAAAATATATGCACGTATACATACCCTCCCTTGTTTGTATGTTTCAAAAAAATTCAACATTTGGCAAAAAAATTCAGTTAAAAATCCAACATAACCCAAAATAAAACAAAAAGCTGGCTGTTTGAGTGTATTTGTTGATGTGTATGTGTGTATACACATGCACACAGACACACACACACAGGCATACATACATACACCACAATTTGCAACATTAAAGATAATATATGTTGCAGTAAGTAAGTTTTAAATAAATGTTTGCTGTTGTAGAGAAAAACAAAGAAAAACTAATCACCAAATCAAGGAAACAGCTTCTTGTGACCCACGGGGGAAAAATGTGCTAAGGCAGTTTTCACAGAGCCTTGTTTGGCTTGTGGACAGTTCTGTGAACAATCACTGGCTGGGAATCCTGGGAGTTGTAGTCCCAGCACAACCTCAATGTGAGGAAGGCCTTCAGGTGAGGAAGACCAGCAGGGGTCCCTGGGCTAAGGCCGACATGTGGCGCCTGGCCCTGCGTGACAGGAGCCTTTTCTCCCTCACATCCGGCCCCCGAACATGGACCACGAAGCCGGCATGGAAACAACCCGCCACCACGTGGAAGTCGTCGCAGCCCTGATCTCATCTGCCGAGCCATTTCCTGCACCGTCCAGGGTCCCCGGAAGAGATGTGTCACTTACCGGGACTGTCCTTGGCCACCAGCCCCCTGGAGCACCCGGCAGGGGTGGGCGACGTCCGGCTGTAGCGCTTGGCAGTGTCGAGGCTATGGCAATACTCCCACCTCTTTTGCTGGAGCTCCTGCAGCCAGTACATCATGTCCTGGTGTGTGGCGGCCTGTGGTGAAGAGAAGCCGGCAGCCCGGAGGGTTACAGACCTCGAGGAGGAGGAAGAGTGGATCAGAGCAAGCTGAGAGGAGGCTTCCCAATCCGCTCGATAAACACAGACTGCCCAGGAGGGCAATCATCGCCTGGGTTGGTAGAGTGGGGGAGCCTTGGAGGCCATCTAGTCTGACCCAGGACAGAATCCTTCTATTACTGCATGGGCCAACCGCTCAGCTATTGTGCCACAGCACGAGGAGCGGAGATTTGTGTCCCCTGTTTGACACCTACCAGTCTTTTTGTGTTCTGTACCGGGGACTTCAACAAAAGAGTTTTGCTCCAGGAATGGAGTCCAAGTCTCTCTCAGAGGCCTGTATTGATCTTGCCATTTCCCACAACTGGCATTTTGGCTGTGGCCTGCATGACCTCTGGGACTGCTGCTGCAAGTCCCTCCTGAGAGCTGCAGGCAGGTGTTGAGGCCTCCTGAGATGGGGAATCCTTCTAAATGGGGAGAGGGGGGGAGGGTTCGACTTGGAGCCCTTTTCGCCTTCCATCAGCCACGGGCCCCCTTCGGATCAGCTGAGCAGGAGACCTGGGCCTGGGTCACCAGAGACGGCTGTGCAAAGCCATCTGGAGAGACCTCCCAAAACATCTGGCGGGGCTCCTCACGCGGGGACGAGGAGGAGGAGGAGGGAAGGGAACATCCCAGCAACCAACCCGGGGTCTCCATCCTCGCTCAGCCAGCCAGCCAGCCCCTCTCAAAGGGAGGGAGCCAGCCGTGGCCTCGGCCTGCGATGCTGAAGGAAGACCCGGGAGGAAGGCCAGAGGGGGGCCCGGGCCCCTTCGCCCCCACGGCAGCCTAGTGGACCTCCACCCACCTGGCCGGAGAGGAGCTGCCGAACCAACGCAGCTCAGCCCCACCCGGGGAGGCCCGAAGACCCCGGGGCTTCCAGCCACCGGCCCTTCCCAGCGCGGGCCCCGGAGAGGAGTGCCTGGGCGGCCCCCACCCCCTCCCCTCCCCCCCGGCTGCTCACCCGCAGGACGGCCACGTCGCCGCCGGGGCCGTGCACTTCGAAGGCGGTGCCGGGCGCGCCGTCGTCCTGGCGCCGCTCCTCCTCGGCCGGCTGCGGCGCGGGGCCTGAGGCCGGGGCCGGGGCGGGCGCGGGCGCGTCGTGGAGGCGGAAGGCGGCGTGGGCGAGCTCCAGGCGGCCCAGCGGCTGCGCCTCCCGCGGGCCCTTGTAGTAGCAGAGCGCGCAGCGCCGCGCGTCGAAGGCGAACCAGCGGCTGCGGAAAGCCCGCAACGGGCCCTTCCCGGAGAGCTTCTGCAGGTAGCCGCAAAGCCGCGGGGCGCCCACCGCAGCCCCGGCCGCCGCCTCCTCCTCCGCCGGCATCCCGCCCGCCCGCCACCGCCGCTCCGCCCGCGGAGCCCTTCCGGCGCGGCCCCGCGAGGAGGAGCCGCCGAGCGCCCCGCCACGCCGCCGGCCTCTGCATGCGCTCAGGGGCGCCCTCGCCTCGGAGAAGCCCCCGCGGGGCGCAAGAATGGCGGCAGCGGCCGTGAAACGTTCACTTTTATTCAGAGTTGAAAAAATTCTTCAGACAAAGAGCGCAAAGCAAAGGCCACGGCCGGAAATCCGCGGGCAGTTCGTACACGGGCAGCACGAAGGTTTACAGGAAACTATAAAGGCCGCTATCTATGCCCCCCTCCCCAATATTTCCTTTTCGCTATTAAAAAATTTACACCATCAAGCAATTGTTGAGCCCTTGTATATAAAAGGTTGGCGGGCTTCTTGCCAATCTTGTGTATCTGCTAACTAGCCAAAAATTGCAGAAATATAGACATATATTTTGCTCTCAAAAAGACATTTAGGAAATACCTAGAGAAATTTACCCATCGTGATTATTGTGGATGAATTCAGATTTTTTTTTAAAAATTGCCTTTCCAGGTGAGACCAAGAATGATTGGGCACGGTGCCCAGCTTAGCCTGCCAGCCGCCGCCTCAGCCAGACAGTCCCTTGAGCAAGGCAGAAGAGAAGCTGCCCAAGGATTCCTGCAAAGTTCCAGCCTCAGCTAGGGCTGAGCCCAGCCACACCATCTGCTTCCCAGACTGGCAGCAGGAGGAAGGCAGGGGTGCCCACCTTCTCATCATAGATGAGACCCTCCTGGAGATTGGCATGCCCTGGAAAGGCCAGAATGCAATACTATTCCTCCCACCCCCTCAAGAGTGGTGCCCTCCTGTATGCTGGCTGGGAATTGGGGGATCTGGGAAGTCCCAGCAGGCTGCCCCAAGGCTGACCGAACCCCAGCTTTCCCTCCCCATCCCTGCATCCATTCCTGGATGACCATTTCCCCCTCCCAAGCAATGCCAGAGAAAGGGAGACTCGCTGGCCAGAGGGCTGCCCAGGCTGTCAGTGCCGGGTGATTCAGGACGGGGCAGGCGCAGGCTCTCCCAGTGCCAGATGTGGGGCAGGGAGGGTTGCCAGGACAGCTGGCCAAGTGGGGGTAAGGAGGATATTCTGCTCGGTCCACCTTTGGTCGCCGTCCTCCATGGGCAATCAGTGTGCATAAGGAAGGGGCTCTTGGGGGCCAGCCAGGGCTGCCAAAGGTGAGCCACAGTGTTTGCATAGATTCATAGCCATTGTATCGGAGCCAGGGCCTCCTAGACAAAACTCAATTCAACTAGCATGCTTGAATGTAAGAAGATGTCCAGAACCCCAGGGGCCTCCCCGATTAGAGCTCGCTGCGGCCCCTGTAATGCAGGAAACGGATGGAATCCAAGCTAAGCATTTCACTTTTAGGGAAAGGGCTAAACTTCCATTTCTTCAAGGCCCCCACCCCAGGTAAACGTTTGGGGAAGGGGCTGAAATGTCACTGACTGGATCGGGTTTTGGTGCCGACTTTCCATTACAATATTCTACATTTTACCAACTTATCTCATTTCTGCATGAGGTTAACATTCTGAGGAAAAACATTGCAAGGTTCTCCGCTGTAAGATGTTATAAAACCAAAATGTTATCTGACAAAACATGAACTGAGAAAGAGGTGTAAGGGAGAGAAGAGAGTGATTTTGTGAAAATGCCATTTTGCTTAAAGATTTGTACAAAAAACACCTGAGCTGCAGGTGAAGGCAGAACAAAGATGTTCCTATAGAACATCCACCCCCCCACCCCCGACAAGCTTCCTCTGGGGGAGCTCCACGCCTCACGGCATTGGAAGGAAAAACTCTCCATCTGCCTTCCCTTCCGGGGTCTCGGTCAGCGGGAGTCCAAAGGGCCTAAGCGGGCTGGGCGAGAGCCTGGGGGTTTCAACACAGGAGAGGCTTTAGCCTCTGGAGGGGCTCCCAGTACCTGTTGCTGGCAGGATCCTTGAAGAGGAGGGCAGATGGCCCTCTGGGACAGCGTAGAGGAGGAGACTCTCGGCCCCGGAGACACAGAGGGCATGGTCACACTCTGGCTGGGGCAGGGGAGGCTGCCTTCGGTGGAGCCAGGCTTGCAACCAGCAAGGAATGGGGGCCCCGGGCATGCAGGGAGGCCTTGGCCACACCTGCAACCCTGGTCCTGCTTGGGAAGTGACCAGTGTCCTCCTGCCACTGAGCTGGGCCCCGGCTGCAGTGGGAATATGTTGGCAGTGATCAGCTGAGATGGCCGGGCATAGGAGGAGGGTGATGCTGGCCGGGCTGGCAAGAGAGCTGCAGGGAAGCCAGAAGCTCTGGAGCCAGAGGCACGAGTTCTTCAGAGGGCAGCTGGGCTGGAAATTAGCCACCGTCCTGACACGCAGGTGTATTCAGAAGCGTCAAAAAGTGGGGAAATTGGGGAGAAGCGGCAGGGAGAGACACTGAGCAAGAATGGAGTTGACAGGCTGTGTGGAAGTGCAAGCAGGCGACGGCCACAGGCTCTCCAAGGAGACCTCCTTGGACCTTCTCCTGAGGCCAGGTGTTGGGGTGAAAGCTGAAGAAGGAGTCTGGCGCGGAGAACAGCAAATATCTGGCCCAGAGGAGGCTGCAGTGGGTGGCACATCCCTGCCTGGCTGGCACCCGCTTGCCACTTGCAAACTGCCTCAGTCCTGCTCAAGGGGAGCAAGCTGAATTCTGGAGTCTCTTCCATTGGCTCAGGTGGCTGGATCTTTTGGCACATCGACATTTATGGCAGTAGGAGGCATCGCCTCGATTGGAGGAAGCACAATTCCAAAGTCTAGGGAGGCAGCTGAGATCCAGAAGAGCCCCCCAGCCATCATCCTGTCTGGTTCCCCTTGTGAAGGGCAGGTTTGTCTGGCCACGCCTGGCGTCTCTTATTTACAGTAAATGACCCGCAGCCACTTGGCCCAGATGGCAAGCGTCCGTCCCTCTGGACCAAAGGGGTGGGGGTTTGCTCCCTGGCCAGGACTTGCAAGCTGCTCCTCACTTCAGCTGCTGGATCTGCTTCTGCAGCTCCTCCTTGTCCAGTTTCATTTTCGATTCCAGGACCTGCTGCAGGGATCCGATGCTCTCGTAGATGGTGCTGAGTCCTGGTGGGGGAGGAATGGGGAGAGCTGGGCCACCCTTTTCCCAGAGGAGCCCCGGCAGAAACCAGCCCTGTCCAGCAGGGAGGGAGGGAGGGGGGGAGGAAGGAAGGAAGGAAGGAAGGAAGAAACCACATCCAATGGGAGATGCCCTGGCAATGTAACTTGGGAGGGGGAGCTTGTCCCACTACCCTCTACTGCCCCACCACAAGAGTCCTGCCGGGACACCTGTTGCTAGCTAGGTGTCCCCCAGGTCGCCTTACCAGCGCTAACCTCTGCCTTGACTTCCTTGATGTCCTCAGTGAAATCAGACTGGAGTTTGCTGAGCTGGACGCTCATCCTGTCCTCAGCCTGGCTCGCTTCCTGTTCCTGGGCTGAACATTTCTGTCCGGCTTCCATTTTCTGCAGCTTCCCATGGATCTCGCTTAGCTGCATCTCCAGGGCCCTGCTGTCCAATTCCTGTGGCCAGATCAGTGAGAGAAACAGCCATCTTCCACCTGCCCCATTTTGAGGGTCTTCTGAGCCCTGGAAGCACCTGCCTCCCCTGGGCAGAGGGGGGCTTATTCTCCGCATGGGAAACGGTTTCTTCCCAGCAGCTCCAAGGAGAACCTCAACTCAGGGGGCATCAAGGAGCGGAGTTAGTCAACCAAAGAAGATGTGTATATGTTTTGGTCTACAGAGTGAGGCCTTCCCCATAAACCTTGGTTAAAACAAACCAAGGCCTGGTGCTGAGTGAAGCCACTTTGCAGCCTGGCTGTTTGCCGGCACAATTGAGCTCTTCCTATCACTACAGGGGTGGGGATGCTTTTCAGGGACCCTCAAGACCAGAGACGTACACTCTTCTCCTTGATGCCAAGGAAAAGGTGGTCTATCTTCTCCAGGAACTTCTTCTCGAAGCGCTCCTGCTCCTGCTCCATCTGGCTGCGGGCAGAGGAGATCTGGCCGGTGAGGTGGTCGATGGCGTCCTGCAGCCTGGTGGGGCAGAAACAACTCAGCCACCCCCCAAACAAAGGCAGCAAGAGGGGCTCAGGCCCTTCTCACAGTTAAGATGGAACTCTTGGGCAGGTGGGAAACGGCTCTGAGTGGACGGCATTTCCTTCCCAGATACACCTTTCAGGGCACTTCAAGGGCAGTACGATGTAGCCCTGCTACAATGGGTGGGGGAAACTGTGTGAGCCCCCCAGGCTGGATCCTTGCGTGGGCACCTACTTGGCCTCCAGAAGATGGAGCTGCTGGGTGCTCTCTTTGTAGGCCAGCTTGAGCTTCGCATCTTGTTGCATCACGGATTGCTCGATTCTGCTCAGAAGGTGGGAAATCTGGCAGAGAGGGAGAGGCAAATTCCGGCTTCTTCCACACAGAACTCCAGTTTACAAAGAAGTTGACCACTCTCAGCTGGCTGAGCCTGACCCAAACTAGGGGAGAAAACCCTAGACGCCCCAACCGCCTGTCCATGGTTGCCATTTCTCCAAGCTGTTTTGGAAAGGATTGCTTTTCAAGCAATCCACTTTGTGGGACTGTTTGCATGGAGATGATGGGGCCATGGCTCCGTTTCTGAGCAAACCCTCTGCCTGCAAAACAAAGGGCATTTTCCTCGAGCTACCAACTCCAGGTCCCATGAACCCCAGCCAGGATGGAGAGGCTTCTCCTATGCCCACCGCAGTGGTGCATCAACCCCTCTTGCTCGCTCTCTGCTAGAGCCCCAGAAGGAGAGGGAAGCATGGTCTGTCCCCCTCCCCAACTCGCCCAGGGCTTCTCTCTGCAGAGGCTGGCCCAGAGGGATGGGGAATCCAGGAGAAGCATCGCTCAGGGTAACCCCCACCGAATCTGAACTGGGAAGATTCCAAAAATAGATACTAGGAACGCCCTCCGATCTTCATCAGAGATTTGACAGCCTTTTTCCTGGCAAGGGGAGGCCACAGATGGGCAAATCGGAGGGGCTGGAGCGGCATGGGAACCCCTTCCCCACTGGCTCATGCGGACCAGGAGCTGCTGACAAATACGGGGAGGAAATGATTTCACACATTCCTCTGGAGCGATGCCCCCATTTCTCCCGGTGGTGAGGGGGCTTCAGCAGGCCAACACAGCTGGCAGGAGCCATCTTGCGAGAGGTGTGGAGGAGGGTGCCACGGCCTTTCCCTGACCGACTGCCAACCCAGAATGGACCCAGGCGGCTCCTGAGCTCTGCCTTCTTTATCCAAAACGCCAACCAGCCCCCTCCTTTGCTCAGTTAGCAAGCTAAATAAACCCATGCCCCCCCCCATGTTCACAATCTTTTTATGCAGTAATAACAATAGCACAGCCGTGCAGCTATTGCGTCTCCCATGGCAACCGAAGCCATCTCAGAACCAAAGCTTTCCTCCCAGAGAGGACTCGGCCAACAGAGAGATTTGCAGGAGCCATGCAAAGGATTCTGAACTGGGCCCAGAAATGCACTGAAGCTGATTCAACCTTCCTTCATTGAGTTTCTGCTTCAACCCTCCTGGCTCCTCTAGAGTCAAGGAAGGAAGCTTCCCACCCCCCCATGCCAGCGGACTAGGAGGTGGTGGGATGAGAGCCAGCCCCCCCCCACGGCCCCCCCAGACCAGAACCAGTTCCAGACGAAAAAGGCTGCAGCAGTTCTGCTCCTGTTTCTGGGACTGTGGATGTAACTTCTGGGCAACTTCAGCCTGAGGCGCCTCTGGGCAGGCGATTCGTGACCCTGATGGGCTGTTGGCGGCCTGGTTGAATGGCTGCCAATCTCCCTGGTGCTTCCACGGACAATGCTGACCCTGGAGAGAGGAGGGGGCGACCCGTCGTTTCAAGCCCCTTACCTGTATTTCTGTTTCTTTGATTTTGGACTCCAGGATCAATTTTGTCGCTTGCTGCTCTTTACTGAGGCTCTGAAGTCTCTCGTAGGTGACTTTATGCTCCGCGGAGACTCTGGCCAGCCCTGCGTCACACCTGGGATGGACAGAAGGGAGAGTGGCTGCCGGAAAGGGCCGAGGAGGAGCCAGCCAGACTCCGCTCCTCCCTTCGGCTGACTATAAGGACTTTAGCTTCATCAAGCAGATGTGCTCCTGCTGTGCTTCCTCCCAAGTAAGGCAGGAGAGAAACAGGGAAGAGAGTCCAGAGAGCAACAGGTCCAGGTTTGGGGCTTTAGGGGAAAGGCTGAGTCAGGGAGATCTTGGCAGCAACTGAGCAAAATGACATCAGGTTACGAAGAAGTCGACTCACCTTAGACTGAAAGCCGAGGGGGGAGGGGGGTGTCAGCAAAGTGCTTCCATAAATAAGTTCCCCAGTCCACATGGCAGGTCCCACATAGTTCGGGGAGGGGAAGGCCCCAGAGCAGACTTGGTGGGGAAGGAAGAGTTTGGAGCCAGCGGAAACCCCCCTCCCGCCAGACCCCCTCACCACACACACTTGCCAGGGAGGCATGCCAAAGAAATAGCTGGTGTGAACTGATAGGAGCCATGAGCATGGAAGGAGTGCCAGAGACACCTCAGAAGGACGATGGCAGAGTCAAAAATACATTCTTTGCTCAGACTCTCTTGAATTTAGTTTGCAACTGACGGCCAGAAGAAGCTGCTCTGTGTCTGTGACTTTTGCCCTGGGCCCCAGGCCGGCTGCCCCCAACTCTGGGGCCCCAGGCTGCTCACAGAGGCTCTGATCCTCTGCACACCTTCTCGACCTCATAGCCTATCAACAGGGTTAGGACTGCGGCTCCCAAAATCCCCTGCCTTCTTCCCCAGCTCCTCCTCATTCTCAGAAATGGCCTTCTTGCATCCCACCAAGAGTCTTCTCCCCTGGAGACGGGGGCCCTGCTTTGAGCCTTGGGGAGTCTCACCTGGAAACCCGTCCACGAAGGTCCCCCAGTCCCGACAGCTGCCGCATCTCCAGGCTCTTCAAGGTGGAGTTTGTTCCGTAACTCAGGTTATCCCTGACCCGGATTTGCTCCTGCAGAGCCTGACAAGTGCAGGAAATGTGAGAATGAACCCCCACACAGCCTTTGGAATGGGGAAGGGCAACGGGGAGCTGCTGGTGCTTCCTGCCTCCATAGGCCCCGCTGCATATCCCAGGGCTGCCTCCAAAAAGGGATGGAAGGAAAACTGCAAATAGAACAGCATGGCCAGGAGCAGGCTACCTCTCAATCCCAGCTATGAGGGGAAAGAAAAGGAGGGGGGGAGGCCTGGCTCAGCAGAAGCAGCTACTAGCATGCAAGGTCTCTCCACTCCCAGCCAGCTGTTTCCTCTAGTGCAAGCAACGTTTCTCAACCTGGGGGAATTTCGGAAGCCCTCAGGTCTTAAAGCTGCTCAGGGGGAGGAATCCTGCTCCAAAGGAACCTCACTCAATGTGGGTGAGGACAGAAAAGGGAAGGTGGCCCTTGCGATCCTGGGATGACGTGGTTGGGCGAGATGTGGCTGTTCCGTGGTGGACAGCTGAGCGAGCAGCCGTCGTCTCAAGCAGCTACTCCTTTTCTCCAAGCAAGCGTCCCTTAGTGGGAGCCCCGTGACCCGGAGCGGCTCTCCTGGGTGTCCAAGGATGACCTTGCCTCCGCCCGGCCGGGGAGCCTCAGAGCCTTCGAGGAGCCACCACTGACCTCGATGTCCCGGTTCAGCTGCCGGACGATGGCGGTGATGTTGCGGATGTGCTCCTCCAGCAGCTGCCTGGCCAGCCGGTCCCCACCGCCCTTGTTCTGCATCCTGTGCAGCGTGGAGACAATGTCCTCCTTGATGCGGAAGGCGTGCTCCACCAGGGCCGCCGTGGTCTTCTCATGGCTGAGGATTCGGTCCTCCAGCTGATCCATCAGGCGGGCGGAGCCCAGGGGAACCGCCGTCAGGGCCTGGCTGTGCAGTGGGAAGTTCCGGATGCGCCTGAAGGGGAGAGCAGCTGTGGGGCGGCAGCAGCAGCAGCGGGACCCGACCCGCTCTCTTAGAGAGCAGCTGCCCCCAGAAGCCCCCAAGAGCAGCCCAGCCCAGCCAGGCAGGGTTCCTGGCTCCTCTCATCTCAATCCCCACTTGAGACTGGCCAGAACCCCCCAGAACCTCTGTTCTCCCCCTCCCTCCCCTTCCTTGGGGGTCTCAGGGTACCTTTCGGTTGGGCCAAGGGTGGAGAAGTTTGGGCTCCTCTGGGCCATCTTCTCTTTGCAGGGATCTACGCCTGTTGGGGAAAGAGAGCCTGTGAAGGGGGCCAGGGGGGCTCCGGCCTTCCTAGCCCATCCTGAGTCTCGGCCACCAGGCTGAAGGCTGGGAGTGGGCAACACCAGTCAGAGGTTGGTGGGAAAAAGCAGGGCACAAAGGAATATTCCTGAGCCAAGTGAAATGATGAAAGACCTTCTGAGCTGCTGGGACTGGGGAAATTACAAGTCCAGCGCAGAGGGGGGTTCCTAGGGTGCCCTTTTGGCCCCTGAGGGCCACTAGTGCTTCCTCTGTTCTTGCTGCTTTCCTGATTGCTCTTTTGGGGCGCATCTATTAAAGCAGCAGCGCTTAATTAATGGCGCTGATGGGCCAGTTGTTAAAATGCCCCCATGAAAGGCTTGTCTGGAGGGGTTGCTTGGAGTGAGGCTTCACAGGCTCTTTCTAAAGCAAAGCAGGACAGAAGGGGCGCATCGCAATAACCCAGGAGGGGCTCCACGGCAACCACACACAGCGGTCCTTGGCAACACCTCCATCTGAGAGTGCCCCCATTGCCTGCCAGCCTGCCAGTCCAGAATGGCTGAGGTTCTTCCGGCCGGGCTGTCTCCCATTTGGCTGACCCAGCACAGCAGGCAGGATGGACAGTCTCCTCACCTGCTCTGGGGAGGCAGCAAAGCCAACCCTCAAGGATAAACCTGGGCTCCAGAAAAGTCCCTCCCAGGCTCAGCTTGGGGTGTCCCAAAGGCCCCCAAGTGGGATTCAAGCAGATCAAACCTGTGGGTGGCAGACTGCAAGAGTCTTCCTAGTTACGGGGGTGGGTGGGGATATCTTCCCTCAAGCATTAAGATGTGCATTTCTAGCCTGAAAAGGCGACTCTGTATGAACCCCCTCCCCCTTTGCAACAACCAACAAGCTGAAAAGGGAGAAATTGTCTGAAAGTGCCAAATTCCAGAACTCCCTTCTTCAGCCCACCCACCCCCAGCCTCCTCCTGATTCCCAACCTCTGCTTCTCCAGGGACCTGCACTGGGCTGATGCTGCTGTGAAGACCTCCCCTCCCCTCCCATTTTAGGGCCAGTAATGCAGAAAGAAGGTGGGCCTTTCCTTCTCCCCAGGAAGATCTCCCCCTCCCCTCCAAGGCAGCTCAGCAACTCACAGCACCATATGCCACATCTGCATCCACAGCCCCACATGATGCTCTTCCCAACACCTCAAACTTGAGTGCCCAGAGGGAAAGGCATCACCGGAGGAAGGGGGGCTGCTTCGTCTCTGCCCATCTCCAGAGCAAACGCTTCCCCCCTTCTGGGCTGATAGGGCCGGAATAGCCTCGGGTGCCCCCATTTCCAGACCGAGGGAAGAAAGCGCTGTGCCCGAACCCCTTCTTACCTGTGGGCAGCAGGGCAGGGCTGCCCCGGACCTTTGCCTAAGCATCAGGCGGCCTCCTTTGCCCTCTTCCAGATGGGCAGGAATGGCAAAGCCGCCCCCGAGGCTGGCATGGCCGTCGGGCTGGGGCTGCGCGGCAGAGGCGCACCTGCCCTCTCGCCTCTTTGCGGGTGGGGCCTCTGCCCGCGTCCGGGAGGGAGGGAGGGAGGGAGGGAGGGAGGAGCAAAGTGCTGCGAGCGGTTGCCAGGACGCTGTCGCTATGGCAACCTCCATCTCATCCTCCCCCAAGCGAGCCCCTGCTGGCGGGAGAGGAGAGGAGAGGAGGCGCTTCTGGAGCGGGCGCGAGCGGAGCCAGGAGCCCCCAAAGAGCTGCCCAGGGAGCAAGAGGAGAGAGGAAGGGCCGCGACCACTGAAGGACTCGGCTGCTCCCCCTCCCCGCCAGGAAAGCCCCGAGCAAGTCCGGCGGCGGACAGGAGCTCCCCGCCGGGGCGGTGAAAGAAGAGGGGCGGCACCGCGGCTCCCGAGGACTTCTGGGGCCCGCCGGGGATCGGCCGGCTCTTTCGCCCGTGACCGCCAGGGGCCGCTGCCGCCCGCCGTCCCGTCCCGTCCCGTCCCGGTCTGTAGCCCGCTCAGCCGGGGGGGGGGGGTGGACGGCGGGTGGGCGCTGCCCTTCCACTGCGGCGGCCGGACGGGCACCCACGCCGCGAAGTCGGCAGCGCTGCTCCGGCCTCCGCTGGGTCGTGCCCTTCGCCCGTCCCCGAGCCGCCCGGCCCACCTGGCAAGGCCGTTGCGGGGCTCGGGCGGGGAGGCGCGGGCCGAGCTGCCTTGTATGGGCAGAGGGGCCGGGCGGGCCGGGCAGCGGGAGGAGCGCGGCGCGGAGCCGCCCTCTGGGCCCGGCTCCAAGGGCCGGCGAGGGGCGGCTCCAGTCCGACTCCCTGCATGGCGCGACTGCTCCGCCGAGCTCTCCTGCAGCTGCGCCCTGAGCCCGACGGACCCGGCGCCGCTCGGCCATGGTGAGGGGGGACCGGGGGGCGGCGGGACGAGAAGCGCGCGTTCGGCCCCGCCGCCGGAGATGTGGAGACGCGGCCCCGTCCGCCCCTCCCGCCGCCTGGCGGGGCTCGGCCCCGGGGGGACAAAGCTTCCCGATTTGCGAGCCGCAAACTTCCGAGGGCTCCGTCCGTCCCCGTAGCGCGGAGGGGGAGGGGGGAGCGCGGCCCGGTTCTCCCGCAGACGTTGCGCCCGGGAAGGGCTCCGACGCGCTTGGCCGAAGGGCGGCAGCTCCAGGGCCGGTGGGCAGAAGGGCGATGGCCGGCGGGAGGGGGAGGCGAGGGGCACCGCCGACCATAGGCCGGGGTGGGTGGGGGGACCTGCAGCGAGGTTGAGCTGTGGCTGCTGCCCCCTCCCGCCTTTCCCTCGGCCGGGCTCCCGGGGCGGCTGTGCTGGCATGGTTGGTGCTGCTGGCGGGGTCCCTGCTTCCCCTGGGCGGGCGGGGAGGACGCCCTGGTAAAGGGCCTCGCCTGCTGCCAGCAGGGCTCCTCGGTGGGTGATGCTCCCTTCCAGGCTCTGAGGGGCTTCGCTCCAGAGTGGGAGTGACAGAGCAGGGCACGGGCACCCAGGAACTCCCCTGTCCGTGTTGTTGGGCATTTGGCTTCCCCAAATGGAAGCGCCTGAGCCCCAAAGTGGGCAGGTAGGATCCCCCTGGGCAAAATAGAGGCAGGTGCGGAGCCCTGCTTGAACAACAGTGAGTGGTGCAGTACCCAGCCTGAGGATCCTTCTAGGGCATGCGACTGGCAGGGCTCCACGCAGACCCCCACCCGGGTCCCAGATGACTCCATTTCCTTCCAGCCACAAGGGTTGGCCCCCTCCCAAGACTTGAGAAGACTTCCTGCCAAAGGTTTTGCCCTGGCTGGCCTGCTTGGTGAAGGCAATTGGAAACCCGGGTTCCAGTTTCAGTTTTGCGGCAAGCCTGGCTTTTAACCGAGCTGGCTGGCGTTTCTGGCGCTCTCAGCCCAGGCTGCTTGGAGAGGGGCCAGGAAGCAGCCTCCTTAACCCGTGGCTTCTCAGATCCCTCGCCTGGGAGCTGGGGCCCCCTTGCAGAGATGTTGAGCTGCTTCCCAAATCTTGAAGAGTTTTCAACTTGGTTTTTTAAAACTGCCGGGTCATGTACCTTCAGGGGTCTTCTGGACCCTAACAGCAGCCCAGGGCCATCACCTTCTTGTCTCCAGAGCTGCAGGAGAAGGTGGCGTTTGCTGGAATTCAGCCTGTTCGCAATTTTTTCCTTGCATTTTCAACCTGGCAGCATCACTTTATGCATTTGTTGCAAATGGAAGGTTAGATTTTGACCCTAACCCCCCAGGGATCCTGGGGTCAGCGAGGAAACCATCTCCCTTGAGAATCTGGGCTGTTTGGAAGGTGGTCTGTGCTGGCAACTGCCTAAAGCTGCCCACCCCAGAATTGCCTGTGGGTTGCCTGGATGCCTCGGCGAATCAGGAAGCCGAGGGTCAGTTGAAAACCCCCGAGGAGGAAAAGGGCTGCCTGTCTGGTGCTCAAGATGCCACATGGAAACCTCTGGCTGAGTGAGAGTACTTGAGATTTTCTCTGGCTGTTTCTAATTCTGTCTGGCTTTGACAAGCGGCTTCTTTCCTTTGCTGACTTGCGAAGATCCGGGCCTGGTGGAGAGGTGAAACTGGAGAGGAAGGGGCTCCTGCCCCTTGGGCCACTCCCATCCTCCGCTGGTTGGGAGACTCCCAGGTGACGTCGGACCAGGCTGTCCTCATAAAGCCTCTGCTGCATCTTGGCTCATGGCGCTGCAGCATCCCTGCAACACGGACCTCACCATGCTCTCCACCTGCCCTTGGTGGCAGGCCTGCACACTCCCCCGGATGGAGGCCCGTGGCTGCCCTTCTGCCCCCACTGAACCCCAACGCGGGCCGAGCAGGGAAGAGGTGGGTACCCTTTGGCTTGAGGGTGGCAAGGTTGAGTTTGACAGATTGCCCCATTTTGGTGGCCATCCTAGTGAATTGGTCAGACTGAGCCAGAACGCCTAGCCCCTGGATGTAGAATGGGTCTTGGGGTTCCTGGGGGCCTTGGGGTCCCCTGCCATGGTCCAGGCGGTCGGCTCCGAGAACTGCTCTTTCTCGAAAGCCTGCTTGCTCACTGCCAGACCAGGCCCTTCGTGCGTGCGGCGTCTTCATCCAGCTGCAGCCCTGGACATTCCTGATCATGGAATCAGCCACCTGGTTCTGTTGGAGCCGCACCCCGTCCTGCCTTCGGTCCTGCTCCAGGGCGGGAAGTTGGAACTCCCTTGGCCAAGGAAGGGCAGGCGGTGGCCCCTCTGAGTGGTGGGGACCGGAAAGCCGGTCTGTGACCCAGCAAGTGGGTTCCTTGGAGGGCCTGCCTTGGCCTTGTGGGCCTGGGATGGCTGCTGGGTGCAATTGAGCAGGACTTTGGTACCCTGTGTCAGCCTTCCTCCTCACTCTGCAGATCCCCGAAGCCGTTGTGGGCTTTAAGAGGGTCTGAGCGTGGCTGGCAGTGCAAGGCTAGCGAGAATCCCCAGCAGGCCTTTGGCTGCACATCTGATTGCTGCAGAGCTGGGCCTCTCACAGTTCTAAATGGCCCCATAGATTCTGAGGTGTCCATTTCAGGGCTGGTTGCTGCTGCTGTGCCAGGCGCACCTTTTCCGATCTGTTGTGGGCATCGTCTGATTTCTTTTGATGGAAACCACGGCCTTTCTGCTGCTCCTGGAACACTGTTCCTTCAGACGGAGGCTTTGGGGTGGGGAAGGCCTCAGGAGGACAGGCCTCTAGCGGCCTTTTAAATCAACAAAGTTGGAGCTGATCTTACTGGATGTTCTAGTTCAAAAACAGAAAGACCAGACCCTGCTGGCTTGTCACCCATGCCCTACACTGAAGTGTTTCTTTAACCTGGTTTCTTGCTGGCAGAAGAAAGTGGCTGGGGCAAAGCCTCTTCTCGTAGAAGGCAGCCTGGATGGACATCCTCTGCCCTGGCTGCAGGAAGAAGTCTTGCAGGCCCAGAGCAAACAGCGTCTCAATGAGCCCAGAGGCAAAAGGCAAGTCTCTGGTCTGTTGGGTCTGCTTACAGAGGAAACCTTGGTGGCCTTCAAGGGGGCAGCCCTCAGGCCAAGCCTGGCTTGGAAAGCTCCAGAGAGCGCCCCCTCGGTCAGGAAATTCCTCCTTGTGGCAAGTCTGGATCTCCTCTGTCAGTTTACATCTGCTGGTTCTCGTCCGTCCCCCCCCCACCCCTCTTGGAGAACAAGTGGAAAGTGCCGCCAGAGTGCCAATCTCGGCCTTAGCCAGGGCAAATCTTCTCACGGCCCCTTCCGGGTGTACAATTTTGCGCCGTTGCTGGGCTGGACCTGTTGCATGAAGATGTTGACAAAACAGGGAGCCTGCCTGACTTGTGGGCAAGTCCCGCACGGTAGCGATTTGTCATTCCTTCTTTGGCCCTCCTGGCTGGGGTGTCTTTGGGCTTAGGCCACCGGCTCATGAGGAGGATCCAGCAGGCTGGGGATTATGGGCCCTGTCTGAGTAGGAATTCTAGTTGTGGTTTTCACTGACCTGCCCTTAGCTTTGGGATGGAGAAGAGAAACAGAGTGGCTGCTTTGAGACTGGTGTGCGTTCAAGGGCAGCCACTCTTGACGTTCCAGGGAGGATGTGAAGTTAACGGCATTGCTGCTTTTCGTTGTGGAAGGCGCATCTCCAACTTCCTCCCCCATCTGTGCTCCTACGAGAAAGGCCAGAATTCCAAAATCATTCATCAGTTTTATTTCTCCCCAGTATGGCTTACTCATCCCACTGCCTCCCCCTCCCCCATTCTTTTGTGCAGACACAACTTGTAGGCTTCCTTGTCAGAAGAACTGATTTATGATTCAGTTTTTCCTTCAGATTCTGGCTTCTGTTGCTCATTAGTCCTCATTGCTTCTGGCTAGCTAGCTAAACGGCCATGCAAAACATAAAATCTGAGATTCGGTTTAAACTTTTTGGGGCAAAAATATGCTTGAACTTCAAGGGCGAGTTTTTCTTAACCAAACAGCCTGTTGTGTAGTGGGTGCTTCCTCGGGTGCCAAGAACCCCCGCTTTCAGTGGGGAAAACGGGCCAATTTTTGGGGGGTGGGGGGTTAGCAGAGAACCAACCGAATTTTCCTTGGTGGGTACAGCGAGTCACCCCCTCATTTTGCAGCCATTAAGGAAAGGAGCGACCCGAATCCCTGAGGGACTCGGGTGTGGCTCAGTTTCCCCTTCAGCGAAACTTCTTTGCGCCTCGTGTGCAGCCCAACATCTTTTCAGATGATTTCTGCAATCGAACAATAGGCTCCTCGGGGACAATCAGTGGAACCAAGGACCATGGGAGTTGTAGTCCAAGGCTTCTTGAGATTGCCCGGCCCCACCTGCATCTTTCCAGCACCTGCCAGATAAGGCGACTTCCTTTTCTGCGGCCTCTCAACCTGCATTGTGTGGCAGCCTTGTGCTGGAAACACCCATGGCCGATAACATGCCCATGCGTCATTGATTTAACTGAAGCCTCCCCATTATGGGCAGGTGCTGCACACCTCTTGCCAGCCACCTTCTGGCGCAGCGGGCAGCCTGGATCCTGCATTCTCCCTGCTGGATTCGGCTGAGCGGAGCCCAGGGCTGGGATCCACCGGAAGAGTTAAGTCACTGGGAAGGCCGCGCCGGGGAAGGTCCTGGGCCAGAAGCCCATTAGCCACTTCCTCCTTTTTATTGGGGCCGAAGGGGCCGCCCAGACGTCTGGTCTGCTGGCAGGGGGAGTGAATCTCCAGAATGCCACTGGTAAGAGCCAGGCGGCAAAACCATCCCTGCTTGGATTGCTCTGCTTGTGCTGTGTGGAAGAAGAGCCTTTTTCATGAACCCCAAGAACCCCACCTCAAGGGGCTTCTTCCTGCAAGAACTTCGGTGATATAAAAAGCCGTCCGGCCATTGAGCCTGCCAGCCCAGTTTGAGCAGCTCGGGCCTGAGAGGAATCTTCAGCCTGCCAAGCCAGCAGGCTCTCCTCACGGCCTGTCTGGGTCTGGGGGCTGAAGGCTCCTCTCTGGCCCTGGAAGTGACCAAATCGGCAAATGCCTCCCCTTTCTAGAGCAGCTGTGGATCGTCCAAATTCTCAGATTGTCCCTGGCTGTAAGCAGAACAGCCCAGCCTTTCCAGGGGGAGCCCAACCACCAGATGTGGCTGCATGTTTCTTCCCTCACTCTGGCTTTCTTTTTGACAAGACGGGGACGTTTACGGCAATAAGAGGCACACTTGAATCCCTGCCTTCCTTTTCCTAGATCCCTGGCACTGAAACAGAGCTTCCTCTGGTGCCAGCTGACAGGGTCACGCCAGTCTGATCAAAAGTTTCCATTTCAGAGGACGGGTTAAGAACCCTTTCCAAGCTTTCTCTCCTTTCCCTAACCTTCAAAACGACCAATAAAGCAATTGTAAAAGTGTGATTTAATGTACAACTGCCAGCTCCTCTTGGGGAGTGCAGGCCTAATTTTTACTAAGACCTTCTTATGCCTTAAATGCT